>NC_085841.1:188231537-189431537 GCF_035594765.1 Anolis carolinensis | reverse complement strand
GCTATAACCTCTTTCACAGAAATAGAACAAAGGGGAGAGGAGGGGGAGTAGCTTTATATGTCAAAAACAGTTACGTTGCAGAAGAAATGCAAGACTGTAATCCGGGAAACCAGCTTGAAAGCATCTGGATAAGAATCAAGGGAACCGGGACTCAAAAAGATCTTGTCGTGGGTGTCTACTACAGACCTCCGAGTCAGGATGAAGGACTTGATGAAGCCTTCTGTCAACAGCTGACCAAACAGGCACAAAGAAGAGATATAGTAGTCATGGGCGATTTCAATTATCCCGATATCTGCTGGAAAACAAACTCAGCCAAGAGTACAAAGTCCAACAAATTCCTCACTTGCCTTGCAGATAATTTTATGGTCCAGAAGGTAGAAGAGGCAACAAGGGGATCAGCAACTCTTGATCTAATCTTAACAAATGTGGAAGACCTGATCAATACAGTTGAAGTGGCTGGATCCTTAGGGGCAAGTGACCATGTGCTCCTGCAGTTTGCAATACAAAGGAATGCTGAAACTAAGACAAGTCAAACACGCATTCTGGACTTTAAGAGAGCTGACTTCCAAAAAATGAAGGAATTACTGAGCGGCATTCCATGGACGCCGATATTAAAAAACAAGGGAGTTAAGGATGGATGGGAGTTTTTCAAAAGTGAAATACTCAAGGCGCAAATGCAAACAGTGCCAACAAAGAAGAAAAATAAGACAAGTGCAAAGAAGCCAGAATGGATGTCCAAAGAACTTCTAACTGAGCTAAAGCTCAAAAGTGACATGCACAAGAAGTGGAAAAGGGGAGAAATCACCAAAGAAGAATTCAAACGTATAGCCAACTCCTGTAGGGAAAAGGTTCGCAAGGCTAAAGCGCAAAATGAGCTCAGGCTTGCCAGGGACATAAAAAACAACAAAAAAGGTTTTTTTGCTTATGTTGGTAGAAAAAGGAAGAAAAAGGAGGCGATAGGGCCACTGCAAGGAGTAGATGGGGTGATGGTGACAGGGGATAGGGAAAAGGCAGAACTGCTTAATGCCTTCTTTGCCTCGGTCTTCTCACAAAAAGAAAGCCATCTTCAACCTCAGCAACATGGAATGGACGAAGGATTGGGGGAAATCCAACCCCAAATAGGGAAACAAGTTGTCCAGGAACACCTGGCCACTCTAAACGAATTCAAGTCCCCAGGGCCAGATCAGCTACATCCAAGAGTATTGAAGGAACTAGCGGAAGTTATTTCAGAACCACTGGCAATCATCTTCGAGAGTTCTTGGAGAACAGGAGAAGTCCCAGCAGATTGGAGGAGGGCGAATGTGGTCCCTATCTTCAAGAAGGGAAAAAAGAACGACCCAAACAATTACCGTCCGGTCAGCCTCACATCAATACCAGGCAAGATTCTGGAAAAGATCATTAAGGAAGTGGTCTGCAAACACTTAGAAACAAATGCGGTCATTGCTAATAGTCAACACGGATTTACCAAAAACAAGTCATGCCAGACTAATCTGATCTCTTTTTTCGATAGAGTTACGAGTTGGGTCGATACAGGGAATGCCGTGGATGTAGCATATCTAGATTTCAGTAAGGCCTTCGACAAAGTCCCCCACGACCTTCTGGCAAACAAACTAGTAAAATGTGGGCTAGACAAAACTACGGTTAGGTGGATCTGTAATTGGCTAAGCGAACGAACCCAAAGGGTGCTCACCAATGCGTCGTCTTCATCATGGAAAGAAGTGACAAGTGGAGTGCCGCAGGGCTCCATCCTGGGCCCGGTTCTGTTCAACATCTTTATTAACGACTTAGACGAAGGGTTAGAAGGCACGATCATCAAGTTTGCAGATGACACCAAACTCGGAGGGATAGCTAACACTCCAGAAGACAGGAGCAGAATTCAAAACGATCTTGACAGACTAGAGAGATGGGCCGAAACTAACAAAATGAAGTTCAACAGGGACAAATGCAAGATACTTCACTTCGGCAGAAAAAATGGAAATCAAAGATACAGAATGGGGGACGCCTGGCTTGACAGCAGTGTGTGCGAAAAGGATCTTGGAGTCCTCGTGGACAACAAGTTGAACATGAGCCTACAATGTGATGCGGCGGCTAAAAAGGCCAATGGGATTTTGGCCTGCATCAATAGGGGAATAACGTCTAGATCCAGGGAAGTCATGCTCCCCCTCTATTCTGCCTTGGTCAGACCACACCTGGAATACTGTGTCCAGTTTTGGGCACCGCAGATGAAGGGAGATGCTGACAAGCTGGAAAGCGTCCAGAGGAGGGCAACTAAAATGATTAAGGGTCTGGAGAACAAGCCCTATGAGGAGAGGCTTAAAGAGCTGGGCATGTTTAGCCTGCAGAAGAGAAGGCTGAGAGGAGACATGATAGCCATGTACAAATATGTGAGGGGAAGTCATAGGGAGGAGGGAGCAAGCTTATTTTCTGCTGCCCTGCAGACTAGGACACGGAACAATGGCTTCAAACTACAGGAAAGGAGATTCCACCTGAACATCAGGAAGAACTTCCTCACTGTGAGGGCTGTTCGGCAGTGGAACTCTCTCCCCCGGGCCGTGGTGGAGGCTCCTTCTTTGGAGGCTTTTAAGCAGAGGCTGGATGGCCATCTGTCGGGGGTGCTTTGAATGCGATTTCCTGCTTCTTAGCGGGGGGTTGGACTAGATGGCCCTTGAGGTCTCTTCCAACTCTACTATTCTATGATTCTATGATTCTATGAATCCTCCACCTTGTGTGACTGTGGAGCAGAACAAACAACTCTGCATATGTATGCTTGTCCACAATGCCCTGCGTTATGCACAGAAGAATTGTTGAAAGCTACAGACAATTTGGTCGCTGTTGTCCATTTTTGGTCGAATATTATTTAACTGCTTGTGTTCCCTCTATTTTTATCAATTCTATACTTATTTATTCAATGCTTTTGACACAAAATAAATATTATAATATTATTTGTTCAAAACTAATGAAGCTGGGGATTATATGGATTTATTATTACTATATTAATATAGTAACTTAACTAGATAAGCAGCAAGAAATCCCCATATTTTTATTTATATTTTTAACAAATTGTGTTCATAACTTTAATCTAAACCGATGGTGATTTTTATCAACCTAAATCTGCTTGTTTATCTAGCTGGAATAGATCTACTGAATCAGTTGCCTAAAGATAAATCAGTGTTTCTGTAAATCCCATTGATTCAGGAAAAAGACGACAAACCCAGAATTACACTCAAACTTAATTCAAGTTAGAAACTACATGTATGTACTAGTTTGTGTTCTCCAGATTTGTTCAATGTATGAGCAAGATATTTTCTGTACTTGTAAAATTATCACTTATGTATAGACTGACATGATTTACACGTTTCTCTGCCATTTGCTATAACATACTAAATGTCTTCATCTGTTTTCTTATTTCAGAACTATCATGAAATTATGATTTGCCATCCAGAAAATTTCCAGTGGGAACAGTGGTGCTTAGAAAACATTGCTGCTATTCTTGGCCGTCGTTTCCCTGGCAGTTACATCTGGGTTATAAAATGTTCCCGTATGCATTTGCACAAATTTAGCTGCTATGATAATTTTGTGGCAAGTAATATGTTTGGAGCACCTGAGCACAACGCTGACTTTGGAGCCTTCATGCACCTTCACGCATTGTTACTTAATGCATTTAAACTTGCTCAAAATATTTTGCTGTCTCAAAAAAGTATGCATGATTTCCCCAAGGATACAAAGCCACCTACCTGTGAATTGCCTCCTGTTGCTACGACTAATGGATGTCCAAGAGGAGAAAGGGAGAGAGACTGTGAATACTTTGGCTATTCTTCTCTGGGCTTTATTGAACCTTCTGTTGTTGGTGGAGCGTCATTTACTTTAATCGGATTCAGTAAAGGTTGTGTTGTCTTGAATCAATTACTTCATGAACTAAAGGAGGCAGAAAAGGACATGGACATATGTGCCTTCATAAAAAATATAAAAGCAATCTACTGGCTGGATGGTGGTCATTCTGGAGGAAGCAATACGTGGGTGACATACCCTGATGTGCTGAAAGACTTTGCACAGACTGGGATTTCAGTTAATGCTCATGTCACACCATATCAGGTCTTCGATACAATGCGGGCATGGATTGGGAAGGAGCACAAGAAATTTGTACAAATTCTTCATGAGCTTGGTGTAAATGTAAACAGCAAACTTCATTTTGCTAATGAAGCACCTTCCCTAGAAAACCATTTTAGAGTTCACGAAGTATTCTGACACTATAATATCAAAGTACTGAAGTAGATTAAAAGATATCTTTAGCAATTTGAGAATTTGCTTTCTCCTAAGTCATGAAAAGTGAAATACTTCAATGTGTGCTAATGTTTACTTTTTCGGGCACACCTCGATTAAAACCCAGTCTTACGTTGATTTTGTAATTGGAGAGCCACAACAGAAACTCATGGCTTCAAGATAAATTATCTTGTTCTAATCAAGAGAGCAAGATGTCTGAGGAAAAGCAACACTGATTTGCCTGAAACTGTTTATGTCAGATGGAAAACTTCCTTGATGTTTGGTTTACTTACATTTATTTATTTAAAACATATTCCGCCCTTCTCACCCCGAAGGGGACTCAGGGCGGAGCACAACATATATACGGCAAACACTCCATGCCAGGACATAAAATAATTATAAATATACACAAACATTAAAAACAGTTATATCTACTTTAAAATCAGCTATTTAACCAACTTAGGACACCATGCTGGCTCCGATTACATGGATTTTTGTGGCCACAGTCTTCAAATCCATACTCCAAAACTAGTATCTGATTATTCAGGATCATTTTATTGGTTAAGCATTTATGAATGGTTCTTTTTTATTCAGAAAGAACTATGGACAAAGTATTTTGGCCCTGCATTTCTAATGCTGGGGCTTGGGTCTCTGTAGCACTTTGTCATATCACAATCAATGCATAAGTTACATATTTTAAGGCAGCCTGAGTCTTTAATGTAACAAATATGTTTCATTTTCCTTGGGAATTAAGGTGCACAACTGTCGGTACTATTTGCATTCTGAAGTTCCTAACCATAGTTGGAACATCTGCTAGTGAATGAGGTGGGGGGCTTTTTGAGACATTTAATGACCACTAAATATCTGTTGTTTTTTACATGACCAAGAATGTATAATGCTATTCCAAGTTTAACATTCCCTATAAGTTCTAAAACTTGACTTAATTCATAACATATTTTTGAACTTTGATATATTGAGATTTGTTATATCTATTGTAAAAACTATGGCAACATAGGTTTTGTTGAAAATTGTGTTGCAGGTACATATGGGATCTTAACATTGTAAACAGTGGTGAGTGTTAGAATAGGATGTGTAGCATAAGCATGTGGAAAAACTGCAGCAGTGATTTACTGTCTGGCAACAAAAGAACAGAGGAGCATATAGAATACAAACCACAGTAAAAAAAAAAACATAATATCTGTGTGGTTAAGAATTAAGAACAATCACTAAAGTTAGTGTAGCAACATTCAGTTAACATGACTGAACAATATCTTTACAAATTGTTTGAAAGTCAGTATTTGCTAAGCAATGTATTCTGTGAAATGGGAATTATCAATATATAGAATGAGTCTAAATTTCTTAGTAATGGAGGCTTTATTTTTGATCTCAGAAAGCTTACATGAACAATATTAATATGGTAGATTGAACAGTAATTGGTCCGAAGCCAATATCTCAACTAAAAGTCATTTGACACCACGGAATTAATCATAACTTGTAACATAATAGCTTAGATTAAAATCTGCATAAGTGCCCTATGTTTCTGAGTGAAAGCACGTTCAGCTTTCTATTTAACAGACTCATTACATTTCTGATCATAAGTAAGCTATAGCCATATTGTAGCGTTTCAGCTTCAAAGGAGAAAGAGAGAATTAAGTTTGATACTGAATGTGAAACATCTTTTGCCTATCTATGATGGGCATTAGTCCCTATTTAGTGGCTCTTTGCATGTATTTGGGAGATTGCATATTGATTCTGCTGACCTATTCTCTTCAGTTCATGGGTACATGTTAGTGGAGCTGCATATAGAAGTAAGAGGAGAAACCAGCACACGTGGCTTTCCATTCAAGTATACATAAATCCATGGATTGGGGATTATATAGCCTGGATACGAGGATGCTCATACATTCCTGTTAGTGTTGTTAATTTGAGTTGCATGTGGATGGGAAGCAAGTGGAGGGAGATTTGGTTTTATTTTTATTTCTATTTTGCATTTTTGGAATTTTAAAACAAAATTATTTAAAAGTTTCCATATTCTTTAGGGAGACTTATTTATGAACCTTGTGACCAAAATCTAGGGTTCTAGCAGTTAGAGACACTTGAAAGCAGAAGCTACTTTTATCTGAGAAAAAGAATTACGTTCCTAGGATTGAGTAAGATCCTGTTGTATCTGTGTGATGACAGAATGGCACCCCTCTACTCTTCAGTCCTTATCTACTCCAAATCTGTCATGGAACGTTGGGCAGATTTTGGGGAAAGTACATGAGAACTTGGAAAGGTCATATATGTAGCACAGATTAGAAAGTTGGGTTTCTGTGCCAATATATGAGGTTTTCAATGTGGCATAAAACTGCTGCTGGACTTTGAAAGCTGTTTTTCTAAATAAGCACTTTGGAGTTTGTTTGTTGCAATAGGTGGTTTAAAGTTATTCCTCTGTTGTTTTTTCTCCTAACAGATAAGCTAGCTACTTTTTTGTTGTTTCTTGAAATTATTAATAGGCTCTTGGGCTCTGCTTCTTTTCATTACAATATCTGCAAAATATGCTGAAAATGTTATAAGTAAAATCACTATAACTGTAGATGAAATACAAATAGTTCCATAATAAACCGCGGATATTGGGCAAATTGATACTGGAGTACATTGTATGATGACAACTTATTTTAACTTCCAAAGTATTGGTAGTTTCTAAATCTGTGTTCATTCTGGGGAAGTAAAATCTCTCGGTATTGAAATATTACCAGTTCTAGCTGGAAGGCATAACACAGTATTTTGAGAAAGTGCTGCAGTCTTCAGGTTTCCCATAATCCAGGACTAAAGCTGCCTACTGTATTTGAAGAAAAATATACCAAAGTCTATACAGACTTTGAAATACTACCCCTCCCCCTAAACAAAGCTAAGCCTGTTTTTCACTCATTAGAATTGTTATTCATTCATGCAATAGCATCCTGTTTTCTCTAAATTACTGATGCTTACAAAGGGCTCTTGGAATAGTCTCTCTAATGTTTTGAGTCCCAATTTTCCTCTCACAGAGCCTTCTTCCTTTGCCAATAGCACATTCATTAGTACTGCATGTCTCATCAGATAAACCCTCAGCACTTGACATGTTACATTCTAAAGTGCTCCACTGAAAAATAATAGGTTGAATCAAGTGCAATCAAAACATTATTTTGCATTGGAATATTTTCCCCATTATGAAAACCTAATAACATAGCAACATATTCCTTCTAAACTAGCTAGTTTCTGGAAATACAGCACAAATTATGTTACTAAAATATATGGATATTGCTTAACTAGAAACAATAGAGCTCTATTCTGGGAATTTGTTAAAATATTTTGCCTTGCCTAATTGTCCAGTTCAACTACACTGATGTAAAATGTGAAGATATTGCTTATCTATTATTTGAGCCTTCTTATTCCACTTTCTCGGACTTCCACAACTGGGCATGAAGGTAAAACATCTTTAACATAGGCAAGACATGCTCCCAGTCCTTCATGTTTTCCACCTGAATCATGGGATACAATTGTGCCCAAATTCTGGTCAATTCTACACAATATCTGAAAATCTTTGACTTGGAAAGGAAGGTGCCAGGTCTACTTGCTGAGCTGCAGAACCAAGAAAATGGGATATTGTGAAGGTTGGTATATATTAATGGAAAGTCATAGTCCCATGGGGGAAATCCCAGTTACAGCTTGTAGTTCAGTGAAAGTCCTCCAGCAAGATGACTAGCAGAAGATATGCTCAGCAGAGCCCCAACGAGATAGGAAGGCCTCAAAGAAGTCACCGAGGCCCCTTCTACACTGCCATATAATCCAAATTATCAAAGCATATAATCCACATCTGTTTTGAACTGGATTTTATGAGTCTACACTGCCATATATTGCATTTCAAAGCAGATAATCTGGATTTTATATGGCAGTGTAGAAGGGGCCTGAGGTAGGTATTCTGAGGCTGGATCTACACTGCCATATAATGCAGTTTCTGAATCCAGATTATCTGATTGGAACTGGATTATATGAGTCTACACTGCCATATGGTGAAAGCAAATAATCTGGATTCAGAAACTGGATTATATGGCAATGTAGATGGCACCAGAGACTGTTCTTTCTCCTTCCCTTCTAGTCTCCATAGCTTACAAATATGAGGTGCCCGATTCCTTTCTTTTGATCTACAAAACTGCAAAGTGAAGATGTTCTTAAAACAACATTCAAGCCAATGCCTTCCAGGGAGGGAACTGGATGCCCCAAAATGTAAGTTTGGGGGCTTTCCCTCCTGCCCAAAATACTATTAAACTGCATTTCTGGGGCTATAAAAATTTCCTTATAAATTTCAGCTGTAATCCTGGTGATTTGGCCTTTTTAAGGTTTTCCATCTCTTTTATTTCCTGTATTAAAATGTTGGTATTCAATCATTGTTTTTTCTTTTCTGTTTGAGTTATATTTAATATTTCATTGAAATGCCCTTTCTTACATTCCTTATGTAATAATTGGTAATATGCTGCAAAGACTTTCCATATCTCGGCTGAATTCTGTAGAAGTGTGTGTAGTCTTATTTGCTTACACTTTAACAACTTTTACCCTCTCTTTTTCTTTCCTCTATTAAAGGCATTTTGCCAACTTTTAAATCAAATTTATACTAGGTCTCTGAAAACCATTTTTGGTTAAAGTTTGGAAGTCTACTCTGCAACAATAGAGGCAACAGAGAAATCATTCATTGCTGTCACTGTTGCATCTGCAAGGAACCATCCAGCAGAGCTGTTTCGAGTGGTTGAGGTCTATTACATACTGGTCCTCAAGGAGAAATCCCTGATCATTCAGCAACCCATTGTAAAGAATTTGCAAGGCATAGAATCATAGAATTGGGCCATCCAGTCCAACCCCCTGCCAAGAAGCAGAAAAATTGCATACAAAGCACCCCCGACAGATGACCATCCAGCCTCTGCTTAAAAGCCTCCAAAGGAGCCTCCACCACACTCCAGGGCAGAGAGTTCCACTGCTGAACAGATCTCATAGTGAGGATGTTCTTCCTAATGTTCAGGTGGAATCTCCTTTCCTGTAGTTTGAAGCCATTGTTCCGCATCCTAGTCTCCAGGGCAGCAGAAAACAAGCTTGCTCCCTCCTATGACTTCTCCTCACGTAACTTACCTGTCAGAACGTATCTCTATGAACCATCTCTGAGTCTAAGATCGTCCAGGGGAGGCCCTGCTTCTTAGCAGGCACGATTGGCAGGGACGAGAGACAGGGCCTTCTCGGTGGTGGCCCCTCGGCTATGGAACTCCCCAGGGAGATTAGATCAGCCCCCTCCCTCCTGACTTTCCGTAAAAAAGTGAAGACGTGGCTTTGTGACCAAGCCTTTGGAGAACTAGTGCAATAATAGATACGAAAGATGTCCAACTGACTACTGGAACGGCCTGGACTACGTTTGTGGATCACGTGAATTATTATGTTTGTATTGTGCTAAATGCTTTTGATTGTTAACTGTATTTTTTAACTTGATTTTGAATATTTATTTATTGTACACTGTTTTTTAAAGGCATGGAATTTTTGTCTATATTGTAAAGCCGCCTTGAATCCCCTTTGGGGTTGAGAAAGGCAGGGTAGAAGTGCAGCAAATAAATAAATAAATATGTATACATGACCCTCATCATGTCTCCTCTCAGCCTTCTCTTCTGCAGGCTAAATATGGAGCGGCTCTTTAAGCCGCTCCTCATAGGGCTTGTTCTCCAGACCCTTGATCATTTTCATCACCCTCCTCTGGATACTTTCTAGCTTGTAACATCTCCCTTCAATTGTGGTGCCCAGAATTGGACACAGAGGGGTAGCAGGACTTCCCTGGATCTCAACAAGATACTATTTATGCAGGCCAAAATCCCATTCGCTTTTTTAGCTGCCACATCACATTGTTGGCTCATGTTTAACTTGCTGTTCACGAGGACTCCAAGATCATTTTAACACATACTGCTGTCGAGCCAGGCGTCGCCCATTCTGTATCTTTGCATTTCATTTTTTCTTCCTAAGTGAAATATCTTGCATTTGTCCCTGTTGAATTCCATTTTGTTAGTTTTGGCCCATCTCTCTAATCTGTCAAGATCGTGTTGAATTCTGCTCCTTTCTTCTGGGGTATTAGCTATCCCTCCCAAATTGGTGTCGCCTACAAAATTGATGATCATGCCTTCTAGCCCTTCATCTAAGTAGCTAATAAAGAGGTGGAACAGAACCGGACCGAGGACGAGATCCTGCTGATGGCACCCCACTCGTGACTTCTTTCCAGGAAGAAGAAGACGCAACGTTGAGCACTCTTTGGGTTTGTTCGCTTAGCCCATTACAGATCCACCTGACCGTAGCTTTGCTTGGCCCACATTTGACTAGTTTGCCAGAAGGTCATTATTCTGACTCAATAACTGGACTGCAAGTGGGAGGCTGTGGGAGTGTCTATAGCTGACTCCATTAAACCAGTACTTACACCAGATATATGTTGTCAGACAGTGTCAACTCAACTGTCGAGAACAAGGTTCCAGGTACTTTAATCCAGGTAAACCTTGTAAAATGTCACGCAACAGCAGGTGAAAAAGATGATAATGTCCCAGGAGCTGGGCAGCCATGTTCTCTCTTCAGAAGAAGCCCAGGCCAGAGAGAGGAGGGAGGGGCTGTTGCATCACAACTAGGAGTACAGGAAGCCAAGAGGGACAAACTAGAAAGCAAACACAGTATGGCAGGTGCAAATACCATGCTCTGGGGCAGGACAGTCATTTTGCAGATAAAGTCACTCAGATCTGCTCTGACTGGGATCGTGTTATTGATACACTTCCGATGAATGTAACTTTGGCTCCTGCTTGTCCAGTGCTGATGGATACCTTTCGATTTGTGCCGCCTGAGGACGTGGAGAGGATCCTTGGCAAGGTGAGAGCTACCACATGTATTCAAGTGAGAGAGACGTGGGTTTAAAAAGAGAATTTCCAGAGATACTTCCAATGTCTCTAAGTCCCATATGTTCTGATTTACTCCTATTTGACCTAATTGGCCTAAAAGGCTTTTGTGAGGCCTGTGTTTGAGTGAGGCCTATGTTTGAGAGAAAATCCTCATGTCTGGAAAGAGAGTTGTTGCAGAAAGGAAGTTACTTTTCAAGGATAACAGGACATCAGGTTCCCAGCCCTTTGGGACTGATGCTTGCAACAGAAGTAGAGAAGCAGGTGCTGAGATCAGGGTCAATAACGTGAAAGCACCATTGTCTAAAGAGTCACATGTTGTTAGAACAAAGAAAACCAGTGGAATTGCATGATAGTAAAGATGCTTGTGATGTAGTCAGTATTAGACAAATGAGGTAAATGATCTTTTTAAGCCAATAAGAATAGTGATAAAAAAAACCTTGCAACCCTTTTCAGGTTGCGACAAAACCTTTGATTGCATTCCTGTATGCATTTTTGTCGTTATTGCTTTGGCCATGCAATGAATAGCTTTTTGCAGTTTGAAGATCCAACTTTCGTGGTGTCCTTCCTCGCCCTCTCCTGTTCTTGACTTTGGATTAAAAGGAGTACTTTTTGCGTCTTTGCCCCTTCACAAGAACCTTGCCCTTCCTGGCCAATAAAACAGGCCAGAAGGGGTCTGGTCTCAAGAGCTACAACCAGGTTACTAACTGGAGCTGGCTGGGGGGAACAGGCAACCCCCCTATTGCATGCAGCAGCCCCACTGGCTGCCAGTCTGTTTTGGAGCACAATTCAAGTGCTGGTTATGACCTTTCAATCCCTAGACCAGTGGTTCTCAACATTTCTCATACCACGACTCCTGAATACAGTTCCTCGTGTTGTGGTGACCCCCAACCATAAAATTATTTTCGTTAGTACTTCCTAACTGCAGGGTATAAATAAACATCATAATAATTATAATATTAAAGATTTTTTAATAATATCATTTTTATTGTAAGGTTTGTAAGTAACTTTGATACAATTATAACAACAACAAAAATTTTTTTGAATACAATAAAACATTGTATACAGACTATGTGGAAGAGGAAAGGAGTGGGGGGCTGTGGGGAGGGTAAGTGAACAAGGAAAAATGGGGAAAGGTAAAAAAAGAAAAAGGAAATAATAATATACAGTTGCAGGGAAAACAAAAATGAGCCATGCCATGGACTCTGGAAGTAACAAATAGTAACAAATAGTATAGCAAATAGTAAAGATTCTTTTTTCCATATTGAAAAAGGGTCTAAGCGTTTTTTGTTCTTTTTTCATATTTTCAATCTGTAGGTTTGGATTTTATATATACATGCGTACTTTTGGTTATTTCAGTTACTTGAAATGACAAGTTTTAGATATTGCCATCCTTCCAGACATGATCCCTGAAAATATAAAGGGGGACACAGAAAGGTTGATATATATGACTCCAGACATATCGACAAAATGACATAGAAATGGTATAAAATACTTTTCCCTTGCTGAGGAAAGAGTTGTCAGGGGTACTGGTTGAAAGCTTTGACTATGGACTATTAACGATATAGACCTAAATTGAATCACTCATCCCAACTTGAGTAGGCCCGTTGAAGGCTTTCTTGGCTGGAATCACTGGGTTGTGAGTTTTCCGGGCTGTATGGCCATGTTCCAGAAGCGGTCTCTCCTGATTTTGCCCACATCTATGGCAGGCATCTTCAGATGTTGTGAGGTATGTACATCACAGTTTTGCTCACAATCTCTGAGGATGCCTGCCAAAGATGTGGGTGAAACATCAGAAGAGACTGCTTCCGGAACATGACCATACAACAACCTTGAGTAGGCCCGTTAAACCAATGGGACATTCTCAAGTTTTGATTCAAAGTTCTGTCATTGAGTCCAAGAACTCACATTAGTTGAGGCCATCCACTAGGGGGTTGGGCCACCATGGCAGTTAAAAGTGCTTCCCAAACTTTGGTGGTGAGCCAGGTGTTTTGGACTCCAGTTCCCACCAACCCCGATCATCAGCCAAAGCAGTGAGGCTGTTGGAAGTTGAAGTCTCCTCCCTGGGGGCCTGGCCAGAGGAGGAGGCCACTCAAATTCGGGCATGGCAGCCACGGCTTGCTCCCAGCGCTGGCGATGAATGGAGGGCAGTGGTGTGGAAAGCGGGGGCCAGAGTGACGGGGGCGCCTATGGAGCGTCCAAGGTGGGCAGCCCCTTCAACCTGTGGCGCTTCCTGCAGCAGCACCAAGTACTTGCCCAACTCCTCAGCACCTTAAGCTGGGACCTGGGGTGGGCGGGGGGTTCGGGAAGAGGTTGAAGGAGCTCTCCGTGTGCTCCCGGGGAGGGCTGAGGCGCAGCCTCCTGATTGGTTGCTTCAGATACCTGGGCTTGAGGGAGGAAGTCATCAGCCCGAAGACTTTCTGAAACTCCCAGGATTTTATAGCATTGAGTCATGGCAGTTATAAGTGCTGCCAAGTTACATTAGTTTACTTTACAGCAGGCATAGGCAAACTTCTGCCCTCCGGTTGTTTTGGACTTCAACTCCCACAATTCCTAACAGCAAGGGGCAACCATGAAAACTATTTGCTCAACTATCTATGGGCAGGCATGGAGCAAACTTCAGCCCTCTGGGTGTTTGGACTGCAACTCCCACAATTCCTAACAGCTGGTAGGCTGTTAGGAATTGTGAGAGTTGGAGTCCAAAACACCCGGTGGGCTGAAGTTTGCCTCATGCCTGATCTAAGGTAAACAATTGGCATAATAAAGTCTACTGGGTTCAAGTTAACTAGCAAAAGAAGTGGGATGATGGTCATATTGGGAATCAAGGCTCTTCTGGACTCTTGGACCGGTTCTTAAACACGCTTCGTGTATTCCAAGTAGACTGAAACATACAGTAGAGTCTCACTTATCCAAGCCTCGCTTATCCAAGCCTCTGGATTATCCAAACGATTTTTGTAGTCAATGTTTTCAATATATCGTGATATTTTGGTGCTAAATTCGTAAATACAGTTATTACAACTTAACATTACTGTGTATTGAACTACTTTTTCTGTCCAATTTCTTGTATAACATGATGTTTTGGTGCTTAATTTGTAAAATCATAACCTAATTTGATGTTTAATAGGCTTTTTCTTAATCCCTCCTTATTGTCCAAGATATTTGCTTATCCAAGCTTCTGCCGGCCTGTTTAGCTTGGATAAGTGAGACTCTACTGTACTTGTGGATTATCTGGCTTGATATTCTGGGTTATATGGCTGTGTAGAAGAACCCTCAGGGCTCTTCCACACAGCCATATAACCCAGAATATCAAAGCAGAATAACCCACAATATCTCCTTTGAATTGGGTTATCTGAGTCCACATTGCACTATATCCCAGTTCAATGTTTGGTGCTAAATTTGCAAATATAGTAATTCCTACATAACATTACCATGTATTGAACTGCTTTTTCTGTTGATTGGTTGTAAAACATGATGTTTTGGTGCTTAATTTGTAAAATTATAATGTAATTTGATGTTTAATAGGCTTTTCCTTAATCCATCCTTATTATCCAACATTTTTGCTTATCCAATGCTTTTATTTTTCAGTGATTGGTTTGGGGGGGGGGCAAAATTCTGTTCGCTTACACTTGAATATTACCTAGGGCCGGCCCTGACTGCCATGGCTCAATGCTAGGGAGTCCCGGGAGTCCTCGTTTAACAGCGTCTTTAGCCTTCTATGCCAAAACATGTGGGGGTGTTACGAAACTACAAATCCCAGAGGTTCATAGCACCAAACTATGACAGTTGAAGTGGTGTCAAAATGCATGAATTCTACAGTGTAGGTGAATCCTTAGACCAGTGGTTCTCAACCTGGGGTCTCCAGATGTTTTTGGCCTTCAACTCCCAGAAATCCTAACAGCTGGTAAACTGGCTAGGTTTTGTAGGAGTTGTAGGCCAAAAACATCTGAGGACCCCAGGTTGAGAACCACTGCCTTAGACTTTCGTGCCTGGGTGAAGTGGTCCATATTCAGAATAGGTTTGGCCATCAGCCAAGATCAAGACATTGCAAGGGTATTGGGAGAAGAAAGCATCAAGGTCTCCCCAAATGGAACTCTTCTCTGCCTCCCATTCACTTCTGTGTTACTCTTGCAGCGCATGGCAGTGTCGAGGTCGGAGGAGAGTGAGAGCAGTTAAGGGGCAAGACAGTGGAGGGTCTTCTGGCTATGAATGGCAGAGCACTGTCTTTGGAAGAGAGGCTGGCCAGGGAAATTTATGCAGGCAAAAACTATAGACTTCTAGGCCAGGACCGTTCTACAAAGCCCAGCTCTCACATGAGGTAGATTTCCCTTCCCCACATAGACCCCATGCACGACTACCCGATGTCTTCTCCAAAGGGCTGGGAAGTCCTCTAGAGCAGAGCGGACACTGAATGTCCCCTTTGCTCTGTTCTGGCTCTACATCAGGGGTCCCCAAAGGAGTTTGGGTGGGCCAGATGCAGCCGTCCACGGCAATTTATCTGGCCCCCGCCCGAGTCTGAAACAACTTAAAGGCACACAACAACAATCCAAATTCACTTGACTATCTCATCAGCCAAAAGAAGGTCCACAGTTACCACTGAAATACGGGTAAGTTTAAGTTATTTAAAATTGCTCTTCATTTTAAATATGGTTCTTTCATTGTTTTGTTTTGTTTTGTTTTGTTTGAATTTGAGGTTTTTTGCACTACAAACAAGATATGTGCATAGGAATTTGTTCATGTCCTATAGTCCTCCACCACAGTCTGAGGGACTGTAAACCGACCCTCTGCTTAAAAATGTAAGGATGTCTACTTCAAATGATGCAAGTGGGCTTTCGAGAGAAGAGGGGGAATTCCCCTGGAGAGATCCATGTGTCATTTAGAGGTGCCACAGAGCAAAGAGAACTCCCCAGACTTGGTAAGAAGCCTGCTTTTAATGTTTTAAAGGCAGGAAAGGTGGTGAGGGAGAACAGGAGGATTTCAAATCTGCAGGAAACAAGATATGTGCATGTTCTACAGTGTGGAAGGGCCCTTGAACATGTCACATTATTTCAACTTAGGGGAGGAAAAGGTCAATCACCCCTGAACAATGGCAAGTGTGAATGTTACAATTAGCAAGCTTGAATAGCACTGAGTAGACACAAAGCTGCAAAGTCAATCAGTGAGGGTATCTGCACAGAGGTAGCCCGGAGGAATCCTTTGTTTGGGAGGTGTTAACTGGCACTTGATTGTTTGCTGTCTGGAGTTCTCCTATGTCTGAGTGGTGTTCTTTATTTACTTGATTCTAGTGTTTTTTTAATTCTGGTAACCAGATTTTGTTCATTTTCATGGTTTCTTCCTTTCTATTGAAATTGTCCACATGCTTGTGGATTTCAGTGCCTTCTGTGTAGTCTAACATGATGGTTGTCAGAATGGTCCAGCATTTCTGTGTTCTCAAATAATATTCTGTGTCCAGGCTGGTTCATCAAATGCTCTGCTATAGCTGACTTCTCCAGTCTGCAGTGCCTTTTGTGTTCTTTGATTTATGTCTGGGCGCTGTGTTGGTGGTCCTAATGTAGACTTGTCCAGAGATGCACGGTATATGGTAGACTCCTGCAGTGGTTAGAGGATCCCTCTTATCCTTTTCTGAACATAGCATTTGTTAAATTTTCTTAGTGGGTCTGTAGATTGTTTGTAGGTTGTGTTTCTTCATCAGCTTCCCTATGCGGTCATTGGTTCCCTTGATATATGGTAAGGACGCATTTCCTCTAGGTGGATCTTTGTCTTCACTCTTGTGGCTTGTTCTTGTAGGTCTTCTGATGTCTGTCATAGAGTACCCATTAGCCCGTAGAGGCCAGTTTAGGTGGTTCAGTTCACCTTGGAGGAAGTGGAGTTTGCATATCCTGCTTGCACTGTCTGCCAAGGCTTTAATTTAGCTCCTATTTTGACCTGGGTGATGGTTGGAATTTTTATGTAGGTATCTATCAGTGTGAGTAGGCTTTCTGTAAAATGTGAGGCCCAATTGTTGATTTGGTTTGTGTATGACTAGGACATCTAGAAATAGTAGTCAACAACATCCACCCAAACATCCAATTCACCATTCACTATTCACAATTCACTAACATTGCTAGATGTCCTAGTAACCTGCAAAACAAATCAACAACTTTGCAGCTTCGTGGCTACTCAATGCTATTCAAACTTGCTAATTGCAACTTTCACACTTGATTTAACAGACAAGGGTCTTTCTCCCACCCAGGAAATTCCATAGATAGATAGATAGATAGATAGATAGATAGATAGATAGATAGATACACACACACACACACATACATATACACTTGGCATGTGTGATCCATGAAAAAAATGCTGCCCATGTTGGGTCTGTGTGCCAAGCTTGGTCCAGATCCGTCACTTGCTGGGTTCAATGTTCTCAAATACGGGTTCTCAAACACAAAATATAACTCTCTGATGCCAAGGTCAATCATCCACAAAGCCTGCCAGTATTTCACAATTGGCCATGTTGGGTCTGTGTGCCAAGCTTGGTTTGGATCTGTCACATTTCTTCTTATTCCAGATTATATGGCAGTGGGGACTCATATAATCCAGTTTAAATCAGATCCTTGGCCACTGCGGCTCCCTCTTCATCAGCTGAGGAAGGCAAAGGAGAATGAGGGAAAGCTGGTGCTTGATTCAGATCCAGCTGCTTGGGAAGTGAGGAGGAGGATAATCCGGATTGGGAGCTGTGGGTTTTTTGTTGTTTTTTTTTTGCAAAGCTTTGGAGAGCTTTGTGCAAAAGAGGGAGAGAGAAAGGGAAGCCAGGGGAAATTTCTGTGGCTTCCTTCTCCCTTTTCTCCTCCTCCTCCTCCACAAGACCCGGAGCCTTCAGGAGCCGAGGCCAGTGAAGCCTGGGCAGAGAGGCTGCAGAGGGAGCCGGACAAGGAGAGGGCCCTCCGAGAGCAGGTAGTCGGCCCCTGGTTGGTTAGAGCAGCAGCAGCAAACAGGGCACCCTTTCCTCCCTCTTTTCCTTCCACCCATTATTTCGATATCCTTCTTAAATCCCTGAAAAGAGGCAAAGGGGCAAAGTGGGATAGATTGCATGATTTATTTCCAAACATACCTTAAGTTGTTAGACAATGTGCATATTTTGCTCTGGGGTTGTTTTGGAGCTCTTTTTTTGTTTTTGTTTTTTGATCAACCTATCCATGTGACTTCTTCTCAGCAGAAAAAGACTGCAAGTATGCCAATGATTTCAATCAAGAAACAACTTCCTACAGAGACACCCGTAGGAACGCCTCAGCAAGAGAGAGGCCAAAAGTGGCAGGTTAAAACCCGGAACCTCAATCAGTGGCTGAGACCGGATGAGAAACTCCCTCCTGGGCACACAGAAGACTGGGTAACTTGGAAGACATTGAACAGATTGTGCTATGGTACCATGAGATGCAGAGCCAATCTTAAGAAATGGGTCATAAAGTGGAGTCCGTGACATGCGAGTGTGGAGAAGAGCAAACCACAGACCACTTACTACAATGCAGCCTGAGCCCCGCCATATGCACAATGGAGGACCTTCTTATAGCGACACCAGAGGCACTCCAAGTGGCCAGCTTCTGGTCAAAGGAAATTTAGCATAATGCCAAGTTTTTAACTTTGTTTGTGGTTTGTTATAGATTATAGCTGTATTCTCAATTTGCTTCTGACATGATAAATAAATAAAATAGCTTGAAAAAGAAAGAAAAAGAATTAAGAACCAGAATTTAAAAAATTACTCACATATACGGAAAGATTTTGCAGAGCAGTGGTGGGAGCCATTTCTTTCCTCCAATGGTCCATAAGCAAAAACACAGGGCAGTTGGGTTGGAACAGTTTAATTATTAAAAAGTCACGAGAACCATCCATGGCCCAGGAATCTCCTGGTGAATTATCGGTCTGATAAGTAAAGAAATGAAAAGGGGGATCAGAAACTTTGTAATGGGCAGGAAGAAAAACACCAATGTAAACACTGAAGGATCCCTACCTGCAGAATCACATTTGGTGATCTCTGGTAAATCCAAGTGATGCTCATCAGGCAAACCACTGCTCCTGCTCCCTTTCTAGATTTCACCGCAAAGGCTTCTGTAGATGTTAAGGTATAGGATTAGATAAATTTTCCTCTCCAGAATTCGTAGGAGACAAACCGAAGTGAAAGACTTTGAAATAAACATTTAATTAGCTCTGAATCACACTGCTTAAACAACCCCAAATAAGACTTGGATTTATGACTCTTGCCTCTAGATCTTTACAATAATCTCTATTCTGTTCAATGGTGGAATACTGAGGGAAATTAGGAAAACTGCCACCTTGGAAGTGTTCAGGAAGAGCCTGAAAACCTGGCTCTTCAAACAGGCCTTTGAAGAAGTACTGCCCACTGTATGCTAAACCCTGGTACTGTGATCGAGGTGACCACCCTCCCCCCCAGGACTTTGTAAAAGATAGTTCAAAAATCAAGACTTTATGTTCTATATTCCATATATTTATAGTAGAAGGTGATTGAGACTTTTTACTGGAGTTTACTGTGGATTATCCCTGCACTCTGAGGCAAGAGATAACAACTTCATGAATTGTAAAATCATGCTGCTAAAACTCCACTTTTATGAATTTCCATATTGGGTTCCCCAGATGTTATGAACCTCGTTCTTATCAAATATTTTCAATTGTTTATATTATTCATGATTCCCCTTTATGCAATGTAACTCACTTTTATGGATTCTCCCTTATTTCCATGAAATCTATCTGTCTGCCTATATGTATTTGTACTCTTTGGGATCCCCGGAAAATATGTATTTTTCCCAGCAGGGTTTATATTCCAACTTTATTTTATTTTTCATTTTATTTCATATAATTGTCAAGTCATGAAATCAAATAGGAAATATTTTGAACTCAACCTGAACCCCAGAACCTATCCCATTTTCTATGACCCAGGCTTCCCTTCCCAAAAACAAAAGGATAATCTGCCACCGCTTAACCCAATCAAATTCAGATTGCATGGACAATATAGGGCTTGAGTCGCCGAATTCGGAGTGTTGTCCTAAAGGTGATTCGCCCCAAGGCAAACATTGTCATATCTCACCCAAAGGAAAATCCAGGACACCTCAGGAAGGCGCCCTGCAGAGCCTGTCAATATGGCTCATCACCACCCATCTTTGCTTCCATCTCTGACACCCCAAGGCATATCTGAAATCTGTATACGTGACAGAAACCCAGGACATCCTTGATTGCTGCCATTAATCCCTTTAGAAATCGGTCTAGCAGGAATTAATCCGATATTTCCTGCCCTGTCACTTCATTGTTTCAATAACTCCCGCCTTCTCCTTCCTGATTGGCTCGAGTGGGGACAAAGAAGCAGCTCCCTATTGGGCCAACAGAGCAAGGCGGGAAACGAAAGCCCGCCTCGTTCAACCTTCTAGCCTATCCACGATCAGATGGGCGGGGGAGCAGGGCGGGAAATTCAAAGGGCTGTCAGACTGAAATTTTGTATAAATATGGCTTTATTTTGATTATGTGGTACCCTTGTAGACTGAATGATCACTACTAGAGTCCTTTTCAGCTGAATCGCTCAATAAAGACTCCTTGGCGGATTTTCCTTCAACTTTGGCGGACCTTCTTCATTTCGGCTTCAGGTTGTATTGCGGCTCATATATTTTCCTATTGGCTCCGCCAAGGTCCGTTCTCTCAGGACCGGATCGGCTCTCTCCTAAAGGGCCCGATCCCCTAAAACGCGGTCGACAACAGTACTAGCGGGTTCTTCTGACCAGTTGTACCTGTTGGTTAACTCCCTGACATAGCCTCAGTGTTCACCCCAGTCTAAGGCTCTTCCCATGACCTTGTAGCACCTTAACTTCCTTCTTGTTTACAAGTTCCACTCAGTGCACTTTGCCCAGCTCATTTTATGTTTTTATTGCTGTGTTTCTCAAGTATTTTATAATGATTGTGATTTTTTAATGCCTTTTAAATTTATTTGTGTGTTTTTGTATTTGATATTATTGTATGTTGGTTTTATATCTGTAAGCCGCCCCGAGTCCCTCTGGGGAGATGGTGGTGGGGTACAAAAATAAAATTATTATATTATTATTATTATGAGTGCTCCAGCTTTTGCCTTTTCCTGAGAGGAGGTTTGTCTGCTTCGGTGTAAAAAGGAAAGATGGGTTGGGGAATCTAATGGCACTTGCAATGCTCTGCCTTTATGTGTGTGTAGACACATGCATGTATACATACATGTGGATGTTTGTTGATTTCCAGTGATTCCATATAGTTTTTTAAGCAACCCGTCCTTACAATTTGTTTCGCTAGTGACTGACCTCCTCTGAAACACAATCTAATGCCAGGGTTGTCCCTGCTTGGTTTCCAAAATCAGAAGAGATCTAGCACTCAGTTGCCAAGATCAGAAGGATCATTGGGGTTGCAATAATTTTTTTCCCCAAGTTCTGACTGTATCACTAGGAATTTTGAGGCCAAAAGCCAAGGCAGAAGCAGATAAATATTTGCATAGGCAATTCCATACACCAACTCCAGGAACCTCGTCAAACAAGGGGACGAGGCGCTTCACCTAAATATTGAATTGGGGGAGGTCAATCAATTTCATGCTGTCTCTCTCTATTCTGCCTTTTTCTCCAGTATTTTTTACTTCATCACTTCCACCATCCTATAGCGTCCATTTCTGTCCATTGCTGCTGTCTTGCTATGTGTTTCCCACTGTTCCGTGATATGTGTGTGTGTGTGTGTCAGGAGCAACTTGAGAAACAACTGTAAGTTGCTTCTGGTGTGAGAGAATTGGCAGTCTGAAAGGACGTTGTCCAGGGCCACCCAGATGTTTTGGTGCTTTTACCATCCTTTAACACTGTGTGTTGCATGTTGATTTTAATGATTATTTTTATTGATGCTGATGTTTTTATTCGGATAATTGTGTTATTGCTTTGTTATTGTTATTTGATTGTTGTGCCGGGCAAGGCCCCATGTAAGCCGCCCCGAGTCCCTTCGGGGAGATGGGGCAGGGTATAAAAATAAAGTTGTTATTATTATTATTATTATTATTATTATTATTATTATTATTATTATTATCCTTGTGGGAGGCTTCTCTCATGTCTCCGCATGGAGCTGGAGCTGACAGGGGAAGCTCATCAGCTCTCTCCTCAAGTGGGATTTGGTCCGGCAACCTTCAGGTCAGCAACCCAAACTTCAGGTCTTCAGTCCTGCCAGCACAAAGGTTTAACCCACTGCCCCACCAGGAGCTTCATTATTTGTATGTTCCGTGATGCATAGACGTAACGAATTGAAAGGTTTCACTGCCACAACCTCAGTTGAATATAGAGCCGAAGATAAATACCCAAATACTAATCAGAAAGCTACACTGCCATGAGCAGCCGAAGATCAATGCCCATAAGGGTGGCAAACTGAACATCACCACCTTGCCTACCATTTTCACTGCCAGTAAAGCCTTGCATTGCACAAAGCAAATCAGGGGTCACAATATATTACAGAATTATAGCATGTGACAATCACTCTAACTGTCATGGTTTTCATCTTGTGGCATCCTGGGAATTGGAATCCAAAAAAGGGCTCGAATTCCCTGCGAGAGCAGGCATGGGCAAACTTCGGCCCTCTGGGTGTTTTGGGCTTCAACTCCCACAATTCCTAGCAGCTGTTAGGAAATTTGCCCATGTCTGTGCTAGAGGAACAGACTGCAGAGTCCTAAGTGCCGACCCAAACTACAAATGCTGTAATTCCATAGGATGGGGCCATGGCAATTCAAGGGGAATCACACTGCTGCAATCATGCTGTACGGATATCCCCTAAGACAGAGAAAGGAAAGAAGATGGAACTCATTTCAAATGAAATTCTTCCTCAACTTACCCAAAGAGTTCAAAGGAAAATCTTCCTTTCTGTAGTTTTGCACGATGTAACACTATTGCCAAAAGACAAAGTTGCTGTTAGGCAAGTCCTAATGAGAGTCTATGCCAGTAAACACTGCACAGGGATAATGAGATTTCTCTTTCCTCTTTGCTGCACCCAACTTCAAAGCTAAACAGACAGGTATGGGGAGAGGAAGGAAAGGATGCGTCTGTCCCTGAACTCTGCCCCTTCACTCGCCCTTCTGGACAACACACACCCGCATTTGTCTTGGTTGGCTGGGGAATTCTGGGAGCTGAGTCATGGTTGTCTTCAGGACATTTCTCCACTGCTGTGAGCACTGCAGAGTCAACCAGGTTAATTTGGCTTTGACCTTCATTAGTCAATGTCGGAGGAGGATCCCACAGCTTTGGGACAGTGAGAAAAGTAGGATCAGGTTCAAATTGGACCATGGCACTGTCTCTAGAGGACACTCCACCCTGATCTGCACGGGGGAAGATGGTGGATCTGGCATCCATAGAGGGGCCCATGCCATCAGGAAGGAGGAGGAGGATCAGGTCCTTCCTTCTTCCAGTCGTGTGGGCCATGATGCTGATGCCAGAACTGGGCACCTGTGATTGCCAGGCGCTGGCTGTGAGTGATGATGGCATCACAGAGGGTGAAGTGACCATCCTCGGGGCCAATATAGATTGGGCTGAACTATGTAGACTCTAACCAGCAGGTTCCGAAGGGAGTCGCTTTCAATCTGAACCTTGAAGAGACTTTCCAAAGCCCCATCTCCACTGTTATATAATGCAGTTTCATAATGCAGATCTGTCCTGCTCACTTCAAAGGATCAGTCTGAACGCAGATCAGAGATGGCTGCTCTCAAATCCAATCTTTATTGAAGAACACATGACTTTGGAAAAGTCAGGAATGACTCAATGTTTACATACAACTATTTTTATAACTTTTGATGCTACGTAACACCACACGTAAATATCATCATCAAGTCCCACCCCCAATATCACATTACTACCATTTTCACACACTAGACCAATTATAATTGTTTATACTTTTGGCCCCAAGTTCCCAGGCATATTCTATCTTCTTCTGCCAGGTGCTCCTGGGATTGTTTATGTTATGACTCCCAGTTACAGGGCTGAATTACCAAAGCCCTGTAACTGGGTTCCATGACATGGTGCCCTCCTTCTCTTCGTCCTCCTCTTCGGTTCTTCTTTCATCACAAGTCTGAAACAAAACAATAATTCTATGTGTCCATTTTGTCCAAAGTACCCATATATTTTTTCAGTAAGCTACGATGGAATACAGGGTGTATTTTCCCTAAACTTTTTGGCAATGCCAACTGGAAAGTCACCTCGTTGATAACACCCTGTATTCTAAATGGTCCAATATATTTAGGGCCCAATTTTTTCGAAGGTAGCCCCAGTTTGATGTTTTGGGTACTTAGCCACACTAAATCTCCTTTCTCCAATTTATCACCTTCCACCCTCTTTCTGTCTGCGAATACTTTATACTTTTTATGTGCTTCTTTTAAGGATGCAGTCACTTGACTCCAGCATTCCATCATTTGCGCTTTCCATTTCCCTGCCTCTGTTCCCTCATTCTCTGTCCATCTTGGCAGCTGGGGCAGAGGCTGTATTTCATACCCGTAAACTACTTCAAAGGGGGTTTTATTTGTTGCTGAATGTATAGTCGAATTAAAAGCTAGTTCTGCAAAAGCCAGCCACCGAGACCAGTCATTTTGTCTCATGTTAGAGTACATTCGAAGGAACTGCCCAAGTGTCTGCTGAGTACGTTCTACCGCCCCATTTGTCATGGGGTGAAAAGCAGAACTTAAACTCCTTTCTGCTCCTAGCATTTCCAGGAATTTTTCCCAAAATTTTGCTGTGAATTGTACTCCTCTGTCACTGACCACTCTACTGGGACATCCATGCAGTTTGTAAATGTGGTTTATGTACAATTCAGCTAGTTTCTCGGCTGATGGTAGTTTCGTCAGTGCTATAAAGTGGGCCTGTTTAGAAAACAGGTCCAATACTGTCCAAATATAACGATGTCCTTTGCTAACCGGTAGTTCCCCCACAAAGTCCATAGCTACACATTCCCAAGGTCTGGTAGGTTCTGCTACTGTTTGTAATAACCCCATTGGCTTCCCTCCTCTCGATTTATTTCTGGCACAATCATCACATTGAACAACATGATTTTTTATGTCCTTCCTCATCCCTGGCCACCAGCAATGTTTTGCTATTGCTTTTGTTGTTTTTGTAATTCCTGTGTGACCAGCGCTCTGGTTATTGTGAAAACGATGCAAAATCTTGATCCTTAATGTTGCTGGGATATACAGTTTCTTGTTCACAAACCAAAATCCCCCCTTCTGCTCCCCCTGTTCTGCATTGGATGCGATCCACTGGTCTCCTTCATAAGACTGTTTCAGCTCGTTTCCCCAATTATCTTTTCCGTCGAGTTCAACCATAGCAGTGTTCTCCTTTTGGGTTTGTGCTCTTGTTCTGACAGTTAAGCCCCATTGTTTATCAGAGAATATTGTTCCCTCTTTTGCTGTGGGTATTCCTTCGTGTTGAGGCATGCGTGAAAGAGCATCTGCCAAGACATTCTGCTTCCCTTGAAAAAACTTTAATTGGAAATCGAACCTGCTGAAGTATTGTGCCCATCTAATCTGTTTGGGGGACAATTTCCGAGGGGACTTTAAATACTGGAGGTTCTTATGGTCAGACCAAATTTCAAATGGGATTCCGCTTCCTTCGAGAAAGTGTCGCCAGCATTCTAAGGCTTTTAATATGGCTAGTGCCTCTTTTTCCCATATCGGCCAACATTTTTCAGTTTCGCTGAACTTCCGGGACAAATATCCACAGGGTTTTAAGTTCCCATTTTGATCCTTTTGCAATAGCACTGCCCCATACGCACAGTCTGAGGCATCGCAATGGATTATGAAAGGGCTCCTGATATCGGGGTGTTTTAGAATGGGTCCTTCTGTGAAGCATTCTTTTAGGGTTTCAAATGCCTTTTGGCATTCTGGCGTCCAACTTAGTTTGGCGCCAGGAGCTTTTACTTTTGCTGTCTCTCCTTTCCCTTTTGTTTTTAAAAGTTCAGTAAGGGGTGCGGTTATTTGCGCGAAGCCTTTTATGAAGGATCTATAAAAATTTGCAAACCCCAGAAACGATTGCAATTGCCTCCTTGTTTGAGGCACTCCCCATTCTTTTACATCTGATACTTTAGCTGGATCCATAGCTAACCCTTCTGGAGATATCCGATACCCCAGAAAGTCAATTTGAGTTTTATTAAATTCACATTTGGACAGTTTTGCGTACAGCTTTGCTTCTCTTAGTCTCTGCAAAACTTCCCGGACCAATTTCACGTGCTTTTCCTTATCTTCAGTCACAATCAAGATATCATCAAGAAATATGAATACCCCTCTGTACAACAATGGGTGCAGTATTTCATTTATAAGCTGCATAAAGCACCCGCCTCCATTTTTTAATCCGAAAGGTAAAATTTTATATTCAAAATGGCCGAATGCGCAGGAAAATGCAGTTTTCCAAGTATCCTCCGGTTTGATCCTTAATTTATGGTATGCTTCAATTAAATCAAGTTTAGTAAATATGCTCCCTTTTTTCAATACGGTAATTAAATCCTTTACTAAGGGCATAGGGTATTTATTGTCCTTAGTAATTGCATTTAAATTTCGATAATCAATGCACAATCTTAGGGAGTTGTCTTTCTTTCTCCTGAATAACACTGGGGCCCCGAGAGGAGAATTGGATGGCTTAATGAAGCCCCGCGCCAGGTTTTTATCAATGTATTTCCTCAATTCCTCCTTCTCCTGCACAGACATGGGATACACTTTTGGTTTTGGTAAGTTTGCTCCTGGGGTTATTTCAATTTCTACTTCTATATTCCTTTTAGGAGGTAATTTACTTGCCTCTTTCTGATTGAACACATCCACAAAGTCTCTGTATTCAGGTGGCAATAGTTGTGGGTCTATTTCACCTTCTTCATCTCCCTCGTCCTCCTCTTCTGCAATCTTGCTTATCTCCCATTGCGTCTGCTGTTCTTTAAATGCTAGGCTCTTTCCTCTCCAATCTACTTCGGGATTTGCTTGTTCGAGCCATGGTATCCCTAATATTACGTGGTATGTGGCAATAGGGGCTATCACAAAGGATATTCTTCCTTCCCATTTGCCTATTTTACATGGGACCTCCCGTATTTCCTTTGTAGATACTTCCCCAGTAGCAACTGATCCGTCTAACTGCGAAAACGCAATTGGGGAGTCAAGCGCCATCTGCTGGCATTTCAACGCTCCTGCTAACTCTGGAGTTATAATATTCCTGGAACAACCACAATCCACAAATGCCTTGCAGGTGGCCCGATTCTCTAGCCCCGATAGGCAGATTGGCACTACTATCATGCATTTGTCCCGACTCACCAATTTTTCTGGAGATTCTGGGGCTTGCACCTCCTCCTCCGCACGCCTCCCGGTTGCTGGCTTGGGCTTTGAGGGTTTTGGCGGCTCCCCCTTCCGGGCCCAGCATTCTGCTGCTCGATGGCCCGTCTTCCCACATACAAAGCATCCCGGTTTAGGTCTGTTGTCATCTCCTCTGGAGGGAATCCCCGGCCTCCCTCCGGGTCTTTCTTGCTTCCTCGTTTCTCCTCGACCTCTCGCCACCGGCCTTTGCTGGCCGCCGCTGCTCCTGAAGCGCTTTACTTGGGCCAGGGTGGATTCAACGCGCCCCACTAGTTGAATCCATCCCTGTAGCGTTTCGGGGTCATCTCTGTGCGCTGCCCAGCTGAAAACCTCGGGGCGTAGTCCCTCTTTAAATATTTCCACTTTGGTTACTTCGGACCACTCTGGCACCCTTTCCGCGAGGTGGAGGAATTCCTCTGCGTACTCGGGCACCGTTTTGTCCCTCTGCTTTATTCCTCTAAGCTGGTCTCGAGCTCTCAATTGCTCTAGCCGGTCTCTGAACCGGTTTTCCAGTGCGGCGAGGAAGCGGGGCACTGACCTCAGGCATGGGTCCTGTCTGGCATGTAGTTGCACATACCAGCTGGCCGCTCCTCTCTTTAGTGTGTTGCCGATGGCCCGAACCCTGCTTGCTTCGGAGGGGAATGTGTGTGCATTGTCTTCCATGTATCCCCTGATGCTAATTAGAAAAAAGTTCAGTTCGGCTGATTCCCCTCCGTATTCTAGCTTGAGATCTTCCCTTCTTGGCATCCATTCAGCGGCCCGTTGATGCTGTCTGGGAGGCATGGGGAAGGGTTGCATCGGGTTTCCTTGGATCACGCCGCGCCCCACTCCGGTGGTCATTCTGCGCGGCTCCCGAAATCCTGCCGCCGCTGTCGGCCCTTCCCCCCATCCGCATACTGGCCTCGCTGTAGCCCCCGCATCTCGCCTTTCCCCGTCGTACGGCACATCCTCCTCCTCTTCCTGGATCTCCTGCTCCTCTCCGCCTTCGTCAGCTAATCCACTGGACCCGATCCCTGGCCCCAGTGGTCTTTCTACTCCGACGCCCATTCGGGGGGTTGGGAGCTCTGTTGGGGTTGGCGGCCTCAGAATTCCCAGAGCTTGCTGGCGCTCCACTTCGCGCGCCATTCTGTCCCGGAACTCCAGCTCTTGCCAATATTCCTTGTCTCCCTCGTCCCTTGCCGCCGCGGGACTCTGCGTTGAAGCTCGCTGTCCCCTCTGGCTCCAATCGCCTCCTTTGCTTGGCTCTCTCTCGGCGCCATATCGGATGTGCTCTTTTTGGAGATTCTCTTCCAATATTGGCACTATTCTCCCCACGGTATCCGACAGCCTGGATAAATGAGTTTCCAGGATGGATAACCGCAGGGCCACGGTCTCCGGCATGCTTCCTCCAGATCCCCAACTGGTTTCTGCCGCCGCCGGAACGCCTCTTCCCCCTCTGGGAATCCTCTGGGTCACGCAGTCCGGCTTGGGGTACCCCGTAGAGGAAGCTATGGCTTGCAATGTCTCTTCTGCCAACGGCAGAGCTCCCAGCGGAGGCCCCTTTGCTCCGTCATAGCTTTGATCTCCTTCCCTGCTCATTATCACTTCACTGCAAATTTGCAGGAGGGTGAGAACTGGATTCCTGACTTAATTGTCCTGCTCACTTCAAAGGATCAGTCTGAACGCAGATCAGAGATGGCTGCTCTCAAATCCAATCTTTATTGAAGAACACATGACTTTGGAAAAGTCAGGAATGACTCAATGTTTACATACAACTATTTTTATAACTTTTGATGCTACGTAACACCACACGTAAATATCATCATCAAGTCCCACCCCCAATATCACATTACTACCATTTTCACACACTAGACCAATTATAATTGTTTATACTTTTGGCCCCAAGTTCCCAGGCATATTCTATCTTCTTCTGCCAGGTGCTCCTGGGATTGTTTATGTTATGACTCCCAGTTACAGGGCTGAATTACCAAAGCCCTGTAACTGGGTTCCATGACACAGATCAACTTCCATTATATCCTCCCATGCCCTGGGTGGAGAAAATGGAACCAGAACAAAATGGATGCAAATGTTAAGTCACATAAAATACATTCCAAGGTGTTCATCTTGTGATCTCTGATTGTTTATGGGAGGGACACCTGCAGTCCTCGGCCAGGGAGCTCCGCTGGTGCCTCTGACCAAAGCCTCAATCCCAGGACCCCATAGGTGGCTGCCATGGCAGTCAAAGAGGGACCCTAGCACTACCGTTGTGCAATGGGAAAGGGCCCTAACCACATACTGTCAAGATCATTGAGTTGGTGCTCTGTAGCTTCTACAGGAACATATTACTGTGGACACTGAAATATCTCTTCTAGATTCATTTACATTGGAGAGAGAGAGAGAGAAAGTAAGGCACATCATCAACCAGATTTAGGTGTACCTCTTCATTTTCTTGCCTGGATAGAAATGATAGACCGTGAAAATAGTCAACATTCCACCCTTAGGCCTAGGCAAAAGCATGTTCACAATTAGGGAAATTCCTCCTCATCAGTCAACCTGGTTGCCATAATCTTGGGTTTTCTTGATGTTTAACTGCAACCCAGCTTTTGCACTCTCTTCTTTCCCCTTGGTTATAAGGCTCCTCAGCTCCTCCTCACTTTCAGCCATCAAAATGGTATCATCTGCATATCTGAGGTTGTTCATGTTTCTTCCAGCAATTTTAACTCCAGCTTTGGATTCATCAAGCCCCGCACATTGCATGATGTGTTCTACATACAAGCTGAAAAGGTAGGGTGAAAGTATGCAGCCCTGCGGTACTCCTTTCCCAATCTTGAACCAGTCTGTTGTTCCGTGATCTGTTCTGACTGTGGCTACTTAGCCGTTATACAGATTCCTCAGGAGACAGACAAGGTGACTTGGTATCCCCATACCATCAAGAACTTTCCACAATTTATGATGATCTACACAGTCAAAGAGTTTAGAAAAGTCAATAAAACAGAAATAGATGTTTTTCTGAAACTCCCTGCCTTCCTCCATTATCCAGCGGATATTGGCCATTTGGTCTCTCGTTCCTCTGCCTTTTCTAAACCCAGCTTGCACATCTGGCAACTCTCGCTCCATGTATTGCTGGAGTCTTCCTAGCAGGATCTTGAGCATTACCGTACTGGTATGTGAAATAAGTGCCACTGTACAAAGGTTTGAGCATTCTTTAACGTTTCCATTTTTTGGTATGGGGATGTACATTGATTTCTTCCAATCTGATGGCCATTCTTGTGTTTTCCATATTTGCTGGCATATGGCATGTATCACCTTGACAGCATCATCTTTCAAGATTTTAAACAGTTCAGCAGGGATCCCATCATCTCCTGCTGCCTTGTTATTAACAATGCTTTTTAAGGCCCAGTCAACCTCACTCCTCAGGATGTCTGGTTCTAATTCATTCACCACACCGTCAAAGCTATCCTCAATATTATTATCTTTCATATGCAAATCTTTGGTATAGTCTTGCCACCTTCTTCTGCTTCTGTTAAGTCCTTGCCATCTTAATTTTTGATCATGCACATTTTTGCCTGAAATTTACATCTGATGTTTCTAATTTTCTGGAAGAGGTCTCTTGTCTTTCCTATTCTATTGTCTTCTTCCACTTCCATGCATTGTTTGTTTAAAAATAGTTCCTTGTCTCTTCTGGCTAACCTCTGGAATTGCGCATTTAATTGGGAATATCTACCACTGGGACATACTTTGTTGCCACCTCTTGAACAATGTTGCAAACTTCTGTCCATAGTTCTTCTGGGATTCTATTTATTAAATCTAGTCCCAGAAATCTATTCTTCACCTCCACTGCATATTCACTAGGAATATTTGTGAGATCATATCTAACTGGTCTCTGTGTTTTCCCTAATCTCTTTAGTCTGATTCTAAATTGTGCAATAAGAAGTTCATGATCTGAACTACAGTCAGCTCCAGGTCTTGTTTTCACTGACTGGATGAATGTCCACCACCTTTGGCTGCAAAGGATGTAGTCAATCTGATTTTGGTGTTGACCATCTGGTGAAGTCCATGCATAAAGCCGTCTTTTAGGTTGTTGGAAGAGACTGTTCGTTATGCACAGTGAGTTTTCCTGGCAAAATTCTATTAACCTACGTCCTGCTTCATTTTGTCCCAAACCATGCTCGCCTGTGATCTCGGTTGTCATTTGACTGCCCACCTTAGCATTCCAATCTCTTGCAATGAAAATAATGTCTCTTTTTGGTGTATTATCCAGTAGTTTCTGCAGATCCTCATAGAACTGATCTTCTTCAGCAGCTGTGGTTGGGGGGTGGTATATTTGAATCACTGTGATGTTAAACGTCTTACCTTGAACTTGAATTGAGATCATTCTATCATTTTTTGGGTTGTATCCAAGCACTGCTTTAGCAACTTTATTATTAATTGGGAAAGCTACTTCATTTCTTCGGTGTTCCTCTTGCCCACAAAAGTAGATCTAGTGATCGTCTGTTGTGAAGTGGCCCATTCCAGTCCATTTCAGTTCACTGACTCCCAGATTGTCTATCTTTAACCTTGACATTTCACCAATAACTACGTCCAATTTGCTCTGGCTCATAGATCTTACATTCTAGGTTCCTATAATGTGTTGATCTTTAAAACATCAGATTTGTGGTTCACTTCCAGTACTGTCAGCCATTAGCCTTCCTCTCAGCTTTGAGCTTACTGCATCATCACATCTAGGGCTAGTTCAACTTATCCTCTGTTCCTCCCCAGTAGCATTTTGACCATCTTCCGACCTGGGAGTCCTATCTTCCGATGGTATACCGACATATCTCTGGTTGTACTGATCCATTTAGTTTTCATGGCAAGAATACTGGGGTGGGTTGCCATTACCTTCCCCAGGGATTGTACTTGGTCTGACCTCTCTGCCATGATCTTCCTGTCTTGGGTGTCCCTTCATGGTTTAGCTCATGGCATCATCGAGGTGCCCAAGCTCCAGCACCCCGTCAAGGTAACGATCCTGGTTTACTCATGAATTTTAACTGGTTAACCAAATCCCCATGTTAAGTCTATGAGACGCAAAAGAATTAATAGTCCCTCCAGGCACTATATCAAGCAGATATTGACAGGTCTGTAGCCGCGGGTTATTATCTGAATTAGCAAGTAATAAAGTTTTCACATCGAAAGTGGGAGAGCACTAATTGTTTATAGAAAGTAGGAAATGAGATATGAGAGAAAGAAGAAGGAAAAAAGGAAAAAGAAAAAATATATATATGGTAAAAAGACAAAAAAAGATAGAAATAATAATAATAATAAAATAAAAAATGTTGACTTCCATCTAACTTTAACTGGTTCATCATAGATTTGTTTCAATTTTTGAAAGGATGTCATATTGAGGAGGGAGTAAGCCTGTTTACTGCTACTCCTCGGGACTCTACCAACGTTTTGATTCTAGGATATCACTCCTCTTTCAATTCAAATTTAACTTTTTTATTATTTTTTTCAGAATGGGGGTTTGATGAAGGAGGCATATCTCAACAGTGGCTAATTTTATGCCTCCTGCTTCTATATTGTGCTGTCCTACTTGGCTTTCCCTCTCTTGCTTATTTCCTGGTTGCTGTTCTTGGGTGGAATGTTCCATTGGCTCCTGTTTTGGGGGGTGGAGCTTGGGACTCCCCTTTAGGTTTGGATGAGATGGTTCAGCCTGGGAGCTAATCTCTAGAGGCCTTTTTCCCTCCATTTGGCATTCCAGAGAAAAACCTCTTAGAGATAGGTCTTAGAATTTGGTCTGGGTTCTTTGACCTGGCAAATTCAAACAGGCAACATAAATCACGTACTTACCATATAGTCATTATAGATAGTACTTACCTTAGGTGCTTACCTCACAGCTTATGTATTTACCACTTAAGTCATTATAGATAGAGCTTATAGTTTACCTCAGACTCATAGATAGCAAAGCTGGTACTTACTTCATAGCCTTATGTACTTACCATTATAGATAGAGCTTATAGTTTACCTCAGAGTCATTATAGATAGTACTTATAGTTTCTTCATAGTTAGAACTTATAGTCTCCTCATAGTTTAGGTACTTACCTCACATACTTACCTTATAGTTCACCATAGCTTATGTACTAACCAAGAGCATAGCTAATAGTTTACCTCAGAGTCATAGATAGTGCTTATCATAGCCTTGTACATACCCTATAGTCCTTACCTTATAGTTTCCTCATAGCTCGTGTGCTTATCCTTTATAGCCTTTATAGCCTTTATTCTCTATCCATATAGTTTTATTTCTGTATAATTTCAGCGATTTTACCTCATATTATTTCTAATACAATAAAAGGACTGTTTCCTGTGTTCAATAAACATATTTTTGGTTATCTTTAACCATCTTCAAGAGTGTTTACTTTGGGATTTGAGGTATAATTAAAGTGTAAACCGAACGCCGCTTGGGTAGCCAGACCTAGAGATAGCCATTTCCCCCAGCGTGCCTTCACAGTGATTTATGTACCTTTGTGGCCCAGCCACTTTTGATTTGCCTATAGAAAGTATAGTGCCCGCTCCTTTGAGTGTGTGAGAGAAAGAAAAGCACTGTTTCCACAGTGATATAAGTATCCTGTTTGGCCCTGCCATTTTAGGATTACTTATTGAAAGATAGATATTGAGCTCTCTCCCTGCTGTGTGCATGTGAGCGTGTGAGGGAGAGAAAAGAGCAGGTTTTTCTAAGTGTAAAGATCTGTTCGTCTTTTTAAAACCATTATAGGCTTTCTCCCTGTTTAGGGGTTTGAGAAAGTTAATAGTCAGAGCTCCCAACTGCTATTTGACTTGTAGAGGCGTTTTGGCGCCAAAAGGGGGTTTGCTGCTTGGCAGCCATTTTGTGTTGGTCCTTTTAAGCTTCCCTCACAGAAGTGAAGCAGAGGGTTGGCAGCCATTTTGTTTCCACCTTTTCTATGTAGTTTTCTTGGGGATGTGTGCTTTGGTTAAAAGGAGCGGGGAATAGTTTGTTTTGTGTTTGTTTTGCCTTTTGCCTGAGGAAAGGAGTTAATACTCATTACCGATTCCATATTTTGTGATTTCACTGATAGATTAGGTGGTGTTTGTAGGCTGTGTGCATGGTCTCGTCACAGTCCTCTTCCCACACAGAGTTGAGCAGTGATCTATCATAATGGATAAGCTTTCTGAGGGAATCGCAAGCAGACATTCACATAGCACCCGCTCCCATAGAGAAAAGCACCCATCAGAAAAGATCCTGAAACTGTTGTTGGAAAGGGAAAGCTGTTTAATTATAGAGGCTGAAAGAGCTTGGAGGCAATTGGAAAATGTCATGCGTACTTTGTCAACCACCGATGACCTTGTGAAAACAGCAGTTTATAAAGACGAGCTCCTTGATACTTTTTCTGATTGGAAAGCCATAATAGATGAACAACAACAAGTTCTTAAAGACATTAATAATGATGAGGCCAAAGCAAGGCTTCGAGCTTTATTATTTGACTCACAAAATAAAGAAAGTGGACTTAATGCTGTGCTTGAAGCCTCTCGGTCTTGGCTTCAAGAATTTCAGTTGCGTGAGGTTTACTTTACATTGTCCCCGCCTCAGAGTTCTCAAGTCATTCAGGGATTTCACCCTGAGCGGCCACAGAGCACCAAAAGTTCTATCACACACCGGTCGAATATGTCATCTGCCAGAATGGTCGCATTCTGTTCGTGGCAGTGATGGTACTTCATATCATAGTAAGGCTCCTTCTAGAGCAGCTCAGCATTTAGAAGAGTTGAGGAGAAATCTCAAAGCTCAGATTCTCCAGGCAGAAGCCGAAGCTGCTATGGCCAAAATTGAGGCAGAGCGAGTCAAGCAACAAGCCCAAATCCGGGCACAACAAGCCGAAATGAAAGTCCAGATGTTGGCTCTTCAAAGGGAAAGAGACATATTACAAAAGAACAAAGAAGCAGCTAAGCTAGCCGTTAGGGCAAAGATTCTGGCAAAAGCTTTTCAGGATGAACTAATTCCTGAGAATGTTAGGTTGCTGCCTCAGAAGGACATCGACTCCAAGATGTCTCTTCTCCTTCTTACTAACAAAAATGTCATTCCCAAGGAGCAACACTCTATTGAGGGCAACACCATTGAAGTTTTGCCTAATACCTAATACCTAAATGCCTAATTAACAAACCTGTGCCTCAGCTAGATAATTGGCTGCCATTAACATCAGTTGGCATCAAAGAGGAAAGTCCTTTAAAAGGGCAGAAGCCCACAGCGGGGAGCCAGTCTTTCCCCACCTGTACTCCTGCTGTTAAAACGTTCATGCCTGCACTGTCGCCAACAATGTAAGAGGAAAACATAGTGAGGCAGCTGAAAAATGAAGGAGTCACAGTGGACAGGGCAGTAGCCAGAAAAAAATTTCGGGAGGGGTTTTGAAAATTTCGAGGGGGGTTGAACCCCTAGCACACACCTCTCCCCGCTACAAACCTGTCAATATCTGCTTGAAATAGTGCCTGGAGGGACTCTTAATGTTTTACGTCTCATAGACTTAGCATGGGGATTTGGTTAACCAGTTAAAATTCATGAGTAAACCAGGTTTTTTTTATAACCTGAAAAATTTCGGGGAGGGGGGGGTTGAAACCCCTAAAACCGCCCCCTCGCTACAGGCCTGACAGTGGATGTTGGGGATGCACTAGGTGAAATTGAAACTGATAAAGCAGTGGTTACCATGGAGTCAACTGATGGTGACATATTAGCTAAAGTCATGGCACAGGAAGGCAGTGAAAGCATGAGTTTGGGTACACCAACTGGCTTGCTGGTAGAGGAGGGGCAGGAATGGAAACGGGTAGAAATACCAAGTGTCATTGGTGAGGCAGCCTCATTTTCGGGACCACTGGCTACAACTCCTGTCCCCACCCCGTTATCTTCAGTAGCCTCGCTACATAAAGCAGAGCAGCATCCTGAAAAACTGCAGTTTCGCTCAAGTCCTGCTGCCAGCGACATTTTGGAGTCCCATGGACTTGATGTAAGCAGTTGTACGCCCTCAGATCCTCGAGGGATTTTCTCTAAAGAGGATGCCCTTTCGCTTTTAGAGCAGATACAGAAAGGAAAGCCCTTGGAAGGAAAACCAGTGGTGTCTTCTCTTCCTTCACAACAAATTGAAGTGCCTTTAATGCCATCACCTGATGGAAAACCAGTTTCTGCTGAGCATTCTCCAGCTCCACCAGTTTCTGTGCCAGGACTGCCTCCTTCCACGGGCACATTCACTGAGGTCCCTACTAGCAACATTGGAAGAGTTATTGCTAAGAGATTAACAGAATCAAAATCTTCTGTCTCTCATGCATATGCAACTGCTGAATGTGACCTTGGTGCAGTTCTGAAACTAAGGCAGGAGCTGGCAAAAGAGAGGATGGTCTCTGACTCTGGATCAAAGATGCAAGGTGTTTCCTTGAAGGATGTTCCAGCTGGACTCGCACCCGGAACCACCTGCAAGCCATATACATCTAGAGCAGCCATAGCAGCGGTTAAGCATCATAGAGTCAAGCTTGAGCAAGAAGCTCATGTAGATTTTGCTATGGCCAAGTCCAAAGTGGCCCCTGTGCAAACACCACCTAGATTGGAGCTGCATGCAACCCTGCTCACAGCTCAGCTGCTGGTTCCTGCAATGCTCCAGCCTGCCAACTCTCCACTCCAGAAAGACATTGTCGTGCCTGTTCCAGAGGGAGATTACATCAGCCAGAGGAAGCGGGTGCGAGGTCTGGCCTGAGAGTTCTGGAGGCCCTGGAGGGCCAGGGACCTGGGTCATCTCCGGAGGAAAGGTTTGGCACCACTCCCGGGAGGACATCTAGGTGGAGTGCAGTTTCGTTTTAAAGGACCAAAGTGCTTCCAAGAACTCTTGACTCCCCTTTAGGTTGAGAAACGCTGCTTCTAGGTCCACCAGGGCTACTGAAGGGTCTACCTCCACTGGAAGCCGATCCTAGACTTGCACTGGAGGACTTCAAAGTGCCAGGAGAAGTCTTCCCTTTAGGAATCCCTAGCAACTCCAACATGACTTTAAGGTCATTTTCTGGCATAAGTTGGCAGTAGAGCTGTGTTTGAGAACCTACATAATTTCATAAAATACTCAAACAATCAAATTCACAAAAGTTAAATCCAGAAATGCAGAGGGCCAACCGAATATTCTTAATATTAACTAGTCATTAGATTTCCCATTGTTGTCTTACTTTTATTCTGTCCCTTAGTATGGACATTTCAGGGGCACAAGCCATATCATATAATTCAACAACAGCTGGGTTTACTGACCTTACAATGACCAAATCTGGATTTTCCAAAACTAGATATTATCAAGTTGAATAGAAACTCAATAATATTGACCAAAATATACGCTCCGAAATATTGAGCTGAAGACACACTCGACAAAAGGCGCTGGGACCTCACTGCTCTAAGAGCCTCAAGGGGAGTTGCTCCACTCAAGAGATGACTGGAAACAACTGTCAGGGTCCTAGTCAGTTGAGGCAACCTCCAACTTACAACACAGTGATGTCATCAATGGATATTCTAGAGTCATGGTTGATATGGTTACTGGACTCTATTTATCTCCCCAGTCCCTTTACACATACACACTACACACTGTCCTAGTCAACAGCAGTTTGAATATCCCTTTTATGCAAAGTCTGGGACCAGAAGTGTTTTGGATTTCAGATTTATTTATTTATTTTGAATGACTGCATAAACATGAGATATCTCGGAAATTGCACCCAAGTCTAAACAGAAAACTCATATATGTTTCACATGTACCTTATATAGCCTTGAAGGCAATTTTTACACAATATCTTTAATAATTTTGAGTATGTAACAAAGTTTGTGAACAATGATCCATCAGAAAACAAATGTGTCAGTATCTCAGCCACCTATGTAGGCAATTTTGGATTTGGGAGTCTTTTGGATTTGGGAATTCTGGATAAGGGATCCACCTGTATCTATTTATTAGTATTGTTCGTATTGTTTTTTAATGGTGATTACTCCGGAACAGAGCTTGGAAGCCATTAAACTCTGTAGGTGAAGTTTTACTGAAAGCTAAAACTAAAGAGCTCGAATATGTATTACAGATACAGTAAATGTACTGATGAGCAATCCTGAAGTTGGATGAAATAAGAGCCACTTTATGTGACCTAATCACTATTTAAGATTTTAAACTGGATAACGTACTAGACGGGGAAGCAACTGTTCAGGGTATTAGATACGTACCTGTGACAAACATCCCCAGTCTCCCCTGGGTCAACATTCCTGACCCCAAAGATAATCCAGTCTTATGGTTTGCTTACTCCGAATGGTCATATTTTGGAAGGCAAACCCCACAAGCCCGATGAAAAAGAGTAGCCTCGTGTTCCTTTCCATGTCTTTACTCTGTCACATCTTGGGATGCTTGATGTGTGACATGATGTTATGGCTGTGAGTTTCTCTGCCTCGGCCGCATTTCACTGGGAGCATCTGTCAAGAGAGAGGGAAATCAACAACAACAACAATTTATTGATTAGCCAGTTGGCCTTATCAAGCACAGACAAAACAAACATGAAATACAACATACATCTGGTACACTTAAAATAAAATTAAAATATACAGGTATTTGCCAGTTTGGTGCCAATGTAGCTTAGCTATAGATGTATGCATCAACTATCCTCATCTCCCCTACACTGTACCCCAATCTGATCTATGTACTCCGATCTCTTTTTAGCAGTTTTAAGAAAATACAGGGCCACTTTTGTTGTCACAATGGGGTTATAACCATCCAATAAAAATGTAGTTTTGGCTGCTATGTCCCAGCTTGTTTTATTACAAATAAAAGGCCATAAGTATTGTTTCCTTTCTTTTTCGTATAAGTTACAATTATGCAAAGTGTGGTTCAAATTTTCGACTTCAGGGGCGCCACAAATACATAATCTTTCTTCATATGGGATGTGGTTGAATCTGCCATATCTCTCCATGGACTCCCTTTGTTCGAATCTTGCCCTGGTGAACGCGATTCTTAAGTGTCTCGGCATGTCTGCTTTTAGGTATAACGCCCGCTGGAAATTACGTTTAAAACGTCCTAACCACTTCAGAGATCCTGTGTTTGACAGGATGGCTATGTCTTTCTGGGCTTCAATATCTAGGAACCTTTGGGTTACTGTCCTTCTTTCAGCCTCCCTATTCTGGCCTAAGGAAGTAATTTGTAATCCACAGATGTGAAGATACCTAGTTAGTTGTTCTGCCCATGAATCTTTGGCCATTAGATTGTTCTAAGAAGCACAATTTTGGGAGTCTGTTATTTTCGAGATTTTTTATTTTAGCCCAGTAATTAAAGGCCCTGATTTTGGCAAGTCCTTCAATAGAATATATTTCTAACTCTGCTCTTACTGCAGCAGCGGTGGTCTTAGTGTCAACGCCAAGGATCTGTCTTAAGAATTTTGATTGTGTTTGCTCCAATATTGGTAATCTGGTTAGGCCCCAGATTTCTGCTCCATATAATATTATGAGGAGGATTTTTGCTTTATAAACTTTGATTATTGGAGTTAAGGAGCCAGGATATCTGTGGGTTAGCAATCTTGCCAGTGTGTTGGAGCGTGCCCTAGTTTTGATCGCGCAAGATTGGGAGTGTGCCAGCCAAGAGCCAGTCTCTGAGTATACTAAGCCTAGGTATGTAAAAGAGCTCACCTGTTCTATGCGCTCTGCATCTAGAACCCATTTGTGTCTAGATGGGTGCTTTCCGAACACCATGATTTTTGACTTGGATTTGTTTATTGTCAGCTCGTTTTTGTGGGCGTAGGTGTTAAGTTTAATCAATAATCTTCGTAATCCTATTTGAGTTCTAGACATCAAAACCATATCATCCGCATATAGAAGGGTATTTATGTTACCTATTTTAGGCATGTGGACCTCGGGGCTGCTGAGGTGCTCTGGCAGGTCATTGATATAAAGGTTGAAAAGTAAAGGGGCCAATAAACATCCTTGTCTTACACCTTTACAAGAATCTATTTTCTTTCTTAAGGCACCGCTGATTCCCATTCTAACCTGGATATGGTTGTTAGAGAATAAACTTTTGACCAGGAGTAGTAGTCTACGGTCTATTCCATGTACTGTTAATTTTTGCCATAGGAGCTCTCTGTTGATACTGTCAAAGGCTGCTTTTAAGTCAATGAAAGCAACATAAAGTCTGCTCTTTCTTTTTAGATGTTTATATATTAGGTGGTTTATGTGACACCCCTGACTACGAGAGCACTGGAAACCAACACACCGAGGCCAATAAACAATCTAATATCTTTATTGAAGAATTGAAGAATTAAAATAAAAACAAGCAGAAGATAAAGTTCATCACTAGACCTTTTAGGAAAGGTCAATTATAGTCCAATAATATGTTGTCCAATGTCTAATATTAGAGTTTAAAGTTTGTAATCCAAAACCGAAACGCACTCAAACTTCCAAGCAGTTTGAGTGGGGAAACGTCCAAGTCTTTTACTAGAGTTCAAAAGCAAGTCCAAGGCAAGGAATTGAAGACAAGGCTGGAATCACGACACAACAAGGCAAGGCTGGAATCACGGCAAGGCAAGGCAAGGAAACACGGCTAGGCAAGGCACAGCTAGGCTGGAAGGTAGTGGATCCAAACGCGGTCCACACTTGGCTGGAAGCGAAGTTATTCCTTCAACTGACACGTTGACTCTGCGCTCGCTAGCCAGCGCACAGAACTTTTAAGGAACTTCAAATCTTTCCACAGAGCAGGTGTCCAAATGGTCTTTTCCCAAGGGAAAAGAGCTAAAACAACATCTTTAACCAGATGCGATCCTCCCTGAGAACTCTCAGGGGAAAACAGGTTAATCGCGCGCTCCTTCTTCTGCCAGCTTTCTCAGACCTACTCGTTTCCCAAAACATCCGTCTATCAAAGGGAGGGGAACTGGTGGGAGAAGGCTCCATTTCAAGGGCCTTTTTAATGAGCTGTGGACTAGAATTGTCAATAGGGAACATCTGGAAAGGGGCCGAATCTTGCTGAATCGTTACAAACCCCATTTCCTCGTCACTTTGGTCCACAATGGAGGCAGGATCACGGCCCAAGGGTTCAGGGGACATCACAGTTTATGACAAAACAGTTATCCATGGTGGATCTTCCTGATCTGAAGCCGGTTTGTTCTTCTGGCAGGATTTTATTTTCATATTCCCAAAGTTCTAATTTAGAAAGAAGTACTTTAGAATAGATTTTGGCCACTATATCTATTAGGCTGATAGGTCTATAGTTTTTTGGATCTTTTTTACACCCTTTTTTGTAAATAGGGATAATTATTGCCAATTTCCAACCTGTAGGAATATTGGCAGTGTTATTTATGTGATTACATAGACCTGCTATTAAGGGGGCCCACCAGTCAGGGTTGGATTTAAATAACTCTGGTGGTAAAAAGTCTTCTCCGGGGGCTTTATTGTTGTTAAGGCTTTTGATTATACTCTTTATTTCCTGTGCAGTAGTCGGGGTCCAGTCTGGCAGACTCTCAGGGCTTTCTATACTAGGAGTAATATATTTCTTTGGAAGGGGCGAAGGGGCAAACAGTTCTGAGTAGTAGTTCTCCCAATTTGCTTCAGGAATAGGGGCATCAAATGCATATTTCCTTTCTTTAAGAATTCCAGCTACTGAGTTCCAGAAGAGGACTGTGTTCCTCCCTTTAGCTGCGAGTTCTAACTCGTTCCAGATGGATATTGAATGGTTTTTCTTTTTCACTCTAATGGTTTGCTTATATATCCTTCTCAGTTCTAACATATTGTTATGTTCAGTCTTAGACTGAGACCCCTGCACCTTTCTCATTAGGCTTTTAAGTCTTTTCCTAATGGATTGGCAATCAGTATCAAACCAGACCGCTCTATTTCTTTTGGTAATTAATGGGGTAGAGTTCTCAGTTAAATGGTTTTTTAGTTGGTCACACAATGTCCACAATGTGAGAATGTGGCTTCTATATCTCTCCATCTTTGGCATTTTAGGGTTTCAAAACAAAGTAAGAATCAGCCAACAACATTCTCTGTCAGCAATGAACACAAAGCCAGCTTTCTCAAATATCCTTCTATAAAATCCTTCCTTTTATTGCAACAGGAAGCTTCCTATTACCCTCCTTTTTCTGCTACTTGAGAATCCCTATCTTCCTGCCATGCATTGCCAGGGAATCCTGTACCGCTCTGGCGGGAAGGTAACAGCGTCCCATGCAGTCATGCCGGCCACATGACCTTGGGCAATGCCAGCTCTTCGGCTTAGACATGGAGATGAGCACCAACCCCCAGAGTCGGACACGAATAGACTTGATGTCAGGGGGAAACCTTTACCTTTACTAATAGGAAAAGTAGAAAGCAGTTTAATGCTGTATTTGTTCTCCCTTACTACCTTTCTCCCCTCATTTCACAAATCCAGTCTGCAATATAGTTATTGCTTATTACAGAGAGAGAGAGAGAAACCTGAAACAGTTATGACATACAAAAGCATATTGTGGGGAAAGTTTCTCTTTTAAATACCAGGCATGTCATTTCTTTTCAATCTGTGCACATTAGATGTAATTTTCCAAATACCCCCACCAGAGGCTGATAGAGAACCAAGGAATGGTTTGAGTTCCTTTCCTAGTTGGTGGATGATCTTCAGCCCAGGAGAGATTTTGACTCAAAGGAAGAGGAGCAGAGTTTCCCTCCAATCCCAAACATCTATCCTGCCCTCTTTCAAAGTCCTCCCCGCAAACCACAGGAGCACAGTTTGCACACTGGGAAGTGTGGGAGGCATGCAGGCCGTGCTTTGGGTGGGTGAGTGGTCCCTCTGCTGCCTCCGCCCGAAGCCCAGGAGGAGTGGGGAGGAGGCCAGGGCATCCCTGGCACTGCAGAGCCCACGTTGGCTTGCTCCTTGTGTCTTGGGCAGCGGATGTGGAAGCTGGCCTTCTGTGCTCCAGGGAAGGAGAAGGCAGGCCTGGGAGACGGATACAGCCTGCGCTTGGTGGGGCCACAATCCCTCTGAAGAGGCAGCTTTGCTGGCTGAGGGTCCTCCTTCCAGGCCTAAACAGCTAACCAAATGTCACTAAATATAATAGTGTTCTATTGGAATGGATATCTGCAAAGGCCAAGCCGTTGTCAATTCCCACAATATGGAAAGCATTGAAAAATATATTGTGAAGGAGGCAGTGTAAGGTGAATTGGTGCACAGTCCCCATAACACGCTTGGATTTAGATGGTAGGGAGTTGATGAGTTGCACAGTGGCCATGCTGTCGCATCAAAAATGGACTGCAGAATTGCTAAATCCACTTGTCCAAATTCTCACAGCTACTAGCATTTCTTGCTCCCAAAAGGATAATCCATTGAAGCTCTGAAGGATGTCCTGTCACCTGGATATTATGATGCAATTATGACATCCCACATATAGCATCACATGGCCCATGCAAAAAGGCCCTACTTGGTGTGATAACTCTGTATGCTGAAGTTGAAGTGGCCAATTAATTCCTGGAACTCTCAAAAGTTAATGGATAAGATGTAAAGTATTGTTTCTATAAGCCACTGTCTTCTACTAAAAAGAAAGGAACATTTCCAGGCACTACACGAAGTAGGAAGTAAGCATTTCTCTTCTCTATGCTAGCTACTTTCTAGCAACAGTTGGTAATTATAACAACTGCAATAAAGGGGTGTTTGAAAAAGAACTCCCTAGTTTTAAGCTAAAACATATTAAAACTAGGGAGTTCTTTTTCAAACACTCTGTATTTAGCTATTAACCAATCGTGCTAGAAAAGATAGACTACAGTGACATCTGGTGCTTTACTGGATTTTTACAGTTCATAATGATATCAGTAGTTCTCAACCTGTGGGTCCCCAAGTGTTTTGGCCTACAACTCCCAGAAATTCCGGCCAGTTTACCAGCTGTTAGGATTTCTGCAAGTTGAAGGCCAAAACATCTGGGGACCTACAGGTTGAGAACCACTGTTATAAAGGCAGATTGCTGCTTCTAACAGGCAAAGTTCTGGGCTGTTCCACACAGCCCTATAAGCCAGAATATCAAGGCAGAAAATCCCAGAAAAAGTCCATTAGCTCTCTGTGGGGCTTAATAACAGTTGTTTCTAGTATTCCATTTAATTTCAAATAAGAGATTTAGATAATTCACGTTTCAAGTGCAGAAGTTGAATGCCAATGGGATATTAATTAGCCAACATCTAAGAGTGAATCTCAAGGAACAATCTTCTGTAAAATATATTCTTCTTTAAAATATAATAGCAATTAGATGTTCCTTTTGCTGGGAGTGACAGCTGTCATACTGGGATGGGTGTTTTTCTAACCCTGACTCCTCTGTGTTTGCCGAGACAAAATAGTGTCTTGGCAGGATATCTGATGCAGAACTGAGGTTTCATACTTTTCCTGAACTGGAAAAATTACACCAAGGGTCCAAAATAACTCAGAACTGTTTATTATACACAGGTGTTGTCAATCAAGCCCAAACCTCACCTGTATTCACAGTTGTCCATGTTGGGTCTGTGCTCCAAGTTTAGTCCACATCCAACGTTGGCTGGGTTCAGTGGTCTCTGGATGCAGGTGAACTACAACTCCCAAAAATTCAGGTCATTTCCCCCAAACCCCTGCAGTATGTTCAGTTGGCTATAGGGTTTCTCTGTGTCTAGTTTGGTCCCAGTCCATTGTGGGTGGACTGGGACCAAACTAGATCAATTCCCAGGTCATTTCCCAGGTCAATTCCCCGCACACCTCTCCAGTATATTTAGTTGGCCGGGGGGCTTCTCTGTGCAAAGTTTAGTCCAGATCGGTCATTCGTAGGGGTCACAGTGTTCTGTTGAAGTCAGATCCAAAGTAGGGGAACGGACTGCAGACCCCTTCATCAGTGGTCCGTCCTTGGTCAAGAAGGCAGAATGGGGTTGGACTGGGGGGGGGGGGGCAGTTAAAGGAGCAACTGGAGGCCACCCCCTCCCCTCTCTGCCTTTTCCTGAGAGGATCATTTCCACAAATTTGGTAAACATATCATTTTAAACCTGAGAATCATAGAATCTTAGAAACATAGAGTTAGAAGAGACCTCATGGGCCATCCAGTTCAACCTCCTGCCAAGAAGCAGGAAAATTGCAATCAAAGCACCCCCGGCAGATGGCCATCCAGCCTTTGCTTAAAAGCCTCCAAAGAAGGAGCCTCCACCAAACTCCAAATGCCATCACATTACAGAATTGGCCATTTTCCCCATCTACATCTGGATCATTCCCCAAAAATCCACTTCCCAACCAGCTCCTGAAAGGTATGAAAAGAAAGCTGTTCCCAATGCTTTAGATGCGGAAAGAATGCTACACTTGAACCTGACCTAATGTGATGAACACTGTGGGTTACCACTTTTAAAGTGAAGGACTCAATGGAATTTAGTAAATGTGATGACGTGGTGTGAGATTTTTAAAAGAATCCTCAACCAAAACCCTATAATTTGCATACAGTTAGCCATATTTCAGAATAATTTATGATGCCTCTACAAAAATCAACCAAAACTAGTTTGAAGCCAGTTAGAGCATGAGAGGTGAATGTGAACAGAACCATTGGTAAGACCAATCTGCTAGGTCCCAGCCTATTAATGGTAACTTTTATTGAGTTAAACTCAGGGAAAAAATGGCCGAATAGATGACATTTCCAGTCACAGCAGCTGTGTACTTTCTTTCTTTTAACAAATGGCTTTTTGCTTTGTTTTACAACAAATACCTCAAAACTTCTGTACTGAAACTAAATGTACATATCACAATGGGAAAAAAACATTCTATTCATCCCATCAAGGGACAGTAATTGCTTTTTGAATAACAGAGAGGTCATTGGGACCGGAAACCTAATTTACAATTCAGGTGTTGTTGTTGAAGTGATCCTATGTACACTGTAAACATTATATCAAAATTTCAAAATAAAGTTACATTTGATTGTTGGCAGGATTATTCCCAGACTAGAACATGCTTTAAGTAAAGATATACTGTACTGTCTCATCTATGATGAGCACAATTTGGAACATAAACATAAAAGCTTTCTCAAACGGCCATATACTGCATTTTCGTCTTGTATACAATGCTGTTATTTCCAGACCAGTCAATTTCTAGCTCTGTTTCTTTGGAATTGTAAGCTGGCTTCTTTCATAAGCAAAAGTCATTCCAAACATCCAGAATGAAAAAATTTCTCAGGAGAATTTGGGGATGTGGGAGTGTGGAGTTACTTTAGTAAGAGAGGAGGAATTCTTCTTATTCTCAGAGGTGCTATGGAGCTACCAGTACATTTCTATTTTTGTTACCTCTGAGAGAACTCCAGTATGACGATGATAATGTAGTCTGTGCTCATTCAGAAAAAGACCTAACAAGCCACTCTAAACACTTTTGCAGAAGCTTATGAAAAGCTTGGCCTCTCACTGAACATCGAGAAAACCAAAGTGCTCTATCAGTAGGCATCAACCAATCCCTCTTTTTTATCGCGTCAGAAGCAAATTGAGAACATACTGCAATTTGCTTCTGGTGTGAGAGAATCGGCCGTCTATAAAGATTTTACCCAGGGAACGCCTGGATGAGGAAGATAGAAAGTAGCCTAACGTGGTACCAACACAGACAGATAGCGGAGAGTTACGTAAAAGATAAAAAATTCGACTTTATGGGTCGGGAAACCGTGTGGGACATAATAATGTCTAGAGAAAACAAAACCATCAAGATTTTATATCAAAAACTACTCGAGTGGAATACAGAATCTGAAGGGGTAAAAGACACTATGACTAGATGGGCACAGGATGTGGGACACCCAATTCAATTTGAAGATTGGGAGAAATTGTGGAAAACTAAAATGAAATATTCTAGTTCACTCAAATTAAGGGAGAATTGGTATAAAATGTTTTTCCGATGGTACCTAACCCCCCAGAAATTATCTAAATTTTACAAAAACCAGAAAAAAGAATGTTGGAAATGCAATAATAAAACAGGGACTTTTTTTACATGTATGGTGGGAATGTAAAGAGGTCAAAGGTTTCTGGAAAATGATACATAATTATGCAAAAGGAATCTTAGATAAGAATTTTGATTTTAAACCTGAATATTATTTGTTAAATATTACCGACTTTCACTTAGAAAGAAATGAAGATATATTATTCTTTCACATAACAGCAGCTGCTCGAGCTTTAATAGCTCAAAGATGGCGTTCGAAAGATACCCCATCGGAAGACGCATGGATCACCAAATTAAGGGAATACATGGACATGGATACGATGACCTTTTTACTGCAAGATTATACCAAAAAACAAAAGACGGACTGGTCACCAGTAAAAAAATTTTACAAGGGAAACATCAGATTAATTTTGAATAGTTGGTCAGAGCAAAGATAGACATGCGTCAGACTGAGAATGTGCGGGGATATGGGCAAGGAAAATTTATAGCATAATGTAAATGAATTACTGCCCCTGTGGAATCGACTGGAAGTTATTGGTGTGTTTTTTGTTTTTCCCCCCTTTTTTTCCTTTTTTTTTTTTGCTGTCTGCTGGCTGTGTGTAATAATTATTTTTATTTTTATTTTATTTTATTTTTTCTTCTTTTTCCCTTCTTTCTCCTTTCCCCTCCTCACAATTTTTGTAATGTAATTCTCTAAATTTCTGGAAAATCAATAAAAAACTATTTTTTTAAAAAAAGAAGAAGAGGCCACTAGAGTCACGTATGGACCTAGTGCCAAGACCCTACACTTGGAAGGCAATCATACTCTGATACCAAACAAGTCTGAACGCTGAACGCTGTGAATGCTTTTTATTAGTTTAATAGCTTGATTCTTCCCACTCTAAAGATTAAAAGGCTTTGAGTTTTTCCTCCAAAATGATTTTGATTTTTGCTTTTGTATTCTCTGAACACCTACGGAATCCCAATCTATTCTTCCTGACCAAGGGCCTCAGGAGAGGTAGATTCTCAGCCCTGTCTCAGGCTCTTGGGAAGAAGCCACGGCCCTCACCTGGCCCCAACCCTCCCCTGGCCCCGCCTCCAGGTCCTAATAGGTGCCATCACCGCCCCCCTGGATCGCTGCAGCACCCACCAGGGGGCGGTTGCACCCACTTTGGGAATCGCTGGTTTTAACTGTATTTTATAACTCAATTTTGAATATTTATTTTATTGTACAGTGTTTTTTAAAGGCATGGAATTTTTGTCTATATTGTAAAGCCGCCTTGAATCTCCCTCGGGGTTCAGAAAGGCAGGGTAGAAGTGCTGTTAATAAATAAATAAATATGTATATATGACCCTCATCATGTCTCCTCTCAGCCTTCTCTTCTGCAGGCTAAACATGGCCAGCTCTTTAAGCCGCTCCTCATAGGGCTTGTTCTCCAGACCCTTGATCATTTTCATAACCCTCCTCTGGATACTTTCTAGCTTGTAACATCTCCCTTCAATTGTGGTGCCCAGAATTGGACACAGAGGGGTAGCAGGACTTCCCTGGATCTCGACACGATACTATTTATGCAGGCCAAAATCCCATTCGCTTTTTTAGCTGCTGCATCACATTGTTGGCTCATGTTTAACTTGTTGTCCACGAGGACTCCAAGATCATTTTAACACGTACTGCTGTCGAACCAGGCATCCCCATTCTGTATCTCTGCATTTCATTTTTTCTTCCTAAGTGGAGTATCTTGCATTTGTCCCTGTTGAACTTCATTTTGTTTGTTTTGGCCCATCTCTCTAATCTTAAGATCGTGTTGAATTCTGCTCCTATCTTCTGGGGTATTAGCTATCCCTCCCAAATTGGTGTCGCCTACAAAATTGATGGTCATGCCTTCTAGCCCTTCATCTAAGTAGTTAATAAAGAGGTGGAACAGAACTGGACCGAGGACGAGATCCTGCTGATGGCACCCCACTCGTGACTTCTTTCCAGGAAGAAGAAGACGCAACGTTGAGCACCCCCTGGGTTTGTTCGCTTAGCCAATTTCAGATCCACCTGACCGTAGTTTTGCCTGGCCCACATTTGACTAGTTTGCCAGAAGGTCATTATTCTGACTCAATAACTGGGCTGCAAGTGGGAGGCTGTGGGAGTGTCTGTAGCTGACTCCATTAAACCAGTACTTACACCAGATATATGTTGTCAGACAGTGTCAACTCAACTGTCGAGATGCAAACAAGGTTCCAGGTACTTTAATCCAGGTAAACCTTGTAAAATGTCACGCAACAGCAGGTGAAAAAGATGATAATGTCCCAGGAGCTGGGCAGCCATGTTCTCTCTTCAGAAGAAGTCCAGGCCAGAGAGAGGAGGGAGGGGCTGTTGCATCACAACTAGGAGTACAGGAAGCCAAGAGGGACAAACTAGAAAGCAAACACAGTATGGCAGGTGCAAATACCATGCTCTGGGGCAGGACAGTCATTTTGCAGATAAAGTCACTCAGATCTGCTCTGACTGGGATCGTGTTATTGATACACTTCCGATGGATGTAACTTTGGCTCCTGCTTGTCCAGTGCTGATGGATACCTTTCGATTTGTGCCGCCTGAGGACGTGGAGAGGATCCTTGGCAAGGTGAGAGCTACCACATGTATTCAAGTGAGAGAGACGTGGGTTTAAAAAGAGAATTTCCAGAGATACTTCCAATGTCTCTAAGTCCCATATGTTCTGATTTACTCCTATTTGACCTAATTGGCCTAAAAGGCTTTTGTGAGGCCTGTGTTTGAGTGAGGCCTATGTTTGAGAGAAAATCCTCATGTCTGGAAAAAGAGTTGTTGCAGAAAGGAAGTTACTTTTCAAGGATAACAGGACATCAGGTTCCCAGCCCTTTGGGACTGATGCTTGCAACAGAAGTAGAGAAGCAGGTGCTGAGATCAGGGTCAATAACATGAAAGCACCATTGTCTAAGGAGTCACATGTTGTTAGAACAAAGAAAACCAGTGGAATTGCATGATAGTAAAGATGCTTGTGATGTAGTCAGTATTAGACAAATGGGGTAAATGATCTTTTTAAGCCAATAAGAATGTTCTTCTATCTTCTGTAATAGTGATAAAAAAAACCTTGCAACCCTTTTCAGGTTGCGACAAAACCTTTGATTGCATTCCTGTATGCATTTTTGTCGTTATTGCTTTGGCCATGCAATGAATAGCTTTTTGCAGTTTGAAGATCCAACTTTCATGGTGTCCTTCCCCGCCCTCTCCTGTTCTTGACTTTGGATTAAAAGGAGTACTTTTTGCGTCTTTGCCCCTTCACAAGAACCTTGCCCTTCCTGGCCGATAAAACAGGCCAGAGGGGGTCTGGTCTCAAGAGCTACAACCAGGTTACTAACTGGAGCTGGCTGGGGGGAACAGGCAACCCCCCTATTGCATGCAGCAGCCCCACTGGCTGCCAGTCTGTTTTGGAGCACAATTCAAGTGCTGGTTATGACCTTTCAATCCCTAGACCAGTGGTTCTCAACATTTCTCATACCACGACTCCTGAATACAGTTCCTCGTGTTGTGGTGACCCCCAACCATAAAATTTTTTCGTTACTACTTCCTAACTGCAGGGTATAAATAAACATAATAATAATTATAATATTAAAGATTTTTTTTAATAATATCATTTTTATTGTAAGGTTTGTAAGCAACTTTGATACAATTCTTATAACAACAACAAAAAAATTTTTGAATACAATAAAACATTGTATACAGACTATGTGGAAGAGGAAAGGACGGGGGGCTGTGGGGAGGGTAAGTGAACAAGGAAAAATGGGGAAAGGTAAAAAAAAGAAAAAGGAAATAATAATATACAGTTGCAGGGAAAACAAAAATGAGCCATGCCATGGACTCTGGAAGTAACAAATAGTAACAAATAGTATAGCAAATAGTAAAGATTCTTTTTTCCATATTGAAAAAGGGTCTAAGCGTTTTTTGTTCTTTTTTCATATTTTCAATCTGTAGGTTTGGATTTTATATATACATGCGTACTTTTGGTTATTTCAGTTACTTGAAATGACAAGTTTTAGATATTGCCATCCTTCCATACATGATCCCTGAAAATAAAAAGAGGGACACAGAAAGGTTGATATATATGACTCCAGACATATCGACAAAATGACATAGAAATGGTATAAAATACTTTTCCCTTGCTGCGGAAAGAGTTGTCAGGGGTACTGGTTGAAAGCTTTGACTATGGACTATTAACGATATAGACCTAAATTGAATCACTCATCCCAACTTGAGTAGGCCCGTTGAAGGCTTTCATGGCTGGAATCACTGGGTTGTGAGTTTTCCGGGCTGTATGGCCATGTTCCAGAAGCGGTCTCTCCTGACGTTTTGCCCACATCTATGGCAGGCATCTTCAGAGGTTGTGAGGTATGTACATCACAGTTTTGCTCACAATCTCTGAGGATGCCTGCCAAAGATGTGGGTGAAACATCAGAAGAGACTGCTTCTGGAACATGACCATACAACAACCTTGAGTAGGCCCGTTAAACCAATGGGACATTTTCAAGTTTTGATTCAAAGTTCTGTCATTGAGTCCAAGAACTCACATTAGTTGAGGCCATCCACTACATTCAGATAGCTAGGAAGGTTTTGGAGTGCATCTACTTTACAGAATTAATGCAGTTTGACACCAGCTTCACTGCCATCAGGGGCGGTTCAACCATTAGGCGAAGTATGCGGTTGCTGAAGGTGCCATCCTCTAGGGGGTCGGGCCACCATGGCAGTTAAAAGTGGCACCGAGGTGCCTTCACTTTAAAGCAGAGGTGCAGAGTCACTTCCTTCAAGTGCTTCCCAAGCTTTGGTGGTGAGCCAGGTGTTTTGGACTCCAGTTCCCACCAACCCCAATCATCAGCCAAAGCAGTGAGGCTGTTGGAAGTTGAAGTCTCCTCCCTGGGGCCTGGCCAGAGGAGGAGGCCACTCAAATTCGGGCATGGCAGCCACAGCTTGCTCCCAGCGCTGGCGATGAATAGAGGGCAGTGGTGTGGAAAGCGGGGGCCAGAGTGACAGGGGCGCCTATGGAGCGTCCAAGGTGGGCAGCCCCTTCAACCTGTGGCGCTTCCTGCAGCAGCACCAAGTACTTGCCCAACTCCTCAGCACCGTAAGCCGGGACCTGGGGTGGGCGGGGGGTTCGGGAGGAGGTTGAAGGAGCTCTCCGTGTGCTCCCGGGGAGGGCTGAGGCGCAGCCTCCTGATTGGTTGCTTCAGATACCTGGGCTTGAGGGAGGAAGTCATCAGCCCGAAGACTTTCTGAAACTCCCAGGATTTTATAGCATTGAGTCATGGCAGTTATAAGTGCTGCCAAGTTACATTTGTTTACTTTACAGCAGGCATAGGCAAACTTCTGCCCTCCGGTTGTTTTGGACTTCAACTCCCACAATTCCTAACAGCAAGGGGCAACCATGAAAACTATTTGCTCAACTATCTATGGGCAGGCATGGGGCAAACTTCAGCCCTCTGGGTGTTTGGACTGCAACTCCCACAATTCCTAACAGCTGGTAGGCTGTTAGGAATTGTGAGAGTTGGAGTCCAAAACACCCGGTGGGCTGAAGTTTGCCTCATGCCTGATCTAAGGTAAACAATTGGCATAATAAAGTCTACTGGGTTCAAATTAACTAGCAAAAGAAGTGGGATGATGGTCATATTGGGAATCAAGGCTCTTCTGGACTCTTGGACCGGTTCTTAAACACGCTTCGTGTATTCCAAGTAGACTGAAACATACAGTAGAGTCGCACTTATCCAAGCCTCGCTTATCCAAGCCTCTGGATTATCCAAACGATTTTTGTAGTCAATGTTTTCAATATATCGTGATATTTTGGTGCTAAATTCGTAAATACAGTTATTACAACATAACATTACTGTGTATTGAACTACTTTTTCTGTCCAATTTCTTGTATAACATGATGTTTTGGTGCTTAATTTGTAAAATCATAACCTAATTTGATGTTTAATAGGCTTTTTCTTAATCCCTCCTTATTGTCCAAGATATTTGCTTATCCAAGCTTCTGCCGGCCTGTTTAGCTTGGATAAGTGAGACTCTACTGTACTTGTGGATTATCTGGCTTGATATTCTGGGTTATATGGCTGTGTAGAAGAACCCTCAGGGCTCTTCCACACAGCCATATAACCCAGAATATCAAAGCAGAATAACCCACAATATCTCCTTTGAATTGGGTTATCTGAATCCACATTGCACTATATCCCAGTTCAATGTTTGGTGCTAAATTTGCAAATATAGTAATTCCTACATAACATTACCATGTATTGAACTGCTTTTTCTGTTGATTTGTTGTAAAACATGATGTTTTGGTGCTTAATTTGTAAAATTATAATGTAATTTGATGTTTAATAGGCTTTTCCTTAATCCATCCTTATTATCCAACATTTTTGCTTATCCAACGCTTTTATTTGTCAGTGATTGGTTTGGGGGGGGCGCCAAAATTCTGTTCGCTTACACTTGAATATTACCTAGGGCCGGCCCTGACTGCCATGGCTCAATGCTGGGGAGTCCCGGGAGTCCTCGTTTAACAGCGTCTTTAGCCTTCTATGCCAAAACATGTGGGGGTGTTACGAAACTACAAATCCCAGAGGTTCATAGCACCAAACCATGACAGTTGAAGTGGTGTCAAAATGCATGAATTCTACAGTGTAGGTGAATCCTTAGACCAGTGGTTCTCAACCTGGGGTCTCCAGATGTTTTTGGCCTTCAACTCCCAGAAATCCTAACAGCTGGTAAACTGGCTAGGTTTTGTAGGAGTTGTAGGCCAAAAACATCTGAGGACCCCAGGTTGAGAACCACTGCCTTAGACTTTCCTGCCTGGGTGATGTGGTCCATATTCAGAATAGGTTTAGCCATCAGCCAAGATCAAGACATTGCAAGGGTATTGGGAGAAGAAAGCATCAAGGTCTCCCCAAATGGAACTCTGCTCCCATTCACTTCTGTGTTACTCTTGCAGCGCATGGCAGTGTCGAGGTCGGAGGAGAGTGAGAGCAGTTAAGGGGCAAGACAGTGGAGGGTCTTCTGGCTATGAATGGCAGAGCACTGTCTTTGGAAGAGAGGCTGGCCAGGGAAATTTATGCAGGCAAAAACTATAGACTTCTAGGCCAGGACCGTTCTACAAAGCCCAGCTCTCACATGAGGTAGATTTCCCTTCCCCACATAGACCCCATGCACGACTACCCGATGTCTTCTCCAAAGGGCTGGGAAGTCCTCTAGAGCAGAGCGGACACTGAATGTCCCCTTTGCTCTGTTCTGGCTCTACATCAGGGGTCCCCAAAGGAGTTTGGGTGGGCCAGATGCAGCCGTCCACGGCAATTTTTCTGGCCCCCGCCCGAGTCTGAAACAACTTAAAGGCACACAACAACAATCCAAATTCACTTGACTATCTCATCAGCCAAAAGAAGGTCCACAGTTACCACTGAAATACGGGTAAGTTTAAGTTATTTAAAATTGCTCTTCATTTTAAATATGGTTCTTCCATTGTTTTGTTTTGTTTTGTTTGAATTTGAGGTTTTTTGCACTACAAACAAGATATGTGCATAGGAATTTGTTCATGTCCTATAGTCCTCCACCACAGTCTGAGGGACTGTAAACCGACCCTCTGCTTAAAAATGTAAGGATGTCTACTTCAAATGATGCAAGTGGGCTTTCGAGAGAAGAGGGGGAATTCCCCTGGAGAGATCCATGTGTCATTTAGAGGTGCCACAGAGCAAAGAGAACTTCCCAGACTTGGTAAGAAGCATGCTTTTAATGTTTTAAAGGCGGGAAAGGTGGTAAGGGAGAACAGGAGGATTTCAAATCTGCAGGAAACAAGATATGTGCATGTTCTACAGTGTGGAAGGGCCCTTGAACATGTCACATTATTTCGACTTAGGGGGAGGAAAAGGTCAATCACCCCTAAACAATGGCAAGTGTGAATGTTACAATTAGCAAGCTTGAATAGCACTGAGTAGACACAAAGCTGCAAAGTCAATCAGTGAGGGTATCTGCACAGAGGTAGCCCGGAGGAATCCTTTGTTTGGGAGGTGTTAACTGGCACTTGATTGTTTGCTGTCTGGATTTCTCCTATGTCTGAGTGGTGTTCTTTATTTACTTGATTCTAGTGTTTTTTTTAATTCTGGTAACCAGATTTTGTTCATTTTCATGGTTTCTTCCTTTCTATTGAAATTGTCCACATGCTTGTGGATTTCAGTGCCTTCTGTGTAGTCTAACATGATGGTTGTCAGAATGGTCCAGCATTTCTGTGTTCTCAAATAATATTCTGTGTCCAGGCTGGTTCATCAAATGCTCTGCTATAGCTGACTTCTCCAGTCTGCAGTGCCTTTTGTGTTCTTTGATTTATGTCTGGGCGCTGTGTTGGTGGTCCTAATGTAGACTTGTCCAGAGATGCACGGTATATGGTAGACTCCTGCAGTGGTTAGAGGATCCCTCTTATCCTTTTCTGAACATAGCATTTGTTAAATTTTCTTAGTGGGTCTGTAGATTGTTTGTAGGTTGTGTTTCTTCATCAGCTTCCCTATGCGGTCATTGGTTCCCTTGCTATATGGTAAGGACGCATTTCCTCTAGGTGGATCTTTGTCTTCACTCTTGTGGCTTGTTCTTGTAGGTCTTCTGATGTCTGTCATAGAGTACCCATTAGCCCGTAGAGGCCAGTTTAGGTGGTTCAGTTCACCTTGGAGGAAGTGGAGTTTGCATATCCTGCTTGCACGGTCTGCCAAGGCTTTAATTTAGCTCCTATTTTGACCTGGGTGATGGTTGGAATTTTTATGTAGGTATCTATCAGTGTGAGTAGGCTTTCTGTAAAATGTGAGGCCCAATTGTTGATTTGGTTTGTGTATGACTAGGACATCTAGAAATAGTAGTCAACAACATCCACCCAAACATCCAATTCACCATTCACTATTCACAATTCACTAACATTGCTAGATGTCCTAGTAACCTGCAAACCAAATCAACAACTTTGCAGCTTCGTGGCTACTCAATGCTATTCAAACTTGCTAATTGCAACTTTCACACTTGATTTAACAGACAAGGGTCTTTCTCCCACCCAGGAAATTCCATAGATAGATAGATAGATAGATAGATACACACACACACATACATATACACTTGGCATGTGTGATCCATGAAAAAAATGCTGCCCATGTTGGGTCTGTGTGCCAAGCTTGGTCCAGATCCGTCACTTGCTGGGTTCAATGTTCTCAAATACGGGTTCTCAAACACAAAATATAACTCTCTGATGCCAAGGTCAATCATCCACAAAGCCTGCCAGTATTTCACAATTGGCCATGTTGGGTCTGTGTGCCAAGCTTGGTTTGGATCTGTCACATTTCTTCTTATCCCAGATTATATGGCAGTGGGGACTCATATAATCCAGTTTAAATCAGATCCTTGGCCACTGCGGCTCCCTCTTCCTCAGCTGAGGAAGGCAAAGGAGAATGAGGGAAAGCTGGTGCTTGATTCAGATCCAGCTGCTTGGGAAGTGAGGAGGAGGATAATCCGGATTGGGAGCTGTGGGTTTTTTTTTTTTTTTTTGCAAAGCTTTGGAGAGCTTTGTGCAAAAGAGGGAGAGAGAAAGGGAAGCCAGGGGAAATTTCTGTGGCTTCCTTCTTCTCCCTTTTCTCCTCCTCCTCCTCCACAAGACCCGGAGCCTTCAGGAGCCGAGGCCAGTGAAGCCTGGGTAGAGAGGCTGAGGAGGGAGCCGGACAAGGAGAGGGCCCTCCGAGAGCAGGTAGTCGGCCCCTGGTTGGTTAGAGCAGCAGCAGCAAACAGGGCACCCTTTCCTCCCTCTTTTCCTTCCACCCATTCCTCGCTCCACGTTTTGTGCACAGGAAGGAACACTCCTGCAAAATCTTCTCTTCCTCCTCCTTTTTTAATGCTATATCCAGGAGGGAAAACGCTCCAGGCTTAGTTGGCTCTTAAGCCTGATGCAGGAGATTGGTTGTAAATGCTTTCTCATCCAAAGGTATTCCGAGGGTGGGCTGCAATGCTTCGATTTAGAAGGTTAATTCAGAAGCACCAAACTACCTCGGAACCCAGTTCAATATTAATACGAATAATGAATCTATTATGACAATTCTGATTTATTCACCCATGCCTAATATATACACTCCATTTGCTTCATTGCCAACAGAACCTCTAAAGATGTCGGACACCGATGCCAGTGAAACGTCAAGAGAGAATGATACTGGAACACGGTCATACAGCCTGAAAAATTCACAGCAACCCAGTGATTCCGGCCATGAAAGCCTTCAACAACATGTAGAACATACCTTAATTAATCACTTCTGGGGGGTTGGGGAAGACTGACTACAACTGTACAACTGGCTATACATAAATCCCAAGTTTTAAAATTTCAAAAACCTTTGTAATTCTCTTTGAAATGAGCAAATGGACTCAAAGTGTAGAGTGGATACTACATGGCTTTTATCTACAAGACTTTGCTGTGTCTTGATTGCACACCTATCACTCTTATTACATACTATGTTATTTCTTTTCTTTTTTTCTACTAAAGAACATACCTCCAGTTTGAACATCTGTCTAGGCTGATCATTGATGTTGTAAAGGAAAGACCCCAAAAATGTTCCTTCCTCTATTTCGATATCCTTCTTAAATCCCTGAAAAGAGGCAAAGGGGCAAAGTGGGATAGATTGCATGATTTATTTCCAAACATACCTTAAGTTGTTAGACAATGTGCATATTTTGCTCTGGGGTTGTTTTGGAGCTCTTTTTTTGTTTTTGTTTTTTGATCAACCTATCCATGTGACTTCTTCTCAGCAGAAAAAGACTGCAAGTATGCCAATGATTTCAATCAAGAAACAACTTCCTACAGAGATACTCGCAGGAACGCCTCAGCAAGAGAGAGTCCAAAAGTGGCAGGTTAAAACCTGGAACCTCAATCAGTGGCTGAAACCGGATGAGAAACTCCCTCCTGGGCACACAGAAGACTGGGTAACTTGGAAGACATTGAACAGATTGTGCTATGGTACCATGAGATGCAGAGCCAATCTTAAGAAATGGGTCATAAAGTGGAGTCCGTGACATGCGTGTGTGGAGAAGAGCAAACCACAGACCACTTACTACAATGCAGCCTGAGCCCCGCCATATGCACAATGGAGGACCTTCTTATAGCGACACCAGAGGCACTCCAAGTGGCCAGCTTCTGGTCAAAGGAAATTTAGCATAATGCCAAGTTTTTAACTTTGTTTGTGGTTTGTTATAGATTATAGCTGTATTCTCAATTTGCTTCTGACATGATAAATAAATAAAATAGCATGAAAAAGAAAGAAAAAGAATTAAGAACCAGAATTTAAAAAATTACTCACATATACGGAAAGATTTTGCGGAGCAGTGGTGGGAGCCATTTCTTTCCTCCAATGGTCCATAAGCAAAAACACTGGGCAGCTGGGTTGGAACAGTTTAATTATTAAAAAGTCACGAGAACCATCCATGGCCCAGGAATCTCCTGGTGAATTATCGGTCTGATAAGTAAAGAAATGAAAAGGGGGATCAGAAACTTTGTAATGGGCAGGAAGAAAAACACCAATGTAAACACTGAAGGATCCCTACCTGCAGAATCACATTTGGTGATCTCTGGTAAATCCAAGTGATGCTCATCAGGCAAACCACTGCTCCTGCTCCCTTTCTAGATTTCACCGCAAAGGCTTCTGTAGATGTTAAGGTATAGGATTAGATAAATTTTCCTCTCCAGAATTCGTAGGAGACAAACCGAAGTGAAAGACTTTGAAATAAACATTTAATTAGCTCTGAATCACACTGCTTAAACAACCCCAAATAAGACTTGGATTTATGACTCTTGCCTCTAGATCTTTACAATAATCTCTAATCTGTTCAATGGTGGAATACTGAGGGAAATTAGGAAAACTGCCACCTTGGAAGTGTTCAGGAAGAGCCTGAAAACCTGGCTCTTCAAACAGGCCTTTGAAGAAGTACTGCCCACTGTATGCTAAACCCTGGTACTAGCGGGTTCTTCTGACCAGTTGTACCTGTTGGTTAACTCCCTGACATAGCCTCAGTGTTCACCCCAGTCTAAGGCTCTTCCCATGACCTTGTAGCACCTTAACTTCCTTCTTGTTTACAAGTTCCACTCAGTGCACTTTGCCCAGCTCATTTTATGTTTTTATTGCTGTGTTTCTCAAGTATTTTATAATGATTGTGATTTTTTAATGCCTTTTAAATTTATTTGTGTGTTTTTGTATTTGATATTATTGTATGTTGGTTTTATATCTGTAAGCCGCCCCGAGTCCCTCTGGGGAGATGGTGGCGGGGTACAAAAATAAAATTATTATATTATTATTATTATGAGTGCTCCAGCTTTTGCCTTTTCCTGAGAGGAGGTTTGTCTGCTTCGGTGTAAAAAGGAAAGATGGGTTGGGGAACCTAGTGGCACTTGCAATGCTCTGCCTTTATGTGTGTGTAGACACATGCATGTATACATACATGTGGATGTTTGTTGATTTCCAGTGATTCCATATAGTTTTTTAAGCAACCCGTCCTTACAATTTGTTTCGCTAGTGACTGACCTCCTCTGAAACACATTCTAATGCCAGGGCTGTCCCTGCTTGGTTTCCAAAATCAGAAGAGATCTAGCACTCAGTTGCCAAGATCAGAAGGATCATTGGGGTTGCAATAATTTTTTTCCCCAAGTTCTGACTGTATCACTAGGAATTTTGAGGCCAAAAGCCAAGGCAGAAGCAGATACATATTTGCATAGGCAATTCCATACACCAACTCCAGGAACCTCGTCAAACAAGGGGACGAGGCGCTTCACCTAAATATTGAATTGGGGGAGGTCAATCAACTTCATGCTGTCTCTCTCTATTCTGCCTTTTTCTCCAGTATTTTTTACTTCATCACTTCCACCATCCTATAGCGTCCATTTCTGTCCATTGCTGCTGTCTTGCTATGTATTTCCCACTGTTCCGTGATATGTGTGTGTGTGTGTGTCAGGAGCAACTTGAGAAACAACTGTAAGTTGCTTCTGGTGTGAGAGAATTGGCCGTCTGAAAGGACGTTGTCCAGGGCCACCCAGATGTTTTGGTGCTTTTACCATCCTTTAACACTGTGTGTTGCATGTTGATTTTAATGATTATTTTTATTGATGCTGATGTTTTTATTCGGATAATTGTGTTATTGCTTTGTTATTGTTATTTGATTGTTGTGCCGGGCAAGGCCCCATGTAAGCCGCCCCAAGTCCCTTCGGGGAGATGGGGCAGGGTATAAAAATAAAGTTGTTGTTATTATTATTATTATTATTATTATTATTATTATTATTATTATTATTATCCTTGTGGGAGGCTTCTCTCATGTCTCCACATGGAGCTGGAGCTGACAGGGGAAGCTCATCAGCTCTCTCCTCAAGTGGGATTTGGTCCGGCAACCTTCAGGTCAGCAACCCAAACTTCAGGTCTTCAGTCCTGCCAGCACAAAGGTTTAACCCACTGCCCCACCAGGAGCTTCATTATTTGTATGTTCCGTGATGCATAGACGTAACGAATTGAAAGGTTTCACTGCCACAACCTCAGTTGAATATAGAGCCGAAGATAAATACCCAAATACTAATCAGAAAGCTACACTGCCATGAGCAGCAGAAGATCAATGCCCATAAGGGTGGCAAACTGAACATCACCACCTTGCCTACCATTTTCACTGCCAGTAAAGCCTTGCATTGCACAAAGCAAATAGGGGTCTCAATATATTACAGAATTATAGCATGTGACAATCACTCTAACTGTCATGGTTTTCATCTTGTGGCATCCTGGGAATTGGAATCCAAAAAAGGGCTCGAATTCCCTGCGAGAGCAGGCATGGGCAAACTTCGGCCCTCCGGGTGTTTTGGGCTTCAACTCCCACAATTCCTAGCAGCTGTTAGGAAATTTGCCCATGTCTGTGCTAGAGGAACAGACTGCAGAGTCCTAAGTGCCGACCCAAACTACAAATGCTGTAATTCCATAGGATGGGGCCATGGCAATTCAAGGGGAATCACACTGCTGCAATCATGCTGTACGGATATCCCCTAAGACAGAGAAAGGAAAGAAGATGGAACTCATTTCAAATGAAATTCTTCCTCAACTTACCCAAAGAGTTCAAAGGAAAATCTTCCTTTCTGTAGTTTTGCACGATGTAACACTATTGCCAAAAGACAAAGTTGCTGTTAGGCAAGTCCTAATGAGAGTCTATGCCAGTAAACACTGCACAGGGATAATGAGATTTCTCTTTCCTCTTTGCTGCACCCAACTTCAAAGCTAAACAGACAGGTATGGGGAGAGGAAGGAAAGGATGCGTCTGTCCCTGAACTTTGCCCCTTCACTCGCCCTTCTGGACAACACACACCCGCATTTGTCTTGGTTGGCTGGGGAATTCTGGGAGCTGAGTCATGGTTGTCTTCAGGACATTTCTCCACTGCTGTGAGCACTGCAGAGTCAACCAGGTTAATTTGGCTTTGACCTTCATTAGTCAATGTCGGAGGAGGATCCCACAGCTTTGGGACAGTGAGAAAAGTAGGATCAGGTTCAAATTGTCTCTAGAGGACACTCCACCCTGATCTGCATGGGGGAAGATGGTGGATCTGGCATCCATAGAGGGGCCCATGCCATCAGGAAGGAGGAGGAGGATCAGCTCCTTCCTTCTTCCAGTCGTGTGGGCCATGATGCTGATGCCAGAACTGGGCACCTGTGATTGCCAGGCGCTGGCTGTGAGTGATGATGGCATCACAGAGGGTGAAGTGACCATCCTCGGGGCCAATATAGATTGGGCTGAACTATGTAGACTCTAACCAGCAGGTTCCGAAGGGAGTCGCTTTCAATCTGAATCTTGAAGAGACTTTCCAAAGCCCCATCTCCACTGTTATATATTGCAGTTTCATAATGCAGATCAACTTCCATTATATCCTCCCATGCCCTGGGTGGAGAAAATGGAACCAGAACAAAATGGATGCAAATGTTAAGTCACATAAAATACATTCCAAGGTGTTCATCTTGTGATCTCTGATTGTTTATGGGAGGGACACCTGCAGTCCTCGGCCAGGGAGCTCCGCTGGTGCCTCTGACCAAAGCCTCAATCCCAGGACCCCATAGGTGGCTGCCATGGCAGTCAAAGAGGGATCCTAGCACTACCGTTGTGCAATGGGAAAGGGCCCTAACCACATACTGTCAAGATCATTGAGTTGGTGCTCTGTAGCTTCTACAGGAACATATTGCTGTGGACACTGAAATATCTCTTCTAGATTCATTTACATTGGAGAGAGAGAGAGAGAAAGTAAGGCACATCATCAACCAGATTTAGGTGTACCGCTTCATTTTCTTGCCTGGATAGAAATGATAGACCGTGAAAATAGTCAACATTCCACCCTTAGGCCTAGGCAAAAGCATGTTCACAATTAGGGAAATTCCTCCTCATCGGTCAACCTGGTTGCCATAATCTTGGGTTTTCTTGATGTTTAACTGCAACCCAGCTTTTGCACTCTCTTCTTTCCCCTTGGTTATAAGGCTCCTCAGCTCCTCCTCACTTTCAGCCATCAAAATGGTATCATCTGCATATCTGAGGTTGTTCATGTTTCTTCCAGCAATTTTAACTCCAGCTTTGGATTCATCAAGCCCCGCACATTGCATGATGTGTTCTACATACAAGCTGAAAAGGTAGGGTGAAAGTATGCAGCCCTGCAGTACTCCTTTCCCAATCTTGAACCAGTCTGTTGTTCCGTGATCTGTTCTGACTGTGGCTACTTAGCCGTTATACAGATTCCTCAGGAGACAGACAAGGTGACTTGGTATCCCCATACCATCAAGAACTTTCCACAATTTATGATGATCCACACAGTCAAAGAGTTTAGAAAAGTCAATAAAACAGAAATAGATGTTTTTCTGAAACTCCCTGCCTTCCTCCATTATCCAGCGGATATTGGCCATTTGGTCTCTCGTTCCTCTGCCTTTTCTAAACCCAGCTTGCACATCTGGCAACTCTCGCTCCATGTATTGCTGGAGTCTTCCTAGCAGGATCTTGAGCATTACCGTACTGGTATGCGAAATAAGTGCCACTGTACAAAGGTTTGAGCATTCTTTGACGTTTCCATTTTTTGGTATGGGGATGTACATTGATTTCTTCCAATCTGATGGCCATTCTTGTGTTTTCCATATTTGCTGGCATATGGCATGTATCACCTTGACAGCATCATCTTTCAAGATTTTAAACAGTTCAGCAGGGATCCCATCATCTCCTGCTGCCTTGTTATTAACAATGCTTTTTAAGGCCCAGTCAACCTCACTCCTCAGGATGTCTGGTTCTAATTCATTCACCACACCATCAAAGCTATCCTCAATATTATTATCTTTCATATGCAAATCTTTGGTATAGTCTTGCCACCTTCTTCTGCTTCTGTTAAGTCCTTGCCATCTTAATTTTTGATCATGCACATTTTTGCCTGAAATTTACATCTGATGTTTCTAATTTTCTGGAAGAGGTCTCTTGTCTTTCCTATTCTATTGTCTTCTTCCACTTCCATGCATTGTTTGTTTAAAAATAGTTCCTTGTCTCTTCTGGCTAACCTCTGGAATTGCGCATTTAATTGGGAATATCTACCACTGGGACATACTTTGTTGCCACCTCTTGAACAATGTTGCAAACTTCTGTCCATAGTTCTTCTGGGATTCTATTTATTAAATCTAGTCCCAGAAATCTATTCTTCACCTCCACTGCATATTCACTAGGAATATTTGTGAGATCATATCTAACTGGTCTCTGTGTTTTCCCTAATCTCTTTAGTCTGATTCTAAATTGTGCAATAAGAAGTTCATGATCTGAACTACAGTCAGCTCCAGGTCTTGTTTTCACTGACTGGATGAATGTCCACCACCTTTGGCTGCAAAGGATGTAGTCAATCTGATTTTGGTGTTGACCATCTGGTGAAGTCCATGCGTAAAGCCGTCTTTTAGGTTGTTGGAAGAGACTGTTCGTTATGCACAGTGAGTTTTCCTGGCAAAATTCTATTAACCTACGTCCCGCTTCATTTTGTCCCAAACCATGCTCGCCTGTGATCTCGGTTGTCATTTGACTGCCCACCTTAGCATTCCAATCTCTTGCAATGAAAATAATGTCTCTTTTTGGTGTATTATCCAGTAGTTTCTGCTGATCCTCATAGAACTGATCTTCTTCAGCAGCTGTGGTTGGGGGGTGGTATATTTGAATCACTGTGATGTTAAATGTCTTACCTTGAACTTGAATTGAGATCATTCTATCATTTTTTGGGTTGTATCCAAGCACTGCTTTAGCAACTTTATTATTAACTAGCTGTGCCCGGCCACGCGTTGCTGTGGCGAAGTCTGATGGTATGAGAAATAAAGTCTTGAGGAATTGGTGGTAGTTAAGGTCAAGGGTAAAGGTTTTCCCCTGACATTAAGTCCAGTCGTGTATTACTCTGGAGGTTGGTGCTCATCTCCATTTCTACGCCGAAGAGCCGGCGTTGTCCGTAGACTCCTCCAAAGTCATGTGGGATGACTACATGGAGTGGCGTTACCTTCCCGCCGGAGCAGTACCTATTGATGCACTCACATTTGCATGTTTTCGAACTTCTGGGTTGGTAGAAGCTGGAGCTAACAGTGGGGGCTCTCTCCACTCCCCCAATTCAAACCTGCGGCCTTTCGGTCCAGAAGTTCAGCAGCTCAGCGCTTTAACACGCTGCGCCATCAGGGGATATTATTTCCTAAAGGTTGTGAATATACAATATTTCTGATTGGTTTTTTTTGTTTGTTGGAGGCAAGTATGAATGCTGCAATTAGGAAAAATGATTAGGATGTAATGGCCTTGCAGCTTTAAAGCCTGGCTGTTTCCTCCCTGAGTGAATTTTTTGTTGGGAGGTGTTAGCTGGCCCTGATTGTTTCCTGTCCGGAATTCCCTTGTTTTCAGAGTGGTGTTGTTTGCGATATTTTATGTGCTTCTACTGTCTGTGGCCCTGAGAAAACAGAGGATTTGCCAGACTTTGATGATGGGAATACTTTGTTGGGAGGTGTTAGCTGGCCCTGATTGTTTCCTGTGTGGAATTCCCCTGTTTATTTACTGTCCTGGTTTTAGAGATTATATTGTTCTGCATTATTCTATCCCAGTAATTATTTCATATTAAAGAAGAATCTCACTTATCCAACATTCGCTTATACAATGTTCTGGATTATCGAACGCAGTCTGCCTTTTCATAATCAATGTTTTTGTAGTCAGTGTTTTAAATTCCTTGTGATATTTTAGTGGTAAATTTGTAAATACAGTACAGTAGAGTCTCACTTATCCAACATAAACGGGCCGGCAGAATGTTGGATAAGCGAATATGTTGGATAATAAGGAGGGATTAAGGATAAGCCTATTAAACATCAAATTAAGTTATGATTTCACAAATTAAGGACCAAAACATCATGTTAGACAACAAATTTGGAAGAAAAAGTAGTTCAATACGCAGTAATTCTATGTAGAAATTACTGGATTTATGAATTTAGCACCAAAATATCATGATATATTGAAAGCATTGACTACAAAAATGCGTTGGATAATCCAGAACGTTGGATAAGCGAGTGTTGGATAAGTGAGACTCTACTGTAAATACTACATAGCATTACTGCGCATGGAACTACTTTTTCTGTCAAATTTGTTGTATAATATGATGTTTTGGTGCTTAATTTGTATAACGATTACCTACTTTGATGTTTAATTGGCTTTTCCTGAATCCCTTCTTATTATCCAACATATTCACTTATCCTGCCGGCCTGTTTATGTTGGATAAGTGAGAGTCTACTGTATATTGATAATCTTAAATTATCTGCTTAGAACTGGATTATATGAGGCCCCTTCTTCACAGTTGTATAAAATGCACACTGAAGTGGATTATATGGCAGTGTGGAGTCAAGATAATCCAGTGCAAAGCAGATAATATAAGATTATAAATGGGTTATATAGCTGTGTGGAAGGGCCTTGAGTCTACACTGCCATATAATCCAGTGCAAATTAGATAATCTGTGGAAGAAGTCTAAGTGAGGCCTAAATCGGCCTGTCCCCTAACTGAAACCTGGCTGTCCCTTGGCTGGTTGCTAGGCAACCAAGTGGGCAGAGATTAGCCCTCTAAACTGGCAGCAATTGGATAAAAAAAAATTATTGCTCTCCCTCTAATTAGGACTTTATTTTTCTTTTCTTTTTGTTGTATCAACCTTGAGGCGTGGATGATGGGTTGTGTTGTCAAATTTTGAGGTTGGGGGGCCTGTACTTTTGTTGTTTTGTGAATTGCTGTGATGCCATCACTCTTTTATATATATAGATTGGGAAAGCTACTTCATTTCTTCGGTGTTCCTCTTGCCCACAAAAGTAGATCTAGTGATCGTCTGTTGTGAAGTGGCCCATTCCAGTCCATTTCAGTTCACTGACTCCCAGATTGTCTATCTTTAACCTTGACATTTCACCAATAACTACGTCCAATTTGCTCTGGCTCATAGATCTTACATTCTAGGTTCCTATAATGTGTTGATCTTTAAAACATCAGATTTGTGGTTCACTTCCAGTACTGTCAGCCATTAGCCTTCCTCTCAGCTTTGAGCTTACTGCATCATCACATCTAGGGCTAGTTCAACTTATCCTCTGTTCCTCCCCAGTAGCATTTTGACCATCTTCCGACCTGGGAGTCCTATCTTCCGATGGTATACCGACATATCTCTGGTTGTACTGATCCATTTAGTTTGCATGGCAAGAATACTGGGGTGGGTTGCCATTACCTTCCCCAGGGATTGTACTTGGTCTGACCTCTCTGCCATGATCTTCCTGTCTTGGGTGTCCCTTCATGGTTTAGCTCATGGCATCATCGAGGTGCCCAAGCTCCAGCACCCCGTCAAGGTAACGATCCTGGTTTACTCATGAATTTTAACTGGTTAACCAAATCCCCATATTAAGTCTATGAGACGCAAAAGAATTAATAGTCCCTCCAGGCACTATATCAAGCAGATATTGACAGGTCTGTAGCCGCGGGTTATTACCTGAATTAGCAAGTAATAAAGTTTTCACATCGAAAGTGGGAGAGCACTAATTGTTTATAGAAAGTAGGAAATGAGATATGAGAGAAAGAAGAAGGAAAAAGAAGGAAAAAAGGAAAAAGAGAAAAAATATATATGGTAAAAAGACAGAAAAAGATAGAAATAATAATAATAATAAAATAAAAAATGTTGACTTCCATCTAACTTTAACTGGTTCATCATAGATTTGTTTCAATTTTTGAAAGGATGTCATATTGAGGAGGGAGTAAGCCTGTTTACTGCTACTCCTCGGGACTCTACCAACGTTATGATTCTAGGATATCACTCCTCTTTCAATTCAAATTTAACTTTTTTATTATTTTTTTCAGAATGGGGGTTTGATGAAGGAGGCATATCTCAACAGTGGCTAATTTTATGCCTCCTGCTTCTATATTGTGCTGTCCTACTTGGCTTTCCCTCTCTTGCTTATTTCCTGGTTGCTGTTCTTGGGTGGAATGTTCCATTGGCTTCTGTTTTGGGGGGTGGAGCTTGGGACTCCCCTTTAGGTTTGGATGAGATGGTTCAGCCTGGGAGCTAATCTCTAGAGGCCTTTTTCCCTCCATTTGGCATTCCAGAGAAAAACCTCTTAGAGATAGGTCTTAGAATTTGGTCTGGGTTCTTTGACCTGGCAAATTCAAACAGGCAACATAAATCACGTACTTACCATATAGTCATTATAGATAGTACTTACCTTAGGTGCTTACCTCACAGCTTATGTATTTACCACTTAAGTCATTATAGATAGAGCTTATAGTTTACCTCAGACTCATAGATAGCAAAGCTGGTACTTACTTCATAGCCTTATGTACTTACCATTATAGATAGAGCTTATAGTTTACCTCAGAGTCATTATAGATAGTACTTATAGTTTCTTCATAGTTAGAACTTATAGTCTCCTCATAGTTTAGGTACTTACCTCACATACTTACCTTATAGTTCACCATAGCTTATGTACTAACCAAGAGCATAGCTAATAGTTTACCTCAGAGTCATAGATAGTGCTTATCATAGCCTTGTACATACCCTATAGTCCTTACCTTATAGTTTCCTCATAGCTTGTGTGCTTATCCTTTATAGCCTTTATAGCCTTTATTCTCTATCCATATAGTTTTATTTCTGTATAATTTCAGTGATTTTACCTCATATTATTTCTAATACAATAAAAGGACTGTTTCCTGTGTTCAATAAACATATTTTTGGTTATCTTTAACCATCTTCAAGAGTGTTTACTTTGGGATTTGAGGTATAATTAAAGTGTAAACCGAACGCCGCTTGGGTAGCCAGACCTAGAAATAGCCATTTCCCCCAGCGTGCCTTCACAGTGATTTATGTACCTTTGTGGCCCAGCCACTTTTGATTTGCCTATAGAAAGTATAGTGCCCGCTCCTTTGAGTGTGTGAGAGAAAGAAAAGCACTGTTTCCACAGTGATATAAGTATCCTGTTTGGCCCTGCCATTTTAGGATTACTTATTGAAAGATAGATATTGAGCTCTCTCCCTGCTGTGTGCGTGTGAGCGTGTGAGGGAGAGAAAAGAGCAGGTTTTCTAAGTGTAAAGATCTGTTCGTCTTTTTAAAACCATTATAGGCTTTCTCCCTGTTTAGGGGTTTGAGAAAGTTAATAGTCAGAGCTCCCAACTGCTATTTGACTTGTAGAGGCGTTTTGGCGCCAAAAGGGGGTTTGCTGCTTGGCAGCCATTTTGTGTTGGTCCTTTTAAGCTTCCCACAGAAGTGAAGCAGAGGGTTGGCAGCCATTTTGTTTCCACCTTTTCTATGTAGTTTTCTTGGGGATGTGTGCTTTGGTTAAAAGGAGCGGGGAATAGTCTGTTTTGTGTTTGTTTTGCCTTTTGCCTGAGGAAAGGAGTTAATACTCATTACCGATTCCATATTTTGTGATTTCACTGATAGATTAGGTGGTGTTTGTAGGCTGTGTGCATGGTCTCGTCACAGTCCTCTTCCCACACAGAGTTGAGCAGTGATCTATCATAATGGATAAGCTTTCTGAGGGAATCGCAAGCAGACATTCACATAGCACCCGCTCCCATAGAGAAAAGCACCCATCAGAAAAGATCCTGAAACTGTTGTTGGAAAGGGAAAGCTGTTTAATTATAGAGGCTGAAAGAGCTTGGAGGCAATTGGAAAATGTCATGCGTACTTTGTCAACCACCGATGACCTTGTGAAAACAGCAGTTTATAAAGACGAGCTCCTTGATACTTTTTCTGATTGGAAAGCCTTAATAGATGAACAACAACAAGTTCTTAAAGACATTAATAATGATGAGGCCAAAGCAAGGCTTCGAGCTTTATTATTTGACTCACAAAATAAAGAAAGTGGACTTAATGCTGTGCTTGAAGCCTCTCGGTCTTGGCTTCAAGAATTTCAGTTGCGTGAGGTTTACTTTACATTGTCCCCACCTCAGAGTTCTCAAGTCATTCAGGGATTTCACCCTGAGCGGCCACAGAGCACCAAAAGTTCTGTCACACACCGGTCGAATATGTCATCTGCCAGTAGGCACCATTCACATTCTGTTCGTGGCAGTGATGGTACTTCATATCATAGTAAGGCTCCTTCTAGAGCAGCTCAGCATTTAGAAGAGTTGAGGAGAAATCTCAAAGCTCAGATTCTCCAGGCAGAAGCCGAAGCTGCTATGGCCAAAATTGAGGCAGAGCGAGTCAAGCAACAAGCCCAAATCCGGGCACAAAAAGCCGAAATGAAAGTCCAGATGTTGGCTCTTCAAAGGGAAAGAGACATATTACAAAAGAACAAAGAAGCAGCTAAGCTAGCCGTTAGGGCAAAGATTCTGGCAAAAGCTTTTCAGGATGAACTAATTCCTGAGAATGTTAGGTTGCTGCCTCAGAAGGACATCGACTCCAAGATGTCTCTTCTCCTTCTTACTAACAAAAATGTCATTCCCAAGGAGCAACACTCTATTGAGGGCAACACCATTGAAGTTTTGCCTAATACCAGTATTAACAAACCTGTGCCTCAGCTAGATAATTGGCTGCCATTAACATCAGTTGGCATCAAAGAGGAAAGTCCTTTAAAAGGGCAGAAGCCCACAGCGGGGAGCCAGTCTTTCCCCACCTGTACTCCTGCTGTTAAAACGTTCATGCCTGCACTGTCGCCAACAATGGAAGAGGAAAACATAGTGAGGCAGCTGAAAAATGAAGGAGTCACAGTGGACAGGGCAGTAGCCAGAAAAAAATTTCGGGAGGGGTTTTGAAAATTTCGAGGGGGGTTGAACCCCTAGCACACACCTCTCCCCGCTACAAACCTGTCAATATCTGCTTGAAATAGTGCCTGGAGGGACTCTTAATGTTTTGCGTCTCATAGACTTAGCATGGGGATTTGGTTAACCAGTTAAAATTCATGAGTAAACCAGGTTTTTTTTATAACCTGAAAAATTTCGGGGGGGGGGGGGTTGAACCCCAAAAACCGCCCCCTCGCTACAGGCCTGACAGTGGATGTTGGGGATGCACTAGGTGAAATTGAAACTGATAAAGCAGTGGTTACCATGGAGTCAACTGATGGTGACATATTAGCTAAAGTCATGGCACAGGAAGGCAGTGAAAGCATGAGTTTGGGTACACCAACTGGCTTGCTGGTAGAGGAGGGGCAGGAATGGAAACGGGTAGAAATACCAAGTGTCATTGGTGAGGCAGCCTCATTTTCGGGACCACTGGCTACAACTCCTGTCCCCACCCCGTTATCTTCAGTAGCCTCGCTACATAAAGCAGAGCAGCATCCTGAAAAACTGCAGTTTCGCTCAAGTCCTGCTGCCAGCGACATTTTGGAGTCCCATGGACTTGATGTAAGCAGTTGTACGCCCTCAGATCCTCGAGGGATTTTCTCTAAAGAGGATGCCCTTTCGCTTTTAGAGCAGATACAGAAAGGAAAGCCCTTGGAAGGAAAACCAGTGGTGTCTTCTCTTCCTTCACAACAAATTGAAGTGCCTTTAATGCCATCACCTGATGGAAAACCAGTTTCTGCTGAGCATTCTCCAGCTCCACCAGTTTCTGTGCCAGGACTGCCTCCTTCCACGGGCACATTCACTGAGGTCCCTACTAGCAACATTGGAAGAGTTATTGCTAAGAGATTAACAGAATCAAAAACTTCTGTCTCTCATGCATATGCAACTGCTGAATGTGACCTTGGTGCAGTTCTGAAACTAAGGCAGGAGCTGGCAAAAGAGAGGATGGTCTCTGACTCTGGACCAAAGATGCAAGGTGTTTCCTTGAAGGATGTTCCAGCTGGGCTCGCACCCGGAACCACCTGCAAGCCATATACATCTAGAGCAGCCATAGCAGCGGTTAAGCATCATAGAGTCAAGCTTGAGCAAGAAGCTCATGTAGATTTTGCTATGGCCAAGTCCAAAGTGGCCCCTGTGCAAACACCACCTAGATTGGAGCTGCATGCAACCCTGCTCACAGCTCAGCTGCTGGTTCCTGCAATGCTCCAGCCTGCCAACTCTCCACTCCAGAAAGACATTGTCGTGCCTGTTCCAGAGGGAGATTACATCAGCCAGAGGAAGCGGGTGCGAGGTCTGGCCTGAGAGTTCTGGAGGCCCTGGAGGGCCAAGGACCTGGGTCATCTCCGGAGGAAAGGTTTGGCACCACTCCCGGGAGGACATCTAGGTGGAGTGCAGTTTCGTTTTAAAGGACCAAAGTGCTTCCAAGAACTCTTGACTCCCCTTTAGGTTGAGAAACGCTGCTTCTAGGTCCACCAGGGCTATTGAAGGGTCTACCTCCACTGGAAGCCGATCCTAGACTTGCACTGGAGGACTTCAAAGTGCCAGGAGAAGTCTTCCCTTTAGGAATCCCTAGCAACTCCAACATGACTTTAAGGTCATTTTCTGGCATAAGTTGGCAGTAGAGCTGTGTTTGAGAACCTACATAATTTCATAAAATACTCAAACAATCAAATTCACAAAAGTTAAATCCAGAAATGCAGAGGGCCAACCGAATATTCTTAATATTAACCAGTTATTAGATTTCCCATTGTTGTCTTACTTTTATTCTGTCCCTTAGTATGGACATTTCAGGGGCACAAGCCATATCATATAATTCAGCAACATCTGGGTTTACTGACCTTACAATGACCAAATCTGGATTTTCCAAAACTAGATATTATCAAGTTGAATAGAAACTCAATAATATTGACCAAAATATACGCTCCGAAATATTGAGCTGAAGACACACTCGACAAAAGGCGCTGGGACCTCACTGCTCTAAGAGCCTCAAGGGGAGTTGCTCCACTCAAGAGATGACTGGAAACAACTGTCAGGGTCCTAGTCAGTTGAGGCAACCTCCAACTTACAACACAGTGATGTCATCAATGGATATTCTAGAGTCATGGTTGATATGGTTACTGGACTCTATTTATCTCCCCAGTCCCTTTACACATACACACTACACACTGTCCTAGTCAACAGCAGTTTGAATATCCCTTTTATGCAAAGTCTGGGACCAGAAGTGTTTTGGATTTCAGATTTATTTATTTATTTTGAATGACTGCATAAACATGAGATATCTCGGAAATTGCACCCAAGTCTAAACAGAAAACTCATATATGTTTCACATGTACCTTATATAGCCTTGAAGGCAATTTTTACACAATATCTTTAATAATTTTGAGTATGTAACAAAGTTTGTGAACAATGATCCATCAGAAAACAAATGTGTCAGTATCTCAGCCACCTATGTAGGCAATTTTGGATTTGGGAGTCTTTTGGATTTGGGAATTCTGGATAAGGGATCCACCTGTACCTATTTATTAGTATTGTTCGTATTGTTTTTTAATGGTGATTACTCCGGAACAGAGCTTGGAAGCCATTAAACTCTGTAGGTGAAGTTTTACTGAAAGCTAAAACTAAAGAGCTCGAATATGTATTACAGATACAGTAAATGTACTGATGAGCAATCCTGAAGTTGGATGAAATAAGAGCCACTTTATGTGACCTAATCACTATTTAAGATTTTAAACTGGATAACGTACTAGACGGGAAAGCAACTGTTCAGGGTATTAGATACGTACCTGTGACAAACATCCCCAGTCTCCCCTGGGTCAACATTCCTGACCCCAAGGATAATCCAGTCTTATGGTTTGCTTACTCCGAATGGTCATATTTTGGAAGGCAAACCCCACAAGCCCGATGAAAAAGAGTAGCCTCGTGTTCCTTTCCATGTCTTTACTCTGTCACATCTTGGGATGCTTGATGTGTGACATGATGTTATGGCTGTGAGTTTCTCTGCCTCGGCCGCATTTCACTGGGAGCATCTGTCAAGAGAGAGGGAAATCAACAACAACAACAATTTATTGATTAGCCAGTTGGCCTTATCAAGCACAGACAAAACAAACATGAAATACAACATACATCTGGTACACTTAAAATAAAATTAAAATATACAGGTATTTGCCAGTTTGGTGCCAATGTAGCTTAGCCATAGATGTATGCATCAACTATCCTCATCTCCCCTACACTGTACCCCAATCTGATCTATGTACTCCGATCTCTTTTTAGCAGTTTTAAGAAAATACAGGGCCACTTTCGTTGTCACAATGGGGTTATAACCGTCCAATAAAAATGTAGTTTTGGCTGCTATGTCCCAGCTTGTTTTATTACAAATAAAAGGCCATAAGTATTGTTTCCTTTCTTTTTCGTATAAGTTACAATTATGCAAAGTGTGGTTCAAATTTTCGACTTCAGGGGCGCCACAAATACATAATCTTCCTTCATATGGGATATGGTTGAATCTGCCATATCTCTCCATGGACTCCCTTTGTTCGAATCTTGCCCTGGTGAACGCGATTCTTAAGTGTCTCGGCATGTCTGCTTTTAGGTATAACGCCCGCTGGAAATTACGTTTAAAACGTCCTAACCACTTCAGAGATCCTGTGTTTGACAGGATGGCTATGTCTTTCTGGGCTTCAATATCTAGGAACCTTTGGGTTACTGTCCTTCTTTCAGCCTCCCTATTCTGGCCTAAGGAAGTAATTTGTAATCCACAGATGTGAAGATACCTAGTTAGTTGTTCTGCCCATGAATCTTTGGCCATTAGATTGTTCTAAGAAGCACAATTTTGGGAGTCTGTTATTTTCGAGATTTTTTATTTTAGCCCAGTAATTAAAGGCCCTGATTTTGGCAAGTCCTTCAATAGAATATATTTCTAACTCTGCTCTGACTGCAGCAGCGGTGGTCTTAGTGTCAACACCAAGGATCTGTCTTAAGAATTTTGATTGTGTTTGTTCCAATATTGGTAATCTGGTTAGGCCCCAGATTTCTGCTCCATATAATATTATGAGGAGGATTTTTGCTTTATAAACTTTGATTATTGGAGTTAAGGAGCCAGGATATCTGTGGGTTAGCAATCTTGCCAGTGTGTTGGAGCGTGCCCTAGTTTTGATCGCGCAAGATTGGGAGTGTGCCAGCCAAGAGCCAGTCTCTGAGTATACTAAGCCTAGGTATGTAAAAGAGCTCACCTGTTCTATGCGCTCTGCATCTAGAACCCATTTGTGTCTAGATGGGTGCTTTCCGAACACCATGATTTTTGACTTGGATTTGTTTATTGTCAGCTCGTTTTTGTGGGTGTAGGTGTTAAGTTTAATCAATAATCTTCGTAAACCTATTTGAGTACTAGACATCAAAACCATATCATCCGCATATAGAAGGGTATTTATGTGTCTGTTACCTATTTTAGGCATGTGGACCTCGGGGCTGCTGAGGTGCTCTGGCAGGTCATTGATATAAAGGTTGAAAAGTAAAGGGGCCAATAAACATCCTTGTCTTACACCTTTGCAAGAATCTATTTTCTTTCTTAAGGCACCACTGATTCCCATTCTAACCTGGATATGGTTGTTAGAGTATAAACTTTTGACCAGGAGTAGTAGTCTACGGTCTATTCCATGTACTGTTAATTTTTGCCATAGGAGCTCTCTGTTGATACTGTCAAAGGCTGCTTTTAAGTCAATGAAAGCAACATAAAGTCTGCTCTTTCTTTTTAGATGTTTATATATTAGGTGGTTTATGTGACACCCCTGGCTACGAGAGCACTGGAAACCAACACACCGAGGCCAATAAACAATCTAATATCTTTATTGAAGAATTGAAGAATTAAAATAAAAACAAGCAGAAGATAAAGTTCATCACTAGACCTTTTAGGAAAGGTCAATTATAGTCCAATAATATGTTGTCCAATGTCTAATATTAGAGTTTAAAGTTTGTAATCCAAAACCGAAACGCACTCAAACTTCCAAGCAGTTTGAGTGGGGAAACGTCCAAGTCTTTTACTAGAGTTCAAAAGCAAGTCCAAGGCAAGGAATTGAAGACAAGGCTGGAATCACGACAAGGCAAGGCTGGAATCACGGCAAGGCAAGGCAAGGAAACACGGCTAGGCAAGGCACAGCTAGGCTGGAAGGTAGTGGATCCAAACGCGGTCCACACTTGGCTGGAAGCGAAGTTATTCCTTCAACTGACACGTTGACTCTGCGCTCGCTAGCCAGCGCACAGAACTTTTAAGGAACTTCAAATCTTTCCACAGAGCAGGTGTCCAAATGGTCTTTTCCCAAGGGAAAAGAGCTAAAACAACATCTTTAACCAGATGCGATCCTCCCTGAGAACTCTCAGGGGAAAACAGGTTAATCGCGCGCTCCTTCTTCTGCCAGCTTTCTCAGACCTACTCGTTTCCCAAAACATCCGTCTATCAAAGGGAGGGGAACTGGTGGGAGAAGGCTCCGTTTCAAGGGCCTTTTTAATGAGCTGTGGACTAGAATTGTCAATAGGGAACATCTGGAAAGGGGCCGAATCTTGCTGAATCGGTACAAACCCCATTTCCTCGTCACTTTGGTCCACAATGGAGGCAGGATCACGGCCCAAGGGTTCAGGGGACATCACAGTTTATGACAAAACAGTTATCCATGGTGGATCTTCCTGATCTGAAGCCGGTTTGTTCTTCTGGCAGGATTTTATTTTCATATTCCCAAAGTTCTAATTTAGAAAGAAGTACTTTAGAATAGATTTTGGCCACTATATCTATTAGGCTGATAGGTCTATAGTTTTTTGGATCTTTTTTACACCCTTTTTTGTAAATAGGGATAATTATTGCCAATTTCCAACCTGTAGGAATATTGGCAGTGTTATTTATGTGATTACATAGACCTGCTATTAAGGGGGCCCACCAGTCAGGGTTGGATTTAAATAACTCTGGTGGTAAAAAGTCTTCTCCGGGGGCTTTATTGTTGTTAAGGCTTTTGATTATACTCTTTATTTCCTGTGCAGTAGTCGGGGTCCAGTCTGGCAGACTCTCAGGGCTTTCTATACTAGGAGTAATATATTTCTTTGGAAGGGGCGAAGGGGCAAACAGTTCTGAGTAGTAGTTCTCCCAATTTGCTTCAGGAATAGGGGCATCAAATGCATATTTCCTTTCTTTAAGAATTCCAGCTACTGAGTTCCAGAAGAGGACTGTGTTCCTCCCTTTAGCTGCGAGTTCTAACTCGTTCCAGATGGATATTGAATGGTTTTTCTTTTTCACTCTAATGGTTTGCTTATATATCCTTCTCAGTTCTAACATATTGTTATGTTCAGTCTTAGACTGAGACCCCTGCACCTTTCTCATTAGACTTTTAAGTCTTTTCCTAATGGATTGGCAATCAGTATCAAACCAGACCGCTCTATTTCTTTTGGTAATTAATGGGGTAGAGTTCTCAGTTAAATGGTTTTTTAGTTGGTCACACAATGTCCACAATGTGAGAATGTGGCTTCTATATCTCTCCATCTTTGGCATTTTAGGGTTTCTAAACAAAGTAAGAATCAGCCAACAACATTCTCTGTCAGCAATGAACACAAAGCCAGCTTTCTCAAATATCCTTCTATAAAATCCTTCCTTTTATTGCAACAGGAAGCTTCCTATTACCCTCCTTTTTCTGCTACTTGAGAATCCCTATCTTCCTGCCATGCATTGCCAGGGAATCCTGTACCGCTCTGGCGGGAAGGTAACAGCGTCCCATGCAGTCATGCCGGCCACATGACCTTGGGCAATGCCTGTTCTTCGGCTTAGACATGGAGATGAGCACCAACCCCCAGAGTCGGACACGACTAGACTTGATGTTGTTATCGACCGCGTTTCTAGGGGATCGGGCCCCTTAAGGAGGGAGCCGATCCGGTCCTGAGAGAACGGACCTTGGCGGAGCCGATAAGAGAATATGAGCCGCAATACAACCTGGAGCCGAAATGAAGAAGGTCCGCCAAAGATGAAGGAAAATCCGCCAAGGAGTCTTTATTGAGCGATTCAGCCGAAAAGGACACTAGTAGCGATCATTCAGTCTACTAGCGTATCATACATTCAAAATAAAGCCATATTTATACAATGTTTCGGTCTGACAGCCCTTTGAATTTCCCGCCCCGCTCCCCCGCCCATCTGATCGCGGATAGGCTAGAAGGTTGAATGAGGCGGGCTTTCGTTTCCCGCCTTGCTCTGCCGTCCCAATGGGGAGCTGTTTTTTGTCCCCACTCGGGCCAATCAGAGAGGGGAAGGCGGGAGCTATTGAAACAATGAAGTGACTAAGCAGGAAGGATCGGATTAGTCCTTGCCCGGCCGATTTCTAAAGGGATTAATGACAGTCATCAGGGGTTCCTGTCATGTACACTGATTTTAGATATGCCTTGAGGTGTCAGGGGGGGAAGTAAGGATGGGTGGCAATGGGCGCAGCAGGGCGTCTTCCTGAGCCGTCCTGGTTTTCCCTTTGGAGGAGATATGACAATGTTTGCCTTGAGGGCGAATCACCTTTTATTCGGCGACTCAAGCCCTATACTGTCCATGCAATCTGATTCTGATTAGGTTATGCGGCAGCGGATTAACCTTTTGTTTTGGGGAAGGTAAACCTGGGTCATAGGGGCCGGGGTTCATGTTGGGGTCAAAATATTTCCCATTTGATTTCATGATCTGACAATTATATGAAATAGAATGAAAATTAAAATAAAGTTGGAACATAAACCCAGCTGGGAAAAACACATATTTTCCGGGGATCCCAAAGAGTACAAATACATATAGGCAGATAGATAGATTTCAAGGAAGTAAGGGAGAATCCATAAAGGTGGGTTACATTGCATAAAGGGGAATCATGAATGATATAAACAATTGAAAACATTTGATAAGAACGAAGTTCACAACCTCTGGGGAACCCAATATGGAAAGTCATAGGAGTGGAGTTCTAGCAGCATGATTTCACAGTTCATGAAGTTAGCCCAACGATTAGAAATTCATACAACAGTGAGTCATGAGGGTGTCCAGGTACATAGAATATGAAAATTCACGGATACATGAGGAAAAAGAGTTCATCTGTGATGGAAGGAATTCATAGAGATGGCATGGGGAAGGGGCACATGTGGGTTGTAGTCTTTGGAAGTATAAGATTTCACAAGTCCAGGGATAGGTCTGGGGAAGAGTGTTCTTCTCCTTCATAAAATTATGAAGGTATGAATGAAACGTGGAGGGCACCCGTCCGGGCACCCCCTGGCAGCTGCAGAGAGGGTGAGGGTCCTTGGAGAACTATGTCTCCCCAGCGGGAGAGCGATCCCCCCATCCCCAGTTCACAGAAAGGGGCTAGGGATCTCTTAAAACCATTCCGCGAGTCGCGGGGAGAGGAAAGTCCGGGATAAGGCTGGAGGAGGGCAGCCTGGCTTGAAAAGAGCAGTCGGTCCCGTTTGACAGTCAGCTGTTGAGGTGCCGAAAACTGGACCGATTTCGGTTCCGTTGGTGGTCTTCGAGTCAGGAGCCTTAGAAAGGGTTAGGACTAAAAGAGGAGCGTTCTAGGGGTAATTTTGATAAAGATATGAGCCAATTTGTATCGTCCGCCGTATTAACCTATGGCAGAGAAGCCTCCGCCAGGGTTTTTAAAGATCAGACGGGTTAGTGAGAGAGAGAGAAATTGCATGCAAAGGAAGGAGTCAGAGAATGACACAAAATAACCAGATAGAGAGTGTTACTGTTAAAATAAATGCTACTTTTATTGGGGGATTTGTTACATAGTTCAGGGAAGGGGAAAGTGAAGAAAGAAAAAAAATCTTTTAATAATAGTCTGCTGCGGTCCCGCTCCGTTCCTTTGGTGAGTGATCTGCGGAACTCTCCGCTGCGCTTTTAAATTAATTTAAAAGCCGGGGTTTCGGTCATCAATGTCAGGGGGAAACCTTTACCTTTACTAATAGGAAAAGTAGAAAGCAGTTTAATGCTGTATTTGTTCTCCCTTACTACCTTTCTCCCCTCATTTCACAAATCCAGTCTGCAATATAGTTATTGCTTATTACACAGAGAGAGAGAGAAACCTGAAACAGTTATGAGATACAAAAGCATATTGTGGGGAAAGTTTCTCTTATAAAATACCAGGCATGTCTTTTCTTTTCAATCTGTGCACATTAGATGTAATTTTCCAAATTGCCACCACAGGCTGATAGAGAACCAAGGAATGGTTTGAGTTCCTTTCCTAGTTGGTGGATGATCTTCAGCCCAGGAGAGATTTTGACTCAAAGGAAGAGGAGCAGAGTTTCCCTCCAATCCCAAACATCTATCCTGCCCTCTTTCAAAGTCCTCCCCGCAAACCACAGGAGCACAGTTTGCACACTGGGAAGTGTGGGAGGCATGCAGGCCGTGCTTTGGGTGGGTGGGTGGTCCCTCTGCTGCCTCTGCCCGAAGCCCAGGAGGAATGGGGAGGAGGCCAGGGCATCCCTGGCACTGCAGAGCCCACGTTGGCTTGCTCCTTGTGTCTTGGGCAGCGGATGTGGAGGCTGGCCATCTGTGCTCCAGGGAAGGAGAAGGCAGACCTGGGAGACGGATGCAGCCTGCGCTTGGTGGGGCCACAATCCCTTTGAAGAGGCAGCTTTGCTGGCTGAGGGTCCTCCTTCCAGGCCTAAACAGCTAACCAAATGCCACTAAATATAATAGTGTTCTATTGGAATGGATATCTGCAAAGGCCAAGCCGTTGTCAATTCCCACAATATGGAAAGCATTGAAAAATATATTGTGAAGGAGGCAGTGTAAGATGAATTGGTGCACAGTCCCCATAACACGCTTGGATTTAGATGGTAGGGAGTTGATGAGTTGCACAGTGGCCATGCTGTCGCATCAAAAATGGACTGCAGAATTGCTAAATCCACTTGTCCAAATTCTCACAGCTACTAGCATTTCTTGCTCCCAAAAGGATAATCCATTGAAGCTCTGAAGGATGTCCTGTCACCTGGATATTATGATGCAATTATGACATCCCACATATAGCATCACATGGCCCATGCAAAAAGGCCCTACTTGGTGTGATAACTCTGTATGCTGAAGTTGAAGTGGCCAATTAATTCCTGGAACTCTCAAAAGTTAATGGATAAGATGTAAAGTATTGTTTCTATAAGCCACTGTCTTCTACTAAAAAGAAAGGAACATTTCCAGGCACTACACGAAGTAGGAAGTAAGCATTTCTCTTCTCTATGCTAGCTACTTTCTAGCAACAATTGGTAATTATAACAACTGCAATAAAGGGGTGTTTGAAAAAGAACTCCCTAGTTTTAAGCTAAAACATATTAAAACTAGGGAGTTCTTTTTCAAACACTCTGTATTTAGCTATTAACCAATCGTGCTAGAAAAGATAGACTACAGTGACATCTGGTGCTTTACTGGATTTTTACAGTTCATAATGATATCAGTAGTTCTCAACCTGTGGGTCCCCAAGTGTTTTGGCCTACAACTCCCAGAAATTTCGGCCAGTTTACCAGCTGTTAGGATTTCTGCGAGTTGAAGGCCAAAACATCTGGGGACCTACAGGTTGAGAACCACTGTTATAAAGGCAGATTGCTGCTTCTAACAGGCAAAGTTCTGGGCTGTTCCACACAGCCCTATAAGCCAGAATATCAAGGCAGAAAATCCCAGAAAAAGTCCATTAGCTCTCTGTGGGGCTTAATAACAGTTGTTTCTAGTATTCCATTTAATTTAAAATAAGAGATTTAGATAATTCACGTTTCAAGTGCAGAAGTTGAATGCCAATGGGATATTAATTAGCCAACATCTAAGAGTGAATCTCAAGGAACAATCTTCTGTAAAATATATTCTTCTTTAAAATATAATAGCAATTAGATGTTCCTTTTGCTGGGAGTGACAGCTGTCATACTGGGATGGGTGTTTTTCTAACCCTGACTCCTCTGTGTTTGCCGAGACAAAATAGTGTCTTGGCAGGATATCTGATGCAGAACTGAGGTTTCATACTTTTCCTGAACTGGAAAAATTACACCAAGGGTCCAAAATAACTCAGAACTGTTTATTATACACAGGTGTTGTCAATCAAGCCCAAACCTCACCTGTATTCACAGTTGTCCATGTTGGGTCTGTGCTCCAAGTTTAGTCCACATCCAACGTTGGCTAGGTTCAGTGGTCTCTGGATGCAGGTGAACTACAACTCCCAAAAATTCAGGTCATTTCCCCCAAACCCCTGCAGTATGTTCAGTTGGCTATAGGGTTTCTCTGTGTCTAGTTTGGTCCCAGTCCATTGTGGGTGGACTGGGACCAAACTAGATCAATTCCCAGGTCATTTCCCAGGTCAATTCCCCCCACACCTCTCCAGTATATTTAGTTGGCCGGGGGGCTTCTCTGTGCAAAGTTTAGTCCAGATCGGTCATTCGTAGGGGTCACAGTGTTCTGTTGAAGTCAGATCCAAAGTAGGGGAACGGACTGCAGACCCCTTCATCAGTGGTCCGTCCTTGGTCAAGAAGGCAGAATGGGGTTGGACTGGGGGGGGGGGCAGTTAAAGGAGCAACTGGAGGCCACCCCCTCCCCTCTCTGCCTTTTCCTGAGAGGATCATTTCCACAAATTTGGTAAACATATCATTTTAAACCTGAGAATCATAGAATCTTAGAAACATAGAGTTAGAAGAGACCTCATGGGCCATCCAGTTCAACCTCCTGCCAAGAAGCAGGAAAATTGCAATCAAAGCACCCCCGGCAGATGGCCATCCAGCCTTTGCTTAAAAGCCTCCAAAGAAGGAGCCTCCACCAAACTCCAAATGCCATCTCATTACAGAATTGGCCATTTTCCCCATCTACATCTGGATCATTCCCCAAAAATCCACTTCCCAACCAGCTCCTGAAAGGTATGAAAAGAAAGCTGTTCCCAATGCTTTAGATGCGGAAAGAATGCTACACTTGAACCTGACCTAATGTGATGAACACTGTGGGTTACCACTTTTAAAGTGAAGGACTCAATGGAATTTAGTAAATGTGATGACGTGGTGTGAGATTTTTAAAAGAATCCTCAACAAAAACCCTATAATTTGCATACAGTTAGCCATATTTCAGAATAATTTATGATGCCTCTACAAAAATCAACCAAAACTAGTTTGAAGCCAGTTAGAGCATGAGAGGTGAATGTGAACAGAACCATTGGTAAGACCAATCTGCTAGGTCCCAGCCTATTAATGGTAACTTTTATTGAGTTAAACTCAGGGAAAAAATGGCCGAATAGATGACATTTCCAGTCACAGCAGCTGTGTACTTTCTTTCTTTTAACAAATGGCTTTTTGCTTTGTTTTACAACAAATACCTCAAAACTTCTGTACTGAAACTAAATGTACATATCACAATGGGAAAAAACATTCTATTCATCCCATCAAGGGACAGTAATTGCTTTTTGAATAACAGAGAGGTCATTGGGACCGGAAACCTAATTCAGGTGTTGTTGTTGAAGTGATCCTATGTACACTGTAAACATTATATCAAAATTTCAAAATAAAGTTACATTTGATTGTTGGCAGGATTATTCCCAGACTAGAACATGCTTTAAGTAAAGATATACTGTACTGTCTCATCTATGATGAGCACAATTTGGAACATAAACATAAAAGCTTTCTCAAACGGCCATATACTGCATTTTCGTCTTGTATACAATGCTGTTATTTCCAGACCAGTCAATTTCTAGCTCTGTTTCTTTGGAATTGTAAACTGGCTTCTTTCATAAGCAAAAGTCATTCCAAACATCCAGAATGAAAAAAATTTCTCAGGAGAATTTGGGGATGTGGGAGTGTGGAGTTACTTTAGTAAGAGAGGAGGAATTCTTCTTATTCTCAGAGGTGCTATGGAGCTACCAGTACATTTCTATTTTTGTTACCTCTGAGAGAACTCCACTATGACGATGATAATGTAGTCTGTGCTCATTCAGAAAAAGACCTAACAAGCCACTCTAAACACTTTTGCAGAAGCTTATGAAAAGCTTGGCCTCTCACTGAACATCGAGAAAACCAAAGTGCTCTATCAGTAGGCATCAACCAATCCCTCTTTTTTATCGCGTCAGAAGCAAATTGAGAACATACTGCAACTTGCTTCTGGTGTGAGAGAATCGGCCGTCTATAAAGATTTTACCCAGGGAACGCCTGGATGAGGAAGATAGAAAGCAGCCTAACGTGGTACCAACACAGACAGATAGCGGAGAGTTACGTAAAAGATAAAAAATTTGACTTTATGGGTCGGGAAACCGTGTGGGACATAATAATGTCTAGAGAAAACAAAACCATCAAGATTTTATATCAAAAACTACTCGAGTGGAATACAGAATCTGAAGGGGTAAAAGACACTATGACTAGATGGGCACAGGATGTGGGACACCCAATTCAATTTGAAGATTGGGAGAAATTGTGGAAAACTAAAATGAAATATTCTAGTTCACTCAAATTAAGGGAGAATTGGTATAAAATGTTTTTCCGATGGTACCTAACCCCCCAGAAATTATCTAAATTTTACAAAAACCAGAAAAAAGAATGTTGGAAATGCAATAATAAAACAGGGACTTTTTTTACATGTATGGTGGGAATGTAAAGAGGTCAAAGGTTTCTGGAAAATGATACATAATTATGCAAAAGGAATCTTAGATAAGAATTTTGATTTTAAACCTGAATATTATTTGTTAAATATTACCGACTTTCACTTAGAAAGAAATTAAGATATATTATTCTTTCACATAACAGCAGCTGCTCGAGCTTTAATAGCTCAAAGATGGCGTTCGAAAGATACCCCATCGGAAGACGCATGGATCACCAAATTAAGGGAATACATGGACATGGATACGATGACCTTTTTACTGCAAGATTATACCAAAAAACAAAGGACGGACTGGTCACCAGTAAAAAAATTTTTACAAGGGAAACATCAGATTAATTTTGAATAGTTGGTCAGAGCAAAGATAGACATGCGTCAGACTGAGAATGTGCGGGGATATGGGCAAGGAAAATGTATAGCATAATGTAAATGAATTACTGCCCCTGTGGAATCGACTGGAAGTTATTGGTGTGTTTTTTGTTTTTTCCCCCTTTTTTTCCTTTTTTTTTTGCTGTCTGCTGGCTGTGTGTAATAATTATTTTTATTTTATTTTATTTTTTCTTCTTTTTCCCTTCTTTCTCCTTTCCCCTCCTCACAATTTTTGTAATGTAATTCTCTAAATTTCTGGAAAATCAATAAAAAACTATTTTTTTTAAAAAAGAAGAGGCCACTAGAGTCACGTATGGACCTAGTGCCAAGACCCTACACTTGGAAGGCAATCATACTCTAATACCAAACAAGTCTGAACGCTGAACGCTGTGAATGCTTTTTATTAGTTTAATAGCTTGATTCTTCCCACTCTAAAGATTAAAAGGCTTTGAGTTTTTCCTCCAAAATGATTTTGATTTTTGCTTTTGTATTCTCTGAACACCTACGGAATCCCAATCTATTCTTCCTGACCAAGGGCCTCAGGAGAGGTAGATTCTCAGCCCTGTCTCAGGCTCTTGGGAAGAAGCCACGGCCCTCCCCTGGCCCCAACCCTCCCCTGGCCCCGCCTCCAGGTCCTAATAGGTGCCATCACCGCCCCCCTGGATCGCTGTAGCACCCACCAGGGGGCGGTTGCACCCACTTTGGGAATCGCTGGTTTTAACTGTATTTTATAACTCAATTTTGAATATTTATTTTATTGTACAGTGTTTTTTAAAGGCATGGAATTTTTGTCTATATTGTAAAGCCGCCTTGAATCTCCCTCGGGGTTCAGAAAGGCAGGGTAGAAGTGCTGTTAATAAATAAATAAATATGTATATATGACCCTCATCATGTCTCCTCTCAGCCTTCTCTTCTGCAGGCTAAACATGGCCAGCTCTTTAAGCCGCTCCTCATAGGGCTTGTTCTCCAGACCCTTGATCATTTTCATAACCCTCCTCTGGATACTTTCTAGCTTGTAACATCTCCCTTCAATTGTGGTGCCCAGAATTGGACACAGAGGGGTAGCAGGACTTCCCTGGATCTCGACACGATACTATTTATGCAGGCCAAAATCCCATTCGCTTTTTTAGCTGCTGCATCACATTGTTGGCTCATGTTTAACTTGTTGTCCACGAGGACTCCAAGATCATTTTAACACGTACTGCTGTCGAACCAGGCATCCCCATTCTGTATCTCTGCATTTCATTTTTTCTTCCTAAGTGGAGTATCTTGCATTTGTCCCTGTTGAACTTCATTTTGTTTGTTTTGGCCCATCTCTCTAATCTTAAGATCGTGTTGAATTCTGCTCCTATCTTCTGGGGTATTAGCTATCCCTCCCAAATTGGTGTCGCCTACAAAATTGATGGTCATGCCTTCTAGCCCTTCATCTAAGTAGTTAATAAAGAGGTGGAACAGAACTGGACCGAGGACGAGATCCTGCTGATGGCACCCCACTCGTGACTTCTTTCCAGGAAGAAGAAGACGCAACGTTGAGCACCCCCTGGGTTTGTTCGCTTAGCCAATTTCAGATCCACCTGACCGTAGTTTTGCCTGGCCCACATTTGACTAGTTTGCCAGAAGGTCATTATTCTGACTCAATAACTGGGCTGCAAGTGTGAGGCTGTGGGAGTGTCTGTAGCTGACTCCATTAAACCAGTACTTACACCAGATATATGTTGTCAGACAGTGTCAACTCAACTGTCGAGATGCAAACAAGGTTCCAGGTACTTTAATCCAGGTAAACCTTGTAAAATGTCACGCAACAGCAGGTGAAAAAGATGATAATGTCCCAGGAGCTGGGCAGCCATGTTCTCTCTTCAGAAGAAGCCCAGGCCAGAGAGAGGAGGGAGGGGCTGTTGCATCACAACTAGGAGTACAGGAAGCCAAGAGGGACAAACTAGAAAGCAAACACAGTATGGCAGGTGCAAATACCATGCTCTGGGGCAGGACAGTCATTTTGCAGATAAAGTCACTCAGATCTGCTCTGACTGGGATCGTGTTATTGATACACTTCCGATGGATGTAACTTTGGCTCCTGCTTGTCCAGTGCTGATGGATACCTTTCGATTTGTGCCGCCTGAGGACGTGGAGAGGATCCTTGGCAAGGTGAGAGCTACCACATGTATTCAAGTGAGAGAGATGTGGGTTTAAAAAGAGAATTTCCAGAGATACTTCCAATGTCTCTAAGTCCCATATGTTCTGATTTACTGCTATTTGACCTAATTGGCCTAAAAGGCTTTTGTGAGGCCTGTGTTTGAGTGAGGCCTATGTTTGAGAGAAAATCCTCATGTTTGGAAAGAGAGTTGTTGCAGAAAGGAAGTTACTTTTCAAGGATAACAGGACATCAGGTTCCCAGCCCTTTGGGACTGATGCTTGCAACAGAAGTAGAGAAGCAGGTGCTGAGATCAGGGTCAATAACATGAAAGCACCATTGTCTAAGGAGTCACATGTTGTTAGAACAAAGAAAACCAGTGGAATTGCATGATAGTAAAGATGCTTGTGATGTAGTCAGTATTAGACAAATGGGGTAAATGATCTTTTTAAGCCAATAAGAATGTTCTTCTACCTTCTGTAATAGTGATAAAAAAAACCTTGCAACCCTTTTCAGGTTGCGACAAAACCTTTGATTGCATTCCTGTATGCATTTTTGTCGTTATTGCTTTGGCCACGCAATGAACAGCTTTTTGCAGTTTGAAGATCCAACTTTCGTGGTGTCCTTCCCCGCCCTCTCCTGTTCTTAACTTTGGATTAAAAGGAGTACTTTTTGCATCTTTGCCCCTTCACAAGAACCTTGCCCTTCCTGGCCGATAAAACAGGCCAGAGGGGGTCTGGTCTCAAGAGCTACAACCAGGTTACTAACTGGAACTGGCTGGGGGGAACAGGCAACCCCCCTATTGCATGTAGCAGCCCCACTGGCTGCTAGTCTGTTTCGGAGCACAATTCAAGTGCTGGTTATGACCTTTTAGTCCCTAGACCAGTGGTTCTCAACATTTCTCATACCATGACTCCTGAGTACAGTTCCTCGTGTTGTGGTGACCCCCAACCATAAAATTATTTTCGTTGCTACTTCCTAACTGCAGGGTATAAATAAACATAATAATAATTATAATATTAAAGATTCTTTTTTTAATAATATCATTTTTTTTGTAAGGTTTGTAAGCAACTTTGATACAATTCTTATAACAACAACAAAAAAATTTAATATAATAAAACATTATATACAGACTATGTGGAAGAGGAAAGGAGTGGGGGGCCGTGGGGAGGGTAAGTGAACAAGGAAAAATGGGGAAAGTTTAAAAAAAGGAAATAATAATATACAAAAACAAAAATGAGCCATGCCACAGGCTCTGGAAGTAACAAATAGTAACAAACAGTATAGCAAATAGTAAAGAATCTTTTTTCCATATCAAAAAAGGGTCTAAGCTTTTTTGTTCTTTTTTCATATTTTCAATCTGTAGGTTTGGATTTTATATATACATGCGTAGTTTTGGTTATTTCAGTTACTTGAAATGACAAGTTTTAGATATTGCCATCCTTCCGGACATGATCCCTGAAAATAAAAAGAGAGAACAACACAGAAAGGTTGATATATATGACTCCAGACATATTGACAAAATGACATAGAAATGGTATAAAATACTTTTCCCTTGCTGAGGAAAGAGTTGTCAGGGGTACTGGTTGAAAGCTTTGACTATGGACTATTAACGATATAGACCTAAATTGAATCACTCATCCCAACTTGAGTAGACCCGTTGAAGGCTTTCATGGCTGGAATCACTGGGTTGTTGTGAGTTTTCTGGGCTGTATGGCCATGTTCCAGAAGCGGTCTCTCCTGACGTTTTGCCCACATCTATGGCAGGCATCTTCAGAGGTTGTGAGGTATGTACATCACAGTTTTGCTCACAATCTCTGAGGATGGCTGCCAAAGATGTGGGTGAAACATCAGAAGAGACTGCTTCTGGAACATGGCCATATATCCCGGAAAACTCACAACAACCTTGAGTAGGCCCGTTAAACCAATGGGATATTCTCAGGTTTTGATTCACTGTTCTGTCATTGAGTCCAAGAACTCACATTAGTTGAGGCCATCCACTACATTCAGATAGCTAGGAAGGATTTGGAGTGCATCTACTTTACAGAATTAATGCAGTTTGACACCAGCTTCACAGGGGCGGTTCAACCATTAGGCGAAGTGTGCGGTTGCTGAAGGTGCCATCCTCTAGGGGGTCGGGCCACCATGGCAGTTAAAAGTGGCACCGAGGTGCCTTCACTTTAAAGCAGAGGTGCAGAGTCACTTCCTTCAAGTGCTTCCCAAGCTTTGGTGGTGAGCCAGGTGTTTTGGACTCCAGTTCCCACCAACCCCGATCATCAGCCAAAGCAGTGAGGCTGTTGGAAGTTGAAGTCTCCTCCCTGGGGGCCTGGCCAGAGGAGGAGGCCACTCAAATTCGGGCATGGCAGCCGCAGCTTGCTCCCAGCGCTGGCGATGAATGGAGGGCAGTGGTGTGGAAAGCAGGGGGCCAGAGCAACGGGGGCGCCTATGGTGCGTCCAAGGTGGGCAGCCCCTTCAACCTGTGGCGCTTCCTGCAGCAGCACCAAGTACTTGCCCAACTCCTCAGCACCGTAAGCTGGGACCTAGGGTGGGCGGGGGGTTCGGGAGGAGGTTGAAGGAGGTCTCTGTGCGCTCCCAGGGAGGGCTGAGGTGCGGCCTCCTGATTGGTTGCTTCAGATACCTGGGCTTGTGGGAGGGAGTCACCAGCCCGAAGACTTTCTGAAACTCCCAGGATTTTATAGCATTGAGTCATGGCAGTTATAAGTGCTGCCAAGTTACATTTGTTTACTTTACAGCAGGCATAGGCAAACTTCTGCCCTCTGGTTGTTTTGGACTTCAACTCCCACAATTCCTAACAGCAAGGAGCAACCATGAAAACTATTTGCTCAACTATCTATGGCAGGCATGGGGCAAACTTCGGCCATCTGGGTGTTTGGACTGCAACTCCCACAATTCCTAATAGCCGGTAGGCTGTTAGGGATTGTGAGAGTTGGAGTCCAAAACACCCGGTGGGCCGAAGTTTGCCTCATGCCTGATCTAAGGTAAACAATTGGCATAATAAAGTCTACTGGGTTCAAGTTAACTAGCAAAAGAAGTGGGATGATGGTCATATGGGGAGTCAAGGCTCTTCTGCTCTTGGACTGATTCTTAAACACGCTTCATGTATTCCAAGTAGACTGAAACATACTTGTGGATTATCTGTTTGGTATTCTGGGTTATATGGCTATGTGGAAGGACCCTCAGGGCTCTTCCACACAGCCATATAACCCAGAATATCAAAGCAGAATAACTCACAATATCCGCTTTGAATTGGGTTATCTGAGTCCATATTGCCCTATATCCCAGTTCAATGTTTGGTGCTAAATTCGCAAATATAGTAATTCCTACATAACATTACCATGTATTGAACTGCTTTTTCTGTTGATTTGTTGTAAAACATGATGTTTTGGTGCTTAATTTGTAAAATTGTAGTGTAATTTGATGTTTAATAGGCTTTTCCTTAATCCATCCAACATTTTCGCTTATCCAACGCTTTTATTTTTCAGTGATTTTTTTTGGGGGGGGGGGGGGCAAAATTCTGTTCGCTTAAACTTGAAAATTACCCTGACTGCCATGGCTCAATGCCAGGGAGTCCCGGGAGTCCTCTTTTAACAAGGTCTTTAGCCTTCTCTGCCAAAAGGTGTGAGGGTCTTACGAAACTACAAATCCCAGAGGTTCATAGCACCAAACTATGACAGTTGAAGTGGTGTCAAAATGCACGAATTCTACAGTGTAGGTGAATCCTTAGAGCAGTGGTTCTCAACCTGGGGTCCCCAGATGTTTTGGGCCTTCAAATCCCAGAAATCCTAACAGCTGGTAAACTGGATGGGTTTTGTGGGAGTTGTAGGCCAAAAACACCTGAGGACCCCAGGTTGAGAACCACTGCCTTAGACTTTCCTGCCTGGGTGAAGTGGTCCATATTCAGAATAGGTTTGGCCATCAGCCAAGATCAAGACATTGCAAGGGTATTGGGAGAAGAAAGCATCAAGGTCTCCCCAAATGGAACTCTGCTCCCATTCACTTCTGTGTTACTCTTGCAGCGCATGGCAGTGTCGAGGTCGGAGGAGAGTGAGAGCAGTTAAGGGGCAAGACAGCGGAGGGTCTTCTGGCTGTGAATGGCAGAGCACTGTTTTTGGAAGAGAGGCTGGCCAGGGAAATTTATGCAGGCAAAAACTATAGACTTCTAGGCCAGGACTGTTCTACAAAGCCCAACTCTCACATGAGGTAGATTTCCCTTCCCCACATAGACCCCATGCACGACTACCCGATATCTTCTCCAAAGGGCTGGGAAGTCCTCTAGAGCAGAGCGGACACTGAATGTCCCCTTTGCTCTGTTCTGGCTCTATATCAGGGGTCCCCAAGGAGTTTGGGTGGGCCAGATGCAGCCGTCCACGGTAATTTATCCGGCCCCCGTCCGAGTCTGAAACAACTTAAAGGCACACAACAACAATCCAAATTCACTTGACTATCTCATCAGCCAAAAGCAGGTCCACAGTTCCCACTGAAATACTGGTAAGTTTAAGTTATTTAAAATTGCTCTTCATTTTAAATATGGTTCTTTCATTGTCTTTGTTTGTTTGTTTGAGTTTGGGTTTTTTCACATTACAAACATGATATGTGCATAGGAATTTGTTCATGTCCTATAGTCCTCCACCACAGTCTGAGGGACTGTAAACCGACTCTCTGCTTAAAAATGTAAGGATGTCTACTTCAAATGATGCAAGTGGGCTTTCGAGAGAAGAGGGGGAATTCCCCTGGAGAGATCCATGTGTCATTTAGAGGTGCCACAGAGCAAAGAGAACTCCCCAGACTTGGTAAGAAGCCTGCTTTTAATGTTTTAAAGGCAGGAAAGGTGGTAAGGGAGAACAGGAGGATTTCAAATCTGCAGGAAACAAGATACAGTAGAGTCTCACTAATTCAAGCCTCGCTTATCCAAGCCTCTGGATAATCCAAGCCATTTTTGTAGTCAATGTTTCCAATATATCGTGATATTTTGGTGCTAAATTCATAAATACAGTAATTACAACATAACATTACTGCGTATTGAACTACTTTTTCTGTCAAATTTGTTGTATAACATGAAGTTTTGGTGCTTAATTTGTAAAATCATAACCTAATTTGATGTTTAATAGGCTTTGCCTTGATCAGTCCTTATAATCCAAGATATTCGCTTATCCAAGCTTCTGCCGGCCCGTTTAGCTTGGATTAGTGAGACTCTACTGTATGTGCATGTTCTACAGTGTGGAAGGGCCCTTGAACATGTCACATTATTTCGACTTAGGGGGAGGAAAAGGTCAATCACCCCTGAACAATGGCAAGTGTGAATGTTACAATTAGCAAGCTTGAATAGCACTGAGTAGCCACAAAGCTGCAAAGTCAATCAGTGAGGGTATCTGTACAGAGGTAGCCCGGAGGAATCCTTTGTTTGGGAGGTGTTAACTGGCACTTGATTGTTTGCTGTCTGGAGTTCTCCTATGTCTGAGTGGTGTTCTTTATTTACTTGATTCTATTTTTTTTTTAATTCTGGTAACCAGATTTTGTTCATTTTCATGGTTTCTTCCTTTCTATTGAAATTGTCCACATGCTTGTGGATTTCAGTGCCTTCTGTGTAGTCTAACATGATGGTTGTCAGAATGGTCCAGCATTTCTGTGTTCTCAAATAATATTCTGTGTCCAGGCTGGTTCATCAAATGCTCTGCTATAGCTGACTTCTCCAGTCTGCAGTGCCTTTTGTGTTCTTTGATTTATGTCTGGGCGCTGTGTTGGTGGTCCTAATGTAGACTTGTCCAGAGATGCACGGTATATGGTAGACTCCTGCAGTGGTTAGAGGATCCCTCTTATCCTTTTCTGAACATAGCATTTGTTAAATTTTCTTAGTGGGTCTGTAGATTGTTTGTAGGTTGTGTTTCTTCATCTTTCTTCGTCTTTCTCCCACCCAGGAAATTCCATAGATAGATAGATAGATAGATAGATAGACACACACACATACATATACACTTGGCATGTGTGATCCATGAAAAAAATGCTGCCATGTTGGGTCTGTGTGCCAAGCTTGGTCCAGATCCGTCACTTGCTGGGTTCAATGTTCTCAAATACGGGTTCTCAAACACAAACTATAACTCTCTGATGCCAAGGTCAATCACCCACAAAGCCTGCCAGTATTGGCCATGTTGGGTCTGTGTGCCAAGCTTGGTTTGGATCCATCACTTTTCTTCTTATCCCAGATTATAAGGCAGTGGGGACTCATATAATCCAGTTTAAATCAGATCCTTGGCGGCTGCAGCTCCCTTTTCCTCAGGCGAGGAAGGCAAAGGAGAATGAGGGAAAGCTGGTGCTTCATTCAGATCCAGCTGCTTCTGGAGTGAGGAGGAGGATAATCCGGATTGGGAGCTGTGGGGGATTTTTTTTTGCAAAACTTTGGAGAGCTTTGTGCAAAAGAGGGAGAGAGAAAGGGAAGCCAGGGGAAATTTCTGTGGCTTCCTTCTTCTCCCTTTTCTCCTCCTCCTCCTCCACAAGACCCGGAGCCTTCAGGAGCCGAGGCCAGTGAAGCCTGGGTAGAGAGGCTGCAGAGGGAGCCGGACAAGGAGAGGGCCCTCCGAGAGCAGGTAGTCGGCCCCTGGTTGGTTAGAGCAGCAGCAGCACACGGGAAACCCTTTCCTCCCTCTTTTCCTTCCACCCATTCCTCACTCCACGTTTTGTGCACAGGAAAGCACACTCCTGCAAAACCTTCTCTTCCTCCTGCTTTTTAAATGCTATATCCAGGAGTGAAAACGCTCCAGGTTTAGTTGGCTCTTAAGCCTGACGCAGGAGATTGGTTGAAAATGCTTTCTCATCCGAAGGTATTCCGAGGGTGGGCTGCAATGCTTCGATTTAGAAGGTTAATTCAGAAGCAGCAAACCACCTCGGATCCCAGTTCAATATTAATAGGAATAATGAATCTATTATGAATGATGACAGTTCTGATTTATTCGCCCATGCCTAATATATACACTCCATTTGCTTCATTGCCAACAGAACCTCTGAAGATGTTGGACACCGGTGCCAGTGAAACGTCAAGAGAGAATGATACTGGAACATGGTCATACAGCCTGAAAAACTCACAGCAACCCAGTGATTCCAGCCATGAAAGCCTTCAACAACATGTTGAACATACCTTAACTAATCACTTCTGGGGGGTTGGGGAAGACTGACTACAACTGTACAACTGGCTACACAGAAATCCCAAGTTTTAAATTTTCAAAAACCTTTGTAATTCTCTTTGAAATGAGCAAATGGACTGAAGTGTAGCCAGTGAAGAGCGGATGCTACACGGCTTTTATCCACAAGACTTTGCTGTGTCTTGATTGCACACCTATCACTCTTATTACATACTACCGTGTTTCCCCGAAAATAAGACCTCCCCAAAGAATAAGACCTAGCAGGGGTTTGGGGGGATTGCCAAATAGAAGGCCTCCCCTGAAAGTAAGACCTAGCAACTAAGGCTGCAGCAGAGTTCCATTGGGAAGCATGGCTGCGGGGCAGAACCAGCACTCATTCATACACCGGAGGGAGGGAGGGAAAGTGCTTGCTTTCTGTGCCTCCCTGGCTGGCCTTTCCTTGCCTGTCCCCCAGCCGAGGCTTGAAAAACCTTCCGTGGCTTCTGCCGTTTCTTCCTTCCTTCCGTCTCCCTCCTGGCCATGCTGCCTTGCTTCCCAGAGGCTTCTGATTGGCTCCTGGAGCCAGGGCAAGGGAGGGTGGGAGGGAGGGAAGGAAGAGGACTTTCGTCCTGCTGCTTTCGCTCCTTAAAGGTACAGGACGCATTGGGATTCTCCTCTCATCTTCCTATCCTATGCCATGAAACTGATTATTTTATACTATTATTCTATTGCCATATTATTATCATCATATTCTGTTACTATTATTATATCCCATTACTATATTATCCTATTAATATATTTTAAATCATTATATTATATTTTTCTATTATTATTATTATATCATTATATTATTATTATATTATTATTCTATTTTCATATTATTATATTATTATTCTGTTATTATTAAATTCCATTTTATATTACCCTATTAATATATTTTATATCATTATATTCTATACTATTATTCTATTATATTATCATACTATTATTTTATTATTATTAGCATATTCTGTTATTATTATTATATTCCATTTTATATTATCCTATTAATATATTTTATATCATTCTATTCCATTCTATTATTCTATTATCCTATTATTATTCTATTATTATGCTATTCTGTTATTATATCCCATTATTATATGATCCTATTAATACCATATTATTATCATTTTCTGTTATTATTATATCCTATATTATATTATCTCATTAATATATTGTATATCATTATATTATTATTATATTATCATATTATTATTATAGTATATTATATTATTCATCATTCATGACTACATTGAAACTAGAATATAGAGATATCAGCGTGGAAACCTTGTGAAACCTAAATTGCAAGAGGTACCATAGATTGTTGTACATGTAAATAATGGTAGTAACAAGAAATTCTTGATAGGATTCATAGTTTGTCTGGTTATGCTGGTTTGTGATGACAACTACTTTACAGTATATAATAAACTTTCATTTTGTTGTTCAACAATAAATGTGAGCTCTTCTTCATGGAAAAATAAGACATCCCCTGAAAATAAGACCTAGTGCATCTTTGGGAGCAAAAATTAATATAAGACCCTGTCTTATTTTCGGGGAAACAGGGTATGTTATTTCTTTTTTTTTTCTACTAAAGAACATACCTCCAGTTTGAACATCTGTCTAGGCTGATCATTGATGTTGTAAAGGAAAGACCCCAAAAATGTTCCTTCCTCTATTTCGATATCCTTCTTAAATCCCTGAAAAGAAGCAAAGGGGCAAAGTGGGATAGATTGCATGATTTATTTCCAAACATACCTTAAGTTGTTAGACAATTTGCATATTTTGCTCTGGGGTTGTTTTGGAGTTCTTTTTTTGTTTTTGATTTTTGATCAACCTATCCATGTGACTTCTTCTCAGCAGAAAAAGACTGCAAGTATGCCAATGATTTCAATCAAGAAACAACTTCCTACAGAGATACTCGCAGGAACGCCTCAGCAAGAGAGAGTCCAAAAGTGGCAGTTTAAAACCCGGAACCTCAATCAGTGGCTGAGACCGGATGAGAAACTCCCTCCTGGGCACACAGAAGACTGGGTAACTTGGAAAACATTGAACAGATTGTGCTATGGTACCATGAGATGCAGAGCCAATCTTAAGAAATGGGTCATAAAGTGGAGCCCATGACATGCGAGTGTGGAGAAGAGCAAACCGCAGACCACTTACTACAATGCAGCCTGAGCCCCGCCATATGCACAATATATAGCGACACCAGAGGCACTCCAAGTGGCCAGCTTCTGGTCAAAGGAAATTTAGCATAATGCCAAGTTTTTAACTTTGTTTGTGGTTTGTTATAGATTATAGCTGTATTCTCAATTCGCTTCTGACATGATAAATAAATAAAATAGCAGGGAAAAAAAGAAAAAGAAATAAGAACCAGAATTTAAAAAAATTACTCACATATACGGAAAGGTTTTGCAGAGCAGTGGTGGGAGCCATTTCTTTCCTCCAATGGTCCATAAGCAAAAACACAGGGCAGCTGGGTTGGAACAGTTTAATTATTAAAAAGTCACGAGAACCATCCATGGCCCAGGAATTTCCTGGTGAATTATCGGACTGATAAGTAAAGAAATGAAAAGGAAGATCAGAAACTTTGTAATGGGCAGGAAGAAAAACACCAATGTAAACCCTGAAGGATCCCTACCTGCAGAATGACATTTGGTGACCTCTGGTAAATCCAAGTGATGGCCATCAGGCAAACCACTGCTCCTGCTCCCTTTCTAGATTTCACCGCAACGGCTCCTGTAGATATTAAGGTATAGCATTAGATAAATTTTCCTCTCTGGAATTCGTAGGAGATAAACCGAAGTGAAAGGCTCTGAAATAAACATTTATTTAGCTCTGAATCACACTGCTCAAATAACCCCAAATAAGACTCGGGTTTACGACTCTTGCCTCTAGATCTTTACAATAATCTCTCTATTCTGTTCAATGGTGGAATACTGAGTGCTCCAGCTTTTGCCTTTTCCTGAGAGGAGGTTTGTCTGCTTCGGAGTAAAAAGGAAAGATGGGATGGGGAATCTAGGCAATACGCTGCCTTTATGTGTGTGTAGACACATGCATGTATACATACATGTGGATGTTTGTTGATTTCCAGTGATTCCATATAGTTTTTTAAGCAACCCGTCCTTACAATTTGTTTCACTAGTGACTGACCTCCTCTGAAACACAATCTAATGCCAGGGCTGTCCCTGCTTGGTTTCCAAAATCAGAAGAGATCTAGCACTCAGTTGCCAAGATCAGAAGGATCATTGGGGTTGCAATAATTTTTTTCCCCTAGTTCTGACTGTATCACTAGGAATTTTGAGGCCAAAAGCCAAGGCAGAAGCAGATAAATATTTGCATAGGCAATTCCATACACCAACTCCAGGAACCTCGTCAAACAAGGGGACGAGGCGCTTCACCTAAATATTGAATTGGGGGAGGTCAATCAATTTCATGCTGTCTCTCTCGATTCTGCCTTTCTCTCCAGTATTTTTTTCTTCATCACTTCCACCATCCTATAGCGTTCATTTCTGTCCACTGCTGCTGTCTTGCTATGTGTTTCCCACTGTTCTGTGATATGTGTGTGTGTGTCAGGAGCAACTTGAAAAACAACTGTAAGTTGCTTCTGGTGTGAGAGAATTGGCCGTCTGAAAGGACGTTGTCCAGGGCCACCCAGATGTTTTGGTGCTTTTACCATCCTTTAACACTGTGTGTTTCATGTTGATTTTAATGATTATTTTTATTGATGCTGATGTTTTTATTCGGATAATTGTGTTATTCAGATAATTGGGTCGGGGTATAAAAATAAAGTTGTTATTATTATTATTATTATTATTATTATTATTATTATTATTATTATCCTTGTAGGAGGCTTCTCTCATGTCCCCGCATGGAGCTGGAGCTGACAGGGGGAGGTCATCAGCTCTCTCCTCAAGTGGGATTTGGTCCGGCAACCTTCAGGTCAGCAACCCAAACTTCAGGTCTTCAGTCCTGCCAGCACAAAGGTTTAACCCACTGCGCCACCAGGAGCTTCATTATTTGTATGTTCCGTGATGCATAGACGTAACGAATTGAAAGGTTTCACTGCCACAACCACAGTTGAATATAGAGCCGAAGATAAATACCCAAATACTAATCAGAAAGCTACACTGCCATGAGCAGCAGAAGATCAATGCCCATAAGGGTGGCAAACTGAACATCACCACCTTGCCTGCCATTTTCACTGCCAGTAAAGCCTTGCATTGCACAAAGCAAATAGGGGTCTCAATATATTACAGAATTATAGCATGTGACAATCACTCTAACTGTCATGGTTTTCATCTTGTGGCATCCTGGGAATTGGAATCCAAAAAAGGGCTCGAATTCCCTGCGAGAGCAGGCATGGGCAAACTTCGGCCCTCCGGGTGTTTTGGGCTTCAACTCCCACAATTCCTAGCAGCTGTTAGGAAATTTGCCCATGTCTGTGCTAGAGGAACAGACTGCAGAGTCCTAAGTGCCGACCCAAACTACAAATGCTGTAATTCCATAGGATGGGGCCATGGCAATTCAAGGGGAATCACACTGCTGCAATCATGCTGTACGGATATCCCCTAAGACAGAGAAAGGAAAGAAGATGGAACTCATTTCAAATGAAATTCTTCCTCAACTTACCCAAAGAGTTCAAAGGAAAATCTTCCTTTCTGTAGTTTTGCACGATGTAACACTATTGCCAAAAGACAAAGTTGCTGTTAAGCAAGTCCTTATGAGAGTCTATGCCAGTAAACACTGCACAGGGATAATAAGATTTCTCTTCCCTCTTTGCTGCACCGAACCTCAAAGCTAAACAGACAGGTATGTGGAGAGGAAGGAAAGGATGCGTCTGTCCCTGAACTCTGCCCCTTCACTCGCCCTTCTGGACAACACACACCCGCATTTGTCTTGGTTGGCTGGGGAATTCTGGGAGCTGAGTCATGGTTGTCTGCATGACATTTCTCCACTCCCAGTGAGCACTGCAGAGTCAACCAGGTTAATTTGGCTTTGACCTGCATTAGTCAATGTCGGGGGAGGATCCCACAGCTTTGGGACAGTGAGGAAAGCAGGATCAGGTTTAAATTGGACTATGGCACTGTCTCTAGAGGACACTCCACCCTGATCAGCACGGGGGAAGATGGTGGATCTGGCATCCATAGAGGGGCCCATGCCATCAGGAAGGAGGAGGAGGATCAGGTCCTTCCTTCTTCCAGTCGTGTGGGCCATGATGCTGATGCCAGAACTGGGCACCTGTGATTGCCAGGCGCTGGCTGTGAGTGATGATGGCATCACAGAGTGAAGTGACCATCCTCGGGGCCAATATAGATTGGGCTGAACTATGTAGACTCTAACCAGCAGGTTCCGAAGGGAGTCGCTTTCAATCTGAACCTTGAAGAGACTTTCCAAAGCTCCATCTCCACTGTTATATAATGCAGTTTCATAATGCAGATCAACTTCCATTATATCCTCCCATGCCCTGGGTGGAGTAAATAGAACCAGAACAAAATGGATGCAAATGTTAAGTCACATAAAATACATTCCAAGGTGTTCATCTTGTGATCTCTGATTGTTTATGGGAGGGACACCTGCAATCCTTGGCCAGGGAGCTCCGCTGGTGCCTCTGACCAAAGCCTCAATCCCAGGACCCCATAGGTGGCTGCCATGGCAGTCAAAGAGGGATCCTAGCACCACCGTTGTGCAATGGGAAAGGGCCCTAACCACATACTGTCAAGATCATTGAGTTGGTGCTCTGTAGCTTCTACAGGAACATATTACTGTGGACACTGAAATATCTCTTCTAGATTCATTTACATTGGAGAGAGAGAGAGAGAGAAAGTAAGGCACATCATCAACTTTATGTTCTTACCATTCTTACTGTTATATTTTCAATAAGATCTTCAGTGTCTTCAGTAAGAATGTCAATCCCCAGTGATTGCAGAAGGGAAGTAGCCATTTCTCCTTCATTTTCTTGCCTGGATATAAATGATAGACCGTGGTGGTTGTGGGGCCCTGTACATTGTGATGTTTCGTGGCACCAGAGGGGGAGCTCTGAAGAAGGGCCTTTGATCCACCAAGCTTCTACCTAGAGGCAACAGACCACATTCTTAGCACAGCCCTTGCGCACATCTGGCAGGTCCAGGAAAAATACTTGGAAAAGTGTATTTGTTTATTTTTAGATCTATAGAAAACCAATGGTTATTATTAAGATTTTTTTAAGTAGATAAAATTAAATACATTATTTAAAAGGTCAAATAGTTTTGGTGTAACTTTTAAAGTTGGGGTTAGACCCAGAGTGGGTTCTCCCTCCAAGTGACATAGGAGCCACCATCTACCACCCCACCAGCTGCCAATTACAGAAAAGCAAACCTTGCTGAAGATTTGAATGGGCAAGTTGAAGGGGCAACTTCATCCCAAGGCCAGCAAACATACACTTACTACAGCAAGGGATGCTGTTGTTCATGCCATAGTCTGATTCTAAGGCTCTTTCACCAGCAGAAACATGGCTTTTTTTGCTGATCTTTTTGAAGACCCTGAAAAAGATGAACATGGTTTGTACGCTCAAAAGGACTTCAAGGTTTTATTCTTCTTCCCTTTCCCGCCAGCTGTCCTGACTTTGCAGAGACAGTTCCAAATCATCCACCCCACTTTTTCCTCTGCTTTTAAAATAGCCTAATTTCTCTCTCCTCCTCCCATTGACCCTTTTCCTTTTTGAAGAGAAAAGGAGAGGAGAGGAGAGGAGGGTGCAATCTTGCTCTTTGCAATAGGTTCAGGCAAAAGAAAACTGCTGCAACTTCTCCTAACTCATCGGTTCTTCAGCATTAATAACTTTGGCCATGTTTTTTTTCTTTTCTAAAATAATTTTTATTTACATACATTAAGAATTTACAGTGAAACAGAACACAAAACAATGAACACTTTACAAACACCTTGACCACACTTTGGCCATCTTGACCACACACGGTTGCTTTGCCACATGTATGTGGACTTCACCCCACTGTGTTTTTCTAAGCATTTCTATTCAATTAAAGCATGGAGCCCATGCAAGATATTTCTGTGGATTCTCCGTTTGAGGCTGTTTCTAAACTATTTGGAAACGTGATGATTTAAAAAATGCTTCAAAATTGACTCCAGCACTTAGACACAGGCTAAAGCATCAGATTTGAAGTGTTATGGCAATTCCTTTTTAAAAAATAATGGCTTTTAATGCTAAAATGGCACAGTATTAAATTTATACTCATTAGCCATTGAAAAGTTTTCTTTTTGAAGGCATAGATACAGGGTTTGTCAAGGACAGAACGCCACAAGATCAAAGATAACAGAGTTTATTGGATTTACAGAACTCAAAATGCCCGTAAAAGACAAGGGCCAGGCAACATTAGCCTCAAAAAGCAAAAAGGGGCAAGAAAAACGTTCAAAAGATAAACCGGATTAAACCGGAGTTTAATCCGGGTAAAATCAAAACAGCTTGCTTCAGCTTGGGAACAAACAAAACAGAAGCTGGGAAACAAAGAGTTCAAAAGAATGTAACTAATTGGCAGCAGATGCCTCTCTGCTGCCAGTACTATGTTTTGAGTAACTTAGAAGTCACTCCTACACACAGCAGGCAAACTTCCAATACAAACACAACAGCCGAGGATTGAAGCAGTAGAGTAGTCCCAGTTCTTTCCGAAGGTCGATAGGCAGAAGCAGACGTTTGCAGTTTTCCAAGTCCAGAAGGAGAATCCAAGCCCGTAGTCAGTTCAGTCCGTAAATCCAGAGTAGCAGATGGCGTCCGTCAAGAAGACGACGGAAGGTCAAAGCTATTGAGATTAAGCAGAGGTTTGCACAAACAAAAGCCCACACAATTCCTCCCGCCGTCTGAACCCAAATTCCAAAACAACTTACGTAATCAGCACACGAAACACACCCGTCTTCAGGAAAACGTCCCACACAGATCCCAAGCGTTTGTCCAGATTACCTTGCCCAACGCAATTTGCTATTGCTCCCAAGCCCCATTTTATGCCAGTTACAAGTCCTCATCACTATCAGCTGTTCTCCTTAACCCGGGCGTTTCCTCATCACTTTCCTCATCAGAACTGGAACACCTCTGACTACGCCCCACAGCATCCCCAGCTGTGGATCCCGTCCCATCCCTCCAGCTTGTCCATGGGTCTAGTCCTGAAGGTCCCCAATCATCTTCCATCCCATCATTGCCAGTGGCACCCAATTCCTCCCTTACCCGAGTCCAATCCATCTCATCCTCTTCTGAGCTAACCAGCTCTTCCTCCATTCTCTCCGTAAACCCCTCAAAAGACTCTTCGTCAGATGGTTCTGCAAAGATATCTCGCAGCCTCTTTCTTTCTCGCTCCTCGAGAGTATCTGACTCTCGAGGAGTCTTACGTCCACGTCTGCCAGAAGCAGAGCCATGAGGCTCAATCATAACAGGGTTTCTGTAATTGTGAAATTTTCCTTTAAAAAAAGAAGACAAGGTGAAATGGTGGGAGGAATCTGCATTATTATAAGTGACTAACTGTGCCCGGCCACGCGTTGCTGTGGCATTGTCTGGTGGTGTTGGTGAGAACTTGTTGAGGTAGTGGTGGTATTGAATGTCTGTTGTATGGTTGTCTTTATGTTTAGTATGCATTTGGTTGTTTGTGTACTGTGAAAGTGGTGAGGGTAGAGGGGGTCTATGTCCCTGTCTAGTATTGTATAGTATTTATACGTTGTCCATGTGTTGTGAATGCTTGGATTGTGTTCTGCTGCATAGTAGAAAGGGTTGGGCTGGATGGCCCTTAGGGGTCTCTCCAAACTCTTGGATTCTATGCTATTATTATTATTATTATTATTATTATTATTATTATTATTATCTTCATCATCATTATTATGTAGAGGCTAGATGGCCATCTGTCAGGAGTGCTTGGATTGTGTCCTCCTGCATGATAGAAGGAAGTTGATCTGGATTATCCTTAGGGGTCACTCTAAACCTTAGGATTGTATGATGATGATGATGATGATGATGATATTAGTAATAGTATTGAGAGGCTGGCTGGCCATCTGTTGGGAGTCCTTGGATTGTGTCCTTCCTGGCAGAATTGGGTTGGACTGGATGGCCTTTAGGGGTGTCTCCTAACTGTCTGATGCTATGATTCGATGTGTATTATTATTGTGCAGATATTGGATGGTCATCTGTCAGGAGTGGTTGGATTGTGTCCTCCTGCATGATATAAGGAAGTTGAACTGGATGATCCTTTGGGATATCTGCTAACCTTAGGATTGTATGATATTATTATTATTATTATTATTATTATTATTATTATTATTATTATTATTATTATTGAGAGGCTGGCTGGCCATCTGTTGGGAGTGCTTGGATTGTATCATCTAATGGCAGAGTTGGATTGGACTAGATGGCCTTTAGGGGTCTCTCCTAACTGTCTGATTCTATGATTCGATTTGTATTATTACTGTGCAGATCTTGGATGGCCATCTGTCAGGAGTGTTTCGTTCGTGTCGTCCTGCATAGTAGAAGGAAGTTGAACTGGATGATCCTTAGGGGTGTCTCCTAACCTTATGATTGTATGATATTCTTATTCTTATTCTTATTCTTCTTATTCTTCTTATTCTTATTATTCTTATTATTATTATTATTATTATTATTATTATTATTGAGAGGCTGGGTGGCCATCTGTTGGGCGTGCTTGGATTGTGTCCTCCATGGAAGAATTGGGTTGGTATTGGATTACCACAGTAATTATTTCATATTACAGTAAAATCTCACTTATCCAACATTCGCTTATCCAGTGTTCTGGATTATCCAACGCAGTCTGCCTTTTAGTAGTCAATGTTTTTGTAGTCAATGTTTTAAATTCATCGTGATATTTTGGTGCTAAATTTATAAATACAGTAATTACTACATAGTATTACTGCGCATGGAACTACTTTTTCTGTCAAATTTGTTGTGTGTTTTGATGCGTAATTTGTATAATGATGACCTAATTTGATGTTTAATCGGCTTTTCCTGAATCCCTTCTTATTATCCAACATATTCACTTATCCAACGTTCTGCTGGCCTGTTTATGTTGGACAAGTGAGACTCTACTATATATTGATAATCTTATATTATCTGCTTAGAACTGGATTATATGAGGCCCTTTCTACACAGCTGTATAAAATGTACACTGAAGTGAATTATCTGGCAGTGTGGACTCAAGATAATCCAGTTCAAAGCAGATAATATAAGATTATAAATGGGTAATATAGCTGTGTGGAAGGGACTTGAGTCTACACTGCCATATAATCCAGTTAAAATCAGATAATCTGTATCTTATAGGCAGTGTGGAAGAGACCTACGAGAGGCCTAACTGTGCCTGTCTCCTGGGCTGAGTAGGTTGCTAGGAGACCAAGTGGGCAGAGTTTAGCCTTGTAACTGGCAGCAATTGGATAAAAAACAATTAGTCCTGTCCCTCTAATTAGGACTTTATTTTTCTTTTCTTTTTGTTGTATGAACGTAGAAGCATGGATGAGGGGTTGTGTTGCCATGTTTAGTGTTTCTGGGATGTGTAGTTTTGTTGTTTTGTCCTAGGCCGATTTAAAAAAAAATTATATATATAGATGGCAAAACAAACAGATGATTGCAGTACAAGCAGGAGAAGGCGAACATGTGCGGTGGGGGTTAGTAAATTCTCTGTTTCCTTTTTTAGAGAAAGAGAGATGAAAAGACCATTCGCCCACATCCCCCCAATAGTGGGAAGAAGTCCTGTGATATGTTGGGAGTTAGGCTCTTCCATGCTTACGTCCCCAGCAATGCCTCACTGGAGGAACCTTGGGCAACTCCAGGGTCATGATGGGTGAGTAGTAAAGGCATGAAGCCCCTCTTGACTCACAGAAAGAAAGAGAGTCCTTTCCTGTAAAATGGCTTACAGGCACAATTCCACCATAAACACAATGCCAATAGAGACCGACAGGTATACAATACGGGACTTGAAAAGTTTACGAGAAACAGAGTTGCAAATTACAGAACAAGATATGAGACAAGTGGTAGAGACAATAGGGACGATAAGGAATACAAAAGTAAGAGAAATCAGTAGTATCGTACACCCTGTGAATTAGTGTATTATTATAAAAAGGGGGAACAGTCAGTGCTGGCATGGATGTCAACAGAAAGGGTGGTTTATGCACATGATGTCAGAATGCAAACAGGTACAATACTTCTGGCAGACTATACAAAATGTGTCAAACCAAATACAGTAGAGTCTCACTTATCCAAGCCTCACTTATTCAAGCCTCTGGATAATCCAAGCCATTTTTGTAGTCAATGTTTTCAATATATCACAATATTTTGGTGCTAAATTTGTAAATACAGTAATTACAACATAACATTACTGCACATTGAGCTACTTTTTCTGTCAAATTTGTGTATAACATGATATTTTGGTGCTTAATTTGTAAAATCATAACCTAATTTGATGTTTAATAGGCTTTTCCTTAATCCCTCCTTATTATCCAAGTTATTCACTTATCCAAGCTTCTGCCGGCCCGTTTAGCTTGGATAAGTGTGACTCTACTGTATTAGGAACTGATTGGGTTATAACAAAAGAAATGGAGTACAAAGAGAGGAAATGTGTATGTGCTTGCCTTAAAATAAAAAAAATATTTTGAAAAAGACATTGTAAAACTTTTTTTAAAAAGACAGAAATTGTAGCTAAATGGACTGTATTCAGATCCAGGCAGGATTGTTCTTTATCACCTACACAGGAAATCCAAATAGGGAACACTTAAGAAGAAACATAGCAGAAAAATACACCAAAACAAGAATCAATTAAAATCTGCAAATTGAAGAAAGCGTTGTGACCAGCTAGAAAAACCTAGTTTTTTTGTTTTATTTTGTTTTTTTAAAAAGGAAAGGACGAAAAATTTTGTTCACAATTAATAGCACAAAAATGGGAGCATTTGAACTAACACATACAAATGCCTAAACTAACATTTTTATTATGTTTTTATTGCTGTGTTTTTCATGTGTTTTATAATGATTGTGATTTTTTAATGCCTTTTAAATTTATTTGTGTGTTTTTGTATTTGATATTACTGTATGCTGGTTTTATATCTGTAAGCCGCCCCGAGTCCCTCTGGGGAGATGGTGGCGGGGTACAAAAATAAAATTATTATTATTATTATTATTATTATTATTATTATTATTTCAAACATAACATTTTTTGTGAGCAAATAGAGGAAAACAAAATCTACACAGTTAGGTTCTACTACTACTACTAATAATAATAAATAATAATAATAATAATAATAATAATAATAATTTTTATTGATTATTCCTTAGGCCGTATCACAATAGCAAACCAAAGAACAAGGCTTGATAGGTCTTGATTACACTCTATGTAGTAAGTTAAAATAAGACACTTATAACAATACAGAAAATAAATATGAGAAAACTGAATATATACATCATATTTCCTTATCACAGTTTACCCCGATCAGCCCCAAATATGTGGCTCTCAATTGTATTGTTTTACAGAAAACCATGTAATGACTTATCTTAGGTACCTCCTTACGCCGGTCTCCCTGTAAGAAATTGGAGGGAGGGCCGCCAATCTTTCGCTGCGGCGCAGCATGTTTACCTTCCAAAGAAGCTGCAAATGTGAGAGATCCTGATCAGCATGGTCCATGAACACTTCAGTACCTCTTTTGCAGTCATTATAAAGAAGACTTAGGGTGCATCAACACTGGCCTTTTAGGTGGGCATCCACACAGAGATCGCCCCCAAAGCAGTTCACAAGACTCCTGTTGGGCCACAATGCGGCACAGACCCGGTGTTTTTCATGCCAGTCCCAATCCGCATTACATGCTTGTGCAGAAATGCCCTCAGGAGGGTGACATCCAGAGAAAAGTAGGAAGGAAGCTAGATCTCCAGCACTACTGAGCAAAACACTGTTTTTTAAAATATTTCTCCCAATTTTTAGATTGTATTTGGTGGTAGAAAGTGAATGTTTAGATCATCCAGCATAACTGTATTGTCAAATTATGCTGGAAGATAGCTACAGAATCGCATCTGAGGACCTTGAGATCCCCAGAGAAGACATTTTAATCCAATCTGTGAATAGCCAAATCCACAAAGGTCAAGCCCGTATATGGAGAGGGCCAACTGTGCATTGATCATATTTTAGGCTTTAACCCACTACGCCACCAGGGGCTGACCTAAAGGCTGCCAGGTTCAAATCCAACCCGGGAAGAGCACGGATAAGCTCCCTCTATCAGCTCCAGCTCCATGCGGGGACATAAGAGAAGCCTCCCATAAGGATGGTAAAAACATCAAAAACATCTGGGCGTCCCCTGGGCAACGTCCTTGCAGATGGCCAATTCTCTCACACCAGAAGCGACCTGCAGTTTCTCAAGTCGCTCCTGACATGAAAAAAAAATCATATTTTAGGAATTGAACATAGCTTTCAAATTACATGGTGGAAATCACATGTCTTATAATTTGTTCATTTTCACCAATAATGAAGATATGACTATGTAAAAACTAAGGAACTGGAACGTGTTCAGAAAAGGTAAGCCAAAGTGGTTTAAAAGGTCTGGAAGCTAAGCTCTATGAGGAGTGGCTCAGGGATCTGGGCATATTATTTAGCCTGAAGAAGGGAAGGTTAAGAGGGGACATGGTAGCTATGTTTCAATTTTTTTAAAAATATTTTTATTGGAAATTTTGTGTTTGAGATAAAAAAAGAAATATGAATTAGCAAGTAATAAAGTTTTCACATCAAAAGTGGGAGAACACTAATTGTTTATAGAAAGTAAGAAATGAGATATGAGAGAAAGAAGAAGAAAAAAGGAAAAAGAGAAAAAATATGAAAAATATATGGTAAAAAGACAGAAAAAGATAGAAATAATAATACTGGGATTTATAGCTCACCTACAACAAAAGAACCCCTTGAACCCCACCAACTATAGAATTGGGCCAAACCTCCCAAACAAAACCCCCATGACCAACAGAAAATACTAGTTTTTGGTCATCCCTCTGACACCCCTATCATGACCCCCAGGTAGAGAAACTCTGCTCTAGGTCCTCCAGGGCTACTCCTGGGTCAACCTCCCCTGGAAGCCGATCCTAGACTTGCACTGGAGGACTTCAAAGTGCCAGGAGAAGTCTTCCCTTTGGGAATCCCTAGCAACTCCAGGATGACTTTAAGGTCATCTTCTGGCATAAGTTGACCATAGAGCTGTGTTTGAGAACCTAGATAATTTCATAAAATACTCAAACAGTCAAATCCACAAAAGTTAAATTCAGAAATGCAGAGGGCCAACCAAATATTCTTAATATTAACCAGTCATTAAATTTCCCATTGCTCTCTTACTTTTATTCTGTCCCTTTCCAGTATGGACATTTCAGGGGCCCAAGCCATATCACAAAGAATTCAACAACAGCTGGGTTTACTGACCTTACAATGACCAAATCTGGATTTTCCAAAACCAAATATTATCAAGTTGAATAGAAACTCAATAATATTGACCGAAATATACGCTCCGAAATATTGAGCTGAAGACACACTCGACAAAAGGCGCTAGGACCTCACTGCTCTAAGAGCCGCAAGGGGAGTTGCTCCACTCAAGAGGACTGGAAACAACTGACAGTCCTAGTCAGTTGAGGCAACCTCCAACTTACAACACAGTGATGTCATCAATGAAGATTCTTAGAGTCATGGTTGATATGGTTACTGGACTCATGATCACCCCGGTCCCTTTACACATACACACCACAGACTGTCCTGGTCAATTACAGTTTGAATATCCCTTATATGCAAAGTTTGGGACCAGAAGTGTTTTGGATTTCAGATTTATTTATTTATTTTGAATGACTGCATAAACATGATGAGATGTCTCAGAAGTGGGACCCAAGTCTAAACACGAAACTCATATATGTTTCACATGTACCTTATGTAGCATTGAAAGTAATTTTATACACAATATCTTTAATAATTTTGAGTGTGTAACAAAGTTTGTGAACATGGATCCATCAGAAAACAAATGTGTCAGTATCTCAGCCACCTATGTGGGCAATTTTGGATTTGGGAGTCTTTTGGATTTGGGAATTCTGGATAAGGGATCCACCTGTACCTATTTATTAGTATTGTTCGTATTGTTTTTTAATGGTGCTTATTCCGGAACAGAGCTTGGAAGCCATTAAACCCTGTAGGTGAAGTTTTACTGAAAGCCAAAACTAAAGAACTTGAATGTATATTAGGTAAAGGTAAAGGTTTCCCCTGACGTTAAGTCTAGTTGTGACCGACTCTGGGGGTTGGTGCTCATCTCCATTTCTAAGCCGAAGAGCCGGCGTTGTCCGTAGACACCTCCAAGGTCATGTGGCCGGCATGACTGCATGGAGCACCGTTACCTTCCCGCCGGAGTGGTACCTATTGATCTACTCACATTTGCATGTTTTTGAACTGCTAGGTTGGCAGGAGCTGGGGCTAACAGCGGGCGCTCATTCCGCTGCCGGAATTTGAACCTGGGACCTTTTGGTCCACAAGTTCAGCAGCTCAGCGCTTTAACACGCTATGCCACCAGGGGCACAGATACAGATCTATATTACAGGTAAGGTATATGTACTGATGGGCAATCCTGAAGTTGGATGAAATAAGAGCCACTTTATGTGACCTAATCACTATTTAAGATTTTAAACTAGATAACGTACTAGACAGGGGGAGCAACTGTTCAGGATATTAGATACGTACCTGTGACAAACATCCCCAGTCTCCCCTGGGTCAACATTCCTGACCCCAAGGATAATCCAGTCTTATGGGTTGCTCACTCTGAACGGTCATATTTTGGAAGGCAAACCCCACAAGCCCGATGAAAAAGGTAGCCTCGTGTTCCTTTTCATGTCTTTACTCTGTGACATCTTGGGATGCTCGATGTGTGACATGATGTTATGGCTGTGAGTTTCTCTGCCTCGGCCGCATTTCACTGGGAGCATCTGTCAAGAGAGAGGGAAATCAATGGCAAGATACTGTTTCACATGCGCCTCCTCAAATGTTATGGGATGGGCAGATTGAAACGCCAGTAAGCATTGTAACATCTACTTTTAACTTCATGGGGCCAAGAGGAAAGTTTAGGTCTCTGGTAAGTCTCCCCCACCCTGTCAATAAATAACTGTTTCAGACAGAAACCTCCAACACTTAGAACAAATGTTTCCAAAGTATGGTTCCAAACCATAGTATGAATCCATTTTAAGGTTCACAGTGATCATGTTTCTTTTTCTAATATATTTTTTTATGTATTTTGTATCAAAGGCATTGCATAAATTGGTTTAAAACTGATAAAAATAGAAGGAGCACAAGTGGTTGAATATATTTTGACTAAAAATGGGCAACAGCAATTGCATTGTCTGTAGCTTCAAACAATTCTTCCTCTGTACATGAGGCAGGATGCTGCGGACAAGCATACAGATGCGGAGTTGTCCGCTCTGCTCCACAGTCATACAAGGTGGAGGATTCCTTTAGGTAGTGCCATCTTGCCAGGTTGTCTTTTGATCTGCCCACTCCACTTCTGAGTCTGTTCAAGGACTTCCAAGTTGACCATTCTGGGTTTGCCCTGGAGGCAGACCTTCGTGGGGGGCCAACCCTTCTAAGGTGACCATGCATCAATTGGGTAATCCCTTTACCTCAAATGCACCATCTTTTCCTCCACACAGGTATCCTGGGCCCAGGGATGAATCATAGAAAGAAAGAATAACTGTGTTAATGACCACGAATAGCCCAAAGATCCATATGCAGTGGGCCCTTAAAGCATCACCTTTAAGGCATCACCTCATTTCAAGCTATCCAAATCTGGAGTGGATTGTTTGTTTGTTTGTTTGTTTGTTTACAGCACTTTTATCCTGCCTTTCTCAACCCCGGAGGGGACTCAAGGCAGCTTCACAACATTGGCAAAGCCTTTAAAAACATAGTACAATAAAAACAACTGTACTGTTAAAACAATTAAAAGTATTTGAATCCATACAACAAGTTAAATTACGTGATCCATAGGCATAGTCCGGGGCCGTTCCATAAGTAATTTACACAATTAAACCGCTCCGAGCCAAACTGGGAGTAGCAGTATACAAGTCAAATAAATAAATAATAAATAAATCTTTTGTATCTAATTATTGCACTAGATTCTCAAAGGCTTGGTCAAAGAGCCACGTCTTCACTTTTTTGCGGAAGGTCAGGAGGAAGGGGGCTGATCTAATATTTCTGGGGAGGGAGTTCCACAGCCGAGGAGCCACCACTGAGAAGGCCCTGTCTCTCATCTCCGCCAATCGCACCTGCAAAGAAGGATTATAGCTCTGTGTGTGTGTGTGTGTGTGTGTGTGTGTGTGTGTGTGTGTGTGTAAACACCTAAAGAAAGAGTGAAACTGTACATTGGGCCTTTGGTATCTGACAGGGTTTGGTTCCAACACCCCCTGTAAATTCCAAAATTGTTGGCTAGAAAAGATGAGCACAAGGTGATTGCGTCAACTGCCTGGAGGAGTAATAGGAAAAGTCATCAGCCACCAGGACCCTCCAAAGTGCTCTAATCAGACCCCTCCGCCTCCCGGTTTTCAATAACACCATCAACACAAAAGACAAATCTTTTAAAAAGCCAATAGATCCCAACTGCTCATTTAAGACCAAGCCATCACAAAATAATTTACATTAGAGATACAGCTCAAACCAACTTATCGGTGCTGGGGATACATGGCTATGTATGTTTAGACTGGATCTTTGAGGAACTCATGCAAGGAGATGCCCAGAATGAATTGTGTCAAAAGAATCAGCTCTATCCTGAAAGCTTCCGGTATTTTGCTGGCAAAATCCAAGTAGGGGTTACGAAAACAAAATATTTTTTAGTCATTGTTCATGGAAATTACTTCTGAAAGAGGCGAAGTATTCGCAAAGTCCACAATGTGAGAATGTGGCTTTTATATCTCTGCATCTTTGGCGTTTTAGAGTTTTAGAAACAAATCTGTTTGTTTAGAAACAAAGTGAGAATCACGCAATAACATTCTCCGTTAGCAATGAACACAAAGCCAGCTCTCTCAAAAATCCTTCTAAAACCTGTTGCAATAGGAAGCTTCATATGACCCTCCAATTGCCCGGCTTCTTGAGAATCCCTATCTTCCCGCCATGCATTGCCAGGGAATCCTGCTCCACTCTGGCAGGAAGTTAACAGCGTCCCATGCAGTCATGCCAGCCACATGACCTTGAAGCCGGGCAATGCCAGCTTTTCGGCTTAGACATGGAAATGAGCTCCAACCCCCAGAGTTGGACGTGACTAGACTTGATGTCAGGGAGGAACCTTTACCTTTACTAATAGGAAAAGTAGAAAGGAGTTTAATGCTATATTTGTTCTCCCTCACCACCTTTCTCCCCTCATTTCACAAATCCAGTCTGCAATATAGTCACTGTTTATTACAGAGAGAGAGAGAGAGAGAGAGAGAGAGAGAGAGAGAGAGAAACCTGAAACAGTTATGAGATACAAAAGCATATTGTGGGGAAAGTTTCTCTTATAAAATACCAGGCATGTCATTTCTTTTCAATCTGTGCACATTAGATGTAATTTTCCAAATTGCCACCAGAGGCTGATAGAGAACCAAGGAATGGTTTGAGTTCCTTTCCTAGTTGGTGGATGATCTTCAGCCCAGGAGAGATTTTGACTCAAAGGAAGAGGAGCAGAGTTTCCCTCCAATCCCAAACGTCTATCCCAGGGGTCCCCAAACTTTTTAAACTAAATGTATATTACAATGGGAAAAAAACATTCTGTTCATCAAAACAAGGCACAGTAATTGCTTTTTGAACAATGTAAAGGTCATTGCCCCTAATTTACAGTTCAGGTGTTGTTGCTGAAGTGATCCTATGTACACTGTAAACATTATATCTAAATTTCAAAATAAAGTTAGATTTGATTGTTGGAAGGATTATTCCCAGACTAGAACATGCTTTCATTAAAGATATACTGTACTGTCTCATCTATGATGAGCACAATTTGGAACATAAACATAAAAGCTGCCTCAAACTGCCATACCTTAAAATCTACTGCATTTTCCTCTTGTATACAATGCTGTTATTTTCAGACTAGTCAATTTCTAGCTCTGTTTCTTTGGAATTGTAATAGAAGCTGGCTTCTTTCATAAGCAAAAGTCATTCTAAACATCCCCAACAAAGAAATTTTCTCAGGAGAATTTGGGGATGTGGGGGTGTGGAGTTACTTTAGTATTTTTGTTACCTCTGAGAGAACTCCAGTATGATAATGTAGTCTGTGCTCATTCAGAAAAAGACCTAACAAGCCTCTCTAAACACTTGCAAAAGCTTGGCCTCTCACTGAACATCAAGAAAACCAAAGTGTTCTATCAGTAGGCATCAACCAATCCCTCTTTTTATCGTGTCAGAAGCAAATTGAGAACATACTGCAATTTGCTTCTGGTGTGAGAGAACTGGCCATCTACAAAGATTTTACCAAGGAAACTCCTGGATGTGTTATCATCCTATGGGAGGCTTCTCCCATGTTCCCACATAAGAAGCTGGGGCTGACAGATGGGAGCTCACCCTGTCTCATGGATTCGAACTACTGACCTTCAGTCAGCAGTTCAGCTGGCATAAAGGTTTAAAACTTTAACCCATTGAGCCTCAGGGTTGACCATTTCTGCTACCTTGGCAGCCACCTCTCCACAAAACTCAACATCAACACCGAAATACAACACTGTCTGAGCTCTGTGAGTGCAGCATTTTTTCCACTGAAACAGAGAGTGTTTGAGGATTGGGACATTTGTCGTGATACCAAGATACTTGTTTCTAAGGCTATTGTCCTTCCAACCCTGTTATACGCTTGCAAAACGTGGACAGTCTACAAACGTCACACTCAACTTTTGAAATGATTTCATCAGCATTGCCTCCAAAAAGTCCTGCAAATCTCTTAGGAAGCCAGGTGTTCTGGAAGAAGCAAAACCACCAGTATAGAAGCGATGATTCTTCACATCAACTTCTCTGGACTGGCCACGTTGTCTGAATACCCAATCACTGTCTCCCAAAACAGTTACTATGCTCTCAACTCAAGAACAGAAAATAGAATGTCAGTGGGCAGGAAAAGAGATTTAAAGATGGGCTTAAAGCCAACCTTAAAAACTGTGGCATAGACACCGAGAACTGGGATCCCCTGGCCCTTGAGCCTGCTAACTAGAGGTCAGTTGTTGCCAACAGTGCTGTGGAATTTGAAGAGGCACGAATGGAGGGTGAAAGGGAGAAACGTGCCAAGAGGAAGTTGTGTCAAATCAACCCTGGTCGAGACTGCTTTCCATCTGGAAATTGATGTCAAACTGCAAGAGAACATGCAGATCAAGAATAGGCCACTACAGTCACCTATGGACCTAGTGCCAAGACCCAACACTTGGAAGGCAATCATACTCTGATACCAAACAAGTCTGAATGCTGAAGTTTTGATGTGAATGCTTTTTTATTAGTTTAATAGCTTGATTCTTCCCACTCTAAAGATTAAAATGTGTTGAGTTTTTCCTCCAAAATGATTTTGATTTTTGTTTTTGTATTCTCTGAACACCTACAGAATCCCAATCTATTCTTCCTGACCAGGAACAATCTATATGTTAGAACTATCCCTTCCTACGGCCTTACAAGTCCAGTTGTTAATCATAATAACTTCATTGTTGTGTGCCTTCACATTGTTTCTGGGGTTTTCTGAGACAGGAATGTGTGACTTGCCCAAGGTCATCAGGAGTTTCCATGTCCAAACACGAATTTGAACCCTGGTCTCAAGAATCATAGTCCAATGTTCAAACCACCATCAATTTGGTTAACTAGCCTTGCCTGGGGCTCAATAACGCATTGGGAAATATGAGAAGTAGAGTAGAGAGCTGTCTTTACTAAAGTTTCCTCTGAATGAGAAAGGGCTATAAATAAGCAATTCTCAAACTTTGGTCAACTGGATCTTTTGAATTTTGACTCTCAGCAGCTTCATCCTCCTTGGTCAATGGTCAGTTCTAGGAGTGAAAGTCCAAAACACCTGGAGGACCAGAGTTTGGGGAAAGTGCACTTGAGGATCTGGAGATTTCTAGTGCACTTTCAGAAGTACCCACTTTTGAAAGCCCACAATATACCCACAATGCTGGCCCCTGCTGTTGAAATCCAGGAAGACATTATCAGAAATATGCATGGCATGCACATATCTTCTGGCTTTATAGTTGCATTCACTGTAATGAGAGTAAAACAGCTCTTTGCTTTGCAAGTAAAAGATGAAGAGGGCAGATTTGATGGAAAATCATCTTACTTTGAAGACGAAATCTATTTACACTACCAATTTGTTTCCACACTATTACTTTAGAGGGCTTTAAGCACATGACCTAAATCCTTGCAGCATCGCAAGTACAGAAAGAGTGGGTGGCAGGCTTGGGATGAGGTGTATCACCATGGAGATAGATAAGCGCAAATGGATGTAGCATCAAAAGGAAGGAAAGAAGCGAGCCAAAGACACAAATAAAAGGAGGGATCTCATTAAACCAACACTAATTTTGTAATCAGAGGAAGAAAGGTACTCTTGAAAGCCTCTAGCCGGAAGATATGGCACAACAAAGAAGCACAAAAGGTTGCTAGCAGCCAGGTGTGCAGTGCATTTTCAACATGCAGTGCTCTGGTTTTTGTCCGCTTTCTACCCAGATTGTCCAACATAATGCTGGGCTGTAGTCGTCTATCTAATAATGATATTCAACAGCAGGAAACACTGTAAATTGCCTTCTCTTATTTTGCCAGGTTGCCGAAAGGAAAGCTATGTGGTTTCTGAAAAAAGTCTAGAGAAGAACATTTTACAGTAAGTCCAAGAAGATTTAAAGGCAAACTGAATGGGGGGACTATGTCTTTTTCTCTCTTCACACACACAATATATCTTCTTGAGTCATGTTATCTTTCTTTCTTTGAAACATACCTTCATATATTTCAACTCCAGCTGCAAGAAGGCCCACACCGTTGGAGCTTTACAAGTGGACAGTACAGGCAAAAGGTCTACATACTTTTGGCTAGCAGTATTGACTGAGAGAAATGTTGAATAAGCACCCACTTACCCCAACCAGCAAACAAAGTATGATTTGAGGGTTGTTGTATGTCTTTCGGGCTGTGTGGCCATGTTCCAGAAGTATTCTCTCCTGACGTTTCGCCCACATGTATGGCAGGCATCCTCAGAGGTTGTGAGGTATGGATAAACTACCTCACAACCTCTGAGGATTCCTGCCATAGATGTGGGCGAAACGTCAGGAGAGAATACTTCTGGAACATGGCCACACAGCCCGAAAGATATACAACAACCCTGTGATCCCGGCCATGAAAGCCTTCGACAACACAAAGTATGATTTCTGGGTCATCTGTATGTCATGCACCCACACCTCATGCCCTTTACACAATCTGGCCTTCCCTGATCAAGGGCAGAAAAGTTTGATGGCAAGAGTCTACAAGGTTGATCCTGCATCTCCAGGTAAGTCTGTTACACAACTACCAGCCTTCAATCACTCTCGGGCCAGGGAGATACAGAAATAATCCTTGCCTGCTTCCATGTCTCCAAATTTGGGAGAAAGCTGGACACATGCCACAATCACTAGAGGACTGCACCACACTTGCTACAACAAGTGAGGAAAGTGGAAGAGTAAAAACTTGACCTCAGGTTCAATCTCTGCCTTTTCTTGGTAGTGCTGGGCCCATGAGTGTAATCATTGCAGTTGGGACTTATGTTAAATAGGCCTGAGGACATACATGTTAGGCCCTTGGTATACACTTGCATTTGGTTCCAGGACACATATACACCATGGATACCAAAATCTGAGAATGTTTAAGCCCCATTATATAAAGTATAGTAAAAGTGTCCCTTACATAAAATGGCAAAATCAAAGTTTATTCTTTATTTTATTTTTGGGGGGGGAAGGGAAATTTTCAAGCTGTGGATGCAGAATCCATAGACATGGAGGACCAACTGTGTAATGACTTCATTTGATGGGCTAAAGTGCCCATCCTAGGACGTTTGGATTTTAGTTGAGACACAGAGCCCGCTGGCTCCCATCACACAATGTAGATCAACTTCCGGTGGGTCTCCGTGCTTCAACTAAAGTTCAAGCATTCCAGGAGGTAGTGGTGGCAACACGGAAATTTTCCCATGTTGCATGAGAAACAACAGGGTGAAGCAGAGCAGCAGCACTTCTCCCCGTAGCATGGGGTGAGTGGCAAAGCGGATGATGCGAGGCGCAAGGTGGCGGGTTCCCCATGCTCCACGGCTGGCCCCGCTAGATTCCCCCCAATCCATGGTGAAATGGGGGGTGAATGTGATAAGGACATAAGTGTCAAAATATTCAGTGAAGAGGATAAAAACATAGTAAATAACATCAAAGAAAATAAGCAACGTATCAAATTTAACACAATCCCAAAATTAACACAATACAACCGACATATCAATAGGCAATGATTATATGAAACAATGTGAACAACATATACTGTTAAGAGGTTCTAGGTTGGGTGCTCCAGGTTTGTGTGTTCTAGATCAGAAGGCTCTAGGTTAGAAGGCTCTAAGCTAGAAGAGCCCTTTCCACAGATCTTCTTTTCGGACTGCCAAAAATGCATATAGCCATGCATTTTGCTATCTTTGGGTGATCTGAGGGGGGAAACTGTATAGAAGCAGAGACATGGATGCTGAAGGATCAGAGAGGGCAGCAGCTAGGTTCGTGAACCAATGAATACATTAAATACCTTGAGAGCACATTGTTTGGATGTAGCACCTGAAGGCATCACCTTAATCTACTGGTCCTCACCTCAGCCCATCACATAGTTTCTTTGAACTGTCACTGAGGAATCTTACACAGAGACTGTTCTTTACTTGGTCATAATTAGTCCTACCAGATATTAGCCTTTCAGATTCTGCGCAGAATGATTCTTCTTTATGGAAGATAATATTTTAAGTCCAAAGTTGGCTACTATTCCACATCACTGTTCTGGCCAGCTCTGACAGTAAGGACAACGGGTTATTAGAAGGGCCTGTGTTGGAGTTGGAAACCAGCCATTCCCAGGAGCCCTTCCAGCCTAACTTAGGTCCCTTCCACACAGCCATGTAACCCAGAATATCAAGTCAGATAATCCACAATATCTGCTTTGAACTGTTTTATCTGAGTCCACACTGCCATATGATCCAGTTCAATGTGGATTTTGTACAGCTGTGTGGGAGGGGCCTTAGTTATTGCAGAAAAGGAGTCTTCAGCAGTAGATACCACTTCCCAGTAGGCAGAGCAAGCGGAAGCCAATACATCAGAGCAGGACTCTTTGGCCTTGTTGACTCTGGACCGTGGCAATTTGGACTCTAAATTTGGAATTTATCTTGCTCCCAATGGCTAGTGTGTGCTATAACTCTAAGCCCACAAGGACTTTAGGTTTGGCTATCTGTGTGTAAATATTGGGACTTTGTTTGAATTTTATGTTGTTTGTTTAACTGGGACTTGGCAAGACGACAATCACTGGTATTAATCACATCATATTGCTTTGGAAAAAAGTCAGACCTCAAAATTTAATAATGGCCTCCCCTTCCTCCCTTACCTTAGAAGACCTAAAAACTCTTTTAGTGGCAAGCTAGGGCACACAGCGTTGAAAGGAAAAATAATTACATGTAAGCAAGCAAACAATAGCAGTAGAGCAAAGAGCATCAATAATTTGTCAAGGCTGCTGCATGTTACACAGTTAAACAAAAGCTGAGAAAGTACAGAGACAAAGCCTGTGTTTACTAAACTAAAGAACTCTTGCAAAGCATAATGGCCTTTTCCTCTCCAATATTTCATTCATTCTTTCATCCATTCACAATAGCCTGCAAACAAACACATTGCTGACTGGATAAATAGCATTCCTTAGCATGAGTTCCTTTTTGCCAGGTTTCAAGGAATAAAAGCAGGGTGGGGTGGGGAATTTCACCCTGTTTTGTGTAACAATTAATGGACCTCTGGTACAATTCTTAGAGAGTCTCAGGCACTACACAACAAAGGCTATGGAAGGCATTACATTCCTTTATGTCTTTTCACATCATTCCTCCTTGCTCCAGCAAATTCAAAATTTCCACTGTTAAATGAATGTTTTGAAATGTACGTTCAGAAGGTCATACTTGGGAAACTGATAGAATACAGTGCTATGTAAGCGCTTGGTTTTGGTTGCGATATACAAAAAATGTTTTAGAAAGGTCTCTGTGTTACGTGATAAGATTTCAACAACGTCTGGTGATACAATGCAATATGAAGTACAGCTGGCCCTCTGCTCATTTTGAAGGGTTTCATGGTCGGAATCACTGGGTTGTTGTGCATGGCCATACAGCCCGGAAAACGTACAGCAACCCATTTGCTGATTTCAGTTTTGTTGATTTGGGAATTTCAACGTATTAAAGAAGGAGGAATCCCTACAAAAGCTGGGAACCACCAAATGCTGATGTTAAAGTGGAAAAGGCTGTTATGGTATCTGGGGAAGCCTAACGCAGAAGAATTCAACCTTCAAAAGACTAGATTCAGTACCAAGTCCTGACATTCCCTACACCAAATGCTTTGTTAGTGATCTGACATGTTGAAGCAGAGCTAAAAGTCAGGTTTTCATGAGATTCAAAAACCAGTCTTCACTGGATTGTCACCATCCATTCAAGGAATCTACCAGAAGAGGGTAAAAAAGGGATGTGGCAAGAATCCTTGATATACGTGTGGTCAGTGTTTTCCTCTCTTGCCTTATTAAGATATGCTTTAATGCTGGATCTCGGCTCTAGAGGTTGCAAAATAATAATAAATATAAGCATATGCAAGATGCATCCCATTTCCAGGGAACAGTTACAAATTGATTTCTTTTTTAAAATATTCATATCTTATTCTACAACTGGGAAGTCAGCACAGCACACAAGAAAACCTGTTTAGGACAATAACATGAAGTTTGAAGATTATAAATGAATCATTTACCACTTAGGAACATAGAATTAAAAACCAGTTAATAAATAAAGCTGACCATAGCACATGCAGAAACTAGATAAAATCAGTTAGGAACCAAAAACCTTAATAAAGACTCATCTTTATGACTTATTAACTTGGTACTGGAATGACACAACCAGCCTTGGTGCTAATCATCAAAATGCAATGTGACCTTGGCATTTGTTGTTGTTCGGTTCTGAGACCTCAATGGCTTGCTCAGGTTCCATTGTTTACATTGTCATAATAAAATAGTGATTCTTACATAAAATGGCAAAATCAAAGTTTTCAAATATTTTAAAGCCATGGATGATTGAATGGATATGAAGAGGCAGACCGTACTACATAATGAGGATGCCACAAGAGAGAAGATCCTCCCCTATGTTCTCTCTCACACACACTGTTGGGATACAGAGAAGGGTCCCACCAACTACCAGAGTAATCATACCTTCATATCTGCAACTAAGGGCCCTTCCATACAGCCATATAACCCAGAATATCAAGGCAGATAATTCACAATAACTGCTTTGAGCTGGATTATCTGAGTCCACACTGTCATATAATCCAGTCCGATGTGGATTTTATACAGCTGTGCGGAAGGGGCCTAAGAACCATTTCTTGACTCAGAAGATCATTGCCAAGGACAGGAGCAATGCCACAAGAACACATTCAATTTCGAAACTGAGTATTATCTTTTTCCTTTGCTGCCTTGGCTGTAGGACTAAAAGAAAAGGGAAAGCCAATGACCTGTCCCTTTAACCTTATTGACTTGGAAAGACCCCAATATGCTCTCTCCTCCCCACCCTCCTATTTCCTTTCAGACACTTGGTGCAAGACATTTTGAGATGTCTTCAAGCTGGATAAGGAGAAAAGAGCTGAGAAACATCTCTCTCATGGGGAGATGGTCCAATGGTACTGAAGAGTTGGGACCTGAAAGCATTTGGGTTCACACAAAGTTTTCTTAAAGGTCATTCTGCAGTATGGTAACTTATGTCTTTGCAGCCAGTTTTCATAAAGCCACTTCTCCTTGCAAGGAAGGAGATGGGGTGGGGGGAGCAAGAAAAAGGATTTTGTTTGGAGCCATTAGAGGGGCCCCTCCCTCCCCCACAGTCCTATTAGTGAGCCTTATTAAAGCAACACAGACAAAGTGCAGAGATGCCCTCGCTAATGGAGAGCCTCCGATAATTACTCAGCTCTGCTGCTTCTTTTGGGGCCTGAATGGCCTTTGAATAATGTTTCTCTTGCTGTGGTCACAGACAATGTCCTAGCAGATTGCTCTAAACGGTGCCAATTCCATTAGCAGAAGAATAGCATCCCTCTTTCTATGTTTGTTTGGGGTGGCGATGGTGGCCTTGCAGTGGGAATGAACGATGCCCGCTGCCCATTCGCTCCCTCGGATGCGGCAAAGCAATGCCAGGAAAAGCTTGCTCAGAAACAATCTCCTTCTTTAAAAGGGACCCCAGCTAAGTGGCTTGGGAAAGATGTAGCCTGCTGTTATAAAAACCCATAGATGGGAGACCAATCTCATGAAAGGGAGAAATAAAACATAGCTTATACTGAACGCTAAATAAAAAGTAATTGCTGGAGTGTTGGATTCCAGTGGGTAGCTTTTCCTTTGACTTCAAGGGCCAGGTCCTGCATTATTATTATTATTATTTTCTTCTATGGAAGTTCTTTGAAGCACTCTGAAAGTGCTTTGAAGCACATTCTTTGCAGAAAGCAAGCAGAAAGCAAAAATGTGGTCTGTGGAGATACAATTTAACGGGGAAGGTTGGTATTCCTGTTGGCTTCTGGTTGTGAATCTTTCTTATATAAACCCAATTGGCATTTTCATGTAAGACAATTACCTTCAATGCGTCCTGGCTCAGGAGGGAACTCAGGCAGAAAAAAACAGTCTCGTGAGAGATGCAAAAAGCAAAGTTTATTTTCACCATAGCTATGAGAAGGCAAACAGCTGTACATACCCCAGAGGGCTGTACTATGGAAATGGCCGCTGCAAAGCATGTCGTAGCAAACAAAGAATATATACCTTGGCTTATCTAAAATTGACCAATGGCTGAGGGTCTTCCTCATCTTCCACACCCACTTGGCATAAGTGATACCTGTGACGTCACTTGTTGATTTCAAGCTAACTTTTGGTCTTGGAACTTTTTGGGAAAAGGCACCAGCTCACAGGAAGGGAGGAGCATATGCAGAGACAAAATCACATAGGCAAAAGTTTACTATTTTCTGGTTTTATGGTCCCTTCACTTACATCTCATTCCAATGGAGTGTGGTTTAAAGCTACAGTAAAACATTAGAATCTATGAACTAATAAATCAAAATATCTTCAACATTGACAATGGCAGCTACCTCAACCAGCTCCTCCTCCAATTTAGATCCAGAGCATCCCTTTTGCTGACCACTGTAAACTTAATGTGGATTCCCTGTGGTTTGTAAGCAATGAATAAAGCACCTAACATTATGTTCGGAGTTATATACAAATTAAACTACTGTGCTTTAACTATGTTAAATTTGGCTTTAAACTTTGATTAATCATTTATGCTATTTGATTAAATGGTTGAGTGTTGGACTATGACTCTGGGGCCCCTTCTACACTGCCATATATAATCCAGATTACCTGCTTTGAACTGGATTATATGGCAATGTAGACTCAGATAATCTGGTTCAAAGCACATCATGTGGATTATCTGCTTTGATAACCTAGATTATATGGGGTCTGGGAGACCCGAGTTTGATTCCCCACTTGGCCATGGAATCCTGCTGGGTGATCTTGGCCACAGAAAACCCTGTGATCGATTCACTTTAGGGTTCCCTAGGTCAGAAACTACCTGAAGTCACACAACAATAGCAAAGCAGTTATCTGGGAGTAAACCACTCATTTCTGTGTAAACATGTATAGGGTTATACAATGAATCAATAAAAATGGTATTCGCAGTTAAAACACTTAAAATATTAGTTAGCTGGAATCATCTTAGAAAAGGCAATTGTGCTCATGCTCTGTTCCTCTTTGTCTAGCCTCCCACTAACCTGGGCCTTGAAATATCTATTTAGGATGTTCACACATTAATGTGTGAAATACTTGATCCAACCAATTCCATTATCCTTCACTCCATGGCATCTGTAACATTTGCTAAACAGGCTGATTTTCCTTTTAATGAAGTACAGCTGAAGTATCTTCTGCAGAGTCCAGTTCAAAGCAGATAATCTGGATTTTGTTGAGACCCCAACACTGAGCTCAGGGGAAACCATTTGAGGTTGGGACCCACAGTTTAAGCAGTGGTGTAGGATCCCTGTATGAAGGTGTGGTGTTGACACATTTTCTATCCTTCCCACTCCTACACTTAATCCCGTGGCTGGCAGGTACAAAATCAACATGGTAAAGTTTGCCAAGGAAGTCAGTGACAGGGAAATCTTTATCTGAAACCATTCCTCTTGCCCCGACCTGAAGTCAAAAACATAGAAAGAATTTCTGTGCATCGATACAGAAATCCCAATAAAATCTATAAAACACTGATGCCTTTATTGGCCAACTGAAGCGTAACAAAATATGGGACAGTCAATCCTCTGTATCCATGGATTCTGTATTAACAGATTCTGGCACCCACAGCTTGAAAAGAGGTTTTAAACTCCCTAAAATAACAAATCCTGTTTCTGCCATTGTTTAATGGACACCATTTTATTACGCTATTGTATGTAATGGGACTTAAGCATCCACAGATTTTGCTATCCATGGATGGACCTGGAACCAGACCCTAGCAACTACCAAAGGCCTATCATGATACATCATTGCATGTCTTTGAAACGCCCAATTTCAGTAATGATGAAAAATATGCCGGGAATATGGACAGGAACGGGTCTTGCTCTAGTATAATATTTGAAAGCGTGAGGAAAGAAGAAGCATGCAAAACCCAAACCACTACCTATTATTCAAAACTGAAAATAGGGCCCCATCTATACTGCCATATAAAATCCAGATTATCTGCTTTGCAGTGGATTATATGGCAGTGTAGACTCATAAAATCCAGTTCAAAGAGATAATCTGGATTATATCATGGCCCCATCTACACTGCCATATAAAATCCAGATTCCTATTCTATGCTATCATATCTGATTTGTCATTGATCCACTCCTTTGGGCTTCACGTAGATCTAGGTAAAGGTAAAGGTTTTCCCTGACGTTAAGTCTAGTCATGTCTGACTCTGGGGGATGATGCTCATCTCCATTTCTAAAACAAAGAGCCGGTGTTGTCCATGGACACCTCCAAGGTCATGACTGCATGGAGCACCGTTACCTTCCTGCCAGAGTGGTACCTCTTGATCTACTCACATTTGCATGCTTTTGAACTGCTAGGTTGGCAGAGGCTGGGGCTAACAGCAGGCACTCAACCTAGGTTGGCAGAGGCTGGGACTAACAGCGGGCGCTCAACCTGCTCCCTGGATTCGAACTGCCAACCTTTCAGTCAGCAAGTTCAACAGCTCAGCAGTTTAACCCTTTGTGCCACTGGGGCCTCCCTCATGTACACTACCATTTGCCAAAATGTATGATCCTGTGCTTTTCTTTTCCATTTCTGGCCGAATAGCTTAACCATTGATGTCCCTTTGAGTACGAAGTCTGCCCAAGGGCCACTTGTGGTCTCTCTTGGTATCACGTTTGTTAGTCGTCATGTCCATCAGTTGCCTTTTCATCATGTGATATGCCCTGCCCATCTCCCTTTTCCTCATATATTTCATTGGCCACATCATGTACCCCAGTTCTTTGATGCAGCTTTTTGTTGTTGACCGTCCAAGGTGCCTTGCGTTTCTTGCACATTTGCCATTTGCCAAATTATTTGACTGTACTTGTTGTCTGAGATATACATATTCAGTCACTTCCTCAATTCATTTTGTTTTCTTCAAGTTCATTTCCAGTCTTATAGATTTTGAGAGTCATGCTAGTTGTTGGAGATCATGTTGTAAGCTTTCTGGATTTTGAGCGGAAAAGAGATGAGAAAGTTGTTGAATTCAAATCCCACTTTGAAATTTAATTTTTCAGAAGAATCGCCACAAACAGTTTTGGCCATACCGTGTCTCTTTGACACACTCCTTTGTTTATTCTGATACAACATACTCCTGTATCAATGCTTCTAATGATGTTCACATATTCTGGATTCACACCATCTTGGTGCAGAGCATTCAGGATAGCATTGAACATCAGTTGTGATGCTTTTGATGATGTTCACATACACTGGATTCACATTGACTTGGCGCAAAGTGTTCATGATAGCACTGAATATCTGTCGTGATGCCTTTGATGATGTTCACATATGCTGGATTCACACCAGCTTGGTGCAGAGTGTTCAGGATAGCACTGACTATCCATCGTGATGCTTTTTTTTTTTTTAAGTCCACATACACTGGATTCACACCGGCTTGGCGCAGAGTGTTCAAGATAGCACTGAATATCTGTCGTGATGCTTTTTATGATGTTCACATATGCTGGATTCACACCAGCTTGGTGCAGAGTGTTCAGGATAGCACTGAATATCTGTTGTGATGCTTTTTATGATGTCCACTTACACTGAATTCACACCGGCTTGGTGCAGAGTTCAGGATAGCAGATTATCCGTCATGATGCCTTTGATGATGTCCACATATGCTGGATTTACACCGGCTTGGCACAGAGCGTTCAGGGTAGCATTGATCCCAACTGAATCGAAGGCCTTTTGATAATCAACGCAAGCAAGACAAATCAGAACTCGATGTTCTCTGCTTTTTTCCGGTAGCTGTTTGACATGATCTGGATTATATGGCAGTGTAAATCCAGCATAGGTGAGTGTGGGGCACAGTCCCTTTCTCTTGAGGTTTTGAAACAGAGGCTTTGACTGTAGGCCTTTCCTGCTGCTGCTGCTGAGTCGTTTAGTTGTCTCCAACTCTTCGTGACCTCATGGACCAGTTCAAGGATACTGTCCATCCATCTCGCCCTTGGTCAGCCTCTCTTCCTTTTTCCTTCCATTTTCCCCAGCATCGTGATCTTTTCCAAGCTTTCCTGTCTTCTCATGATATGGCCAAAATACTTCAGCTTTGCCTCTAATATCCTTCCCTCCAGTGAGCAGCCGGGCATTATTTCCTGGAGGATGGACTGGTTGGATCTTCTTGCAGTCCAAGGCACTCTCAGGATTTTCCTCCAGCACCAGAGTTCAAAAGCATTTACCTTCCTTCGCTCAGCCTTCCTTATGGTCCAGCTCTTGCATCCATAGGTTACTATGGGAAATACCATTGCTTTGACTATGCAGACCTTCGTTGCCAGTGTGATGTCTCTGCTCATCACTATTTTGTCAAGGTTGGCCATTGCTCTCCTCCCAAGAAGTAAATGTCTTCTGATTTTCTGGCTGAAGTCTACCACACAGCCATATAACCCAGAATATCAAGGCAGGAAATCCCACAATATCAGCTTTGAACTGGGTTATCTGAGTCTGCCATATATTCCAGTTCAAAGCAGAAAACGTGGAATTTTATTAAGACGTGTGGAAGGGGCCTGTGTTTCTCTGGAATGGTCGAATAGGGCTGGACTGGATCGCCTTTGGGGTCCCTTCCATCTGTGTGATTCTTTATTCCCTGCCATGAGCAGCAGCAGCAGCAGTGGAGTAGTAAGACTGTGCGCCGGAACCTTGTTTCCGGCTTCCGTTTCCTTGCTGCTGCGGGGAGGGATTTCAGGGGAGGACAGGGCTGGATTGTAAACAGAGGAGAAGGATGCTGCGGAGGTCTCTGAGGCAAGCGGGGCCCTGAGGCCAAGGAAAGGCCTCCCGCGTGGGAAATGCGGCTCCTTTGGCGTGGGCGGAGGTCCTCCGAGCCAGGTAATCCTCCCTCGCTTTGTAAGGCTTGCCGTTGTCACACCTGTGCCTTCAAGTAGGCAGAAATGTCTGGAGATGATGCACAAAACCACCCCCTCTTCAGTTGTGGTAGCTGTCAGTATTTATTCGTGTCCTCTTGCCACCCTAGGAACATACACTTCCTATCTCTTCCCATTCTTCTACATAAGGACTGTTATAACAACAAGTTATTTGCCTTTTTCTGTTTGGGTGGAGGAGTTCAACCCCTCCCCTGCCCATTACGCAAGATTAGGGCCTCTTCCACCCAGCAGCATAAAATCCACATTGAACTGGATTATGTGGCAGTGTGGACTCAGATGATCCAGTTCAAAGCATTATCTGTCTTGATATTCTGAGTGATATGGCTATGCGGAAGGACCCTAGGTCACCCTCTGCCTTGTGCCCCTTTCACAGCCGCAGAAGAAGCCGGCTTCTCAAAATGGGTTAATTATCAAGTTGCATTTCAGCCATGCGCATTATAATAGCTGGGCATGTGTATGGGAAAAAGGTTTTCTTTTTACCTCTTTATTTTGTTTCTGCTCTGCCATCCATGAAGAATAGAATCATATAGGGTCGTTCCACACAAGCATATAACCCAGGATATCAAGGCAGAAAATCCCACAATATCTGCTTTGAACTAGGCCTCTTCCACACAGCTGAATAAAATCCCATATTATCTGCTTTGAACTGGAATATATGGCAATGTGGACTCAGATAACCCAGTTCAAAGCAAATATTGTGAGATTTTCTGCCTTGATTTTATTTGTTATATGGTTGTGTGGAATGGCCCTAGGTTATCTGAGGCCATACTGCCATATAGTCCAGTTCAAAGCAGAAAATGTGAGATTTTATTTAGCTGTGTGGAAGGGGCCATAGTTGGAAGAAACCACATGTGTAATCTAGTCCAACCTCCTGCCATTCAGGAAAAGCACATTATGTTGTCGAAGGATCTCATGGCCCAAATCACTGGGTTGCTGTGAGTTTTTTGGGCTGTATGGCCATGTTCCAGTAGCATTCCTTCCTGACGTTTCACCTGCATCTGTGGCTAGCATCCTGAGAGGTCTGTTGGGAATGAGGCAAGTGGGGTGTATATATATTGGTGAAGTGTCTAGGGTGGGAGAAAGAACCCTTGTCTGGTTGAAGCAAGTGTGAGGGTTGCAATTAGCAACCTTGATTAGAATTGAGAAGCCTTACAGTTGCAATCAGTGAGGGTATCTGCATAGAGGTAGCCTGGCTGTTGTTGCCCTGGAACATCCTTTGTTTGGAAGGCGTTAGCTGGCACTTGGTTGTTTGCTGTCTGGAATTCCCCTGTTTCTGAGGCCGCTTCCATACAGCTGAATAAAATCCCATATTATCTACTTTGAACTGGTATATATGGCAGTGTGGACTCAGATAACCAAGAGCCCTTCCACATGGCCATATAACCCAGAATGTCAATGCAGAAAATCCCACAATATCTATTTTGAACTGGGTTATCTGAGTCCACACTGCCATATAACCCAGTTCAAAACAGAAAATTTGGTATTTTATTCAGCTGTGTGTAAGGGGCCACTGTTCAAAACAGATATTGTGGAATTTTCTGTCTTGATATTCTGAGTTATTTGCTGTGTGGAAGGGCCCTGAATGGTGTACTTTATTTACTGTCTTGATTCTGGGAACTGTATACCATGCGGCTGTGGACAAGTCTACATAAGGACCACCAAACACAGTGCCCAAACACATTTCAAAGAACACGAAAGACACTGCAAACTAATACAATCAGACAAGTCAACTATAGCTGAGCACTTGGTAAACCAACCTGCACACATAATATTGTTTGAGAACACAGAAATGCTAGAGCACTCTAACAACCATCACGTCAGACTATACAGATAAGTCATTGAAATCCACAAGTACAGTATGTGGACAATTTCAACAGAAAAGAGGAAACCATGAAAATGAACAAAACATTTTTCAAGTTGTTTCTAACTTATTGATGATCCCAAGGTATCACGGGATTTTCTGTGCAAGATTTGTTCAGAGGGGTTTACCTCTGTGGCAGAGAGTGTGTGACCCACCTCAGGTGACCCATGACCCATCTACACTGCTATATAATCCAGTTTTTGAATCCGGATTATCTGATGTGAATTTTTCCTTTTTTTCTGTCAATCTCTCCAAACCCCCTTTTTCCTTTTCTTCCTATCCGTATCTCTTCAAACTTCCTTTCTCTCAATCAATATCTCTCCAAACTTCTTTTTTTTCTTCCTATCCATATCTCTCCAAACCCCATTTCCCTTTTCTTCCTATTGATCTCTCCAAATTTACATCATCACATCTCCAAACCCCATTCCTCTTTTCTTCCTATCCATATCTCTCCAAATTCCTTTTACTTTTTCTTCCTATTGATCTCTCCACCCCTTTTCTTTTTCTTCCAATTTAAATCGGGTTGCTGCCTCCTGCAGAATTCTGGGGTTTGTAGTTTAGTGAAGCCCAGGATCACTCTGGTTGTGCAGTTTAAAGGCTTCTTCCTGTACTACAAACCCCAGAATTCTGCAGGAGACAGTAACTGGATTTAAAGTGGATAGATGCTCTAGAACAGTAGTTCTCAACCTGTGGGTCCCTAGATGTTTTGGCCTTCAACTCCCAGAAATTCTAACAGCTGGTACATTGGCTGGTATTTCTGGGAGTTGTAGGCCAAAAACATATGGGGACCCCAGGTTGAGAACCACTGGAGTGATGAAGTTCAATATCTCCTTCGTCCTCCCTGTATTTCTCCTCCTCACCTTTCCTTCATGTCTGACACCACTTTTAATTGCCCTGGCTTAGTTTTATGCAATGCAATTTGTAGTTTGATGAGGCAGCAGCATTATTTGACAGAGAAGGCTAAAATCTTGTAACACTACAGCTCCCAGGATTCCATAGCAATGAAATTAAAGTGATATCAAGCTGCATTTATTCCACAGCATCAATACACCCCAGGGAAGTTGGGACAGAATAAACAGGGGAGGCTCCTGGATGGGAAGGGTTATCTATTTTTATGATTTTCCTTTCAGTTGCTTTGAAGCTCTGGGTTTATTTAAAGATTCTAATCACGCCGGAACTGTATTGTGCCAAACTATAAAAGTGCACTTTTTGCTGGATCTGTTCTGACTTACAAACAAATTCAATTTAAGAACGAACCTACAGCCCCTATCTTGTTTGTAACTTGGGGACTGTCTGCAGATTGACTTTGCTTGGTGTGGAATTAAGCTAACTTTATCTCTATACCAATAGAAATTGAATTTTCTATAACAAAAGTGCAAAAGGAGATATATGGTAGTTCCATTCATCATTTAATAATGCTTTCTAAAATAGCTGATGACAGAATTCCCCCCAAGACTGGGTTGGAACAGAGAGATTAACTGCATGAGTCAGCAGTCGACTTGTGAAAAAATTATGGGCTAGTGACTATTGTAGACATATTTACAAAATTGCAATAGAGTATTTCAATGCTGTGTTTCATTCTGATCAGTGGTGTCCTATTTCTCTCTAGGATGCAATTTGAAGGAATAATCTTGGTTATTCACAGAGAAGGAATCAAATATTCTGAATTAAATTCAGTTAGGAGAGAAAGGGGACTAGAAGAATTCTCCAAAAATATGATGGGTAGCTAAAATTGGATGCTGCCATGTAGTATTTGAAGTTATGTTTTGGCTACAATATTGCACTTATGTGGTGATGAACACATTTAGCAGTGTTAGACTTGCTGCTGTCTATAAATACTCATAGGGTTTGTGTAGCAGCTAGCAGTCAGATTTCTTTAGTGTCTCCTGTCATACAAGTGTTAAAATATAACATGAGTCTTTCACTCTTCGGTCTGAATGAATGAATTTAATTACTGTCTCAGACCAGGAGTTTGAAGCATTAAAACATTTAAATCAGAGGTTTTTAAAACATTACAACCAGAAGTTCAAAACATTAAAAGCAGAAAGTCTAAGTTATACAACCATTGTAATCGACTTTATATTTAAAACATTTCCATGAAAAGTCTAAAACATGTGGAGTCTGAAACATGGTTAACAAATGACACTTGATTAAAATCTGTGAATATAGATATTAAAATGTGTACTCTTTTGTCTGCTTTTTGACCTTTCTGGTTCAGTTATAGGAACTGCCCAACTGAAAGTGTTTTGAGAATGGTTTAGTCATCTTCTCCCTCTGGTTTAATGACTTCATCTCTAGTGGTGGCTGCACATGACTTGCTTTTGTTTGTGCAAAGCTGAGCTGACGTTTCCTGAGGTGCTCTGGAAGAAAAGGAAATGCACGCATATGCAAGATTTTATTTTAGCCATGATGGTTACTTAATTCCAAGGTCAATGTATCCCTATAGTCTATATTAATCAGGTGCACAGTTTGCTTGAGACTGTAAGAGAGACAGATGATCTGGAACTGCAACATGCAGCCTGCCTGGGAAAACAAGGCTGTTCTCTCTTAATGTAAGATTTTAATCTCTTATCTTTCAAGGGCAGTGAGCCCAAAAAAGTAGAGGTTCTCTGCTTATTGAGAAGGGAATACGGTTCTGGATACTCCAGCTCCACTTCTATATGTTATGGAAATAAATTTCATGGGTCTATATAAATCATAACTTATGAATATTGCTAATCAGGCCTCAACAATTTAGAATTGACTTAACCAAACATAGTGTCTCAGCCTGCAGTGTGTATATCAACCACACTGTTTTTGCCTATCTAGGTGATGGCATTTATATTAAGTAGATGATCCGCTCCCTTTGCTTGATAGGTCACATGTCTTGCAGACTTGTATGTTATCATTATGTGACAAAGACTCTCCCTTGTATGTGATCTAATCCATGAATGCAAATTATGAGCCCTTCAGCTATTGCTAAATAGCAACTTCCTGTTTTCCTTACCACTGACTATACTGATGAGGCTTCTAGGACTTGCAGTTCAGTAAAGTCTGGAGAACCACACAAATGTTTTTGAAGCAGCCTCCTCCCAACCTTTCTGGATTTACTTTTGTGCTGGCTGGGGGAACTCCATGAATTTACCAACCAGTATAGCCAAAATGTTTGCCAGTTCTATTGCTGACTCTGAAAGAAGGATCCACTCTTCCAACCAAGTTTTTCATTTGTCTTTAATTTGTTTCATAGCAGAATATAAGAGAGTGTGTGTTACTTGCCATATGTTCTAGGCAACTGTATCTCCCACCAGTCTTAACCAACCTTTCTGACAAGTCTTAATTTGCCCTGGTAGGAGTTCTGTCTGATCAGAAAGCCTAGTTTCCGATAGATCAAAATATTTTATACCTGCAGGGTTGGAAAGGTAGTATAAGCACTGCTATATAATAAAATTAAAGACAGAAGGTATTTGCTTGATTATTACCTATGAGTATTGCTGCGTTGGCAGAAAGATTTTTGTACTTTCAACTCAAGTTCCATGCATGCTCAGGCTGTTTGGTGACAAACTCGGGATAGTTTGTAAAGGTTGCCCTGCCTCATGACTTTTCTTGGCTTCTCTTTTTGTGCTGAATCACCCCTTCTTAAGGCAACTAAAGTGGTTTCAAGTCACGTAAGACAGCTTCCATTCAGAAAGGAGGTAAACATAGACTTTGCTGAAAAGTGATAAAACAGGCTAAGTGTGATTAATTTGCTCAAGAATTTGGAGCATTGCTTATTTTGATGGTGATTCTGTTGCCCATTACCAACCTTAGTTCTCTTTCCTTTTTGTTTGTTTCTACTATTTTAATCATTCTTGTGAGAGGGGTGTTGTTGTTTTTTACAAAGCTGATGACTTATGAGTTATTGTTAATAGATGAATTGCTATTTAAAGCAGCAGATTGTCAGCTTTTTAGACAGTATGCATAATATATCACCATTGCTAGGTTTTTAAAATCTTTTTGTCTTAGACCACTCCTCACTAGTTCAGTTGAGAGCTGATTTTTCCTGTCTCTGTGTAGTTATGGACAATTTGTTACTGATTTCAGTTTCTGTTTCCATAGACAGCAATGTGTTTGTGCAGATTTTTCAGATACAGCATGTTCATTTTAGATCCAATGTCGGTTTCCACTAGTCTAGACCTGCTGAGCCAATTCTATTTCCCTAAATTTGTTGTTTTGCCAACATTCAATTGATTTGGTGGGTCTGAACTGTTTTTAGGTCTTGTTGCTCATATTCACATGTGTACAGCTAAAAATAATATTTGACAATAATGAAAAATTGAAAGAGAGATACACAATTTGATTATTAGTGGACATTTTTAAAAGAAAAAATATCAACCTTCTCAGTTAATGTAAAGGGGTGGTTTATTTAGCTGTACAAAAAAGAGTTTTTGCTGATCTTCCAGCTGATGATTTCGATCCATGAAAAACAGTATATGTGTGAGGGAGCAATGCAATGCATGAAGAAATCCCATCCCCTTTGCATTCTCGGGTTTCATTATTTTTAAAAGAATGTACTGTACTATGTTTTTCAGGGAAATCCAGTTCCTTGGATTATTTCTGCTGAACAGTCAACACATCCTGTCCAGGTCTAACGTTGAGAAATGTAAAGAAATGGACAAGCTAATTTTCACTGATACTTTCACAAATGAGAAGTCAACCCAAATTCTTGAATCAAATGCCAAGCTAATGATATTGATTGTGTCACATGCTTTGCCATAATCTTCTTGAAAGTCCCCTCCTGACCTGTGCCTGCACATTTATGTTCAGTTCTGGTAAAGTATCCCAGAGTTTCAACTCTTCGGACTGCAAATGAAATGGAAGCCTTAGAAGTTGATGATATCAGTCCTGCTTTGGAAGTGACTGAAGATTTCTTCAATACTTTTGATGCTAAGTTAGACAATGTGCAGCCTTCAGAGGTTTATGGGATTCAGGAAGTCCCAGAATTGGTTGGACATGAAGTGTTTAACAGCTGTGGAGACTTGAGGAATGTTGTTTCTTTGGGGCAGAATAATCTTGTTTGGGAACACTGCAAAAATGGACTCTCAGAAACCAAAGTGCAGACTGCATTTCCTGCCAAAGAACAATTTAGAGTACAGAGGGGAACAGTTCCAGACAATCTCTCCTGGATGGAACAGAGAGAAGCCTCAACTTTTAATATCCTTAATATCTGCCGGAGGAGGGTCCGGCCCCGTTCTGTGAATGATATCACAATGCAAAGTGAGGAAGCTGCCACTTTCAAGCCAGGTCATAATCGGTCGCGGTCAGATATCACTCGGATAGACTGGAGCATCATTTTAAACAGTGCCCCTCCACAGCAGGTCTCTAACCATGGCAACCGGTGTCCCAAAGTTTCATTCACACCAGCAGGTTTCAAAAAGGGAAAGGATGTTCAAGGGAATTCTGGTAAGTCCTGTTCTTTCGTTACAGTTAATGCTGTCCTTTGCATTGAGTTTTTTTCTCCATGTCTACTTGAAAAAGGAAATGAATTATTTCGGTGAGGCAACACAGTTTGGGCAAATCTGGAATTCTGAGCCCAGAAAGTTTAGTTACCAGCTTCACCGTGGTTTTAGAAGGTCACCCTAGGTGAGTGGCCAACTTTCGCTACGTTAAATCAGGGAAATGAATGGTCTTATTCTTAGAAACATTTTTATGATAGCTACTGCTCTGCTGGAAGAAGATATCGATGCCTGAAATCTCTTGTGAATAATGCTCTTCTAAGTATTAACAGTGATTCTCAACCTGGGGTCCCCAGATGTTTTTGGCCTTCAAATCCCAGCCAGTTTACCATCTGTTAGGATTTCTGGGAGTTGAAGGCCAAAAACATCTGCGGACCCCAGGTTGAGAACCACTGAAGTAGAAGAATCCAGAGGTATGTGATAAAAATTCTGAGTTGGATCCAGATAAAGTTAATTGAATCTATATCTCACAGAATCCTGTGGAAGAAGTTAGCCATGACTTAACTTGAGATCCATTGATTTCAGTGTACCCAGTAACCCTCAGGTTCAAGTAACTACTTAGATGTAGTCGTGAAGGTAGTAGGGAAAACCAGGTCCCTTAGGTCACATTCAGAGGAGAGTAAGGGCAAACCTTTTGTGAATAAATCCTGCCAAGAAAACCATAGAATGAGATCGGGACATGCAACAATAAGTAATAGAAGCTAGGCTAGGAAGAGTAAACCTGACTTGAACCTTAAAAGTGACTAGAAAAGCAAGATGGCATTTACAGTAGAGTCTCACTTATCCAAGACTCGCTTATCCAAGTTTCTGGATTATCCAAGCCATTTTTGTAGTCAATGTTTTCAATATGTCGTGATATTTTGGTGCTAAATTTGTAAATACAGTAATTACAACATAACATTACTGCGTATTAGCCAAGATATTCACTTATCCAAGGTTCTGCCGGCCCGTTTAGCTTGGATAAGTGAGACTCTACTGTATTTTTAAATGGGGGGAATGATTTCTCTCAGTCTTCAAAAGTTGGGAAGTAAGTCCCCCTCATTCTTACAGTTTCTGTAAGATGATATCATGTTGCAAGAAAAAATGTGATCAGCTATTTATGAGTTATTTGGTAATATTTGGCCTGTCAGTTTATCAATGTCATAATGCCCCAGCCCTAGCCCTGCTTGTATTTAGCAGAAAGCCTCATCCCGAATTACATGGCAGCAGAGGATACCTTTATTACAACTATAATGCTGTTTTTGAATTGGAGAATGCCCTAACAACTTGTCTGGGTAATGAGCTGACTTTGACTACTTGTAAGCCCATGGTAAAAGAAATGCTCAAGGAATCTTCCTGGCATGTGCGTTGGCCTTCTGTGATATCATGGAGCCATTGCTTGCCAATTAGAAAAAAGGTGGAAAAATGAAGGAGGGGGAGTCTGGATATGGGCAAAGGAAATGGGAAGGAAGGTCTAATCCTGGTAGCTAGAACAGCAGCCACCCCTCCCCACTTCCTCAGTCTCTTACAACTTTAGAGCATGGTTGGATAGTGGTAACTTTCTCATTTATTTTTATTATTTATTATATTAATTTACAGTATTAATATTTCATTTTCTCTTTTAAGGGAGAATCAATTTGTATGACCTATACAGGGTTGGTTTACAGCAGCAGTGAAAGACAAACTCATAGCAATATTCATTATTAGTAGTAGTAGCAGTACTGTATTTATGCCCTGTTTTTTCTCTGCCAAAGTAAATTCAAAGCAGTTAACCCTAATAATGTGTGAATCAAAACCTAACTCATATAAACATTAAACTAAAATTACACATAGAAATGTTTAAAATACATAGTTAAGGTTATACAGTATTTTCAGAGCACTTTTCATGGATGGTGCTCTGAATGTGCAATTCAAAGAACAGTCTTTGCCAAATATATTTCCTGTATTATCGAGGAGGTCTATGAAAATATAGTATAACATATATCCAGAATCATGGATAATAGCAAGCCGTATTGAATGAACAACGTCTGGGAAAAGCATAAGATTGAATTGCACTAGAAGACCTAGGAAATGCCTAGAGAGGATATCTCTGTAGGCATTGCTAGGTCCTTCACAGCAACTTCATGGTCAGCAACTTATGGAAGCACATCATAGAGTCCTGCTGGAGGGCTCAGGAAATGCTTAGACAGTGCATATTTTGTCAGATGTTGGTAAATGAAGCTGGAGGTATCAGTCCTATCAGTACATCGATCAATCCTGTATTGATGTCTTTGTAATGGCATACCTGTGTGTGTGTGGGGGGGGGGGGGGTGAGGGGATTATCTGCTCTTATTTATCTTAATAGGTTTCAAAAGTTTAGAACCCAGAAGACAAGTTTCTGCTATTAAAACAGCCTTCTCATTAAGTAATTATATCAAATTAACAAGTGATATTAGGCTATGGTAATGATTTTAAAATTACATGGCTTCATTCTGATAAAAATATTATAATAGCAGTGTGCATTTATTTCTTCCTTCTGTTCAGACTTGAAGACCCTTCATGAGTGACTTGAAATTATTCATTTTAGGGTTTTAAATACTGATTTCAGGCTACGTGGTCTATTAAAACAGAAATATTTAAAGGAGATCCATGGTAAAGAAAAGATTAGGAACCACTGTCTTATGTGAGTCTCTAATTGGTTCTATTCCAGTATTTGGGGAGACAGTTTGGACATAAAATGAAAGAAACATTAGCCTCTCTTAGCAACAGTTTTTGAAATACAATGTGTACATGTACATTGAACCCATAGGTTGGTAATGAGGCATAATGCAACAAGAAAGGGGATATAATCTGCAGGTAAAGAAATCTTATAGTGCTCTCAGCTGGTGTTCCTGTTTTCTGCTGTTTTCTCCTTATGGTCTTTCTTTCTTAAGAAATTACAGTTCAAAAAAACATAAAGGCCACCCCAGATGTGTGCTATTTTGTGTGATTATCTTCAATTTACTGTGATGGTCTCTGCTTTGCTCTGCCTAAATTGAATTTCCTTGTTTGGCGAAAGGGGAGGAAAATATTGTTTCCATTTTCGAGGATGGGGTGGGGGGAAGGACTTAGTGGATAGGCGTCATGTTGCTTTTGTACGTCCAACAGGTGAGGGGACAGAAGAGGGCAGGAGGAGAAGGCCGGCCAAGGATGGGGCCATGGCGTGGGGCCCTGGAAGGGCAGCTGGGATCCTGCCTGTCGATGCCAGCAACCACGGCTCCAACCTGAAGGGTGTGCGGCATTTGAATTTCAATCAAGCCGGCTGCTGTCATTGTCCCTGTTGAAGTGGGAGCGGATGAAGCCAGTTCACAGGAGACAGAGTGAAGCACTGGCAGAGAAAACGCCTGGCTGTGAAAGATGGAGAGGAGCTTTTTCTCTCATTCATCAAAAGACAAGCGATGCTCTGTGGTAGCAGAGGGAGGAGAAAGGAGGGGAAGCTGTGATGGATGGGGCAGAAAATGTGGGAGAAGCTTGAAGTGTCATCTGGGCTTGATGGAAATGAGACGGAAAGAGTGAACATACAGTTGGGTCTCCAGTTGCCATGCTGTTTTCCTTATTGGATTAACAGAAAGGGAAGATGGCTGTAGAATGTGTACCCATTATCTGCACTACAAAGGGATTAGTGTGGTTTTCAAAGAAATTAATGGCTTTTGAGTTAGTGCAGAAATCCTAATGAATGTCAGGGACAGAGGTGGAGGGCAAATAAAATGGGTTTCTTCTCAAACATGCTCTTTTGTCTCATCAACACCTCTGTCTCTTCCCCTTTCTTCATTTCTTCAATTTTGGATTGAATTTAATTTCTCTTCCCCTATCTGCAATTCATTTGGATTAAACCTCCCTTCTTGTTAGGGACATTTTAGGCAGAGCTCTCTTATCTTCACATTTTGCCAGGACAGTGATGGTGGTGGCCTATTTTACAAACAGATCAGTCTCATTTGTCCAATGCTTGACAGCCTAGAGGATGAAAAATACACACATCAAAAATACAAAAAGGCTGGAAATATGACTTCAAAACCTATGGGAAACCTATGGTGTCTGGTGTTACACCAACACCACCCACATGGAGGTAGTGAACTCATGAGGATGGAGATTCCGCTCTTTCACCTCTGCCTACAACATACAAAGCAGCATCTAAGAAATTTCCACCAGAGCTAGCAAGGCCTCTGGCATGGCGATTCTCATCCTATCCCTATAGCTGGGATGGGCAGTTGTGTGGGAGCAGGGGTAAATTTCCTCAGTTTTCCTCTACAATCCCTCTCAGAAGGGGTCACCTCTAGTTGCCACTTTGAGAACTCAGAGGAAATGGAGGTATTTGGAATTGGTGGGAGGGTCTGGTGGTTTGTATATTAGTGGTATTTTATAATTTTACACATGGGAAATTGTACATTTTTAAAGAAAATCGTACATTTTTTATTTTAAAAAATGGGAGCTTGGTAGGACTGTAGGGGCTTCAGGAGCCCTAAAGGCATTCAGGCCACAGTCTTCCCACTTCTGTTCTATGGCAAGGAATTTTTTTTTTAAATATATATATTTTATTGAAGTTTTACCTTATAAGATAGAGTAAATTAACATTGAAAGAGTGAGAACATTTGATTGTATAGAAAGTGGGAAAACTGAGATTTAAAAAGGATCAAAAAGGGAGAGAGAGAAAACCAAAAACCAAAAACAAAGCTAAAATGTCCATATTTATATAAAAAAGAAAAAAAACCTGAACAAATGGCGATATAAAAATGCAAAGTACTTGGCAAAGAAATACACCAAAAAGCAAAAGCAAAAAGCTCACTGTTTCACAACCTGTTCACAAGCCACCAGCAATTGTGAACTGTAGTTTTTTTTCTTCATCATGACCTTTTTTTTTTTTTAACAGAAGGAAGTTAAACGAGTGGTGAAAATTAAAATTTATAATAGTCAAATTTGAAACCCCCACGTTGAAATGGTCTTTCCTTCTAAAAACCTTTTGAAGGGATCCCAGACTTTCCTAAACTCAGAAGGGTCTTTTGACTGGAGATACCCTGTCAGAATGTCCATCTCAGCCACCTCCGTCACTTTCATGATCCATTCCTCCATTTCTGGTGTTTCCTCCAATTTCCAGGCTCGTGCATAAACTATTCTCGCAGCCGTTGTCATCAAAGTGAAGAGTTTATCATGTGGCTTCAGCAGTGATGTGTCTGTTATTCCTAGTAGGAATATTTCTGGGTGCATGGGTATTTTTAACTTGAGTATTTTTTCAGTGGTTTTATGAATCTTAATCCAAAAGTTTTTTGCCTTCTTACAAGTCCACCACATGTGGAAAAATGATCCTGTTGCTTGTTTACATTTCCAGCAAGTGTTTTTTAATTGTGGCTGTATTTTGGCTAATTTAACAGGTGTCATATAAGCTTGATAAAACATTTTGTAGAAATTTTCTAGAAGAGAATAACTTCTGAAAATTTTTATTTTTACTTTCCAGAGGTATTCCCATTCATCTATGCTAATCGAGCGACCAATGTTTTTAGCCCATTTTACCATACACTCCTTGATATATTCATCTTCTGTGTTTAATTTTAACAGGAGACTGTAAAGCTTAGATAGTTGTTTATTTCTTGATTGAAGTATCTTATCAAGGTCTGTCTTTTCTTCTTCAAATCCTGTATGCACATCTTTTTGATATTGTTGGTGTATTTGTGCATATTCAAACCAGTTCATGTTATAGCCCTGCTGGTTTATTTCTATCAATGATTTCAGTTGGAGGTTATCTTGCGTTTTCTTGAGTATTTCCGCATATGTTGGCCATCTTTTACTGCCCTTTGAATTTCCACTTTGTTTGAAAGCTTCTTGGATCGAGGTCCATTGTGGTAATTTTCTGTAAAAAAATTTTTTATATTTGTTCCAAGTATTCATCAGAGTTTTCCTAATTGGGTGTTTATTAAAGTTTGAGTCTTCTGCCACTTTCCCATAAATTAAGTATGCATGTAAGCCAAATTTTAAACTATCTCATTCCAGAGTTATGAGACTTTGATTGTCAAGATGGATCCATTCTCTTAACCAAATCAATATAGCTGCTTCCCTTTATAATTTTAGATTTGGAAGAGCCAGTCCTCCTCTTTGTTTAGTGTCTTGTAAATTTTTCATCTTTATTCTCGGTTTCTTCCCTCTCCAAAGATTTCGTAAATTCAGCATTCCAATTCGTAAATTCTTTTTCCTTGATGTCAATTGGAATGTTCTGGAACAAGAAGCATAGTCTAGGTAAGATATTCATTTTTATTGTAGCTATCCGTCCTAGGAGAGAGATATCCAGATTCATCCATTTTTTCAGATCATTTTTTATTTTATTCCAGTTTTTTTCATAATTATTTTTATACAGATCTTTGTTATTCATTGTTATGTTTATTCCTAAATATTTTGCTTGGAGAGCTATTTCAATTCCTGTTTCTTGACTTAATTCTTCTTTTTCTTTATTGCTTAACTTTGTCGCTAATATTTTTGTTTTGCGTAGATTGATTGAAAGACCCGCAACTGATCCAAATTGATTGACCAGGCATATCATTTTGGGAAATTCTTTCTGTGGATATTCTGACATTAAAATAATGTCATCCGCAAATAACTTTATTTTATATTTTTGGTTTTTCACTTTTATACCAATCAGGTCATCATCTTGATGTAGTTTTCTTGCTAGGATTTCTATTGCAAGTATGAATAGTAAGGGTGAGAGGGGGCATCCCTGTCTCACACCTCTTTGTATTGGAAACATTTCAGTCATATCTCCATTAATTTTAATTTTGGCTCTTTGTTCTGTGTATATGGCTTGTATTCCATTAATAAATTTCCCTCCATATCTTAGGTCCTTTAATAGTTCAATGATGAAATTCCAGTTTAGTCAGTCAAAGGCCTTTTCAGCATCCAATAATAAAAGTGCCCCCTTTTTGAGTTTTGTGTTTTGAATATGTTCAATTATATTCAAGATTATTCTTGTGTTATCTTTAATTTGCCTTCCAGGTAGAAAGCCTGCTTGGTCAGCATTGATCCAATTACTCAGTGTTGATTTTAATCTGTTTGCCAATATTGATGAAAATATTTTATAGTCTATGTTTAGCAAAGAAATTGGTCTGTAATTTTGAATCTGTTTTTCATCTTGATTTTCTTTGGGGATTAGAATAATACTGGCCTCCTTCCATGTCTCTGGTATTTGATTTGTTTCCAGTACTGAGTTCATTATTTTTTGTAGTATCGGTGTTATTTCATCTTTCATCATCTTGTAGTATGTTGCTGTATAGCCATCTGGGCCTGGAGATTTATCTGTCTTTAAATTATGAATTGCTTCATCGATTTCCTGTACTGTTATTGATGCATTCAGACGTTCCTGCTCTTCTTCAGGAAGGGTTGGGAGCTTTTGAGATTTTATGTATTCTATTACTGCTTCTGTTGAGCCTTCTTCATTTTTGTATAGATCTTCATAAAAGTCTTTTAGATGTTGTTTTATCTTTTGTTCTTCTTTAATTTCTTTATCTTTATGTTTCAATGAGATTATGTATTTATTTTGATATTGCTTTTTTAATTTATTTGATAACCATCTGCCTGGTTTATTTGCATGTTGAAAAAATTTCTGTTTACTAAATTTCAATATTTTGTCCATTTGTTCCACCAAAATCATCGATGCTTGGATTCTTAATAGTTTTAGTTCTTCGGCTAGTTTTTTATCTTTTGGTTGTTTATTATATTCAAGTTCCTTTTCTTTAATTTCCAATTGAATCTTGTGCAATTTGGTTTGTTTCTTTTTCTTTTCTATTATGTTGAGTTGTATTAATTTACCCCTCATATAGGCTTTTGCCGTATCCCAAATTGTATATGGTGACATACCTGGTGTTGTATTTAACTGTAAAAATTCTAGAAGGTCTTTTTTACATTTCTTTAGAATTTCTTCCTTTTTGAGTAAATTATCGTTGAGCCTCCATGTCCATTGTCTGACTTGTCGTTTTAGTTGCACCGAAATGGGGGCATGGTCTGAAACCAATCTTGGATGGATATCAGAACTTAATAACTTTGTAGTAAGGCTTTTTGTGGCCCAGATCATGTCAATTCTTGAGAGCGAATTGTGTCTGTCTGATCTAAATGTAAAATCTTTTTTGGGTCCATGCTGAAGTCGCCAAACATCTATAAGCTCTAGATCATTCGCTAATTTCCAAAAACTTTGTGGAAGTTCTTTTCCTTTGCTTTGTTTTTGCTTCACGTATTTTCTGTCTATGTTGTGTTGCACTACTGCGTTGAAGTCACCTAATATAATCAGTTCATCGTAGTTTATATTTTCTATTTCTTTATGCAATTTGGTAAAGAAGACAGACTGGCCATTGTTTGGAGCATATATATTGGCTAATAATATTTTTTTGTTGTCTAGCTCAATTGTGCTCAACTGAAAGCGCCCTTCTTGATCTGCTTTTATTTCGGCAGGTAGTAGGTTTTCTTTTATATATGTAGCTACCCCTCTTTTCTTAACATTGTCTGATGCAATGTGGACTTGGCCTAATTTCTTAAATGTGATCAAATCTATATTTGATTTTTTGATGTGAGTTTCCTGGATAGCTATTACGTCCGCCTCTGTTGATCTTAGGTATTGAACGATTTTTTCCCTTTCTTTGGTGAATTAAGACCGTTGGCATTCAGTGATAGTATGGCAAGGAATTTTTGAATCTTCCTATGTTTCTTGTAGCTACAGCCAGCCCTTCACATTTGCTGGGAATTTTGTGGTTCAGTGGGGAATTGAAGATGGATCTCCCTAGTTCCAGCCAGATACATTTAAGCCTTACACCATATTAGCTTTCAAGGACTGTCCGGAAGCATAAGAATAAGTGGAGCATATTTGCCAGCTATGCTTGCATGTTTTTGTATTCTCATAAATGATCTGATTCTGTGAGTGACAGATGATACAAACAAGCAAATAGGCTTGATTATATGTTTCTAGGACAGTTGCTGCTTCCATGCAATTTTCTTTCACTGTATCTCTGGCAACGCTGCCATTAGCCCCTTAGTCTTAATACTTAGTGCCCATTGCTCAGGTATATGGTGAGATTGTGTCAATCATGAGCACTCCTTTCAGGTTACAATTAGGGTATTTCTCACCCTCCATAGAATCATAGAGTTGGAAGAGACCTCAGGGGCCATCCAGTTCAACCCCATTCTGCCATGCATGAAAAGCACAATCAAAGTATCCCTGACAGATGGCCATCCAGCCTCTGTTTAAAAGTCTCCAAAGAATGAGCCTCCACCAGACTCTGAACAATGAGTTCCACTGTTAAACAGCTCTTATGGTCAGGAAGTTCTTCCTAATGTTCAGGTGTTCCTAATGTTCATTGCTCTGAATCCTAATCTCTAGGGCTGCAGAAAACAATCCTGTTCCCTCTTCCTTGTGACAGCCTTTTGGATGTTTATACATGGCTATCATGGCTACTCTCAAGCTTCTGTTCTGCAAGCTAAACATCAGGCTGTCCTCCCATGCCTTCCCTTCTTTTATCCTGACAACAAACTTGTGACATTCTTGAGGCTGAGATTGGGTTAAAATTGCTATCATGTCTCCTCTCAACCTTCTCTTCTGTAGTCTAAACATACCCAGCTCTCTATGCCACTCCTCATAGGGCGTGCTTGATCATTTTAGTTGTCTTCCGAAGTTAGCAGAGCTCAGGTAGGACACAGTCAATGAAACAACTAAAGAAACTTTTAAAACTGTTTAAGAAGTGAAACAAAACAAACCTTGAAGTCATGGGTTGAACATCAAGCCATGGTTTCACTAGATTCCAAATGCTTGAATAAACAAGGTTTTCACTTGGCACCAAACTGAGGGCAATGTTGGTGCCAGTTGTATCTCCAGGGAGAGGGAATGCCATCTTCAGGGCAATACGGCCAATTGAGCCTTTCCTGCATTTTCACAAAATGGACAGGTAGGTAGATTTAGGGAAAGACACTGCCTCAAATTTTGAAGCCCCGTGTTTAGTTCTTTGAAAGTAGTCTCTCAGATGGAGAACCTATTATTCACTCGGCATCTTCCAATTGTTTCCAACTTATGGTGACTCTAAAGTCAACTTATCACTGTGTTGTCTTGGCAGGAATTGTTCAGAAGGGATTTGTTCTTGCTTTTCTATGAGGTTGAGATAACAGGACTTGCTCAAGAACCCAATGTGCTTTTCATGTTCAAGCAGGGTTTCAAACTCTGGTTTCCAGAATCAGTCTCATGCTCAAGCCACTGTACCATACTGGTTCTCTACATTGACAGCCAGTAAAGTTCATATAATGTATTTCTATACTTGCTGCAGCTTCTAAATTTTCTTAACCAGACCCATGTAGAATGTATTGCAGTAATGTAAATGGTGTTACAAATTTAAGCACTATAGAAGTCTGTAGTATTCATTGCCATATTTGTTTGAACTCTCTCCTAGAACACAAGCCAACATTCTCAAATACCTTAAAGAAAGGGTACTTGGAAATCAAGCGCAACCATGACAGCTATTGGCAGGCTTGTTATGCCGAACTCTCTCCATATGAGCTGTACCTGTTTTGGCTTGACAGCAGTGGCAACCAGACCCTTCCGACCGTCTATCTCCTTTTGCATTTCCAAAGTATCACTGTGGAAACCAGTGTGGTTGATGCAGTTCTGTTCAACAACTCCCATCTACAGCTCAAGGCAGAATCTCCATGGGAGGCCTTGGATTGGGGTCAGAAGCTCCGAGAAGCAGTGCATTCTTCGGTACCATCTTTCCTGAGGCCACAAGGAGACTTGAGGAATTCACACAAGTTAGACAATGAGGAGAACAACATTGCCCCAAACCACATCTTACAGAAGGAACCAGCTGAATTTTTCCAGTCAACATCTGTGACTGAAAACATCAAGGACTACCAAAACATTCTCAAATCAGGGACTCTTTACAGACTGACCCTTCAAAATAACTGGAAAGCATTCCATTTTGTTCTCAGCCCATCCCTCCTCATGGCTTTTCAGATTGGCGGCCCTGATGAAGACCCGCTATGGAGCTACAATACTGAAGTGTGCCTCTCCGTCCAGACAGATATTCTAGATGATTGTGACTCTTGCTTTCAGGTAATCTTTCCCCAAGATGTGCTCCGCCTGCGTGCAGAGACCCGGCAAAGAGCTCAGGAATGGATGGAGGCCTTGAAGGCTGCCACCAGCACAGCCAGCTTGGGTCAAAACGTTCAGGTAACACTGAGGAACAAAGTCCAAAACTTATCTTGCAGGAAGGACCATCAGAAGATCAAGCGCCAGTCTGTCACCACTAGCTTTCTCAGCATCTTAACCACCTTGTCTTTGGAAAGAGGTCTGACTGCTCAGAGTTTCAAGTGTGCAGGTAAGTAAACAAATCCAAGACATTTTGTACTTGTTCTCATACTTTTTACTCACTATGTATCTTTCCAGGTTATGAGGGCTCTCTGCCGTGTTCTGCATCAGTGACTGTTGCAATTACTGGAACTTGGCTCTGCTTCACTGCGTGTCCTGACCTGGTTCATGAACACATGAGCCAAAGATCCTTCCCAGGGGGAAAATGGAGAATGGATTAATGCCACCAGATCTAACTTTTCTGCTATCTCTTGTCAAGGTCTTACAAATGGTTCAGTGTGTTTGGCTTACTTCCAACCACAGTAGCATCCAGCATACACCACGCTGTCCAGTTACAGCTGAACTTAGGAACTTCTTATTTGGTTTTGTCCACTGTTATGAATACAGAGAGTGAAACGTGAGCAAACGAGAGAGCAGTAGGTTTCCACACAGTGGGGGGAAAACTATGGAAAGACTTATTTAGCCACTAGAGGTAAATAAGTAGGACTGAAGAATGATTTCTAGGGCATACCGAGATTCCCTTTTTCTACTTGCTGCTGACCGTGACTCCCCGAACTGTCAAATTGATAAGTCTTTTCTCTTGATTTCTTTTATTGGATGACTTACATTTAAAACAACATTTGAAGTCACTTAGCTGTATTATTCAAAGGCTGCTGTGACAGTCATTCCCAAGCAAAAAGCATCTACTGCTCTATCACTGGCAAGGTTTGAAATCCAGCTGCCTTTATCCAGAAGTAGAATGTGCAAGTTGGTAGAATAGATTGGCCCTTTCACACACCCCAAGATCTGCTCCAGAAAGTGTGGAGAGCCTTTGGAACAGATGGTGGGAGCTGTGAAGGAATACAGGAGGTGCAATATGAGCCGAAGCCTACTTCTATTATGTTGCATGTCACACATGAAGTGGCTTTACCATTGCATTGATTTTAGGCATAAAGATAGCTTCCAAGAGCAACATGTACCTACTGGCAAAAGGAAGCTGGAAATTGAAGCAGAACATGAAAGGGGCCAGCACCAATTTCATGTTCCTCATTTAATCATGAAGAGGCAGGCAGCCTTCATTAAAATATATGGTTGTCTTCCCTTAAATTTGGAATTGAGGTGAATCTTGATGGTTTGATGATTTGGTATGGATTGCAGATAGAAATTTGGAAGGGTTAGGCAATCCCTCGTGGTCCGAGTATGATGTCCTTCCAAGTGTAGTGTCTCGGTGGTAGATACGTAAGTGACTATAGAGCCCTATTCTTGACCCGCATGTTTTTCTACAGTGAGGACATCGGTTTCCAGGTGGAAGGTGGTCCTGGTCAGGATTGGCTTGATGTGCCTTCCTCTTGGCATGTTTCTCTCTTTCGCCCTCCATTCGTGCCTCTTCAAATTCCACAGCACTGCTGGTCATAGATTACTCCAGCTAGAGCGCTCAAGCACCAGGGTGCCCCAGTTCTTGGTGTCTATGCCACAGTTTTTAAGGTTAGCTTTAAGCCTATCTCTTTTCCTGCCCACCAGCATTCCATTTTCTATTCTGATTTGGGAGTATAGTAACTGATTTTGGAGACAGTGATTGGGCATTCAGACAATGTGGCCAGCTCAGCAGAGTTGTTGGCGTAGGAACATCGCTTCAATGCTGGTGGTCTTTGCTTCTTCCAGCACGCTGACATTTGTCTGCCTGTCTTCCCAAAAAATTTACAAGATTTTTCAGAAGCAATGCTGATGGAATCATTCCAGGAGTTGAGTGTGACATCTTTAGACAGTCCAGGTTTTGCAGGCCCATAACAGGGTTGGAAGGAGACTTGTCATAATAACAGTCTTTACTGCTGCCCAAGGATGCAACAAGTAGTTGTTCCAGCAGGGGGCAGTATCGATAAATTCACCGTTATATCAAGGACAAGGAACTTTTTCAAAATAGTTTAAAGAACAACGATCAATTATTTATATCCTTTGTATTCCCACCATTCATTTTGTCAATGTTAAGGATGTAAAAGTGCATTCGAGTACTGAAAGACCAACCAAACTCCACCTCTTTGACTGAAGAGTCATTTTAGTTGTGTTGGTTTTGTTTTCACTTCCATTTCTTATTCTGTTTTCCCTACCTGATTGCATTTTACATCAGCACAGAAATTAATATAGTTTAAGTTTTCCAACAAATTCGTTTTACATTAACTAAGGGACATTTTTTTCACAAGTACCCATGCATTTGTGCATGTTTTTCTCTAAAGTGTATGAGTTTTCATTCCATTCTGAGGCAATCTCAGGAAATCTAGAAATGTAAATCTATCAAATTTCTTTCCCATGCTTAACTATATTTTTTGCAAATGTCGATTGTATGTGTGTACACACACACACAGTTCTGATAGGGATTGAGTATTTGTTCTCTAGTGAGTAATTTTTATTTTTTCACTTTTAAGAAAGCATTTTCATTTGAATTCTCCATTGAAAAACATCGCAGCCATTTGATGAAGATTAGGTATGTTAGTGTGCTCTAACAAAAAAGCATCCACATTCATTGTCAGATTTTTTGAATCTGACAAAGTGAGAGCTAAGCTCTCTGCAGGTTCATGATGCATGTATTATAGCAACATCGTAGTGTTTTCTACTCAAAAGTAGATCTGACCTAGTCAGTGGGCCTATTTGCAGCACCATTTAGTCTAGTACAGTAGAGTCTCACTTATCCAAGCCTCGCTTATCCAAGTTTCAGGATTATCCAAGCCATTTTTGTAGTCAACGTTTTCAATTTATCGTGATATTTTGGAGCTAAATTCATAAATACAGTAATTACAGCATAACATTACTGTGTATTGAACTGCCTTTTCTGTCAAATTTGTTGTAAAACATGTTTTGGTGCTTAATTTGTAAAATCATAACCTCATTTGATGTTTAATAGGCTTTTCCTTAATCCTTCCTTATTATCCAAGATATTCGCTTATCCAAACTTCTGCCGGCCCATTTAGCTTGGATAAGTGAGACTCTACTGTATTACTCGTTCTCAGTAGTTACCTTCGATTGAAAGATAATATGCTCATGTGCAGCCATTCTTACAGAAGGCTTCCCCTGACATTAAGTCCAGTCATGTCTGACTCGGGGTTGGTGCTCATCTCCATTTCTAAGCCAAAGAGCCGGCGTTGTCCGTAGACACCTCCAAGGTCATGTGGCCGACATGACTGCATGGAGTGCCGTTACCTTCCCGCCGGAGCGGTACCTATTAACTTACATTGGCATGTTTTTGAACTGCTAGGTTGGCAGAAGCTGGAGCAACAGCGGGCGATCACTCCACTCCTGGGATTTGAACCTGGGACCTTTTGGTCTGCAAGTTCAGCAGCTCAATGCCCTGTTCCAGATGGGATCTTGGAATATTACTGTGAAATGCTTGTGAAGGCTCTCCCAGCTGCTGACACATTGGCCACATTAAAATACATGCCGGTTTGTTCCCATATGTGCACTGATGTATTTAAGATGAGTTTTAGTGTTCACGTGCAACAGATAGCTTCCTGCGTCAACCTGGATTCTCCAGATTTGTTGGATTTCAGCCCTCACCATTTCCAATTGACTGGGGATGGTGGAAGCTGTATTCTAACATATGCAAAAGTTTTCCAGTAAGAGGAGACTGTCTTATATACACTTGGTCATAGTTTTGTTGGGTACCATGTTGTAGTTCTGTGACAACAGACTCTGTTGTGGCAAAAGTGGAAGGCTGTAGTTCAGCCTGAAAACAAATGTAACATTTTTAAGTAGTTTTAAAATAAAGTCAGACTTAAGTGGAAAGGTATGTTTTAATCTTACAATAAAAAGAACCCAACGTTGTTCTGAGTCAAATCCCCATAAGGAATGTTGTGCTGCAACCAAAATGGCTGCATATGAGCATACTATCCTGCATACAGCAGACAGGGTCTTTCTCCCATGTTCCACAACGTTGTATTAAACTATTTTAAAACATGAACTGTTTTATCAAATGCATTAATATGCTTTTAATCTGCCATGTTTGGACTGTGCTTTTTTATATTGCTTCAGTGGATTGGACTTTTATTGTTTACCATCCAGAGATACATGATACAAGAAAAGATACCAGGTACTGTAATATTTCAGAGGAAGGACCGGCAAAACCACCTCTGAGTATTCTTTGCCTAAGAAAGCCCTATGAAATTCGTAGGATAAGCATAACATACTCCTCTTCGTCATTACATTGTAGCTCTTTATCTACGAGAGCAGATGAAAACTAGGCAAAATTGGGTCTGTGTGTCAGAAGGTCTCCATTTCCCTTTTCCTATTTTGGAAGATTGCTGCTGCTGCTGTTGTTTGAAGAGCACAAGGTGGCTGTTTAACTTAACTAGATGGCTACTGAGTATTGTGTCTTATAGGCAGTAAGCATATCCTCCCTGTTGGCTTCCCCCATTTTCCCCATACCCTTGCCCCACTCCCCCACAGCTGCAAATGGGGGTCAGCTTTGTGGAGGTAGCGGGGAGAAGTTTTGCTGCAAATTCTTCAGCCATTTAGTGCAAATTCCTGTAATTACCATCATTGTGTCCTGTCTGAATGGCACATAATGCAGCAGAAGCCTTTCCTAATTGAGACCTTACAGGAGGTACAAATCCCTCCTTTGTTTGGCCTGACAAATTAGTGCCAGAAAGTGGCAGGGTCCGAGTGGGAATCAAAGAGGAGCTTCACAAAGATGAGACTTAAGGCTACAGTAATAACCCTCCCTTGTTCTTCAGGGGACGAAAAAAAAAGAAAGGCAAAGGGGGGAAAAGAGAGGGTGGGTATTTCTTTTTCTTTGGGGGTTTTTTGGTTTTGTTTTGTTGTAAATTCCCTTGACATGACAGCAGCTGAGGGCTGCTTTATTTATTTAGTAAAAGTGATTAAATAGTAATACAACAGAGTGACCCATTGTCTCTCCAAACAGCCCCCATCCTCCAGACCCCCACTGCCTCGGCTAATTGAGTGACAATGAACCTCTGATATAGAAGTTTGTTGGAAGGGCTTAATGGAGACAAGATTTTTTCCCTCCACCTGGTCCCAATTCTTTCTTTGTGCCCCCCCCCCCCCCACTTCTCTCAGGACCTGGAGGTAGAGAAAAGGGTTTGTGTTTGAATTGCACTCTACATTCCCCCCATTTTACTTTTTAAAAAAGCTTTTGCGGCAGAAGATTCCAGACAAACAGCTGATGCTCCAAAGTGGGTAAAGAAGAATGTCGCTTTAGACAAGTTTATCTTGGGCGCCAGCTAGCATTTCCCAACCACCTCTACAAGCCCCGGGGCAGCCATGTCAGGCCCACGGATGTGGCAGAGGGAAATGAAGAAGGTCAGGAAGGAAAACAGATTGTTGCTGTATCAAGGTCAGAAGGGCAGTTTATTTTAAAAAAGAAAAGACCCCCAAATCCTTTAAAGAAAAAGTTCACTAGGCCTGGAGTGAGAAAATGCTCGACACAGGCTCTGATTCTTGTTTATATTGTCTAAGGAATAAGTCAGCTGTATTTACTTCTGAGTAAGCATGCATATGGTTGCAGCCAGTCTGTTTGCATTTACCTCTTTTCTCCAGAATTAATGTATCTGATCCTGTTGTCCCTTTTCAGTCCTCAGCATCTGTGACTAATATAAGGAGCCGCAGTGGCACAATGGATTAAACCCTTGTGCCGGCTAGACTGCTGACCTCAAGGTTGGGTTGCTGACCTCAAGGTTGCCAGTTCGAAACCGCAAGAGAGGGTGAGCTCTTGTCTGTCAGCTCTTGCTTGTGGGGACATGAGAGAAGCCTCCGAGCAGGGTGATAATAAATCCGGGCATCCTTGGGCAACGTCTCTGTAGACTGCCTATTCTCTCACACCAGAAGCAACTTGCAGTTATGTTCTCAAATTGCTTCTGACACAATTTAAAAAATCTGTGATGAATGGGTATACTTCAGAAGCTTTAAGATGCTGTCTCATAAACATACCACCTTCAGTGCTATATAGATAATTGAAGTTTCGTAATTAAACTGCTATGAACTTATCATGTCTGAACTTACTTAAGCTTTTTGTAATGTATTCAGTTGCATTGGGGACAGCAACATCTTTTTACTTGGCTGAAAATCATTTGACTAAGATGTAATGATACTTTCCTTTGCATCTTTTAAATATGCTGTCTGTAAAAGGAATGTTGAGTCAGATTGTTTTGCAGAGAGTAGAAAACCTCTTTGAACTCTGCAGTACACTAGTGTTTGATAATGCTGCTATTAGATTGTGTTATGGTCCTCAAATGTAATCTGTAAGCAAGCCTACTATCTTCAGTTCATTTTATTCCTATCTAGTAAATTCCCCTGAGACTGCAGCCTAACAGTGCCGCTCTATGTGGATCTACTCAGGGATGAGTTCAGCAAAACTTGTAAATACTGCAGCCTAAATATTGTGGCATGAATTTTAAAACAAACACTGTGTGGCTATATAAATGCATAGGCTAGGGGAATACTCTAGTTTGTGCTTATATAAACATATAAATGCAGGCCAGTTTCCACCGTGTCCTTTGGCTTTGTTTACTGCAACTTCATCCTATGGGCCTGATTGTTATACAATTCTTATACTATTTTTATATGGATGTCCTTAATGCTTAGGCATTTAGGTGCTAAACACTATTCGGCATCCTGTAAACTTCCTATTCCCACGCATGCATTGCTGCAGAAAATAATCAGCAGGAAATAAAGGGGCATTTAAAGAAAAGTGAAAAAAGTCTGGGTTGAAAGAACCCCTTCTTGACCTTGTGTTGTGGTGGAACACCGACTTTCAGGCTTGGAAGCATTGTTATAGCTTACAATGCTTTGCGGTTCAAACTGTTTCACATTTATTTATTTCATCTATTGTCACATTGACTCTTTTGGTCAGTTGTTAGAGAGGTAGGTGTGTATGTGTAAGGGAGCACAGATGGGAAAAGCTACTAACTAGTCTAGTTTGTTGGAGGATTCTGGGAATTGTATTTCAAAGGGTAACTTTTCTTGCCCTGTGAGAAAATAGAGGAGAGGGAAATCATATCCAAAGCAACCTAGTCGTTTGATGATTCAACTGAGATTTGAACCATGGACTTCACAATTTATGCATTTGACTTTGGCACTGCACCAGCTCTCAGAATAAAGTGAGACAGATTGCATGGATTAATGTGATCTGCATAACTTCATTTGAGCGTTGCTTTTTGGGTCTTCACTACATTCAGAAAATTACCATTTCCCATGCGAGACTCATGTGTCATGTGAGTCTCTTCTTACCGTCCTGGTATAATATGATCCTAATTTGTAACCTAGAAGCTCATTGGCATGGTATGACGTAATTTCATATTCATCATTTCCACAATGGGAGCAGTGACTAAATACCCAGGAGCAAGGGTCAGGGGAGATGTCCACAGCCCCAGTGAGTAGGAGAGCCTAATAGCTGAAAGATGAAAGTTTTGGGTCCTTCCTCTGGGAAGGACCTTCTTAACTGCCTTAAGTCCCTATATTGGGAGCAAGGCAGGATAAGAATAAATTCAATAAATAAACAGTTCTCTGGGGCTTGTAGTCAAGAAAGTAATGTTTCAAAATTCTGCCTGGAACTGGGTGTTTTCATTTAGTAAGAATGGCTGCTTTGAGAGTTTGAAATGTTTCTTTCTAGGTTCTTTCCCCCCAAACCCCCATCTCTGGCCAGCATGGCCTTTGTCTGCAAAAAAACCTGACTTTACTCCTTTGACTCATTTTTCGCCACATAGCAAAAGAGTTGTCTGACCAGCTTTGCAAATGACAGTTCCTCACCTTGCATTACCTTTATTGCTGCTTGCACTCAGGAAGGTGGGTGGGAGCACATGTGTGACTGTTTGCCAAGTGTTGTACTTCAGTGTTTTGCAATGTTGGTATTGTGAAATCCAAGCAATAAAAAGTCAACCAGTTTCAAAGGTGAAGGTTTCTCCTGCAGCACATTCACCCCTAGAAGATAACCAGGTGTAGTATTTCCTTCAGGTTTTATTGCCTTGGATTTAGAGGTTAACAAGCATACCATGAGTAGGTTTGTGATTTGTTTGTCATGTATCCTTCTTTTCACACCGTAACATAAGTGTTGCTATGGTGCAGCCTTATGGAGAAATGAAATATTGCTGTCTTGTGTTGTCTGTGACATCTTTCCCAGTCCATATACAGATGTGTCCCCTGTCTCCCATCTCCAGTTTTGACTGTTTACACAAACTGTTCACTAGAACAATGTGCAAAGCCTTTCAGGTTGCCAACAGTTACTGTTGTGAGATTTGCAGAGGAGATGACCTAATAAGATGGCACATAGGTCATGGACAGGTGTATTCCTGCTATGGGGGGAGGGCTTGTTTACTTGCATTACAGCATAGTCTTATCTAAAAAGCACATTTTTGTAACATGTTTAGGTTGCAATCCTGTAACCACATATTTGCCAGTACCAGTTGAACACCCCTTATCCAAAATGCTTGAAACCCAAAGTTGTCTGTATTCTCTCCCCCCCCCCCCCCCAATTTTGGAATACGTGCATATGCATAATGAGATATCTTGGTGATGGGGCATAAGTCTCAACACAACATTCATTTATGCTTCATGTACACCTTATGCACATAGTTTGAGAGTAATTGTATGCACAATACTTTAATAGTTTTGTGTCTGAAACAAAATGTATGCACACTGAACCACCAGAAAGTAACTTTGTCACTATCGCAGCCATCCATATGGAATATTTTGTATTTTGGAGTCTTTTAGATTTTGGAATTCCAGGTTAATGGTGCTCAATCTGTCATCTCCACTGGGCTCAGTGTGATTTTACTTTTGGGTATACATACATAGGGATGCATTATTAATCTTTTGATTTCACTACTGTTAAACATGTATAGGTTTTGAAATGGGAAAAAGATGTTCAGATATTTTCTACTGGTGAGAGTAATTCCATTTTATCGTTTACAGTGTTGATATCCTGTTGAATACAATTACATGGCTTGAATAGCGTTTCTGAAAAAAATGACATTTGCTATAACAAGGGCATCACAAGAGAAGTATTTCTGTACGTCATTTTCTCTGTTTCTCTTGTGGGAAAATGCTTCCTTAAGGATTATTCCTGAAATATGTGTATTTTATAAGCACTGAAATCCTTGGTGGAGGTCCCCTGGGTGTCCCTCCCAATGATCAGAGGTGCAGTGGGTGAAAACTATGAGAGAAGGGCTTCCTCAGTTGGGATGGGTCCTTCCTGGTATTTCTTCTTCAATAAGGTTTCCCTGGTACCTTTTATGGCTTGTGCCAAATGAAGCCCCACTGCTTTTACATTTTCTCAAGTTTGATGAAATGACTATTGCCAGTTCCTCTAATGTTTCTGCTTTTTCATTGTCACTCTGTCATTGAGATAGGTGATTAATTTCAAGGAAAAATTTAGTGTACTTAGCCAATTTCATCAAATACATTTGGAGCCTGACAAAACCTATGCTGGAATATGTCAGTATCAGAGGTGCTTTAGATCTTATTTAATTGCATGTCCCTCCCTATGCACTTAATGTTCTAAGCTGCCCTGAGAATGCTTATGCTGAAGCATGACGAAAGAAACAAAATGTGCTGTCATTTAGGATCAACATTTTTGTTGATCAGAAAACAATCAGGATATGTTGCCACTGCCATTAATATCAAGTTTTGTTTTATATACAGTACTTCATACTAATTTATTTGCATCGAACAACTAGTAACTTAGTATGTGGAATACATTTGGGGTAAGAAGGGTGGAATATAAATACTGTAAATACTGTAAATAAATAACAGTTACTAAATTCTTCTAATGTTTCTCTTGCTTTGTTGATTTGACTTTGGTTATGTTTCAATTATAAGCTTTTTTTACTTCTCTATGACACTATGTAATTAGATTTTTGTTCCTGGGTTATAAATGTCACTTCCTAATTGGTTCTGTTATTTAAAAAACATGGAAAGATGTATTAAACTGCAAAAACTTTGTTTTTGTGGAACAACCTGGAGTACATTTTGCTATAGTTTTTGAAATGAATATCTCATCGAGTCTGAACCAATTCAACATAGATTGTGGCAGCCACAAAAATGAAGTTTCTGGAGTATAACTACTTTCAAAGTAAGTACACCACAATTAAACAAGAAACAATACTTTCCAAAGTCTAAAACAGAGGGCGGGGGTCAGGTAAATGACCTTGGAGGGCAATATCTGGCCCACGGGCCTTAGTATGGGGACCCCTGATCTACAGGCAACCTTCCACAAGAAAGCATCTAAATTTCAAAAAGAATACATATATAAAGTTGCTGCCTATGTGCTAAAACAGTTACAAGGTCTTGTATTCAATAAATACAATAGTTGAGTATTGTTTTTTTTAATGTTTCAATGTTCATATTTTAGCCACTCTCAGGAAATTGAGAATCCGTTTATGGTACCATTGGTATAAATACCAGCAAAATTTAAATATTGATCTCATAGAAAGTTAATATGACTGCTTATCTCCCCACTACAAATTATCACTGAAGATAGTCAAATCCTAATTAAAAGTAATATCTGTTGAATTTCAATGTCAGCAGTTGGAGAACTTACACTTTTGTTGAAAAGGTGCTTTGGGATGGAATTCAATTTTTCATTGAATAAGCCACAATTTATGCTCCATGGAAGATTAGTGCTATCTGAAAATCAACTCTGACCATTTCCCATTCAATGAGCATAAGATAATGAGTATAAGATAATCCATTCCATTAAATATAATTGTGGAAAAGAAATTAGGAACAGAATTGAATTATAGGCCATTCTTAGAACCCAGGCTCTTTTGTGCTACAGAGGTACTCAACCTTGCACTCTACCATGCCTCCGTCTAGTTCTTTCACTATATTTTTTATAACTAGCTTAATTGGTGTCTACTGCTGGGATACATTTGTCACCACAGCATCACTTTGAACCTCATAACATCAAAGGAATGAATTTCATTCATAACTTGATGTGAAAGGGTGGTTGAAATAACAGGCCTTGTAAAATAAAACATGCAGCAAGAGGAAGGCAAAAGGGTGGGAGGCGGTGGTGTGTAGTTTTGTATTTTAGTTGAGGAGAGCACAACAATCACAGTGACCATGCATAGTAAGGGGAAGATACTACCCTGTTTTTGCATTGTTTCCTACTTGCATGCATTATTTTATAATTCACTCACCAACATGGTGTGTATGTTATGCTATGTGACCCAGGTCAAAAATGTGTTGTCAAGGAAATAGAGGGCAAGTACAAATCAAGTGGGATGCAAATGGCTGTACAACATGAGAACAGGTTTAGCAGAAATTGTTTCCTTGGAGAGGTTGCCAAATGAAGAGAAAGATAAGGAGTTCTTTAGAAAAGAAGCAACAGGGAAACCTGCTGTTTTCATGGTTGCACGTTTATGAAATGGTTTGGCTGGAATATAGCAAAGAACGTGAATTTCTAGAGAATCTCCATTTAGTTTTAAATCCTTATGGTTTCTGGTGGCCCTTTCTGAAGCTCTTGTGTCCTGTTTTACTGCTTGTCCTTCCTTTCTTAATATCTTTGTTCATGTTCCCTTTCCACTGACTCCACTTTACTGCAACAGTGATTGTTCCAGAATTCAAAAATCTGCAAGAGCTAACAGTAAATGAAGCCCTCAGACAGCCTTTAGGTGGAAAGTAGCTAGAATTACCAGTCAAACACATTGTGTATTAATTATGTTGCTTTCTTCCTTATTGAGAGCCTGTTTGTGAGTAGAAGGAGAAAAAGATGCATGAATTGAAAATGCAGGAGGTTACAGATGGAAGGCATTGTCTAGGATCCTGTTTGATACTGACATAGCTTTAAGCCCTGCTGGTATATTTCTACTCGCAAACATTCAGGAAGACTGAAGTGGTTTTTTTTTCATGAGCCATGCAAGAGCATCCAAATAAAGCACACTACATGATCCATGGTTGGCCATTGGGTCAAGGTAGAGAACTTGCGCCTTGGGGTACTGGATTATTCCTTGAACAAACTCTAAGAAAGAACTTAAATCAGTGTAACCCAGAGCTGTAACTGTGTACGTTACCAAAGGACCTATAGTGACTGATTGAACAAAATACAATTGGTTTTACATAGCTGAGAGACCGGGGTTTGAATAACTTAACAATTTAGTCAGCAAGATGAGTAATTAAATATCTGTGGATGGATATGAAATGGGACCGTAATATAAACTGATAGATGCACAGACATGGGTTTCACTGTATGTATTTTTTTCTTGTTTATCTGTGGTCTATTTATCCATGGACCCTTTTTTGCCATTCTAATTAATTCCTTAAAGCAGTCTGCCAACCAGCTTGTCTTGCCACAGGCTCCTTACAAACATTTCCTGTCTCTCATCATAGTAAACAGCCATGAGAGTAGGTGATGGATTACTGCTTCTTAAACTGTGGGTCCTGACTCCAAGTGGGGTCCCTTTAACTCAATGTTGCAGTCATGTAAAATTTGGCAACAGTAAAGGTTTTCTGGATGCCACCTAGTGGCTGTTTTACGTGGGTCTGTTGTACTGTCCAGGCCATGCTAGATGCAGCACACAGGCAGTCCACAAAACACTCCTTTCAATGCAAGTGGGATAAGTTTGCGGCTTTTGCGGAGCATCACCATGTGAACCCCTTCATGGCATCCACAGCAACATTGCTGGACTGCCTCTTAAACAGCCAAAGGCCTGGCACTGTCCTCCCTAAAATGCTACTTAGCGGCCATTTCAGCACATAAAAAGAAAAAGGGCCTTCCCTCCATCTTCCAGGATCCAATGGTGCAGCTCTTCCTGCAGGGTTATAAAAACACCTGGCCGTTCCTGGCCCCTTTGCCGTCCGACTGAAATATTATGCTTGAAATCTCCACTTAGTGCTCTCCACACTTACGAAGGCATGCTTTGAGCCTTTGGCCACAGCAGAACTCTGCCATATATCATGGAAGACAGCATTCCTCATGGCCATTATGTTAGCTCAGAGGGCTAGTGAGCTCTGTGCCCTCCGGGCTAATGCCCCCTACATGAGGTTTCATGCAGATAAGATGCTCATGTGGACAGATGTCTCATTCCTCCCAAATGTTGCTTCTTCTTTTCATTTTACGCAAGATATAGTATTGCCATCATTTTTCCAGCTCTAACTACATGACTAGAACATTCTCTGCACCTCTTGGATGTTCTCAGAGCACTTGCGTTCTATCTAAGTAGAACCAAAGACTTCAGAAAGTCACCCAGGCTCTTCCTGCACTATCACACTATCACTCAGGGACTTCTCATCTCCTTCCAGCATTTATCAGCATGGGTGGTAGCTACTATTAGGTTGGCCTACTAGTTAACTGGGGAAGATCCTCCACTTCACTTGAAAGACAGGTAGCCACGTCAACAGCATATGGCCATGGGTTGGCCTTAGAAGACATTTGTCAAGCAGCCATATGAGCTGCGCTGCTGACATTGGTCATGCACTACAAAGTGGACTTCCAATCCAAGTGGCATGCAGCATTTGGCAGAGCTGTCCTTTTTTTTTGGCAGTGGCATGATGCCCACTGACTGTGATGAGTAGCTGGTTAGTCTACCATATGTGCTGATTCCACAGATACAGCGAAGGAGAAAGCAGGGTTGCTTATCTGTAACCAGGTTTCTTTGAGTGGCCATCTGTGGAATCTGCACATCCCGGCGCATCCTCCCCACTAATTGTCATGCCTCTTTTCCTTCCACTGCTCGGTGGTGGGGAACTGCAGCTGCAGCCCCACCCAGGGCCTATATACCTCCTAGGGAAGTTGGGTAGGGCTATAGCCAAAGCTTCACAGCTGAGTGTTTCTGATAGCATTGCTTAGCCATAATCAATACCAAACGTGCTGATTCCACAGATGACCACTCTTAAGAAACCTGGTTACCGGTAAGCAACCCTGCTATGCCTGGTATCATGTAAAAAATAATCAGGTGGAATGGGGTTGCAAGTGGAAAAAATTAAGTTGCCCTGCTTTAGATCGTCCTGCAAATTGCAAATTGGGTGAAACTGGTAAAGTATAACACTTCTTAAAGCAATTCTGCAATATATCCATAATTACTTGAATCTAATGCGCCATCAAATCTAATGTGTACATTTTCAAAACCTTGAAACTTAATAAGTATTTCCTGCCAAATGTAATGTAGCAGCAAAAAGTGAACTCTGTAATTTGGTCAAAAAAAGGGCACATTACAGCCTGCTTAGAATTCCTTCTTTGAAAACAAGTGTTTGGACGCCAAAGCTTCCAGCAATCGAAAATAAAACCTTGGAGTGCATTTATGCTGTAGAATAAATCTACTTTAACTCCCCTGGCTCAATGTTATGAAATCATGTACAGTAGAGTCTCGCTTATCCAACGTAAATGGGCTGGCAGAACGTTGGATAAGTGAATATGTTGGATAATAAGGAGAGATTAAGGAAAAGCCTATTAAACATCAAATTAGGTTAATGATTTTACAAATTAAGCACCAAAACATCATGTTATACAACAAATTTGACAGAAAAAGTAGTTCAATACACAATAATGCTATGTAGTAATGACTGTATTTACGAATTTAGCACCAAAATATCACAATGTATTAAAAACATTGACTACAAAAATGCGTTGGATAATCCAGAACGTTGGATAAGCGAGTCTTGGATAAGTGAGACTCTACTGTAGTTGTAAAAGGCCTTCATCTTTCTCTGCCAAAGAATATTGATGCTTCACCAAACTACAAATCCCAGGATTGCATAGCATTGAGCCCTGGCTATTAAATTAGAGATGACATCCTTCAAATAGGAGCTCCAGGTGTTCCTGAAGCAGCTTCCCCTTTTGCTTTGCCTCAAGAATAAGATGACTGTATTATGCGAATCTAATGCACACCCTAATTTTGGTAAAAGGATTCAGCCAAAAAGGGGTGGGGATTAGGTTTAAGTAAATATGGTGTTAAAAATTAAGTGTATGAATAGCATAGTGTGTCATGCAACTAATCCTCATTCTTTCTTTCCAATCTGAAGCTATTGTTGTGTTTCTTTTGGTAGTAAGTTATTTTTCTTGCAAGTGGTGTGTAAATGTTCCATTATTAAGATGCATTTTAATATGTTAGTGAAGCTTGAGTTTGAGTGCATGTTAGAACTCTGCCTTTCAACCAAGTCTTTATTTTTCTGTTATCAGGTTGTCAGCGTGCCATAGGCCTGTCCAATGGCAAGGCAAAAGTCTGCAGCTACAGTGGATGGTACTATTGCAGTTTCTGTCACGTGGACGACAACTTTCTTATTCCTGCCCGGCTGGTTCATAACTGGGACACTTCAAAATACAAGGTGCGGGCTCATTTCATGGTAACACCACCCAGAACCCCTTCTTGTTGCTCTTGGTGGGAGATAAAAGTATAAAAAGAGCAGGAGTAGCCAATCTTTACCCTTTCCAAGAATTCCTTTGGGAACCACAAATGAGAAGGGTTCACTGCTGGGATCAAAGGTCTTTTCCTCCTCTATCCAAAACAAAAGACGAGAAAAGGAGTTAAAGGGAAAAGAAAAAGAAAAATCTTCATTAATATTACCTTTAAACATAAACATTCTCATTTAAATATTAATCTCATTCCTTTGGAAAGTTTTGAGATTTTGCCTCTCACGCAAAATTCATCCAATCCTAAAATGGGCATTTCCCTTATATTGTAAAAAGTCTTGGCTGAATAATTTGGCCCAATGGAGTGAATACATTTCTCTGCTTCTTTGGTGTGTCCTCTTTCATGGTTCATAGTCAGAATGGAACAATATCTGTGAATTAAGTATTGTTATGTCTCTTATATTAGAAATAATTCTGAAAAAAAATCCTTCTTATTGAGCTCCATCACACAGGACTATAAGGTAGGATATGATGGCGCCTTAGAGTGAAACAGGCAGGGCCAAGTATTTTTACAGCCAAAATTTTATCAATTTAACCATCTGAAGTTTATGTTGAAATAAATCGATCAGTCGTAAAGGTGCCACAAGAATCTTCTTTTTCCTCTTTTTTATCTGTTTTTAGACAGAGCCTAATTTGTGGATTTACCAGTTTTTGTAATAAAATATAACACCTAAAGCCACCTGAAGAAATGAATGTGGGCTTTCAAATATTTGGATGTGTTTCTCAATTTTAGTGTTTAGTTTCTGTAATTCACTTACATCCCTTTCTTTAACTGCTGCTGTCAGATAGAAACTGCTACCTGTTATTTTTCCTCTCCTGTCACTTTGAGTGTATAGGAATCAATGTATGTTCTATACCATGAACCTTATTTGGTAATGTTGATATAACTAGGCATATGTTTTCGTTTGTGTCCTGGGAATTCACTGTGCATGTGTAATGTCAATCGTGTTTTATGTGTCATCCTGCTCACTGGCTGCACGTCTGCTTCACGTTCGCAGGGCTAAACAGAGCAAAGTAGCAACGATGGTGATTCAGCAGCTTGTTGGATAAGGAATTTAATGTAATCTACTGCATTTACTGTAGAAGTCAGAGTGAGATTGACATTGCACTGACTACCTTTGGGCTTAGTAGACCTGGCTGAGTTTCCCTAGCACAGATATAAGGTTAATTTTTCCATCGTTTTACTGAACAATTTGATATTGTGGAAAACAACTCTGAGAAGATGCACAGTACACTTTCCTGTCTCTCGCTTATGTGTAATATTGAGGAAAGGAAATAGAAATGACTTGCTAGGTTTTAAAATCAGATAAAGAATAATTACACTGGTACCATGGACTTGTAATCTAGAATTTGTGAGGTTTTGGAAACAAAGCGCTGTGAGGAATTATTTAGGGAGCTGGGTATGTTTAGCTTGGAGAAGAGAAGGCAGAAAGGGGACATGGTAGCCATGTTTAAATTTTTGAAACGGTGCCCCACTGAGGAGAAGACAGGCTTGTTTTCCGATGCTCTGGAGACTAAGATACAGAGCAATTGATCCAAATTTCAGGGGGGGGGGGGGAGATTCTACCTAAACATTAAGGATAATTTCCTGATGGTAGGAGGTGCTTGGCAATGGGAAATGCTGCCTGGGGGTGTGGTGGAGTCTCCTCTGAAGATTTTTAAGCAGAGGCTGGATGGCCAGAGGGTGCTTTGATTGCACTGAGCTATAGCAGTTAAAGGGATGGACAACTGCATTCCTTCTGTAGCATAGATGCACCCAAAATTAGGCAAATCTCTTTTGAAAAATTAATGAGTGAGGATGCCAAGCTGTAAAAAGGTGTCATTCAAGAAGACTACTAGATGAATTATGAGAGGATTCCATAATTATTATTACAGTAATTTTTGTTTAAATTTTGCAAAATCTTGTCTTAATTTAATATGGATAAACATAAATGCAATGCTTTTAAATACTGTGATAATCGATAGTTTCCTGAGATTGCAAAATAATGCAAAAATAGTATTACATTATTTAAGTATATTATGTTATTTGGTATGCCACAATATCTATTCCATGTAATCACATTCTACATGATAGCCTTTACTGCTACTATAATAATTCCTTCTCAGTTTTATTATTATGATCTTTGTAACATACCATGAAAAATTTGCTTAAGAGCTATGCACATGCATATCAGTTTTATGTAGAAAGGCCTTAATTTGTTTCTCTTATCTGATTCCTCATTTTAGAAGGATCTTGTACTTTTGGGCTCTCATGTTTTTAGTTTTGTACATTTATTACATCCCATGGGCTCAACTCCTGACAATCGCATTCTCTGTTTCAAGAAATAATTGTAACAGCTGACAAATGGATGGGATATTTATTGTAGCTTATGGATCTTGGCCATCTGGAGAATACTAACTTTCCATTTATTTTATAGCCACACCTGTATTTCAGAATGGAAATGCATCTGTGTAATGGAAGCCCTATGCAAACATTTGCTAGTATTTCATACGTTTTTCTTTAGAATAGAGAAGGAACTACTCTATCTACTACTACTATTTCTGTTAGCATCTTTACATTACATGAACACTAGTCTAGGCCTTCTTCTGATGTGCAACCAACCTTGGCTAATGAAGCATGGGTTATGAACCAATGCAACTACAGTCTGAGCCCATGGTTTGTTGCTGACTTAACCTACCCATGACTTGTTTAAATTATAGTGATGTCTGAACCCACAAATGTGGCTTCAAATGGGAGCTCATAAAATAGGCTGTATAGAAACATCTAGAAATGTGGAAGACAAGCCAGACTTTATTTGATCATACTCCATTCAGACTATGGCTTGAACAAACCATGACTCATTAGAAATAAAGCCATTAGGTGAATAACAGCATAAGTGGGGTTTTCATTTCACCTCAAGTTACACTCAGAAATAAGCTTTTCCAGTAGGTTCAGTGTAATATCCAAAACAAGCCCTCAAGTAGCATTAAACAAAACTGGATTTAGATAAACTAATCAGGATTCCAGTTTGTAGTGAGTCTGGAACTAGTGGCCTGAGAGATAGTGGATCAGCCTGTATATATACATGATACCACCACCCAGGTCCGTGTTGTCTAGCCTTTGTTTCTCCAGGTGTTTGGAACTCCAACTCCCAGAAGCCCTGGCATGAATGGTCAAGGATGATGGGAGCTAAAGTCCAAAACACCTAGAGGACCAACGGTTGAACAACACTGAGCTGGGTCTGTTTCAGGGAGGAGAATGCAAGGAGATCATCTTGACCTAGGCCACTTAGGAATCTTGCTAAACCAGAGTGAGTTAAGTGATATTTTCTTGGTGATATGAAGACTTCTTACACCTGGTGTATACTGATTGCCTCTATCTGCTCTTCCCCAGTGATGTCCCTTCTTCTGGAACCAGGTCTCATAGTGCCTGAGCTCGTGAGAAGCCTTTGTTTCAAAATCTTTTTTTTTTCAGACCACTTAGGCAGGCTGCTACTCTCTTAGCCTTATCCCAGGTGTTCTTTTTTTTGCCCCTCCAAATCTATGCTATAGAAAGAATCACATTGGCTTATCTTATAAGGATATTGCAAGGATTACTGAGAGCAGTATGTTTTATACATGCTAAATGGTATTACAGTGGATTCTCAGTTAACTGGAATTCTAGCAACCAGTATCCTCAACCAAAAGGCAAAAAAAATGGAAGAAGTAATACTGCAATCTAAAACTGATTTTACAGAACAGTAAAACTATTATATTAAGTTAAGTTGGTCTTTATTTGTCTTAATTTAATTACTGTTTCAATATTGATATCAAGTTAATGCAGAGTTTATGGTATGGGTATAGTATTACTGTAGTTAGGCCTAATTTTAATAGTAATTCTCAAGCAACCAGAAACTCTATTTTCCCAGCATCTACCAATCCCCAAGGGTGCCAGTTGTATTAGCAACTGATATACAGTGTTCCCTCACTTATCACGGGGGTTACGTTCCAGGACCACCCGCGATAAATGAAAATCCGTGAAGCAGGGACGCTAGGCTTCTCCTTGGGAAGGAAGTAGAAAGAGGGAGGGGGGAGGGAGGGAGGGAAGAAAGAGGCAGGGGAACATGGCGCCGCCTCCTTCTCCTCCCACTGCCGTTTGGGCTCCTTCTTCGCCCCGCTGCCCGCACCAGATGAGACCACCACCACTGTAAATCATAATTTTTTATGACTTATAATAGTATTTTAATGTTTATTAAAAAAACCCACGAAACAGCGAGTCCGCGAAAAGTGAACTGCGAAGTAGTGAGAGAACACTGGATATGCAAGTCCAGCCTATTAGGCATTTCATTTATTTTGTGGTTTGCTTTTTATACAATCCCCTTTTTAATCTCCTGCAGTTCACTGGTCCATGGAACAACAAACCTACCAGCTCTTTGATATTGCCAAATTTTCAGTGAGGATGGTTGGAGGGGCAAATTCCCGGTGATCCCGGAAATCAGCATGAAGGAATAAAGGATGGTATTTTGGAATCAGTGGGTTCTTGAGGGAACTTGATGGACCACAGTAAAATACAAAGACCTATGGTAGCTTAAAAACTTAAGGGTTTGCTGGGGTCTCAGTTGTGTTAGGAAACAGCCTCAGTTTCATCAGTTACATGATCTGTATGTGTATGAATGTGTGCAAACAACAACAATTCTTTATTGATTAGTCACTTTTGACCATATCAAAACATGTAAAACATACAATATGTACACACTTATGCATACATACAATAAAACCATGTAAAGATACAAAAGAGAAAATGAGTGGAGGAAGGAAAGGTGGAGAAGGCTATTTTACAACTTTACAACTGGTAGAGTAATGTATTCTATTTTATTACACTTTCCAGTTGATAGCAATACCATCCAGTACTGTAAAATACATTGCCTTTCAGTAACCCTTGCATTACCCTTTAAAGGGAACCTAGTATGATTATTTCTATATTTTCAGTTATATGTCCAGTTATCTGGATCTATTTGACACCTGCATTTTGGACAGTTAATGGTTTATGGTGGAACAAAACAGAGTATGTAAGGAAAAAGAAGGAGGAACAGAAAGACTTTAAAGAATGCTCTAAGCTACTGAAGTGCCACAATATCTTGCAGATTTGATGACATTTTTCATGATAACATATGGGCCAAAAGGGAGAAGGTGGAGTACTTAGGATAAAATACAAATTTTGTTGGAGATCCCATTTTATGTTTTTGAATATACAGTGCAGCTGTAGAAATACAAATAAAAGGTAGGCTGCAAAATGAATGAAAAGATAATTACTTTCCAGATGTCACCATCCAGAGTGACGGCAATAAACTAGATGGCTCAGTGAGACAATGTAAGACCCCACCTACACTACCATATAATGCAGTTTCAGAATACAGTTAAACTGTATTCAACTGTGTTATATGGCAGTATAGACTCATAATCCAGTTCAGTGTAGTTAAACTACATTCTGAAGCTGCATTATATGACAGTGTAGATGGGGCATAAGACACTTTTGTATTTTCTTATATTCTACACTGAACTAAGAAATGAAAGGGGGGATGCACTGGAGTACAGCAAGTTCATTTGGGTTAAATCATGGCAGCAGTTCAGATGAAAAGAATGGCTCTTTTTTTATTCAGTCTGCTTCTCTTATGCAGGTTACTGCCATTAAAGGAGTCGTGGTGGCGCAATGGGTTAAAACCCTTGTGCCGGCTAAACTGTTGACCTGAAGGTTGGGTTGCTGACCTGAAGGTTTCTGGTTCAAATCCGCAAGATGGGATGAGTTCCCGTCTGTCAGCTCTAGCTTGAGGGACATGAGAGAAGCCTCCCAGCAGGATGGTAACACATCTAGGTGGCGCCTTTGCAACATTTCTATAGATGGCCAATTCTCTCATACCAGAAGCAACTTGCAGTATGTTCTCAAGTTGCTGCTGACACGATAAAAAAAAAAACTGCCAATATGCCATTTGGAGTAATTATCTGTAGGTCAGAGATGTGTTCTTCTGGAAAGTTGCATCTAACAAGATGCTTCATGTAGATTAGTTTAATATTGGAAATAATTTATATTGTCTTATAGTACTTTAATCATTGATGTGTAAAATAATAGTAACCTGCTTTCAGTGACATTGTGAGACTGAACAGAGTAATAAAGTGGGGCATGAATTTGGAAACGGGCAGGATATTTGGAGAAGTTGTATTCTTCAAATAAGCAGTTCCAAACTGGAATGCCTCCAAATAGATGCCAGTCCCTTAATTTGTTTTTCATATAAAAACTTATAGATGAAAAATTGAAACTAAGGGGAATTCAAATGTCTCTCCAAACTACTTTTCTAATATAATAGCAACATGCAAGTGTTCAGAAGAGATAGCATCAAGCAATGGCATAATTTCTCTAGCTTCTGTCAGCTATCCTGCTGACCATGTGAATCTGTAAAACCTGCTGATCATATGTATATTTAAAAGTTATTGTTTGCATGTTATAGATTCTTCTACTGGTTGACTCCTAAATATTGGAACATATCAGTTACCTAAATTCAGTGTGCATTAACCCATAGTTATTATGTATTCTTGGACTTGATTTAAATATAGCTTCATCCCAAATAGTGTTATCTAAGTATCCAGGCTTTCAAGTATTATCTAAGCATCCAATAACACACATGCAAAAAGGTTTCTTTTGTGCATTAAGCTGTATTACAACTTAGTTAAAACTAGGATAACACTGCCAGGGAAGAAAATATTGATTCCCTGTGAGCACTGAAAGGTATTATTAAGAAGCTGAGCTTAATGGATTTCCCCCCTTTTCAGGTATCAAAGCAAGCCAAAGAGTTCCTGGAATACATTTATGAAGAGCCCTTGATTGACATCCAGCAGGAAAACCCCATGTTGTATAGGCACGTTGAGCCACTGGCAACTGTGGTCCGTCTGAGACAACAGCTGAAATCCCTCCGAGCCTATTTATTCAGCTGCAGAGCCACAGTGGCTGAAGACCTGCGAAGGAGGTAGGAGAAAGACTCCAGCTTTTCTGAGGCTGCCTTCCTTGCCTTCTGGTCCATCATTCACTTCCTTTTCTTGGTTCCCATGACCCAGCAATTAAACTGCTGCCCAATGTGTCTGCCTGGTAGTTGCAACTGGATACTTTCAAAGGGAGAGTCTTGAAAGAGGCCTTTTCTACATCAGGGCTTCCTTGGGAGATATTAGAATGCCTAAACAAACTGGCAGTGCTATAAGAAGAGTGATTTTAACATATACATACCAATATGCAAGTGTATATAGTAATCACTAATTATTTGTAGAGCAACAGGACAAGTTGAAAGCCGGGGGCAGGAGAGGGTGGACCGGACCAAACCAAACCAAAAGAAACCCTTTTCCAGGCTCTAGGCAATAGAATATACAAACCTTGGAAAAAGTTGAACATAAGATGTGAGGCTGACCTACACTTTTTGGACTAGTAATCCATCTAGCCCAGTGGTGTTTATTTGACTTCCATTAACTACCCCCATCTTGCTACCTAATGTCTTTTTAAACTGGAAAATGATGAGAAATGACCCCGGACCTGTTGCTCTGCAAAACAAAGCATGTTCTCTGACCCTGAGCTATGGCAAGATGTTACACTAAGGCCCAATTATATACATTTTCTTCGGATGGGAATGATTTCTGGAATTGCTCACTCTAAGAGGATTTGTGTATTTGCAAAGATGTTTCTTTGCAAAGATGGTACAGTCTAATCTGGCCATCACAGTAATAGGGGTTTGGGGGGGGGGGTGTTGCATCATAGGGGAAAAACACTACAAGTTCCAGGATTTTGACTTCTATATTTTTCTTCCTGTTTCCAACAATGGCCTGCTCTCTGTCCATTAGGTCACTGAGGCCCCTTCTACACTGCCATATAAAATCCAGATTATCTGCTCTGAACTAGATTATATGGCAGTGTAGACTCAAATAATTCCATTCAAAGCAGATAATGTGGATTATCTGCTTTGATAATCTGGATTATATGACAGTGTAGAAGGAGCCTGAGATAAGCAAAAGAGCTGAACAGAGGTGGAGTTTGGAAAAGCTATTTTTCAACTACCATTAACAGAATCGCCTTACCATCATGGAAGTTGTTGTACAAAAACATAATTTCCCCATCTCTGGACTGGCTTTCAGATCTTGCCTCCTTAGCAGATTGGATGTTTCAAGACCTGAAAATAAAAAAAAAAACATATCTCAGGTCTCCGTTATCCCACAGAATTCGATGAAATAACTGAATTCAGCCAGTTCACTATTCACATAGTTATGTACTGGGATTCTGCTGTTGTTGTCTGTGGAATGCAGTACATGCAGTCCCAGTTACAAACATCCAATTTACTTAGTTACAAATGGGGATGAAACAACAGGAGGTGAGAGAAAATCTACTTCTAGGAAGGGAAATTCACTCCTGGAAGAGTTTTCATGGGAAAAAAGGGTCACCACTGAATTTTTTTTCACTAATCCTTGTTTCGATGACAAGCCAATTTTTTTCCAAAGTGAGGTGAAATCTTCTAAATGGGCACAGACAGCAAAGCAAATGTTACAGGGCTGTGAACCCTTCCTTAGGTTTTCCAGAACCAAATAATAATACCTATTTTTGCTAGAGTTCCACTTTAAAATGTTCCCTTTCTGACTTACATAGAAATTCAGCTTAAGAACAAACCTACAGAATCCATTTTGTCTGCACCTGGAATCCCTTGTGAGTTCTCCTCTCTGGGGCTGGATGGAGGATGAAAACAAGGATGTATAAAAATAGATTTCTTGGACGTGGTGCCCTTTGGCATCTTTGCTTCAGGGAGCAAACGGAGGTGATTTTTGCTTACTAGAGATAAGCAATGATAACCTATGTCAGTGCCTTGATTAATAATGTCAAGAACAGCTAACACAAGATATTAATGTCAGTAAGGTGCTAGATGTTAGTAACCACATCCCTGTTTTGAATGTCTCTATCTGTGCCTGGGTAAGAATGTGTGCGTTTGAATGAGCTGTAATTTTACAACAAAGGATGCAATGTTTTACTAATAACTATCTTCCGCATACCTCCATAGGCAGCATTATCTTTTTTATGTCTTTCATTTGTAATATTGGTAATAGTGTCTCCTTCAATTAGTACAGAACTGAAAGCAGAATGGTTTGTGGAGGGTACAGTTCAGAAAAGGCTTCAGAGAAAGAAATTACTGCTTTTGATTACCACCAAAGCCAAAAGAGAATGTTCTGATTAAAATAAAGAGGCAGGGAAGGCCAAACCCAGTCAATGATGAGAGTAGAAGAAAAGAGATCAAAGGAAACAAAGAGAGAAAAGCAATGGGGCTCGAAGACATAGGGCAAAGGGGGGAAAGGGAGGATTCTGACTGAGGCATGAAGAACCAGAACTGATGGGAAAAGGTGATAGAAAGGGTCCCGAGGAAGCTATGAAGAGGCATTCAGGGGAGCACAGGAACAAAAGCAAACCTGAGAAAATAGGAACCATTGGAAACTACAAAGGACCGCAACAAAGGAGGATTAGAGGCTGAAAAAGCAGCTGAGTGGATATAGTGTAGCGAATGGAGTGTACAAACTGAGGTTGTAGATTGGAAGGGAAGTAAAGAGCTAAAAAAACCCACCCCCACATTATTATTGAAGTTAGTGAAAAAAAGTTAAGTGCAGTTATTGGGAAAAGATGGATGAGCATACTGTTGAATGTTAGTGTGAGGTGTGTATCAATGAAGATGAATGTTTTAAAGGAAGGCTTTTAGGGATTAAATAATCACACATATAAACAATACATGCTCAGGTAACAGTAAAAAGTTCTGTGGTCATGTAAGCTGTAATTGACATCAGACGGATAAACCCAGTTCAGTTGCCATACTTGGTCTGAACTTGATCTGTAGTGCATTCAAACACTATAGCAGTCACCATGAGAATGAACACGGTCTTTGCAGAATTGCCTCCTTCTCTTCCTTTGTTTGTGTATTCCCCAGTCATCTTGCTTTTGCTGCTTCTTTTTTCAAACCTTTCGGTGACATTGGCCAGAGTTTGAGCACACTTCCTATTTTCTCTGCTCCAAAATAGCTTGTAGCTGGTCACCATCCTGTTTATCACTTTGCAACCCTTGAATTAATAGTCAAGTTCCTGTTCCATAAGGGATGTAAGGGAATTCTCGGGGTTCACTCATTCTTGGTGAACCCCTCTCCTTTTATCTCCATCTCTTGTTAGGCAAATAACTAACATTTCTGAGAAAACCATCCTGAAGCTCTGTCAGAATTACATAAACAATCTCAAACAAAATGGTAGTAGCGCTGCCTAGAGAGAACTAAGAGCAGACTGATTAATCATGATGGACCCTGTTGCTTTTACCACATGTATTGCTTTGTTAGGAGGTAAAGAAAAGATTTCACTTTTTTTTTTTTTGCTTTTCATGTTACCATCCAGGCTTGTGTTTTAAAATAAAGTGGTTTCTGAAAGCATAATAGAACAGCACCTTATAGTGTGCAATGAAATGGCTGTTCCTTTCAAAAACTATGTGTGTTTTTTAGAGGCAGGGGCGTATGCCATTCCTCAGTTTACATGTCCAGTCTTGGAATATTTGATGCAATCCCTTCATATTTATAGTTTCAACTTTTGAAGACTTAATTTATTGTTGAAGGCTTTCACGGCCGGAATCACTGGGGTGCTGTGTGGTTTCAGGGCTGTATAGCCATGTTGAAGCAGCATTTTCTCTAGATGTTTTACCTGGAGAGAAAAATCATGATTTCTGTATTTGTGGTTATTCACTGTCACAGCCCTAGCAGATGCAGAGGGCTGACTGTAATCCCTTTGATTAAAAAAATGTAATATTATTCCTGAAGTCTTCCAGCGTTGCCTATTTAGATAAGGACCTTGCACATTAGATGCTCATCTTGAACACCAAGAATGTGGATAATTCTGAGACTGCCTGGCACTCTGCAGTCTTTCAGATTGTCGGTTTCGCTCCTTTCCCAACCCAACATGTTAAGACTATTCAGAAGCATGGTGCCCCTCCAGGAAGTTACAATGACCTCAGTAGGAACAGGGCAAAGGGGTTTGCCTTCAAGGCAGAACATCATGATTCTGCTCCATGAACAAAGGATAAAAGAATGCTATACTCCTTGTGGCAATGTATGTAAATACAGTCAGGTCATTTTGACAGTTGCTGATGGAGGTACTGATTGAAGTGGTCTTGTAGCTGAAACTCTGTTGCCAAAAGGCCATCTTTCATATTTCTCTTCCAACTTGCTTCCACAATACTGCACACCTGAGCCAAAAATGAGTTTGAAAACAAAGCTTTTTTTTTTGGAAGTAAAGAATATGATTTAGTTACTTTAGCTCCAATAGCAATTTTGAATGTTGTCAGGAAAAGGCTATATGAGTGCCTTTAGGACAGAGGTGTCAAATTTGTGGCCCTCCAGATGTTTGGGACTCCAGCTCACAGAAGCCCTAGCCAGCTTGTCTGATGACAAGAAATTCTGGGTGCAGAAGTCCAAAACACCTGGAGAGACCAGAAGTTTGACACCACAGATTTGGGATTGGAGCCCTTCATATGAAGCTATATGGGTTCATATAGGATTTGAGTTCCTCATATGAAACTATGTAGGTTCCTATAGTATTTGAGTTCCTCATATGAAGGTATATGTGGGTTCCTTTGGAATTTGAGTTCCTCATATGGAGCTCAGTGGGTTCCATTAGGATTTGAATTGCCCATTGCCAGGGTAATATGCTGGCATCCCCTCCTTTTTTCAGCATCTGAAATAGGGAAGCCAACTCACATAGATTTCTTTGCACATAGGCTTCTTTCGGTTTTGGACCACTGCATTGTTTAAGGGAACTATATAAGGAGCTGTACATTATCAAGGAAATTTGGAGATAAAGATATACAACAACTTCAGTTGTTTAGTGCACCATCCCACATGCAGGCCTTTAGAGAAACCGCATTGAGACTCCCCTGATCAAAAGGCAGCCTATTCCCTGTATTCAGTGATATCAGGTAACGAGGTCAGCCGTGGAAATGGCCCATAAATTACATAGATCGAATGGAATCTTGCTAGAATGCAGAGAAATATAATTTCAGAGATATTTGTTTGAAGCAGCAGGTGGAGATTATGAATATTTTCAGCATAGAACAAAACAAGTTTGCCTCTCTTCATCCTTTGGGGATAAATGTTCTAGTGGTTATAGGAGGCCAACCCAAATTACAGCCCTGCCCAGCAGTTTTTGTTTCTTTAGGAAATTGACGTAAGAATTAAAACCTTTCCTCTACGTTTTTCAAGGCAGTAAAGAACATTAGCTTAACTTGTAAACAAAAACTGAAATACTTTTTTTAAATCCTCAATTTCATAGACCATTTTAATTGGAGTTTAAAACACCTTGTTCTTAAGTGCTAGAAATGTCATTTCCAGACAGCAGTTCTGCAAGTAATACATCCACTATAATAATCCAGTTATGAAAGATAAGTGGGAATATCATGAAATTGAAATGTTGTGTAAATAAGCATCTTGTGGTCATAGTTCTTCATCTTCACGTTTTCCCCATTAAATGCATGAGACAACCTGTGGCCCTCCGTGTCTTGCTAGACTGTTGACCAAAACTTCTAGAGTATGAAAATCCATAATTATTCCGCTCCTTCTGCAAAGAGTGGGTTTGTGGAAGTTCCATGTTGGACACTTTCCTTCCGAATCTAATCTATAAAGCTAGGAAGAAAGGCTGACAGGCTTTGAATGAAAAATTGTAGAGGGTTTAAACTGAATTTTATTCTATGATGCCCAGTGGAATTATGAGCATTTTCTCTGTGCTTTTTGGGCTTCTTTTGGTCATTTTAAAGACAATAATGTCCTTATTTCAAAACATATTGAGCTGCTCTGTTGGCTTAGAAATTAAGATGAACACTAACTCACAGAGTTGGACACGACTAGACTTAATGTCAGGGGGAAACCTTTACCTTTAAGTATATATATTTTTAGGATATAGTTAATTGTTTAGAAACATTTATTACCTACCTTGTATATTCATGCCTGAAATCACGGGGCATGAGGCATTTAATTGGCTGACCTTCCATTTGCTACAAGGTGGCTTTTGGGTTTCGCAGGTGCAGTTTTAAGTATTGCGGCAAGCATTTTCTAAAGTGATCAATGTTTTGCTAGTGCCAATTTTTCAAGCAAGACTTTCTGAAAGTGAAAACAGTTTGAATCTCAGTAGGGTTTATAGAAAAGTAGCATCTCATGGTAGAAACAAATGTGGACATCTGTCATTTTATAGCTAGATAACTAGAGCAGTGGTGGATAAAGATTTGGAATGAATCCAGTTAAACATTAGAGCCAATTTGAAACACATTCTATAATGGCAAAGAAGCAGTTATTCAATGCATCAATACAATCAGGCCCAACACAGTTTTTGTGTGGTTAAAAGGCAATATAATCCTAAAACTCAGCACCCCCAGACATTCACTTCAATGAAATAGAAAATATTTTGTAGAAAAAAATCACTCAAATCCATATTGAAAGTACAAGGGGTGTTCGGGTCAAACTGGTATTTTTAATTCCACAGGTATAAAAATGGATGCTACTACATGCAGTAGTAAGTGACTATTGTGTCTTATTACTGATAGGCAGCGCAGATGGACCAATCCATAATTGTTAATCAAGATGGCAAACAATAGTGGTAGTGTATGCATAGAACAGTGCGTGGTGATGAAGTTTCTTGTGAACAAAGACCCGTGCTGCAGGATGTCCTGCAAAAACAAAGTTTTTGCAGTATAATACACATTTTCCATGTTTTTATAATAGAATCAATTTGGAAATGACATTTCTAACCCAGGAACAGAAATCGTATTTCATAGTGTAATCGATGCATAACAGGTCATGACATTGCACAAGGAATTAATCCTCCTGTGGGAACAATGAACATAATGTTCCACAAACATTTGGATTTTGCATTTTCGAAAAGTTGGTGTATGCTGGGTGCCCTTTCCGCCTTTGACCATCACAAAAGTATTGAAGACTGCACTGAGTTGAAGAAGCATTTTGACAAGAAAGACCAGGTTCCTAAGAGGTCAGCATTTCAGAATTGATGATAAAGCAAAGCAGACTGTCCTAGGATGCTTCAGGTACACTGACAAATCTCTCTATGCTGAAGCTGTCCAGGCATTAGTTAAACACTGGAATAAGTGCATATATGTAGCAAGGGAGTATGTGAAAAAAATTAATGTAGTTTCCACTCTATGAAATTTGTTCTTTTATTTTATAAACTCAAAAATCCCAGTTTGAATTGAATGCCTCTCGTAGATCTCAAAGAGGTAATTGAGGCATGTATTTCTTTGATTTTAATGAATGAGTTTCCATTTGTTCCACACAATGATATGGTCAAGATGCTTAGAGAAGTGAATCCGACCACCTGTCCATTTTATTTGATTAGAGCTGCCAGAGGAGAGATAACCTGTTGAGGCATGTTGGGTGCAGGCCTGTAGCCGGGGGGGGGGGGGGGGGGGGGGGGGGGGCAGGGTTAGGAGTTCAACCCCCCCTGAAATTTTCAACACTCCCCCCCCCCCCATTTTTTTTCTAGCTACGGCCCTGGTTGTATGTAAAGGCTTCTTTGCAAGAGAGCTCAATTTAGTGTGTTGGTTTTGACCTACAACGCTCTAAGCAACTTGGAGCAAGGTTATTTGAAAGACTGTTTTCTTCCATATGAACCTGCCTAGAATTTAAGATCCCCAGCAGAGCTCTTTTTACATTTCCCATCATCCCAAGAGGGTAGGTTGAAGAAAGTACACAAGACAAGGCTTTCTAAGGCTCCTTCCACATGGCTGAATAAAATCCCACATTTTCTACTTTCATAGAATCATAGAATGAGTTGGAAGAGACCTCATGGGCCATCCAGTCCAACCCCCTGCCAAGAAGCTTTGAACTTGAATATATAGCAGTGTGAACTCATATAACCCAGTTCAAAGCAGATATTGTAGGATTTTCTGCCTTGATATTCTGGGTTATATGGCTGTGTGAAAGAGTCCTTAGCAACACTGTCTCAGCTTTGAAACTCCCTCCTATGAGAGGCCAGTCTGGCTCAATCCCCTTTTAGCTTCGAGCAAGCACCAAAACTGTATAGGTTCTTGCAACTTCGGAACCTTAATAGTGAAGTGACTGTGGATTGTTTTAGATGTGTGGTGTTCTTTTAAATGTTTATTAAAGACATTTTAGTATGTTTTAAAATAATGTTTTAATTTGTTTGTTTCATTTTCGATATATCACCTCTGTTGCTTCCCCTAGCCACAAATTGTCTTCATCAAAAAGATCAAGTGTGTGCTGACTTACTATATGTGAACAGCTAGAAATTAATTGAGACAGGCCCTTGGTTGTTATCAAATTCTACTCCCTTCACCCCTATCAAGTGGCCTCAAGATAACTGGTGAAGTCCTGCAATGCAATACGTTTGAGGGGCAGGATCACTACTCTAAGGCCATTAAGTAGGGGAGGGGCTACCTACAGCTGTGTCTGAAGAATGTTTTTATCATCTTAAGATGCTGTTTTTTAATGGAAATACTTATGCCTTCAGGGTGTTGTGTGTTTCAGGGCTGCATGGTCGTTTTCTAGCAGCATTTTCTCCTGATGGCTCGCATGCATCTGTGGCTGGCATTTTCAAAAGTTCCTTTGAAGATGCCAGCCACAGATGCAGGCAAAACATCAGGAGAAAAATCTGCTTGAACATGGCCATACAGCCCAGAATCCATGCAACACCCCAGTGATTCTAGCTGTGAAAGCCTTCAACAACACTTAGGCCTTTTTTCACTAGTTTGCCTAACAAGGAGGAGGTATCTGGACTTGGTTGCCAGGCACTGAAAGGAATTCACAGTTTTCATCGCAATAGGACATCCCATTCTTGTATGGCAGGATACTGTACCAGATTCTTGACAAATATATTATTTAAAAATCTAGGCTTTAATTTACCATGGTGTTAACATTCTAAAAATAATTAATTTTCCCCATTTATTTAGACACACTTTTGGCAACTGATTTCACTTTCTCTGGAAGGGGCTTTTAAATAAATGTGTACCCCATTTTTCTTTAACTGGTATATTTTAAGAATGTACATTGTGTGTCTCTGTATGTCCACTTTTCTTCTATTTCTTCTATTTCTGTTCTCATTGTACTATTTTATTGTGCGCTGCAGTAAATCACACAAATAAGAAGGGCAGCAAGTTAACCTAATAAGACAGTTTCTTGACCAGATCTGATTATACCTATGGATTTTACTTGTTGGTCTTTTTAAAATATCTTTCTGTTTACCTATCTACCTGTCTCCCTCCTTCCTTCCTTGGTAGAAGAGGGCTTGATTGATTTATGCCCACCTGCCTTGATTTCTTTCAGCTACAGGGTGAAGTGCAGAATTTACTCTGTGCTTATCGCTTTTGTACTTTGGCTTTTAGCATAGGACTTAGACATGTCTATTTGCAGGCGTTTTAGCCTAGCTGTCAGTGTGTTTAATTCAGGGGAGAAAAATTACCCTGAGCCTGAAGACAAACTGTCTCCTAAATGCCTTCAGAGTAGGAATGGCTAACAAAGGAACATACCCACAAACCCTGCAACTTGGCCTCAAATGCAGAAAACAAAACCTTATCTGTGATTCTGTTTGCAGTAGGAACATAAGCGATAACCTTTTGTCTGTGTAGATATATAACCTGATAAGACTGAGAGGTGAGGATGAATGAGGATGGATTCTGTCTTGGATCACTGTTATTTTTCAAGCTATTTATCAGTCAGGAGAATATGGAAGCATGGGGCAGATTCCCACCGCTCTAACTTTCTTGCTCTGGTTAGATGTCATATCTCTAAATCCTTTATGATACAATAGCTAAAAGGTCACCCTAGGATCAATTGTTTGCTATCATTTTGTAGGCAGTTCATGCAAAAGTGATCCCTTTTCCTTCTCTCTTTATTGTTTTAAATGTTTATATCCCACAGTTTCATCTAAGACTAAGATTCTCCAGGCAACATATAGCAGCAAAGTGTTTTAAAAAACAACAACCTGTGATTGTACATTAAATTCCTAACTGTTCCTTTTAAAAGAAAAAGACCAGCACTGAGATAGTAGGACCAGAAAGATCAGAAATACATACTGAGCGAAACTGCTTAAACCAGCTTTCTTCGAGCCAATGCTTCTTTCAGGTGTTATAAATCATAGTATCCATCAACTCAAGGGAGCAGGTTGAGGAAAGTTAACTTAAGAATCTGCCTGGTTTTTGCAAGGATTTTTTTAAAGAAATAATAATTTTTCATATCCAGAACTCTGTCTTCCAACTTTTTCTGTTTTATCCAGTGTCACAATGGGATGCTGTCTTTAACACCAACAACAGCAACAACACGAATTATTATTATTATTATTATTATTATTATTATTATTATTATTATTATGACCCTGCTGTTTCCCAAAACTGGGACAACTTACAACTTAAAAAGCAATACAAAACATACAAAAAGTAAATATTAAAATAAAATTAAACTAGTTGCAAAGGAGTCCAGTTAAAATATAATTTAAATAAACAAATAGCCTAAAGCAAAGCAGTACCCCCAGCTTGTTTTAAAAAATCTGTTCAAATAGAAAGGTTTTGAAGAAGTTTTCACATTTTCTAATTCAAATCAATACTTTCTATATTGACTGCTTTCCTGAGAACTAAATGGATTTTTAGAAATACATAATGAACTGCAAAGTGAGGCTGCTTAGTAATTTGGAGTGGGTTGTCATCAATATCCTGGCGACAGCTAACTTTGTTTCTCTTTTTCACCTGAATAAGAGGCCTGTCTGGGGGCAAGAACAGGCTGGATTAGAATGAATAATGGAAACTCAGTCCAGTCCAGACAAGATAAAGTTGCTCTGTTTGGTAGCCCTAGCAATGGTGGAAATGTTGTGGAAAGGGCTACCTTAGATAGTTCAAGATGTTGAAGTTTACAGCTTTGCAAGTCAGTGTGTTTTCCTGCATGCTGAAATGGAGAATGCCACCAAAACAGCTTTAAGTAATTTCAGTCATTACACTGTGGGGCATGACCTGGTAACAAGTGTGTAGGGACTGCAAAACACTTCTTTAAAAATGGCTCAGTGTCACTTCTGATTTCAGAGAATGGCAGAGTAAATCCCTTTTACTCTGGATTTTCATTCTTCCATTGAGTTGGCTCTAGGATCTGCCCCTTGTCCCAGAAAGTGAAGCTTTCTAGGTATCCAGTACATAATATAACTCACCCCATGCAGCGTTCTCCATACAACATGTCCAAAGGGGCAAAGAAACTATTGTGGGGAGAAGAGGGTTGAAAGTACTTTTGTCAGCCCAGTTGTTTCCACTTCAATCTAGACCCACTCTGTCTTCCTGCTCTTTGAGACTTGGAGATGGCAACTTTTTGGTGATACCCTTCATTTCATCAGTACAGCCCCCTAAACTTTGGGATTGGTTCCCGGCTGTGCGCAGCAGATCACAGAGTCTGCCTGTTTTAAGACAATGACCAAGGCCTTCTTGTTTATGCAAGCTTCTTGAGATTAGTTCTTTTATTAAGGGTGGCTTCATGCTGGTCCATTTTCTTACCCTGTTAGGATATGAAATTATTTACTTTGTTAATTTCTACTTGTGCTCTGCTTTGGGAATCTTATCAGATTGAAAAATAGGCTATAAATGGAGATGTGCATCTTCAGTGTGTCCAGGAGCCAGTTCTCCCTTCTGTGGTTCTCACTGTACTCATGTACTTCACTGCCACTGTAATCTGCTGAATTCTAGGTTCCATTTTCATGTGCTTCGGAGATGGAGTCTCATGGATCCCAATAGAAGTGCCCTTATGCCACGTGATAGCCTATATGGAACTCTGTTTCCGAAGCTCATGGAAATTGAGTCCAGAGTGCATGGGATGAGGTCCATACATCACATGGGATTTCTTTCCTATTTATTGCTATATCTCCTGCCACATCACACCAGAACATGGATCCACTTTAAATCTGGTTTCGGCCTCCTGCAGAATTCTGGGGTTTGTAGTTTGGTGAGGCCCAGGACCTGTCTGGCTGAGATGTTTAAAGGCCGCTCCCTAAAGTGGATTTAAAGTGGATCCAAACTCTAGTGTGATTAGGTCCCTGGTCTTCTAGTTTTGTTTTTTCACATTGTTGGCGATCATATTTCTTTGTACTAACGCTCATCTTACAAACTTAGGATGGCCTTACAATTTCCATGGAGTCCAGCGAGGCTTGTTTCTGCAAGGATGTGTCACTGCACCTCCAGTAATGAAAAACACCCTCTCTGTTCCAACTTCATTAGAGTAGTCTCTCTCCTCCCCGCTGTTACATGAATTTGTCTCCATATATTGTTCATTTCAATCTTTTGTGTTTTTTCAAAGAATCTCAAAGTTCCAATACTGTAGCAAAGGAGTACTGTTGTGTGTTCCAGTTCTTCTTTTATGCCAATTTCTTGGAGGTTTTTTGGCAGCATATATCTCTCAAGATCCAAACACATTTCTTAACATGAATAAATGATAGAGTTACCAGTGCTCCTTGGCACAAAGGACTGGATTGAACTAAAAAGTGATCTCTAAATTGACCTCCATTCCACTTGAGAGAGGCACAAAATGTTTCCTCTAAAGCAGCCACCTCCGGGATGCAACTGGTTCTGTCCATTAGGTACATGATCTTTATGACATTGAGTGCCCTTTTTGCTCCCTTTGATTTTGTTCAGAAAGCACCTTAATGTACTTAGAGTGGTATCATCTGTCATAGGTTTTGGCTTTTTTCCTCCTGTTTGTTTCCATCACAAATAAAAAGAGATGCTTCTCCAATAAATAGGGATCCCATTTTTTAAAAAAGGGGGAAGAATGAACATGCCTTGGGTTTTAAGACTTTCTTATCCCAGTTTCCATGGTAATGGGAATAGATGTGTTTTTCCTATTGTTTCTTTCATTGTGATTCTGTGCTTTTAATGTAGTCTGCATGTATTTTCTGCTTTCTACCTTTATGAAGAGTCCTTCTCTTTGGAACAGAACTGGAAAAGGATGTTTGGATATCTTTTTGTCCCTTCAGGGAGATAGGGCAGTCTATGAATAAAATTGCATTATTTTTATTTATTTATTTATTTATTTATTTATTTATTTATTTTTGTTAGATAAAACACACCTGCAAGATATATATAGCCTTATGTTTTTTAAAATCAGTAACAACAGTAGCAAATCTTTGGACAATAACTTTTAATTCGTAAGAAAAAGATACAAATAATATAATCTACTATTAATCCAAAATTGAGACTTCAGAGGAAGAATGGTAACACGTCGTCTGTTATTGACATATTCAGTTATCAAGGGGATATATAGCACAGGTGTATAACTGGGTTTTATATGGGTAAATAGCTTGTGTAGTTATTTGAAAAGGGCCTTGATGTTAGGTAATATCAGTTTGGTCATATGTTATGCTATTTCTTAGGAAAAAATCAGTCTTTCCTTTTGTTTTTATGAATTCACCCATTAGAAAATGCATAAAGATGTGAGTGAACTACAGTTCCCAAAAATCTTGGGTCAACCTTGCCAAAACTCCCCCAGTATTCACAGTTGGCCATGTTTGATATGTGTGCCAGATCTATCATCTGCTGGGTTCAGTATTCTCTGGATAATTATGAGTAATATAATAATAATTATGACTTCTTCTAATAACCTGAGCAAAGACGGGTACCCAAGCTTGTCCTTTATTAAAAATGGCGGCCACCATACCACTACACTTCAAGCACTCAAGATATTGGATACGTTGCATTCTTCAGGCTTCCCCACATTGCTGCTGAACAACCCTCCTGTGGAAGTAAAAATTGAGGGATGGCTGCCTTTCAATCTCCATTTGGGGCGATGGAGGAGTAATGGGATGGGCACTTCTCACTTCTGCCTCTGATCACTGCCTTTGCTCTAGCTGTCTGCTCCATCATTAGCCTGTGTTAGCAACACATTTGGGGGGATTTTTGTCAATTTGTTTTATACATTAATATATATGGTAGCCTTTAAAGAGCCATACGAACCTGTTGATTTGCCTGCCATAGTCTAATATGGCTAACTCTTTGGAACACTGCAGGAAGTTTTCAGAGAAGATTTGAAAGCAACACAAATCCTCACTATTTCTTTTTTTCTTTCTCTTTTTCTCAAGAATTTTCCCCAGAGAGTATCTTCTTCAGCAGATTCACCTCTATTCCTTGGCAGACCTACAGCAGGTGAGTGCTTTAAATTCTTCTAGGTAACATAACACGTATAGATATATTTTATAAAAGGCATGCACTTATAATTTGTATGACTTACATTGCATTCATTTACGTGGACCCCTCCTCTAAACGTATTAACAAATGAATAGTATACATTTGTATTGCAGTCTCCTTTCCTTGTGCCCCAAACCTTTCATCATGTAATTCAATTAATGTTCCTGCTGAGGCGAAGTTAAATTGAATTTTGCTTTTAATCTGGCCAGAGCCTTATCAGGCTAGAAAGTCTTCCACTCTTATCCCCGCATCTCATTTCATTACTTCTGAGGTTTCAAATCGGATTGCCTGTTTTCTCTCAAAATGAAGATGTCTTAGGAAAGAAGGTAATAGGGTTGAAGAGACAAGATAAGGAACCCAGGTGCCGCTGCCAGAACCTTATTCAGAAAAGATGGGCTTTGACAATCCATTTCCAGTATCGAGATCCAGTGGAATAAAGCTTGTCTTTTAAAAAAGCACAAGCAAAAGCATACAGACAGAATCAGTTGTCAGGCATTTGTAGAATTTGAAAACATGTTTTCTTTTTAGCATACATTTTTTGGGGAAATAAAGTAAGACGAAAGTAGGGACAACCAGCATGGTGTAACCTTTTAAACCTTGGCCTATGGCTCTGGGAGACCAGGGTCTGAATTCCCGCTTGGTCATAGAAACCCACTTGGTGACCTTGGGAAAGTCACATTCTCTCAGCCTCAGAGGAAGACAAATCTTTCAAAGAAAACCCCTTGATATGGTTGTCTTGGGATCGCCACAAGTCAGAAACAACTTGAAGGCAAAGAAAAACGAAGTGGGGATTCTTAAAAAATAGAGGGGAGGACATACTTGCCTATAGCAATGGGACAAGAGAATAGAGGGGGATTGCAGCTTCTTTCTAAACCCCTAGATAACTGTACCACTGTAGCTCAAAGGAAGCCAACTCTAGTCTGAAAATGAGTTTTTTATTGCAATTCCCTGATTCCCTCACAATTGGCTAAGCTGGTGAAAGTGATGGATATTATAGGCCAAGGAAAATCTGGAGAGCCTCAGTTGCCTACCTCTCTCTCCCTGTTCTGTGTATTCAGGTATTTTTCTCTTTGGAAAGCCACCATATCAGCCAAAAGGAAAACAGCGACTTCTTATTTGCAACTCCATTTGTGAGCGATCAATTGGAGGTGGTCATGTCCATCAGCATTTTGATTGAACACTTACTCCCACATACCCTGCCATTATAATATGTGTATTTATAGAATGTTTACATTGTTTATGTGTTTTAATTATGCTGTAACCCTCCTTGAGCCACGAGGAGACTAGGGTAAGAAATACAATTATCAGTATTATTATTAAGCAATATTTTCTTTGGAGGAGGAGGAGGAGGATGCTTCCCATTTTTCTTTTGAGGGGCCTGATTATCATGGCCGATTTTTTATTTTTATTTTTGTATTTTTGCAATGTACGACAATTAGCTCATTGGGAAAAAATTGCAATATCTTAAAAAATCACCATCACATTTTAAAGTAGCAGCACTTCCCAGTCAAAAGAAGTAGGGCAATGGATCCAGATGTCTCTGAGCTTTCTTCTATGGAAAAAATGGAAGCCAGTACTTTTCAAATTGTAGAAATGTAGGTGGGGAGGATCTGAATGGAAATATATTGGAGTCTTGCTATAGTTTCTGCTGCAGACTTATACCCTAGGCATAAGCCCTGTTGAATCCACCAAGACTCTTCTAAGTAGATTCAGGATTATAGTGCACATACTTAAATAACTGATAATAAGATAGACTCCCATTTCCATAGACTTGAACATGCATTTGAATAACCTTACATTGTTAGTTATTTGCAATTTAATACACAGCAATCGAGCTTTTCTTTCAGTTAGTGAAAGTGTATGACAGCAATATCCAAGGTGAATTTGAAAGCTGCCAAGTGAACAGGTGTTTTGCCCTGGATGGTGTTCTTTGCAGTGTAATTATAGGACAATCCATGATGAATTCACTACATAATGGCTTTTAATGTTCCTGTGCCCCAGGGGGAGAATAGTGTAGTACAAAGGGGAAGGTGTGAAGCCAAAGAAACTTAATTTTGGCAAATCTCTTAAACTACTTCTGCTGATTACTCTCAAAAAGCTCCCTGAGTGCAACTGAGAATACCTCAGCAGGTCAGAGTTTTAGTCCAAGCAATGAGTGGTAGTTCCCTCCTCTTCCACACCACCCTCCTCCAGTTACACAAAGGTGTAATAGTAGAGTAGTGATATCAAACAAATGCTTCTATCATCCCAGTGCCTACTGCACAACCAGTATTACAGTTAGTTCAGTTAACATATAGGTTTTTCTAACCTTATCACTCCCCAATTTATTCTTACAGATGTTAGCAGGCAAAATACATTTAGATCACTCAGATCTAATGAGCAGAAAAAGAATTGTGACTATTGTTAGCCAATAATAGATTCATAGTAACCCTCTCTCATTTCATGAGGTGCAACAAGAAACAAGTCTCTTGTGAAGAAGTGTGTGCTTCTTGTTATTTTTAAGTCAATCTCTAGTGTGATTGAAACTATGAAATCCTTATCTTTAAGAATGAAGAAAATAACTGCTCTGTTTTCAGTAACATTATATTTCTTCAACTGAAGGATGCCATCGATTATAGTAAAGGTAAAGGTTTCCCCTGACGTTACGTCCAGTCGTGTCTGACTCTGGGAGTTGGTGCTCATCTCCATTTCTAAGCCAAAGAGCCAGTGTTGTCCATAGACACCTCCAAGGTCATGTGGCCGGCATGACTGATGGAGCACCGTTACCTTCCTGCCTGAGCAGTACTTGTTGATCTACTCACATTTGCATGTTTTCGAACTGCTAGACTGGCAGAAGCTGGAGCTAACAGCGGGCGCTTACTCTACTCCCCGGATTCGAACCTGTGACCTTTCGGTCTGCAAGTTCAGCAGCTCCGCTTGCAACCAGGGGCTCCATATTGATTATAAGACATGCCCTAATTTCAGTACCAACAACAAAAATACATAAAATATACCTACAATTCTAAGACACACCCCATTTTTAGAGATATTTATATAGATTGGAAGGTGCATCTTAGAACTAAAGAAATACAGTATTTCAGTAAACAGCCATTCTAAGAGCAGCTAAATAGGAAGAAGTAAAATGGTTTTTTGTTTATAGTAATACAGCCTTGCAGATACAATCCTAAATCTAATTGCTACTCGTAGCTAGAGTAGATCCATTAAAGCCATAGAATTTATGTATAGGCTATCAGTAATTGATTCAATAGATTTACTCTAGAATTTAAAAAGTGAGAGATCTATAGACTAGTTTTTATGTTCGCTAGTTATATAATGTGTGCCCTTTTTAGCCAAATTACAAAGAGTGCACTTTTTGCCATTGTGCTGCTCCCTTCATATGCCAGCCAGCAGCACACATCACACCTGTTCTGACTTATATACAAATTCAACTAAAGAACGAACCTGTTGTATGTAACTTGGGGACTGCCTGGATTTTTATCCCAACTGAATCACACTTGCTAGTGATAAATGGTGAACTAACAGGTATCTATAAGTTAGAACTGTACTACTGGAATTCATGTCTTGGCTACCTGTTTTTGCTCCTGGATGGGATCCTTCTAAGTTTTGGGTTTTGGTGTATAGTATAATCCCCATAAGTCCATTTAGCTTTAAAAATGATGTCACAAAATAAAGGACAACATTGCCAATGGCAGCATATTTTAATGCGTTTTCTGTTGCACAGAGGTTGCATTGCTTTCACTCTACCAGCCTAATGGTTCTTGAAAACAAGTGTTCCATATACCTAGGAATAAGCTCCACTGAACTCATAGAATCATGGGCCATCCAGTCCAACCCCCTGCCAAGAAGCAGGAAAATCACATTCAAAACACCCCTGACAGATGGCCATCCAGCCTCTGCTTAAAAGCCTCCAAAGAAGGAGCCTCCACCACAGTCCGGGGCAGAGAGTTCCACTGCTGAACAGCTCTCACAGTGAGGAAGTTCTTCATCATATTCAGGTGGAATCTCCTTTCCTGTAGTTTGAAGGCATTGTTCTGCGTCCTAGTCTCCAGAGCAGCAGAAAACAAGCTTGCTCCCTCCTCCCTATGATCTCCCCTCACATTTTTATACGTGGTCATCATGTCTCCTCTCAGCCTTCTCTTCTGCAGGCTAAACACCGCTAGCTCTTTAAGCTGCTCCTCATAGGGCTTGTTCTCCAGACCCTTGATCATTTTAGTCGCTCTTCTCTGGACACATTCCAGCTTGTCAACATCTCCCTTCAATTGTGGTGCCCAGAACTGGACACGGTATTCCAGGTGTGGTCTGACCAAGGCAGAATAGAGGGGTAGCAGGACTTCCCTGGATATAGATACACTACTCCTTTTTATGCAGGCCGAAATCCTATTGGCTTTTTTTAGCTATCTCATGATCTTGATGGGTCATGTTTAACTTGTTGTCCATGAGGATGCCAAGATCTTTTTCACACGTACTGCTATCAAGTCAGGCGTCCCCTATTCTGTACTTGCATTTCATTTTTTCTGCCTAAGTGGAGTATCTTACATTTGTCCCTGTTGAACTTCATTTTGTTAGTTTCGGCCCATCTCTCTAATCTGTTAAGATCGTTTTGAATTCTGCTCTTGTCTTCTGGAGTATTGGCTATCCTTCCCAATTTGGTGTCGTCTGCAAACTTGATGATAATGCCTTCTAGACCTTCATCTAAGTCATTAATAAAGATGTTGGACACAACTGGGCCCAGGACTGAACCCTGCTTATGGCACTCCACTCGTCACTTCTTTCCAGGATGAAGAGAAAGCATTGGTGAGCACTCTTTGGGTTCGTTCACTTAGCCAATTGCAGATCCATCTAACCATAGCTTTGCGTAGCCCACATTTGACTAGTTTGTTTGTTGAAGGTCATGGGGGATCTTGTTGAAGTCCTTACTGAAATCCAGATATGCTAAATCCACGGCATTCTCTGCATCTACCCAGCTTGTAACTCTATTGAAAAAAGAGATCAGATTAGAAATCATGAGTGGCACTAATCCTTGAATAGACTTGTCTGAGATCCCACTGTTGTACTCTGTGGTGTTACGGGTCACTATTTTAATTTGCCTGTTCTTTCAACACCAGAGATTTAAAATAAAAAGGTACAGCAGTCATGGATGACAGTAATTTAAAAGGTTCCAAATTGCAAATCTGTAATACTGCATCCAGAATCTAGAACAAATACTGTATTCAAACTGCAACTCCCAGATTCACACAACCAGTAAAAATGAATGCAGGTGGGAATGAACATCAGCAATCGCTGGTTATACAGATGACCTTCATTTCCCTTTTATGTTTCACGTTCAGGGTATCCTACAGGTCTATCTTTAATAATCATTTTACAACTGCCTTATTAAAAAAAATGGAAACCTGAGTCAGTAAAAAGCATAATAAAATGTTTCAGTGGGTCTCATCTGTCAAAAGGGCTTCATTGTTCTTAGGTCCCTTTCTTTCTTATTTGCAACCTTTCTGTCTCCTCTTATGTGCATAAAAACCACTCCATCTTATACAAATAAAAATAAGGTGGCAATAGTAAGCAAAGCCTAAAGAAATTGTGCTCTCATTAAATGTAGATGCAGTGCGGGTCCAAGTTAACACAATGATTAAAGTGCCAAACCTATGCACATCTCGGATGCTCACCTTAAATCTTTCTAAGATTAAGTAAGGCAGAAGTCTTCCTTTCTCTGCCATAGAGCATCCTGACTTCCTCAAAACTTGTTTGTCTAATCCAGTCTTTGACGTACCCCACCTCTTTCTTAAGTGCTGTAAGAAACATCTATAATTGACTCTTCTAACAAGTTTAGGAGTATACCAGAAAATGACTGAAATTACACATCAGGCTGCCAGCATAAGCCTAGAGATCTTGAGAGAGAGAAAATAGGGAGCTCTAGGGAATGAAAACCCCTTCTAGAGGCAAGGGCTTTGGCCAGCAATTCCATTGTTGCCCTTAATGTGGTGTTCCTGGCATCCACCATTTCAAGCCACATCATTTACATTGAGCTTAGGGTTAAAGGGGGATAGTCCCTCACTGGTTTTAATTTGAACTTCAATGGCACCTGAATTTTCTGAGGGCACGAGGGCATTCTATTCAAGACTCCTCGCTTTACCACAAATTGTATGTTTTCAAATGACAACATAAATGTGAGCTTTTCAATTTCTCTTGCTAATATGGCTACCCCCTCCCATTCTTCAGATCTTAAAGTGGCATTGTGTTTAAACGTATGTTTTTGTTCCTGCAGTTGCCTCTTTTGTAGATGAAAATGCATCTGATTTGATAGATATAGCCCAGTATGTGTTATATCCTAACAGCGATGTATAGGAACATAATTCCTAACAGTGATATGTAGAACAAATAGCAAGTGGTCTTTAGTGGATTCTGCAACAGAGCTAGACGCCAACTTTTAACTGACCTTGACTGTTCAACTGAACATATCTAGAACAAAGTCACACAATAAATTGTGGTTGAAGGACTATATTTAAAAAAAGTCTTGTAATGATAGATCAACAGGCTGTGTTTTCACATAATGCTAAACAGCAGGGCTTAGTATCACAAAGAAAAGCTCATATAACTCTCCTGTTGGCTGTCATAGAAAAGTAGCACAATCCCCAAAGTGTGGCTAATCTTAATTGTAGTTGCTTCTAAATACAGTTTGTTGAAATACGCTGGCGTGTTTCAACCAATTTAAGTTAAGATTAACCACATTTTGCCAAGTACATGGCTTTTGTTTAATCTAGTATCGGACACAAAAGCATCCAAGATCCTCTCATCTGTACTGAAACAGTGAGCAGGAAGGCGCACACAAGCCCAAGATTTACTCATGCTAATATCAGTATGAATGAACTCATGTAACACCCTATCACCTTTATTTTATTCACATCAAAGGCTTATATTTATGATTAATCTGAATCAGAGCTCCCCACGTTAATGGAGATTCTTGTCTTAGTTTCACCTTGGGAAATGCAAGGATGAACATGAGTGCATAAAGTTTGGTTCAATATTTACTTTAAAATCCCATATTATCTGCTTTGAACTGGAATATATGGCAGTGTGGACTCAGATAATCCAGTTCAAAGCACATATTGTGGGATTTTCTGCCGTGATATTCTAGGTTATATGGCTGTGTGGAAGGGCCCTCAGTTACTTCAAAGTACTGAGAGATTCCATACCAGTTGTCAGAGTTGTTGATCATCAGTTTGCTGGTTGTAATGTCTTATCCCAAAACATGCTAGCTTTAGCCATGGACTGTAAAGGAGATCATTACAGCTGCACAAACTATAATTATCAACAAACATGCTCAGATGTCTATAAAGTGATACACATACTCAAGACCACAATCTTCCAAAGGCATTAAATGGCATAATGAGAATCAATTGAGTTGTTTGGAAACCAGGAGAAATTCACAATTGGATGTTCAGTAACTTACATCAAAACTTTCCTGTAAGTGGAGAGCTTTGCTCATTCCTGACAGTAAGCAGCTTTCAAGCATATAGCCTACATCTATACATGGAAGATTTTGAATGACTTCAGAGATATCTTTGGAAGGAGAAGAACAGAGCAGATTTTGTTGTCCAGCCATGACAACTTGGCCTTCACCAAACGCAAGAGAGATGGAGCCTTAAAAGAATCCCCAAAGAAAAGCATAGTGCTGCTTAAAAAGTAGAGGTTGGATGCTGTTATATCTCAATTGCCAGGGCTGGAGACATGCAATGGTTCCATGTTCCAACAGTTCTAGGACGCGGAACAATGGCTTCAAACTACAGGAAAGAGATCCCACCTAAACATTAGGAAGAACTTCCTAACTGTGAGAGTTGTTAAGCAGTGGAACTCTCTGCCCCAGAGTGTGATGGAGACTCCTTCTTTGAAGGCTTTTAAGCAGAGGCTGAATGGCCATCTGTCAGGGGTGATTTGAATGCGATTTTCCTGCTTCTTGGCAGGGGTTGGGCTGGATGGCCCACGATATCTCTTCCAACTCTATGATTCTATGTCTTCCAAGTGTCTTGGGAGAGACAGGAAGCCTCTCAAGGGTCTGTTCATCTTTAAGAGTGGGAGAGAAAAAAGCATCTGAGGATGAAACAGCCCTTCTTATAATAATAATAATAATAATAATAAGAAGAAGAAGAAGAAGAAGAAGAATTTTATTTTTATATCCCGCCCCATCTCCCCGAAGGGACTCGGGGCGGCTTACATGGGGCCAGGCCCAGTCAACAACAATAAAACAAAGCAATAAAACAGATCAAACAGATCTTCCTTATTTTAAGCACCAAAGCCGAGGAGGAGAGCAACAGCATCCCCATTTCAGATGCCAAATAGGAGCAGATGATGAGGGGATACCCTGTCATCAAGCAGGAAGAAAGTACAGTAGAGTCTCACTTATCCAACGTTCTGGATTATCCAACGCATTTTTGTAGTCAATATTTTCAAAACATCGTGATATTTTGGTGCTAAATTCGTAACTACAGTAATTACTACATAGCATTACTGCGTATTGAACTACTTTTTCTGTCACATTTGTTGTATAACATGATGTTTTGGTGCTTAATTTGTAAAATTGTAACCTAATTTGATGTTTAATAGGATTTTCCTTAATCTCTCCTTATTATCCAAAATATTCACTTATCCAACGTTCTGCCAGCCTGTTTATGTTGGATAAGTGAGACTCTACTTTACTATCAAAGGATACAAGTCACAACAATATGTAAACATTGGGGGGGTTTTTTTAGTATACCAGTTCTTGCTTAACGTTTCATATAGACTTAATCATTTAAAGCAGCTGATCTGAAGACTGTAGACTAAATCTTGTGAAATGGCACCAAGCTTTCAAACTTTGTCCTGGATCCACCGTTGTAACTCTGACATTTTCCACCATACAGTTGACTTGGGATACAGTAGAGTCTCACTTATCCAACATAAACGGGCCGGCAGAACTTTGGATAAGTGAATATGTTGGATAATAAGGAGGGATTAAGGAAAAGCCTATTAAACATCAAAATAGGTTATGATTTTACAAATTAAGCACCAAAACATCATGTTATACAACAAATTTGACAGAAAAAGTAGTTCATTACACATTAATGCTATGTAGTAATGACTGTATTTACAAATTTAGCACCAAAATATCACAATGTATTGAAAACATTGACTACAAAAATGCGTTGGATAATCCAGAACATTGGATAAGTGAGTGTTGGATAAGTGAGACTCTTCTGTATTTCAGTGTACTGAACACCATATATTTGTTATCATATTGTATCCTTTCAACAGTCGAGTGATAGGTGAGCTTGCAACATAGTGACTTACTCCAAGACTAACAAGAAAGCTTTGTTAATCATTTATGTTGATCATCAATCATTCCCCAGTACCAGTGTCCTCAGGTATGTGGCTTCTCTATGTATTTTGAAAAACATCTTACTGGTTTTTATACTGTGCTATAATATCTGTAGAGGGTTAGTGTGGTGTAGTGGATTAACTAGGACTCTGGAGACCAAGGTTTCAATCCCTGCTCACCCATGGAAACCCATTGGGTAACCTTAAGATCGTCACACACTCTCAGCCACAGAGGAAGGCCAAGAGAAACCTCTTCTGAATGAATCTTGCCAAGAAAACCTCATGACAGGTTTGTTAGCAAAGGAAAAACCTTAGGTTGCAGAGTATCAAAGAAAAATAGAATAAAGCTGCAACAGAAACATAGCCCTGAAGTAATGTGGTCAAATAAAAAACTACATTGTAGCATAAAGTCAACTTACTTTAATGCTGTAACAGAAGCATAATGCAGGTACAAAAAACTCAGAGAAAGAATACAAGCAGAGTGCAGAGAATATATAAATGACAAACATAGCTCCACCTGTATCTGATTGATAAAGCTCAAAGTACAAGCATACTACCAGTTAAAGGTACAGACCTACTGGCTAAACATGAACTATATAATTTTGCAAACATTATAATACTTTCAACAAGGTTGGCCTGGGAGTCACTATAAGTTGGAAATGGCTTGCACACAGCAACATAATAGCCATAATAATCCATCCAAACAAAAAGTGATAGACAAAGTTACATTTCATCTTAAAGTATCTACTTGTTTATAATAATGTCTCAAATTATTCCTCATGCAGTCAACTGAAAAGACATGAATGACATTGGAAATTGAGCACTAATTTCCCCCTCACAAACACACACAAAACAATTCCAGATCACAAAAAGAATTATGTTTTTCTTTCCTTCAGCCATTGGAGTTTATTAGTTAATTCTTCAGACAGAACTAATTGCTACACCTTATTGTACCAGACTGCTACTAATATTCCCCTATAAATCTTTCCAAGATTGGGGAAAGATCAATGAGGCAGCTACTAATAAATACCCAATTCATGTTTTACAAGATAGCTTTGAATGATCTCCCTGGAAAAAAGCCTGCCGGTCCAAGTCTTTGTAAAATGTTAGTCAGGAATATTATATAGTTCAGAGCAAATAATTCTCCAAAATTTACATAGGTTACTACAGAACCACTATAAATATTGAAAAGGAACGTTTACCTTTATAATTTCCACAGCAAAAGAGAGAGAAAATGGAATTTATGTATGACAAATGCACTAGAGTTACGGGGAATTTGTGCAGAATTTGTAACACATCCTCCCTTTAAGTTTAAGAGGAAATGTACCAAACACAATGTCCACGTTTTTCTTTATTTATACAAATCTCCCAATCAGTTATCTAAGTCCATCCAAGGGAACCGGCTGATCTAAAGACTTTTACAATTTTAGTACTAAGGGTTGATGGGATGAGGAGGAGGAGGAGGAGGAGGAGGAGGAGGAGGAGGAGGAAAAGAGGAAAGAACATTTGATTGAAGGTGTTTACACACCTGCTTTTTGGCACCTTTCCTTACCAGGGTTTGTGACCATGGGGAGATTTGTAAAGGCATTCAACTGAGTGTTCTTTAGCACAAAATATCCAGAGATCTTTAGAGAATTATTTGTGCCCAGAGACATGGAAAGCCAAGGTGGTATATTCATCCCTGCTTCCTGGTTAGTGTTATCCTTCATCCCGTGTGTCGGCAGATGCCTGTACAGAGCTATTGTGTTGCTTTCCCCCCTAGATCCAGTGCTCCTATGGTGTAAAAAGAAGTTAACAAGCAACCCGATATTTCTCAGGGAGGTGTTTCTTAATAAATGTTATCTTCACGGAAATAATTCAAATCGTGAATCGACAGTTGAAATTATGACCTCCCTGTTGACTTATAAAGAGCCTTATCACCGATATGATGATAATGATTAACATGCTGATTTACAAGGGTGGGGTTTGCCAACTATTTACAGACTGTACTGTCTTCCCAGAAGCCGTAGTGCCTTGGAATGTAGGTCTCGTTGCCTCTTTAGCTTCAATTATTAACCCTAACCTGCAATGCCCCACAGTACAGTGCAGCCTCATTAAAATTAAAGGGGGTAAGTGCAGGCTTAACCTCTGTCTGTTGAACTACAGTTCCCTTTTCTTTGGAGATACCTGCTTCAAGGTTAGTTGCCCTGAAGTGAAATCATTAGTAAAGACTATTAGATCTCTGAGCTTGCAAATCAGTGCTAAGCAAAGAACCCAAGATTAGTGCAACTTGATACTCTACCAAGGATATTTAACTCCATTTAGTCTTGTCTGTACAATTATCTTAACATGGCAGGTCTTGGATTGCCTGGCTTTTGAAGAATTTTCTTAAAGCTTCTGTCATTTTCTATAAGTTCTGTGCAGGTGTGGGGCAGGAAAGGGGAGAGGGAGTTGTTTGTTGATGGAGCATGACTTCAATGGCTAGGGTTAAAACTTGGCCAGAATATACTAGATATTTTTGCGTTGTTGGCTTATCACTTGTCTAAAGCAAAAGCCAGCTGAAATCCATGTCACTTGAGACATATTTCTGTGTAGCCATGACTCTATACAATGAGAGCCTGATTTTTGAAATCTGACTTCCACATCAGCTCTCAGATGGCACTGTGAAAGACAGTTACTCTCTCCTTTTGTTCAGAGAGACCATGATTTCAGTCATATCCATCACTGGTGTGGAGACGCGCTCTATACACTTGAAGTTACCTGCATGAAACAACTCAGTAGCTTTCAAAAGAAATAGTGCCCATGTAGCGCTCTCACTATCTGGAACTTCTTCCCCACTTATGGCAATCATATGTGTTTCATTTGTGATTATTTCAACAAGGATGATAAGCACTTAGTGAAAAGGGAGTACTGATATGATGGAGACTAATTTGAAATGCATTTCTGCCCATAGTTGTGTGAGGAAGACCTCTGGTTGTAGTAGAACTACAGCAGCATGGTATACTGTGGTGGGCAGACTTCTTTTTTGGGTAGATTGTGTAGTCCCTAGGCAAGAGATTGGACCTGCTGAAATTATTCTTGCATGTCATACCTGATTCCAACCATGTTCAGAAAACACTGGCCAAACCTTTCCTTTCTGGGGCAGTCCACCCCCCTCTGAAGTTCTCGCCATCTATTGATTTAGCTCTAGCTAGTTGTACTTTGACTATATTAGGCGTATGCCTCACACATTGCGAAAATCCAGCGATAACGTTCTTTGTATTGTACAGCTTTCAACAAGACTTCCTTAAGGCCTTTTCTAAAGAGGCCATTTGTTCTCATTTTCCCCCCGCAAGGCACTGTTTCTGTAAATAGGCTTTATGGTTACAAGTGTTTCTGAGCAACAAATCCTACCTCTCCTTTACAGAAGTCCGCCCAGTTAATTTCAAGTCATTATGTTAGCTGGTGAGCAAGTGAATCCTACAGTGTACTTGTGAATTCGGGTTTCAAATTGTGCAAGAAAAGTTTAGAAATCTTAAGTTGGCATTAAAATGATTACAACATGTGACACATGTTAAATACTGTATTGCAGATTGATATCCATAATATTCATGGTGCAACTTTATACATTTCTACGCAGAAGCAAGTCTCTGCTCCAAAGATGGATTATAGGATTACAGCCACTGGTCTTAAGGATGCCAATGCAAAAATAGCTCATATTGAGCTCAGTGGGGCAACTCCCCTGATAACAGTGTTTTGACTTGCAATCTGTAATTATTATAGCAGTATTTTTCATTTTTAAAATTTTATATAATTCAGTTCCTCTTTTCCGTGTAAGACATTTCAAATAAAAAAGTCCCATGTGCTGTTTTATAAACCCATGTATGTCTACCATGTATGTTGTAATGTTACCAATGTATCATCCTCAATAGATTGGTTGGTTCTTTAGTCCACAGCTCAGAGGTGGGCAAAATGCTGCCTGTCAAGGCGTTTTTATAGCTTTTGGTCTCTTCTTGCCAATAGCAGCTCACAATTTAACATTATGGAGTATGGACATTATATAAACTTTTTAAAGCCTTGTAGTTTAAAACCAGAAGTGGACTTATAGCAATTTCCAGGGGTTTCCCCCATTTCTTGGCCTTTCAGGAAGTCTGTGCAGCTCTGGAGGGTTAACCTCCAGACCCATGGTTTGATTTGAACCAAAAACCACCTCTGGCATTTTTCCTTATCCTATTTCTTTACTGTATTTCTAATGGAAAGACAAGAAGTAGGAAAGAGAAGTATAGTGAACAAGGGCTTGGCATATGCACCAATATTATGCTGACCATATTTCCAAAAATAAATTTTGTTGAAATTGACATCTATGAAATACATACTAGCAGTGTGTGTGTGTTCTTAAGTTGAATTTGTATGTAAGTTGGAACAGATATATTTTTAAGCGTAACTCCAACCATATATGTATGTTTGTGTGTATGTATATATATATAACCCGCCTTGAGCTATGAGGAGAAGCAGGTAAGAAATAAAATTATTATTATATATTTAGCTTTGGATAGCATAGAGTGTAAACACCCCTATGATGTTTTCTTTGCTGTGTGTGCCCCTGTTCAGAAGATTTTACCTCACTTCCTATCCATGTAATCTCTGGATTTTGAAAAATGTGGGTTGTTGTGGAAACAAAAGTTGGTGATAAAGCTTCCGTGGAGAGGCCGTTTTCCCACAATAACCCTTCCAGGAGTGAACTTCCCTTCCTAGAAGTAGATTTCCTCTCACTTCTTGTTGTCTCACTCCCGTTCTTAACTATGAGTCATTTGTAACTTGGGGACTGCCTGCATTTTTGACCAGCTAAAGCAGTGGTTCTCAACCTGTCGGTCCCCAGGTGTTTTGGCCTTCAACTCCCAGAAATCCTAAGGGGTAGTAAAACTGGCTGGGATTTCTGGGAGTTGTAAGCCAAAACACTTGGGGACCTGCAGGATGAGAACCACTGAGCTAGAGTAATAAAGCTTTTTAACCATTAAATGATAGGGGCTTCTTTCCTATCTTTCCAACCCCACCACGAGTAAATCTGTCCACTGGTTAAATTTTTCATTCACTGATGGGCACCCCCCACCCTTATAGGCAGTAATCATTTCATGCACTCAGTTCTGTTGCATTCACATACATACGTTTCTTTTCCCTCCTGCTGGGTTGCTTCCATATGAGTCCAAACCCTGCAAAACTTTCAATATTATCTTCTTGACCAAATATGTAAACAGTGGATGTTTGTGAGAACAATAAAATCTACATTTTGTTATTTTTATAATTTTTTCTTTGAAGGCCAGTGGTAGAGTTGAGTATTGGATGGGAACCGGGGAAATCCAGGGTTGCCGAGCTCTGAAATGTACTTGAGCCAGTTACTTTTCTCCTGCCTGACCTACGTCACCGAGCTGTTGAGAGGAAAATGGAGAGGAGGAGAGCCATGTACATTTCCATGAGTTCATTACAGGAAAAGCAGAGTATAAAGTGGAAGTAATAAATTATGATCTTCAGCGTAGCCTCTTTGGCTATTTCAGCCTGGGCAAGTTACTATTTTTGACACATAATTCAACGCTTCTTAGTTCAAACACTGATTTCTCTGTTTATATTAATCTGCAACTGTATGTCCTATCACTCGCATATCTGCTTTTTCTTATGTTTCCCCTTTCTTATTGAGCATCATTTCCCCTTAACTAGTTCAGACTTTTGACATTACCAGAATTAATTAAGGAAGACTTTAAAAAAAAAGCTGCTTCTTACAACGGTAGCAAAGTACTGGCTTTGAGCCCACTTTGCGTAGTGACCTTTCTGACTTGTTTTAACATTCAACATGAGGGGCTCTTCCTATATCTCAGGACACAGTGAGAACTTCACCTTCCCTTACAATACAAACAGATGTCCAATCTGCCCAGCTAGCAATAACATTTTGGTTTCCTGTGCATCCACAGATGCTCTTACAAGAAGGAAAGGCTTTTGGCAAGTCCTTTCCATGGCAGCAGCCCAAGCAATTCCCATGAACTTCCTTTCCTGCCTACATTTTTCCATTCCACATCTGTGCAGAGTTTTAGGCTATAGTGTGGAGGTCGATATGTAGTACAACCAAGCATTCCTATGGAATTTCTCAGTTTTGTTGTAGGGCTTGAACACAAGAAATAAATAAAAGTAGCACAGCTGGGCAATATCTGCAGAAAGATCAACCACTATCCCAAAGACGTGTTCAAACTTTCAAGTTCTCCAGCACTTCTATCAGGGTAGGTTGGTAGAGATCGAATGAGGAGGGGAGAAGGATGAGGAGGGGAGAAGAATGAGAAAGTCTGGCATGTCGACTAAGTCTATTACCATATTTACTCGAGTCTAATGCGCCATCAAATCTAATGCTCACCTCAATTTTCAAAACCCTGAAACCCAAAAAAGTATATACCATATTATGCAAATCTAATACACACCCTAATTTTGGGAAGGTAATTCAGTCAAAAAAGGTGAGCATTAGATTCGAGTAAATACAGTATTTAATTGTCATGCATGTTGGTGAACTTTTGAAGTGTAAGACAGTATAGGACTTGGATCAAAATATTACTAGCATTGCATATTTGGGATAGGCAGGATATTTGTTTAAGTAAACGTTAAAATGAACTTCTCATGTACATAATTGGCCCCTTTAAGTTGATGATTTTTAAAAATTTATCCTTATCATTAGTGTGCTATAGTGCTTTTTATTGCTGGACTAGGACTCCAGGAGATCAAAATGTAAATCCTTTCTTGGCCTTGAATGCTCAACTTCTGACCCTGGGCAAAGTCACAATCTCTCACACTCAAATGAAAGCAAGGGCCAGCCTCTTCTAAATCAACCTGTCAGTCATTTTTGGGGAAAAAAAGATGTTCAGATGATGTCTACATTTTTACAACAGCACTTACGTTGTTCATCTGGATGGTTGAAACCTCAAAGTGTGACCTATAAAATTATGTAACAAAAATTGAAAAGAATTCTGTTTCTGGTTTGAAAGTATTATTTCCTTTTTAATTGTGCAGTACTTTGAAAGTAATTGTTATGCTCCTTTGTATTTTTGGCTGCCACAAACAATGTTGAACTGGTTGAGACTCAATGATATATTCATTGAAAAACTATAGCAAAATGTGCTGCAGGATGTCCCGCACAAACAAGATTTTTGTAGTGTAATAAACTTTTTCCATGTTTTTATTATAGAACCAATTAAAGAAAAATCGTGTTTCATAGTGTAATAATTAAACTTTGCTGTAGTGTACAAATTAAGTAACCTAGAAAAACATTTCATCAACCGAAACATTAACCAGCTTCTGTGGAATAATGCATGCTTTCTGCACACACACATACATACACACATATATATCTGTCTTATAAAATTAAGACATTGCAGCCATTCTTAAGAGGGGAATAATTTGAATCATAGAAAAAAAAAGAATACATTCTTTTAACCTATAAAGTGAAACAGTTAATGAAAATGGCTTTTAAAAATGTCTCAGTTATCTGTGTCATTGTTAGATCTTTGTGTAATCCATCTCTGCATTCCATGATCTAGCCTTTACTCAGGAGCTAGGCATCTCCGATGAGAACTCAGAATTAATTTTTTCTAGTTTACCTTGTATTCCTGATTGTTAAATATTTTCCCTTTTCCTGCCCCCAAAACTGTTGAAAATTGCATGAGTTACTTTCATCAGCTCTAAATAATTATCTCACTCATTTAATAAAACATACACCACAGCCTTCTTACCGGTGGGACTAGTACCATGGTTTCACCCTACCCGCATCTGACAAAATATTTCCTCTTTAAGAAATGTTGTAGATCTTCCAGGCAATTCTATGGTATGCAAAATTCCTCCAACACAAATTGTGATAACTTCTGGCAGAGGTTTTTCATTTCAATTGGGTTTGCTACTGTCCATGGTTTTCTGTTTCCATGGTAAGTCCATGAATGTATCCCCTATGGAGAGAAGGAATATACTGTTCTAATGTCCACACTCAATTCTGTAGCAAATGTGATACCCTTTTCCATCATTTTGCAGGTTATTGAAGGAAAGCTGGCCCCTTTCCTTGGGAAAGTCATCAAATTTGCCACCTCTCATGTATATAGCTGCAGCCTTTGCAGTCAAAAGGGATTCATCTGCGAGATCTGTAACAATGGCGAGATCCTGTACCCATTTGAGGACATTTCTACAAGCAGGTAAAAATCTGTGATGCACGTGTTACCATTATTCTTCTAGTTATCTTCTATACACATAATAAAAGTGAAAATCTATATGTGTGTGTGTGGAAAGGTGTCCATTTACACAACAGCCTCCTACCTCCACAAACTGCTTTTACCCACAGTGCTGAGGAGCCACCAAAGTCCGCCCTCCAAGGACATTGCAGGTTACAGCGAGCCTGGTTTGGGGAGGATTGACCCACGATTCTGGGAATTGTAGTTTACCCACATCATTATGTATTTTCTAATGGGAGCATTCATAAAAACGAAATCAAAGATTGACTTTTTCAAATAGTGTTGATAATTAACTAAATGATATTACCTAACACCCCAAAACAAACAATGCCTTTTTCAAATAACCTGGGCACTGCCAGGTACCCAAGCTAGTTTTTAATAAATAAATTGAATGAATCAGGCATGCCTATCAAGTTTCCTTCCACTCTATGTCTTCTTCTCATGGCTAAATAAGATATGACATTAAATTGATTTTTCGCTTCAAGAAAGGATTTTCCCAATGCAAAATAACAGCTTCAACTGGGCCATTTTAGTAAAGACTACAAGAGGGTGTGAAATACGCTCTGTATTATTCACTGTATGCCAAATACAAATAAATATAATAATAACAAATGCAAATAGGCATTTAGTGTTATGTCTGGTTTGACCTTCTAAGTCCAGAATAATCACTTTTCTACTATATCTCCTTTTTTGGCTTGAGTGATCTTCCCATTCCAAGGTTTGCCGGTAGGTAGAGTGTATATACATTTTAAAGAAATGTTTAGAGCATTCTGTGTGTACCTGTCATAGTTATATTGAAATCTGGGGATGTGTGCCTGGATCACTTGAAAAATGCCAAGTGTAAACCTGTCTGTGGAGGACCGGTTGTATGATTTCAGTGAAGAATGTGCACTATGCTTCTGTGGCATTTACTGTCATTCTTGTGTCTACCCCCATGTAAACACCAGAAGATTTGTTGGAGTCAATTACAGCCCAATATTATGTGCTGAGGGCTAGACATATGGGCTCATGTTAAACACTGTGATGTACATAACCTTAAGGGAAGACTTGTGATCTCTGGAAGTTGTTTCAGAAATTTTACATCTAAGAAGTCTTAAGATAAATCTTTTCTGGAGGCATACCCTGGATGTGCAAGCATGATACTTTTAGAGACCCCTTTGGCTTCAGATTTGTGTGTAGCTGCAGCCTTTGTAGTCAGCTTAAATGGGAGGCTAGTCCGCAAGCTATATGCTCCTGTTTCCCCAGAAATGTATAAGAGACCTATACATTTCCAAAGCCTGGCTTTGGAAGAAGATAGAAAAACTTCATGTTTCTGGTTCATAGACAAAATGCATTTACAGCCATTTTTTGTGTCAGGAGTGACTTGAGAAACTGTCATTTCTGGTGTGAGAGAATTGGTCGTCTGCAAGGACGTTGGCCAGGGGATGCCTGGATTTTTGATGTTTATACCGTTCTGTGGGTAGAGCTAGAGCTGACAGAGGGAGCTCACTCGTGCTCTCCATATTCAAACCCATTGTACCACCAAGGGCTCCTTTTATGTACCACAGTACATACCGTGTTTCCCCGAAAATAAGACAGTGTCTTATATTAATTTTTGCTCCCAAAGATGCACTAGGTCTCCCCCGAAATAATTGCTAAATATAAGGCCTCCCCCGAAAGTAAGACCTAGCAAAGTTTTTGTTTGGAAGCATGCCCATCGAACAGAACACCAGAGCATGCAGGATCGGTAAATGTATGTACCATATACATGGAAATAATGGTAATGGAAAAATAAGACACCCCCTGAAAATAATTCACATTTATTGTCGAACAAAAAAATGAACATTTATTATATACTGTACAGTAGTTGTCATCACAAACCAGCATAACCAGACAAACTGTGAATCCTATCAAGAATTTCTTATTACTACCATTATTTCCATGTATATGGTACATACATTTACCGATCCTGCATGCTCTGGTGTTCTGTTCGATGGGCATGCTTCCAAACAAAAACTTTGCTAGGTCTTACTTTCGGGGGAGGCCTTATATTTAGCAATTCAGCAAAACCTCTACTAGGTCTTATTTTCTGGGGATGTCTTATTTTAGGGGAAACAGGGTAGTAGATATGTGTGCGAAATTCGTTTCTAGTGTTTCAACTGTTTCTTTCGTGTCTTCTGTTTCTTCAGAAGCTCAAAATGGGAAGTCCCCTTCCCACACGAAAATCTGCTCGACACAAAAGCCTGCTTTCGTGTGCATCCAAACTTGCCTCCTTGCCTTGGAAAGAGTGTGTGTGTGGTGGAGCGTGCAGGCAGGCAGGCCTGGAGCTTGGCTGCAGGCACGCTCTGGGCCTGCCTGCACGCCCCGCCACACATGCACTCTTGGAGTATGTGGCGGGGAGTGTGTGGTGGGGTGTGCAAGCAGACAGGCTCAGAGTGTGCCTGCAGCTGAGCGCCTCTTACTTTAGAGCTGCAGGCACTGTCAGGCGTGCATACCTTCCGGGCCTGCATGCACGCCCCACCACACGCACTCTTTTTCCAAGGACAGTGTGTATATGGCAGGGCTTGCAGGCAGGCCCAGAAAACGCACACACCTGCCAGTCCCTACAGCCGAGCGCCTCGTACTCTAGAGTAGAAACAGCAAGTGCCAGGTAAGAAAAATGCACTCCGGGAAGGAGAGCCAGTGCGTGGGATTTTTGGCCCCAAAACAAAAGAATCAAAAAGCAACTCTCCCAAGTTTGGGAGGCTAATAAAAAACAGATCAGGGCCCCCAACGAAAGCCAGGACATGAAATGGGACATTTCCCCTGAATGCACATAGGGTGCTCTCACACTGCACATTAGGCCCAAGGTATAATGTAAGCCATAGATGAAAGGGTTGATGAAATATATGTATGCTCTGATTTGTTCATGAGTTTGCCCTGTTTAATTTGTCTTCTTATTACGTGCCTCTTTATATGTGAAAATGGGCCAAACACTATTCATATTATTAATCTCACAGAGTGGTCTTCAGTGGATTGTCCAGCTATGAAGCATCAGGTATTGAATAATCAAGTTTTGAACATGTATGGTGTTGATCTGCTTTCTATTTTGGTTGGCAGCTTGTGAGATGGCCAAGATTATTTTCTTAGGTCACTCTGTTACTGTGTTTCTACACAACTGGAAGAATATTCCTTTGTCAGTGTAGCCAAACCTCCTGGGAGAGACATCTTTATATGCTGTTACCATATTTCTTCCATTGTAAGATGCTGTCGATTGTAAGCACACTCTCATTTCTGTAGCACCAACAATAACAAAAAATACATCACATCTGCCATTCTAAGACATACCCCATTTTTAGATATGTTTATACAGTATAGGGGAAAAGTGTGTATTAGAATTGAAAAAATACAGCATTTGCCCAGTCATTCTCTGGATTGGATCCATTTGTTGCTTTTGTTTTATGGTGAAATGAGAACCCTGTCTATAAGCTATCTTAAATTATGTGTGGCACAAGTATATAAGTATTCTAGAAGAAAACAAGGAGATCATTTCCAAACTTCAGCTCAGTCAATACAAGTCATGAATGAAGAGGCATCAGAACTAATGTTAATCTGACCTAGGATAAAGAAAATATTGGTGATATTGGTGAGGAAAATGAAAGAATGCAAAAACGTGATAGAAGAGACCATACCTAGCCATGGCGTTCTTACGGCAGTTAGTACGGCATCTACTGTATATACTCATGTGTAAGTTGACTTCATGTTTAAGTTGAGGGCAGGATTTGTAGCCAAAATTAAGGATTCTGAAATGATCCATGGATATGTCAAGGATCATTCCACTTGAGTATATGTAGGCATTACTCTCTAGATTGAGAGGCCCTATGGGAGTGTGTAGTGCAGTCTAAAAGTGCCCTAGCAACTCAATTGATAATACAATGTAACATGATTTTTGTTCCTGGGTTATAAATGTCATTTCCTAATTGGTTCTATTGTAAAAACATGAACGAAGTTTTTTAAACTGCAAAAGGTTTGTTTTTGCTGGACATCCTGCTTTTTGCTGGACTATATATAGCACATGTTGCTATAGTTTTTCAATCAACATATCATTGAGTCTCAACCAATTCAACATAGGGTTGCTGTGAGTTTTCCGGGTTGTATGGCCATGTTCCAGAAGCATTCTCTCCTAACATTTCACCCATATCTATGGCAGGCATCCTCAGAGGTTGTGAGGTATATTGGAATCCAGGCAAGTGGGGTTTATATATCTGTGGAATGTCCAGGGTGGAAGAAAGAAATTTTGTCTGTTTGAGGCAAGTTTGAATATTGCAATTGGCCAGTTTGATTAGCATGGAATAGCCTTGCAGCTTCAAAGCCTGGCTGCTTCTTGCCTGGGGAATCCTTTGTTGGGAGATGTTAGCTGGCCCTGATTGTTTCTTGTCTGGATTTCTCCGTTTTTGAGTGTTGCCACATTGGCAAGATTATGAATTTTGTTCAGTTAAAGAAAATAGTGAATTCAAAATAGCAGTGGCCACTCTTTAAATACAAGTGTATTTAGTCACTCTGAATGTGTACATTTCAGATTAGGGTTGACTTGTGGAATGGGATAATTTGGATGGGATTTCTGGGGTTGGGGTGTCAGCAGGTGTCAGATATGCATGTCATCTCAAATGTCAGAATATCCATAGGGCTTTTGTTACCTCTGGTTTCTTTGGCAATATTACTCCTAGGACCATTTCTAGGGAGAGTTCTCTGTTCTTGTTTGGATGTCATCCAGAAGCAGCTCATAGGCCACACCACATATTAAGATGTTAGTAGAGGTCTCCCTTTGGTGTTGTTTTCTGCGAGTAGGGTGCCATTTCCCTGTTTGGGGCTGTGGTCAATGACCTGCATAACAACCCTAGTCCTCATATTTTCAGTTCCCACTATTCCCTCTAAATCACCTCCATGCACACACCTTTTGTGGATTTTCAGGCAGTCTTCACTGTGTGTATCCCAAACACTTGCAAGTGTAACAGGGTTGAAAATAAAAGATGGACCAGATTTCATCCCTGGTGCCTTCATTCCTAGATATCAACCTCTTCTAGTGATTTTATTTCTAGAAAGTGCTATCTTACGCAAGCAGTGAGGGTCAAGTTCCAGCAATACTAATGTGTTGTAAGAGTAAAATCACATGGTCTGCTTTGACATCTTCAGGATTGACAGAGACTTTTCATTGGAGTTAATTCTCAAAATGGATGAAGATGTTTAAGCTTCATTCAACAATAGTTTTTCCTATGTTATAATTGTGGCTTAATGGTAGGTAAATGAATAACACTATATAACAAACTTTTTTTTCCTGTTCCTGGTTTGAAAGTGTCATTTCTTGTTTAATTGTGCAGTACTTACTTTGAAAGTAGTTATTATTCTCCAGAAACTTCGTTTTTGTGGCTGCCACAAACTATGTTGAATTGTTTAAGACTCTATGAGATATTCATTGAAAAACCAGAGCAAAATGTGCTACAGGGTTGTCCCACAGAAATAAAATTTTGGCAGTTTAATAAACTTTTTCCATGTTTTTATAACAGAACCAATTAGGAAATGACATTTATATCCCAGGAACAAAAATTGTGTTTTATAGTGTAATCTTTCTTTTATTCCCTCTAAAAGATGGGTTTATTATATATGGAATGTTTGAATACCTTTCACATGCACATACAAACAGGCCTGTAGCGAGGGGGGGGGGGTTAGGGGTTCAAACCCCCCCCCCCCAAATTTTTCAAGTTATAAAAAAAATCTCGTTTACTCATGAATTTTAACTGGTTAGCCAAATCCCCATGCTAAGTCTATGAGATGCAAAACATTAAGAGTCCATCCAGGCACTATCTCAAGCAGATATTGACAGGAGGGGTATGTGCTAGGGGTTCAACCCCCCCCCCCCCCCGAAATTTTCAAAACCCCTCCCGAAATTTTTTTCTGGCTACGGCCCTGCATACAAACACACCATTTTGTAAATGTTATCATCAAAAAGTGAGTTTTCTTTAATCCTCAAATCAAGATAAAGCAATAAATATTAACCCATATGCTTTTTGGCACAATCAGTTTTGCTATTGCCTTTCTATATTCAGCCTTGCTAAATATGAATTAAAATGAAAGCATCTCATTTATCTTTTTAAAAATTGAAATTCTTATAGCTCTTTAGCCTCTAGTTAGAAAGGTATAAGAAATCGAAACCATCCAGCAGTCAAGTGCTCTGAGGAGAAATTTCTTTAATTGTCTTAAAGGTCTTCTGAGCTTTACTGAATTCATGGCTTTCTTGAATGACTATGTCTATATCCACTATGATGCCTTTATTGTGTGCCAGCGCCTTGAATTTTCTAGATACAAAACAAGATGCACCACAGCGGAGGGTGGAGTTTGCTCTCAGAGCAAGGAATCTCTTGAGAGCAGCTTTGGTAGAACTTGGCAGTCAGGCTGTTGGGAAGGGAAGTAGAGAGATGTTTGTTGTTTGCTCGTTCAGTCACTTCCGACTTTGTAACCTCATGAACCAGCCCACGCCAGAGCTCCCTGTCAGCCGTTGCCCCAGATCCTTCAAGGTCAAGCCACTCACTTCAAGGATACCATCCATCCATCTTGCCCTTGGTTGGCCCCTCTTCTTTTTTCTTTCCATTTTCCTCAGGATCATTGTCTTCTCCAAGCTTTCCTGACTTCTCATGATGTGGCCAAAGTACTTCATCTTTGCCTCTAATACCCTTCCTTCCAGTGAGCAGTAGGGCATTATTTCCTGGAATATGGACTGGTTGGATCTTCTGGCGGTCCAAGGTAATCTTGGAAAGTGGAGAGTTAGATTTAAATGTGTGTGTTTTCAGATGTGATTTGTCATGGCTGGCCTGTTTGTCCCTTATGAGAGAAGACGAATCTCACTCTTTCTTCAAGAGCTAGCATTTCCATTTGCACTAACCCTGTTTGCTTAGCATTCTTACCCCCCCCCCTTTTTTTCTTCTTCTTCTTTCTTTTTGTCAGTCCTTGTGCAAACAGAGCAAATACCTGGATAATGCACTCATCTGGCTTTGAATACACAAATATTACATACCCTTTTCTTGCTAATCAGCGTGACACATTCCTTTGTTGGCCAAATGGTTCCAAAGCAAACACAATCATTTCACCTAATTAGCAGGGTTTTGTGGGCTGTGGCTGGCAGGCTTCTGACATCCTGTCCAACAAAACCTAACCCCCACGTTTGTGGACTTTAACGCTCGTCCACAAGGCTTGCACATTCTTTCTTCTTTCTCCCATTTTGCTTGGTTTGGTATTCGTTGTGTTAAAGTATTTTCCGTCGCTGTCTTCTGGGTGTTGAGTCTTTCCTTTGTTTGTATGACAAATGAAAATAGTAAAATTCAAGCTGGGTATAAGAAGTGAAGAAGTCTTCTGGTGTTTATAACTTTAACAGGTTGAATATCCCTTATCTGGAATTCAAAATGCTTTGAAATTGTCCACCTGGGTGGCTGAAAATTTTGCTTCCGATGGTTGAAGATGCCAAAATGTTGTTTCATGCACAGAAATATTAAAAGTACTGTATATAAACTTCAGGATACGTCTATAAGGTGTATATAAAACATCAATGTATTTCATGTTTGGACTTGGATCCTAACACCAAGATATCTCATTATGTATATGCAAGTACAGGCAGTCCCTGTGTTACAAACAAGACCTTTTACAAACTGCCACATCACCTTATTCATCCAGTCGACATCTTCTAGGTATGGTGGACACTGACCACAGCTGTCGTGTTTGTAGGACTCAATGAGGTGGGCATTGTAAGTTTGTCCTTAAATTGAATTTGTATGTCAGAACAGGTACATTTTTAAGTGTAACCCTGGCATATTTTTTTTGTTTTTAGTTTTGGTTGGCATAAGGAAGGTTTTTGTTTGCTGTCTGTTCAGAATATTTCACGTCACTTTCTCTCCTTGTGACAACTGGATTTTGAAAAATTTGACTTGTTGTAGAAACAAGGATTGATGAGAAAGCTTCAGTGAAGAGACCTTTTCTCCATGATAACTTTTTCAGGAGTGAATTTCCCTTCAAAGAGGTAGAAATTTCTCTCACTTACTGTTGTCTCACCCCCATTTGTAACTAGGAGTCTTATGTAGGGTAGATATCTGTAACTCGGAGATTGCCTGTATTCCAAAAAAAAAAAAATTAAAAAAAATCACCAAAAACCCTGAAATATGGAAAATGTCAAGTCCCAAGCATTTCACATAAGGGATACTGAACCTGTGTAAGGGCTAGGCCAACAAAAGAAGCTGTTGGTGCTGCTGAAAATAGTATTCTCTGGCTTACTGTATATACTCGAGTATAAGCCTAGTTTTTCAGCCCTTTTTTTAAAACTGAAAAAGCCCCCCTCAGCTTATACTCAGATGAGGGTCCTGGTTGGCTTATATTTGGGTCAGCTTATACTCGAGAATATATGGTGCATTTATTATTTTTCTCTATTACTATTGGTAAATTATGTTTATTATTTTTCTCTACTATTGTTGCTACTATTACATTTATTTTACTCTATTTTTATTATTATTAATACATTTATTATTTCACTCTGATCTTATTATTACTGTATTATTATAGCATTTATTATTTTATTCTATTTATTACTTGTATTATTTTCCTGTATTTATTATTATTATTATTATTATTACATGTATTATTTTACTCTATTATTATTAAAAGGATACATAAGCACATTTACATTGAAGAAGATGAGAATAATGATTTGATCAGAGTTGGACACTTTTATCTTAAATTTGAGCTTTATGTAAATATTCAGAAACATTTAACCTACCAATGCCTCAATTAATGTAATTTTATTGGTATCTATTTTTATTTCTGAAATTTACCACCCTTGGCTTATACTGGAGTCAATGTTTTCCCAGTTTCTTTACAGTAAAATTAGGTGCCTCAGCTTATATTCAGGTCGGCTTATACTCGAGTATATACGGTAATTAGGTCTTACTTCACTGAAGCCCAGAGGTAAGCATTTCAAGTGATAGACATTCAATGTAGAAGATCTTCATTCTGTAGATGCTTCAGCACATTAACAGTTATTTGCATATGCTTTAGATATAGGACAGTGTATTTTTGCACAGCTTTCAGTACTGAGCCTTGTCATTGGCAAGCAAACAACTAATTTTTCCCTAAAATATGCCTTCCTTAAGAATGCAGATTTAGAGAAATGGCTGGGATTTTGGGGAATTGATGTCCAAAACACTTAGTAGGCCAAAGATTGGAAACTACTGGTTGAAGCAATTTCTTTCCCAAAGGGGAGACACCTCCTCCCAAACTGGTCTCCTGCTCATTACTTTCCTTTTTCTGAAACTTTGCCTGCCTTCTCCACACATGAACTGCCACTTTAGGAGCCTGGTCATTCATGTCAGCCATGCCTACTTTCTCGCCTGATCTCGGGACCTTGTTGCAGATTGCTACGTTTTGCGGTTTCTGAACCCTTAAGGCACATGTGTCAAGCTCAGGGCCCATGGGCTGAATGCAGTCCACCAGATCATTTTATGTGGCCATCCAGATGCTGGATGATACCTCCTATATTCCTCATCATTAGACATTATGACTAGAGCTGATAGGAGTTGTGATACAGTAAGATCTGGAAAGTTGCAGTTTGTTCTGTTAGTTAAGAAAGTTGGGTTTGTATTTAGATACAAGGCTCATGGGTAGGATATCTGACTTTAAAATGTCCTTTAACCTTTACCCCACCTCAGAGTCATAAGTAGTTGAGTTGCAATTCAGATTATTCTCAGTCTGCATAGTGGATAATTGATTGTGATGGGAGTCATTGTTTTTTAACATCTGGGGACTCAAGCTGGTTAAGAACTAAAGAGCACCAACTGCTAAGTAAAAAAATAACAGTTGTCCCTCTGTGTCCACGGAATCTTCATCCATGGATTAGTGGTTCTTTGAAAGCTACCATAAGGCTGATGTGGCCCTCGATGAAAATGAGTATGACATCCCTGCTCTAGGGCAAACAAACAAACATCAAACCTTATTTCTGAGGTTACCATTCGGTCTCAGGGGTCTCTTTGTGTTGCTGTGCTTTTACATTTTAGCGCCTGTGTAAACATGTCCTGCCTGTGTCTGTATACACACCCTTTGCGCAAGCATTAAGCTCACATACTCTTGCCAGACATAGTTCACAAGGCAAGGCATTTTATAGCATTTTAAAAAATCTCTTTTTTGTAAATTCAAAACACCAGAGTGTATGGAAAATAAAAGAGCATGTACATGTGGCTTGTTGACTACCATGCTCAGGCACCATCCTGAATACAATGTGGTCACTATTTCTTATTCACCTCTATGAAAATGCACAGTGTGATTGTATCTCTAGTGAGTCAAGAACCATCGGGATCTTTTATTCAGTATGGCAGCCATACAACAAAAAAGGGGGAAGTTAGCCAAGAATAATGGCCAAAGGTGAACCATGCAAATTGTCTTCTACCACAAATATTTGAGAGAGGAGGAGAGTAGAAATCTACTAGCATTTGGGCCAATGTATTATTTTTAAAAAGAAATAGCGGTAGGGAAAGGAGACGATGGGAAGAGAGGTTAGAATCAAGGAGGAGGGGGAAGTCAGGGAAATGGCTAGGCAGGGCCTTAGTTTCTCTGTGCAACAAGGATCTTCAAAGTATAACATCACAGGGTGAACCATGCAAGGAGTGCCATAGATAGATCTAAAGTAATGCAGTAGAAAAAGGAAAAAATAAACTTAAAGTGGGTATGTTGATCTTATTTCAGAGTCAAGGTAACCCAAAGGACCTCACTTCCCAGATGGTCACAGATACTTGGAGATTCACCGAGGGCACTGAATCTGTTTGGTCTATAAGGCTTTGGTCCTGAATTCAAAGTATGGAAAGGCCCTCAATGTCAAACGTTTCATTGTGCATATCGAGTTGTGTTTCAAAGTTGTCCAAGATCACCACATAGCCAGCAATGCCATTATTAGGGACCCCAGAATAAAAGAGTTTAGCTGCAAAAATAGGATTCGGAAGAGAGAGAGAAACACAGAAGAAACAAAACAGTGAGAGACTGGCTTGAAGCATGAGAATGTGGAAATGTATTTACAGTTGTCCATAATGGAAATGCACAGTATCTGTTGAAATGTTGAAATCTTCAGAAGGGAGACCATTTCACTTTTTGTTTTATTTCTTAAATACGTAAAGCATCCTCTATATATTTGAAAGTCACCCTCTTACTTTAGAAACACAATTTGATGTAAACAGTTTGGTATAAGTGCCTTTTTTCCAGACATTTGTCAATTAAACTTATTAATTTTTGCTACAAATGGAACTAAAAGATTCTAAACAATGCCAGATCTGTTAGCAACCTTTATGGGTGTGTCAGTTTATTAGGAGTAGGCAAAATATAATAAGAACAGAAGGAGCTATCAACAATAACATGGTCTCCTCTTGTCCTTCGTAGTGTCAGACATAAGTGCTCCTTCTCATAAAAATAAATTGGAAAACCTAGACTAGGAATTACAATGTTCTGAAACTGTATGTTGGGGTAGGGAATAGTTTGAGGCTAAGTGAAGTGTGAATACTAAAGCTAGGATTGCTCATGCCATTATATTTCCCATTTCTATGAATAGTTGTAAAAGTTGGGGTGAAGAAACATGATGTGAAAAATCAATTCATGTGAAATAAAGGGCTAGAAATGAGTTCTGTGGATACTGTGGATGACTAAACTGAGGTTGTACTTTGGCCATATCATGAGAAGAGAAACGATCATAATGCTTGGCAAGGTAGAAGGCAGAAGGAAAAGACGAATTGCATTACGAATTTATAGACCTAATCAACGAAGCCACAGCCTTGAATCTGCAAGACCTGAGCAGGACTGTTGGGGACAGATTGACATGGAGGTTTATAGGATTGCTATAGATTGAAGTCAACTTGATGGCCGTTGATAACAACAACGCTGCTACATTGGCCTGCTGAAGCCTTGGCGGGTGGCACTCCCAACACATTCTGTCCTGGGAATTGTTTGCCCCTGGATGCCACCATCAGCTCCGTGAGGGCATAGCATGCCCTTTTGTTGTGTCTTTGGCCAGTTTGAGGAGTAGGCAACCCTCTTATGCCCCTCCAGGTTCTTTAGTAAAAGAGAGAAATTTGTCTCTTGACTAATTTTGCATAGTTTTGAGCAGACATAATATTCATGTTTCCATAAAAAAATGAAGAAATGGAAACCATGACAAGGAGTTGCTATTGTACACAGTCTTGCATAAATGTTATCCTCATATCTAGTTTTTACACATTATTTTGGGGCAATAAAGCTCTAGTTAGTACTGGGATGGAAGATGGTCAATGATTATGAGGTGCTGTAAGTTATATTTCAGAAGAGAGGATGTAACAAACCCACCTCTGAACATACCTTACCTAAGAAAACCCTGAGAAATTAATGGATTGCCATAAAGTAGCAGACACAGTAGCAGAATACACAAAATCACACATATGAATACATGTTTTGTCATATATGTTTTGTCAATTATAGAATCTATTCCATAATCCAGTGTATCTCAAACTCTGCTCCTCCAGATGTTTTGGATTTCAGCTCCCACAATTCCTAACAGCTAATAAACTGACTGGGATTTCTGGGAATGAAAGTCCAAAACACTTGGAAGAGCAGAGTTTGAGAAACACTAATCTATTTTTTTCCAGGCATTCACATATCTAGCTGGGATGGTGGTTTGAGGAAACGTTGGCTGGATCTACACTATCATATAATATAGATTATCAAAACAGATAATCCACATTATCTGTTTTGAACTGGATTATATTACACTTCCATATAATCCAGTTCAAAGCAGATAATCTGTATTTTATATAGTAGTTTAGATCCAGGCATTGTGCTTCCTTTATCCGTTTCCTGCATTGCTAATTAAAAGGATCATCCAGAGTATACTCCTGATGCATTTTAAAAGAGAAGACTTTTCAATTCGGAGAATCAAATGTGTTCACAGCACCAATACCATATAAGTAAGGCAGGCAGTGGTCCACCCCTCTGCACCCTTAAGGCCAATGTAAGAATAGGAAGTGAAAAGTGCCTGTCCGTAAGCAACCCTGGGAAGTTAAACAAGACTGCCCAGGAATGGAGTCTGTCGCTGCTTGTTGAAAGGTTTTGCCCAGTGTCATTTTCAAAGCAACAAATGCATTCTCCGCAGTGCCATTGTTTTTATGTTTCACAAAGGGATCTGAGAAGAGAAGGATAAAAGAAAAGCAATACAGAGCCTCTTTGGAAAAGAAGTGCCAGAACAGATGTGTCCCAGGAACACCCTCTTTCCCAACACAGGTGCATCTCTTTACCCTCAGATGTTAAAGGGGTCCAGACTCAGGTCTAGGTGTGGCCTTGGGCAAGAGAAAGGCGGGCGGGCGGGCAGGAAAGAAAGAAAGTGGGCATAGGTTGCACTTCTGAGAACATAGAACTTTGTGGCTCTGCTTTAGGGTAGATTGCAGCCAGAAGATTCAGGTGCAGTCAAGGTGTGGTCAAGGAAGCAATACCTGAAATTCCCTCTCCTACTATTAAAAGAGACAGGGCACCCTGCCCCCCTTATTTCATGAGACAGCTCTAAGTGTGGAGAGTCAGCCTGGCATAGCCATTTTCAGCACTGGACTAGGGCACTAGGAGACCAAGGTTCAAATCACATCTCAGCCATGGAAACCCACTGGGAGACCTTGAGCAAGTCATACTCTCAGAAGAAGGCAAACACAAAGCCCCTCTGAAAAAATCTTGCCAAAAAAAAATGATAAAGTCACTTTAGGTCATTGGTTCTCAACCTATGGGTCCACGGGTGTTTTGGCTTACAACTCCCAGAAATCCCGGCCAGTTTCCCAGCTGTTAGGATTGCTGGGAGTTGAAGGCCAAAAACATATGGGGACCCACAGGTTGAGAACCACTGCTTTAGGGCTTCCAGAAGTCAGAAATGCCAGCAACAGCAACAACTCTAGTTGTGATGAATTCAGGTTTGCATTTTCTTGTCTTCCTTGATTCCCCTTCAGCTATAGTAAAATTCAGCAACACATATTGGACCAAACAGTGTTTTGCATAAAATATTTTGTGTGTGTGTGTGTGTGTACAACTTTCACAGAATTCCTAACAGTTTTGTATCATTTTTTGCTGAAAAAGGTGATTCCTGCATTTCTTGAGTGTTAATTTGGAAATGAGAAGTTGAGGTGCAGGTTAACTGTGAAACTTTTGGAGAACGTGTGCAGGACTGAAACAATAAATGGTGATGGGGTTTTAAGTGGAGCCTACATCTACTATTTCACATATATATTAATTCAAAATATTTATGTACTGCTAAACCTCTGCCTCCCCATGATAATTTGCTGAATATTTAAAGCATTCAAATGTAAAATACCAGATTTACTCGAGTCTAATGCTCACTTTTTGGGGGTAAATGACGTCGCTAAAATTGAAGTGTGCATTCAATTTGATGGCATGTTAGAATTACACACCTAAACCTACCTGTGCTGTTGGGCGAGCGATCCCAGCTGGGAACAGAGGAGAAAGAGGCAGCTGTGGTCATGAAAAGGCTGATGGGAAGCAGATAGTGGCCACAAAAAGGCTGGTAGGAAAGCCAGATGGAGGGACAGAGCTTCTCATCAACCTTTTCATGGTCACCACCACCTCACATTGCATTCAACAGCAAATCCTCTTCTTGTAATGCACACCTTAAAAAATTAGGTGTGCATTGCATTCCATAGTGCATTATACTTGAGTAAATACAGGTATAGTTAATTCAAACAATACATAATATTTTAAAAACTACATTATATTGACTGTATGGTTCTAATTCTCCTCTTCTTAAGCTGGTTTTACCAAGGAGCAAGTTAATTACTGGTGGCATGGGGTCCCTTTCTCTCTCTTTTTTTTCTTTTTTGCAAATTGCTTGAATGATGTATTTGCTCATAATTTTAAAATCATTAATCTTTTCCCCCCAACCTGGTTCCCTGATTTAATGTATCTGGGTAGCAACGGCAGGTGTGCTTCACTCTTCCCTAATCCTTCAGGCGTCCATTTCAACAGGAATTCCTGATAAGCTTTTACATTCTCCAGTTGACTGAGGAGAGTGATCAAACGAGGGAAAGGGAGAGGCCATGAATGAATGCAAAATGACACTCTCATCAATCATTAGTCCCAGCAATTCCCAAGGAATAGTAGTAAATCACCATTGAAAGGGGAATTAGTTTGATAAAGTCAGCATTAGTGTCAAATGTGGATGATTTAAAATTTTAAAATCACTCCTGTTTTCTTTGGCTGTCATCTGGCCTATGGTTTGGGTTGCTTGCATATGTTCCATTCTAGTGAAGAATAGAGTAACATGTTTAAGTTAAGCATGTAAAATCTGTAAGAGACTTGGAGAGTCAGCATTTGCCAACAGCTGCAATTCTGCATTTTGGGAAGCTGCTTAAACCCCACGGACACCAGTAACTGAATGCAGAATTTTAGCATGAATGCTGTACCAAATTGCCAGCATACCTTATGCCGAGTCATACAAGCAGCTCTTCTTTTGCCCCGTCTTTTCATTCCATATGGATTCAGTGGGGTCTACAGATTTTTCCATGCCACTGCTTCTTAAACTGGAGTCCTGACCCCAAATGGGCTACCTTTTGGCTCAATGTTGTGGGTCAGAAAAAATGGCAATAATAAAAGGTTTCCAAATGCCACCCATTTACACAAATCTGTTAGCAATGTTTAGTATTTACAAAGAGCTTCAGCTATACTTTAGAAAAAGGAAAATCAGCTTCTTTAGCAAGTCTTGCAAATGCTGGTTTATTATCAGAAAATGTTTGATTTTTATATCTATTTTGTACACCTGTATACCTAGGGTCATGTAAAAATGTCTCAGGTAGAAAGAGTTCACGAGTGAAAAAAAGTTTAAGAAGCTCTACTTTATGTGAGCTTCTTAAACTTAAACATGGAGCCCCTGGTGGCGCAGTGGATTAAATCACTGAGCTGTTGAACTTGCTGACCGAAAGGTTGGTGATTCGAATCTGGGGAGCGGGATGAGCTCCCGCTGTTAGCCCCAGCTTCTGCTAACCTAGCAGTTCGAAAACATACAAATGTGAATAGATCAATAGGTACTGCTCCAGCGGGAAGGTAATGATGTTCCATTCAGTCATGCCAGCCACATAACCTTGGAGGTGTCTGTGGACAACGCTGGCTCTTCAGCTTAGAAATGGAGATAAGCATCAACCCCCAGAGTCAGATATGACTAGACTTCACGTCAGGGGAAACTTTTACCTTTACTTACTTTATGTGACTGGCTCTCAAAGAATTGTGAAATTTCCTTTTTTGGACTACACTTCCTGTAATCCCCCAATTCTATATGGCCATTAGTTTTTAACCCAAGAAAACCACTTCTTCCGGCCAAGTCGACATGGAGATGATTTCAGTTGTGGTGGGGCACTGAAGGTGTATTGAAACCTGAATCTCTATATAGTGGGGACAGAATCTGGAATAATAAATCTACCAATATCTGACTTCTGTGTCCTCAGGTGCGAGAGCTGTGGGGCCGTCTTCCACTCCGAATGCAAGGTGAAGGCTGTCCCGTGCCCCAGATGTGTGCGCCGGGAGCTCCAAATGAAGCAGAAGTCTTTCTGGAGGAGGCTCAACATGGACGAGAGCCTGGAAGAGGCTTGCAACATGTTTGAACTGTCCTATCAGAACACATGACTCGAAGGCAGAAGGCTAGCAAACCGGCACGGATCCCTTTCCTAGCTGTGGGATGAATGCTTGCAAAGCCACGTAAGGGGCTGCCAGGGCTGAATTGTTTACTGAAAGAAATGGTCTGATGTTTGCTCTTGGGGTTTTTGAGTAGCTGGGGCCAAAGGTATATTTGGTATGTAAGAACATTGAAGGCTAAAAGGCCTCTGTGAAGTTTAGAAGTGAGCCAACTGGTCTGAAGCCAAATTTAGTTTACTTGAAACATTTCCTATCCTTTTTGCATTTATTGATAGGAGCATCTTATTTATGTGTAATTATTTATTCTTAAGGATTCCAAATGTGAACAGATTTAGAAATAGGAAAGGGTGATGCTGCTGCTGCTGCTTAAAAGCCACAAACATAATTTGGAAAAGGTATTGATGAATTGGCATTTGCAGGTCATTTAGAAAGCTTAGAAAGATGTTCCTTCTGACAAAATCCTACTCACATATAGATCCACATTTAGACAAGCATACAAATGTATAGCAATCCTTGCACTCCATGTAGGCAAATGCTGTTGCTAGTCTTGTATTACACTTCCCAACAACTGGAGATTACCTGCAGCATTATGCTTGCTCCGCATTTCCATTTCCTAGTAAGTCAGTAATTCACATTCCTGTTATGTCTCACATGTAGCATGATGAAACACTGAAATGGAACTCTTTTGATGCAAAATAATACACACAGCTTTTTTCTTCCTTCATGATGGAAGACCGTATTTTGTCTTCTTTTTGCCAGTGTCATACATGCGGATGAAAGGATCAGTTACATCCTATTGAGGTATTTACAGGCCTGGGGTTTTACTCTTTGCTGCTTTGTCAGTTTTGTTTCCCTTTGAGAGATGCATATACAAAGACTTAGCATATAATATTCTGAGCCACTGCAGAGAAGAAATGCTTTAGTGAACCTTGAGAAAGCCATATCCTAACATGTGCACCAAAATATTCTAGATTTTCTAGTTTGAGATTTTGAAGCACAGGCTTTGTACTCAGTACATGACTTTGAAGATGGTCATGTACTACGGACAACACCGGCTCTTCGGCTTAGAAATGGAGATGAGCACCAACTTACAGAGTCGGACATGACTAGACTTAATGTCAGGGGAAAACCTTTATTTAAAGAATGATTGTAAATTAGATGTGGAGGCCTGTGATTGTGAGAGCGCCACAGCAGTGCCAGGGTATGGATGGTGATATCATTTCTCCTAGGTCTTAGAATATGCATAGAAATGTGCTTCTTACATTACCCATGTGCTACTAGAAACATGTAAAAACCTGCCCACCTATTCAGCTATCTCCAGAATAGATCTAATGAGTTATAGTCCATCTATCTGGCACTTAAATTATTTCCTTGTTTTTGTTCTGACTGAAAAGAGTTTTGTGCACTCAGATTCAACTGCTGATCTCTCTCAGGTTTTATTGCATTGGATCAATAGGGATAAAACTTTGTTGCATACAGTCTTTCTATATATTGGGTGTCTACGTTAGAACAGAGAAGTCATTAAAAACACAATAGGGAAGCTCCTGTGCCAGGGGTGGGATTTGTGTGGCCCTCTGAACGTGGAGGAATTATAGCTTTGAGTAGCCCTAGCCAAGTCAGGAGAGTCAATGGTGAAAAATAGTAAGAGATGAAATCCACCAACCAAAGGAAGGCTGGATGAGTCCCACTCTTCCTTGGAACAGCTCTCAGGTCAAACAGAGAGAAATAGCAATTGTAATTAAGTGGAAACTAAAAATATTCACAGTGGAATTCTTGAGTCTACCTTTCTCTTAGGGGTTTTTTTTTTTTGCACCTCATTAACAGGATGCACTTGGACCTAATGTTAAATTATAAGTGTGACCTTTGGTGAGCCCTAGACTCATAAGGCAACAAGGGGCAATCTGGAAGTTTTCAGTGTCGTTTTTGACTAACCACAATTTAGCCTTATGTTCAAACCCAAACAAACAGATTAGTCTGAGTATGGCTGACTGAAACAAATCAAATTTGAACTTTTGAGATCTGAGTTCTTTCACCAAACCATAGTTAATATTAACCATCCTGTAGGATTTGGGTGCAACAGTGTTTAATTATGTGGTTAATTGACAATGGAAGCAAAATCTTCCAACCACCTATATATTGGATTGCTGTGAGTTTTCTGGGCTGTATGGCCATGTTCCAGAAGCATTCTTTCCTGACATTTCACCCTGACATTTCACCCACATCTATGGCAGGCATTTCCAACAGACCTTACAACCTCTGAGGATGCCTGCCATAGATGTGGGCGAAACATCAGAAGAGAATGCTTCTGGAACATGGCTATCAGCCCAGAAAACTCACAGCAACCCGGTGATTTTGGCCATGAAAGCCTTCGACAATACGCCTATATATTGAAGGAGGGGAAAGGCTGGGGGACCATGCAAGCAAAGGCTGAGAGAGGCTCGTTCCCATAGCAATAACTTTTTGTTATATCTAAATGCAGACAAGTCTCTGAGACTCTTGAATAGTCAGTGCATTTGGTATCTCCGTATTTTCAGTTGTTCCTCAAGAGCATAGAGGTATTAGTGCAACCCTTGTTTACACAGTTTCAGGAAGTAGTGACGAAAAACAACATGTATCTGCATGTATTCCCTTTTTGCCTAAGTCGAGTTGCTCTCTTTCTATTCTTCACTCTATGCATGGCAGTCTGATGCTTCCAGCTTACATTGTAATTGTATTTAAGGCAACAAATATATTTAAAATTGACAAGCCTAATTGAATCAAACCTTAATGTGCCTTGTAAACATAAAAATAAAATACAAACATCTGACTAAAATTAGAATGCTATCAACCAGAGGTGAAAGACAGCTAATATGTAACAAAGAAAAAGGATGGGGAAAACGTTTAAAATTGCATATGCAGAAAAAAAATTCAAGAAAAGAATGGCAGAATTGATAGACTGTTTTGTGTTAGATTTCTATTATGAATTCCTGTGTTTGTGTATAGGTACCTGCATGAAACTTGTTGCACAACGAATCTGCATAACATCCAGTCGTATCTAAGTTGCCACAGTTTGCAAGGGAAAAGGTGACTCATTGTAAATGATATTGACTTATTCAGGAGCTTTGCAAATGTATTCAGATAACACATGTGATAGTTGGTAATTGTCTCACAGGAAACACTGAGTTTGAAAAACTGCCATCATTATAATTGATGATGCAGTAGAAAACACCTGCAGACAAGATATTGATCTGTCATCCATCATGGAAGAAGGAAGTAGCAACCAAGTATGTATGTAATGTTGTACACCTCACATAAAACATTGGTTCTGAGATAGGCAAGTGTCTCAAGTCAGACTGTGTATTGAGACATACTTGCCGATACCAGTTGCTGCTCTTTCAAACTCATGGTAATTCAAGCACGTCATGCCTTCGCCATGTTGACCCTGATCTGATTGCATTTTGCTCTGGGCCCTAAACGTTTGTATGTGCTACCCAAAGTGAAAGATCAAGCCTCACATTTCATCTCATATATTGTTGACCTACCAAGTCAGCTTCATCTTGGTAGATATTGAACTGTCGTTGTCCTGTCCACACTACAGAGCAGAATGTGTTTTTCATTAGTATCGGACTACAGTTTAGTATGATGTGCCTCCTAACCTTTTAATCTTGAAATGGTTCAGGGCAGTCAGTAGCTCATCTGTTGCAATGGTGGGGGCGGGGGGTGGTAGTATTGGATTGAGTAATGCTTCCAAATATATTGATAAAAAAGCATGGTACAAACCTACTGTTTCTCATTTTCTGAATTGGTAGTAGAAATTGTTCTCTCCCCTCCCCCCCCCCCAGTGGAAAAAACATTGTAATTCTGAAGCAAATTAGGCCAGAAACAGATTTAGTTCTAGATGAATTTCTGCATGAGAAGAAGAAGAAAAAAGCACCACACCTTGCCAAGTTGCATTAACATAATTGAGCTCCTGTTGACATTAATAACCAGAAGGGGAGGCAGTTATGAAACAATATTAGTTGTTTACACATTTCAGACTAATCACAGGCATCTGTTAGAGCAGAGGTTTCCATCTGAATGTTAAGAAAACACCTTTTAAAGAACTCTTTCGAACATTTCAAAATCCTATCCATCATTTGGAAGTGCCAGTCTGCTCACAATTAAACAGACAATTCTGCAGCCAAATGTAAACCACTGTACTCTGAAAATTAAACATGACCGTGGGTATCTCCCAGTTATGTATCTATTACTTTCTTCATCATTATTGTTTGATGTAATATTTTTGGTCTTTTCAGTAAGAATTTTAAAAACCTTTTAAAATCATCACTTTAATGACACAAATTTGCTCATGTACTTCTGGAGCTGAAGTTGCATTTTATGCCTCAGAGATGGGGAAAGAGCGATTCGATTTTATTCCCTTGCTACCCCAAACTTCTTAAATTCCCCCTTTTTTGCCTTAAACTGGTATACAGGAATAAGAGCAAGGAAAAAAATGGAAAACAGTGCAGTAGTAGACATGCCCCTTTCTTCAGCTAACTTTACATTATTGCTAAGCAGAGAACTATGTACAAAGCCTTTCTTCTTAGAAAGGTTTTTCAGGTTTTCTTATCAGTAGTATTCAGATATTTAATATCTCCTTTTAGTGTACAGATAGTAAAGTAATACTACTCTGATTTAATTTGAGGAAAAATATTTGCAAGGCTTTTACTTCAGTAGAAAATCAAAAGTAACAATTTGGTCTCATTGTTGTCAGTTCTTAAAAGAGAAATTTTCAAGCCCACGCTGGACTGTAATATTAACTAAATTGGTTTGCATTTTAATTCTACTGCCACCACGCTTTTGCTAGAAGCAGTATGAAATTGACATATTTTGCTTCCTTTAATTAAAAAAAATTAAAGACAATTGTTGTCATCAAATAGGAGAATAAGCATTTTCTGATGAATATGTTTGACGTTGCTACTGGGCATCAGGGCTCTCAACTGTAGCTTTCTACCTTTTCATGTCTTTGATGTCATATCCTGCCTCGCATAAATCTGAGTGGCAGGAATTCATATTTGGGGTAATTTAAGAATTATACTGGATACAGCATTTTTTGGTAAAAGCTTCTTATCCAACCACATTCTGTGGCCGTTGAACAGAAATAGCAGCTGTAAATGCATATATTTACATGCAATGTTAATATATATAAAATATATGTATCAAAATATTTTTAAAGGCAGGAACAACATTTAAAATGAAATAATAAAAACTTGGGGTAACCTTCTTTTTTCCCTTTATATGTCATGTGGGAAACTAAGAAAATTATCTGTCTTTCTGAGAGAATCTTTGCAATGTACAGTTAATGAGGAGATGCTGAGAAGGCAATTTTCCTGGCAATTATTAACGTATCTAGTTAACCTGCTAAAAGCTAGTCCCTTTCTCATTCCTTTTACTGAAATTAATTAGTGTGGCTGTTCTATGCAAGAGCAGGAATAATTTGTTTGGAGAATTTCATGCAGGATTTTATTTAATGCTTGAATATGCTCCATTCTGAAGTATAAGCCAACTTTTCCTTCAAATTGAAAAACAGAATTGGGGGTAGATTCAGGCAGATCTTCCCCGCATTTATTTTCTTTGTGGATGAAGATGAGCATCCAAAACAATTTAAATATGTATTGTTGAAGGGTTTCATAGCCAGAATCACTGGGTTGCTGTGAGTCTTTCGGGCTGTATGGCCATGTTCCAGAAACGTCAGGAGAGAAAGCTTCTGGAATATGGCCATACAGCCCGAAAGACTCACAGCAACCCAATTTAAATATGTGACTTGGGATGCTGCAGTCTGAGAAGAAAAATCCTATGACTTGGTTCTGGGAATGTAATTCCTTGTCTTTTATGTTCTCAAATTTGACAGCCTATGTAGAAAGCACATTTCACTGTGGATTGCTGTTTGCTTTCTGATTTCCTCCTATGGTTTTCTTAATTCCACGGCACAGTGTTCAAGGCTGTTATCCTCCCTCCTTCTGAGCCTCTTGACTCAGAATCTGATCCTTTGAAAAGTACCTTGGAGTAACTCTCCGGATATACAGTATTTCCAATTAAGCAGCACAGGATCTATCAGCTTAGTTGGTCAGTGCTATGTATGTCAATAGCAAGTAGGGAGAACATCTTTGGAGAGCAACTCCTAATGCAGCTTTCTGCTTGGATGGGCTCTGCACACAGCATGCTAGAAGCATTTGACAAGTTGCACTTGTTCTTTTCACCTTCATGCATTCACCTTTAAAAAAATTAAAGGTAAAACAAAATCTGGGTCCTTGACAAATACTTTGCTATTGTGGGTTGTTCTGCCATAAGACACAGTTGTTGTTTTTTTTTTTCCTCTGCAATCTTGGGTAGGACTTGAGCAAGTCTTTCAATGTGTGGTAATAAATGACTCTTCTCAACCTGAGTTTGAAGCATAGTGCTAGAAGGAGCCATATGGGTCATCAGATCCAAACACATGCACAGTGCAAGATCCCCAGCTAAAGCATTCCCAGCAGGCAGCTGTCCAGCCTCTTTCTCCACCAACACTTCAGGCAATTGGTTTCATTGCCAAGCCTCTCTTACAGTCTAGAGTCTCTTATACAGCCAAATTGAATTTACCCCTCCCCCCCCCACGAACTTTAAACAATTTGAGTCCCCGGTGGTGCAGAGGATTAAACCACTGAGTTGCTGAACTTGCTGAACGAAAAATTGGCGATTCAAATCTGAGAAGTGGGTGAGCTCCTGCTGTTAGCCCTAGCTTCTCCCAACCTAGCAGTTCAAAAACATGCAAATGTGAATAGATCAATAGATACTGCTCTGGCGGGAAGGTAACAATGTTCTATGCAGTCATGATGGCCACATGATCTTGGAGGTGTCTGTGGACAACGCCGGCTCTTCAGCTTAGAAATGGAGATGAGCACCAACTCCCAGAGTCGTACATGACTAGACTTAATGTCAGGGGGAAACTTTTACCTAACTTTAAACAATTAGATATGGTCCTACTTTTTGGGCTCACAGAAACCTGTCTCCTCCTCTTTGTGGCAGTCTTTGAAGTATTTAAAGAGAGTAGTCATGTCATTCTTCTCCTCTCCGAGCCAAACATGCCCAGCTCCTTCAGTCTCCCCTCATGTGTGTTGTTCTCCATAGGCATTAATATCTTCATTCCCTTTCTCTGAACTTGCTCCAACTTGTCTATGTCATTCTTAAAATAAGGCACCCAGAACTGAATGCGGTACTCCAGATAAATCCTGACCAATTTGCTAATAGAAAATTTAAGAGAATAGTGTTAGAAGGCATTTCTTCATTATACAACTAGACTGCGGTCATAGGCACTCAAAGCGAATTTGAACTTAATTAAACTTGTTTCTGAATAAACAGGAAGAGGGTAGCTTTGTATGTCAAGCTAAAACGGGTCTCGAAGAAATCTTGTTGAAATAAATTCTGTTGTGCACGTAGCTTGAAAATAACGTGTTGACACATGACCAGGTCAACAGTATTGTTGAACACTTGCCAGACACTGATGAAAGTGGGCAGAAATGGACAGGTATGTGCCTACTGCAACAGCGCATGCACTAACATTGAAAGGATAGGACAGGTTTGGACTCCTTCAGGCTAACAGTCATGCAGGCTGAAACTGAAGCTATATTGCATGGCCCCTACGCAAGGCAGATTTCCTAAAATATCATGGAAATATTTCCGTCTTGGACTCAATCAGGCTATCTATTTCTGTAGTGCCTGTACTAACCAGCAATGGGACTCTAGCATTTCATTTATGGGTCTTCTCGTTTGCCTTATTTGGAAATGCTTCGCACCGAACCTGCGATCTCTTGCATGCAAATGTATTCTCCGGCAGAGTTTGTTGCTGCCCTGTAGTTAGTGTGGAAGATACTGTAGTTAAATGGCAGCATACCTATTTTAAATTTAAACATGGGAACCATTTCAGTCTTGAGGTCTCCTGATTTAAAGGCTCTTGGATAGGAAAAATGGAAATTATGTTGACTTGAAAACATGAGATTTAGAAAAATTCCCAAATCTTTGGAGACAGAAAGTTTAGACGGACCAGTAGTTGAATATAATATGGTAGCTTCATATGGAATCCCAGGAAAAAACACCTTCCTTCTTCTTTCATTTTTGTTTACAAAAAATACTATTCATATCCAGCTACTAAGACTGTATGGACACTTGCTTTTAATATCCTGAAGACAGAACTTTTAAAGGGTGCATTCCTTGACAGATTTTGTAAACAGCCAGTCCAACAGGAATGGTCAGAGTGAGGAAATGAAGAGAAAATATATTCCTGAGTGTGTGATAACAAACACAACAAGGTGAAGTTGTGTTTCAATTTGCCATTATGGTCTGGGATCATTACTCATCTGTCATTTTTGTATACCATTTTGTTAAACCAATGTAAATGTTTACATGGATCCACAAAATACTTGAGATCTTATCCATTAGTTGGTTTAGTAGAAGGAGTCTGGAGAACTTGTGTGTACTTGGTACCTGGGAAAGTTACTTCTTTGAGTTATAACCCATAAACCCAATCGAGACAGGAACCAAAGTCACTTCACCCCAGTTCCCTATGCTATCCATCAGGATTGTTGTAATGTTGAATAGATAGACTGTCCTTAATATCCTTCACAGAATGGAATTTAATGTGTAAAAGCAGTTTACTTACTGAAAAATAATCACCATGGGTGTTCACTTGTGGCCGAGTATGATTGTCTTCCAGAGGTAGAGTCTTGGCGGTGTATCCATAAATGACTGTGAAGACTTTTTCTGGCTCCACATAGTTTTTCACATTGAGGACATAGATTTCCAGATAAAAGGTGGTCACGACTACAGTTTGCTTGACCGCCTTCCTCTTGCCATCTTTGCCCTCTGTTCACATCTCTTCAAAATCCATAGCACTGTTGGCAACAGCTGACCTCCAGTTACAACTCTCAAGGGCCAGGGACTCCCAGGTCTTGGAATACCTCATTTCTTTAGGTTAGCTTTAAACCCATCTATAAATCTCTTTTGCTGTCCATCGACTTTGCGTTTTCTGTTGAGCTGAGAGTAAAGTAACTGCTTTGAGAGACAGTGATTGTACATTCGGGCAATGTGGCCAGACCAGCAAAGTTGATGGCAAAGAATCAATATTGACAGTGGAAAATAGGATCAGTTTTTCACTAAAACAATGCTGGTTCATCTGATATATGGGGCTACAGCTCTTTCTTTTTTTCTTTCTTTCTTTTCTTTTTCTTTCTTTCTTTCCTGGAAACTTGCCAGGGCCAAAGTCTCAAGAATTGGCACAGATCTGCAGAACCCCACTTTGAGTAGCACTGTACTATGACTTTCACACAGTGGTTGCTGAACCCAAGACGTGGACATGACTACTATTTCAAAAGATGGTCTAATGAATGGAATCTGCACTTAGAACAAATATGTGATTTTCAGTGATGTACTTAAAGCAACTTAACCTGTGTATGGGCCATTTGTGTGTGTTTAACTACTACTCATTTGGAAATCATGTTGACATTTAACATTGTAGTCAACACAATTCCCAAAATGTAGGTTCCTTTTTAAACATGTATTGGTAACAGTTAAAATTATTGCAGCAGTTGGTGCAGTTAGTATCACGGACAGTAACAGGTCACTGCAATGGATCCAAGCTTTTCTTTCTATAGCAGTTGTTCTCAACCTGTGGGTCCCCAGATGTTTTGGCCTTCAACTGCCAGAAATCCTAACAGCAGGTAAACTGGCTGGGAAACACCTGGGGACCCACAGGTTGAGAACCACTGTTCTAGAAGGTACATCCTTTTGGTGGAGTTCTCTGCAGACAGAAATAATTTAGGAACAAAAAGTATTCCTTCTCTAAGGAAATCTTATGAATATAGTATGAGGTTGCCATAAGTCAACAGTTGCAGACACAGACTTGGCTAATTCTTAGGAAGTGGTAACCATATGCTTTTTAAAAAAAATGTTGAAGGCACCATTTTATGTTCTAACTTCTGTCTTACCCTGTTAATTTTAAGTATATCTTGTTTTCAAAAACATTATTTGTGTAGTTGTTCATTACAAAAAAGTGAAAGGCAACAGGAAAAAGGGAAGTTCATATTCTAGATGGATTGATTTAGCCAGGAAGCCGCAGCTCTGAATTTGTTCATTTGTAGTTAACTCCTCAACCTTTTCATTAATATAACTATTTCTTCCTACAAAGAAGGCAGTGTGGAATTCCCTTACCCACTTACACTCATAAAACATGTATGTTATCTGAAACAATTTTCAGAAATTCAACTCCATTATGACCATTCCACAGAGTCAAAGGCTTTATTTTCAACACAAAAGAATAGAGCTGTTTTAACTTTCCAAGTGTCACAATACATTGTTAAATAATGGTACTAATGTTCTACTTTGATTAGTGAATCTGTGAGTTAATCCTTTAAATGAATGCAACTCAAATCATTGGTTAAACCAGAAAACTAAAAAGTTGACTAGATGGCAAATAAAGTCAGAGGATTCCCAAACAAAATACAGTGTTCCCTCACTTATTGCGAGGGTTAGGTTCCAGGACCACCCGCAATAAGTGAAAATCCACAAAGAAGGGGCACTATATTTATTTTAATATTTATACATTATTTTAGTAATTATACACCATTTTAAGTCTTTATCAACTAATCGTATGTTGATAAATCGCCTCCTTCTCCTCCCGTTGCTGCTTGGGCTCCTTTTCTCTCCCTTCAGCTTCTCCTTCCTCCCTTCCTTAGGCTGTAAATTGTAATTTTTTATGATTTATAATAGTCTTTTAGAGTTTATTGAAAAACCACAAAACAGCGAATACGTGAAAAGTGAACCACAAAGTAGTGAGGGAACACTGTATAGATATCCTTCAGGCTTAGCCCAACGTTTCATGACTTAAAAGATCAATTCTGATGTCCTTTAATGTAACAGTAATACTTGATTAGTCCATTTTGTCCCAGATCATGGCTGTTTGCAACTGGAAAAATAAGCCACTGTTAAATCTGCCCTGAAAATGTATATTGAAAATTTTACCTATTCAGTATTTTGAACATTGATTAGAACTGTTCATCAGTTGCTTTAGCAGCATTCTACTATTACATCATACAGAATCTTGAATATGTGCATTTCTTTGTGTTGTATCAATTCAGTTCCCGCCTCTGTTCTTTAGTCATTTTTACCTAGAAATCTGGAAAATTTAGCCTTCACTTGCAGGTTTGTATGAGGGAAATATTCCACATCAACCATTATGTTCTAGCTGCTAGTGTAAATCCGACAATAAACCAGATTATTTAATTTACAGGATTGTTAAGTTTTGTTTGTTGTACTTTGTCATGTGTGTCAAACATATTTTTAATGCTGCAATGGAGACAATATCCTTAATTTATTCATACATGTATTGTTTTGTTCAACTGTATGTTTACTTACTCAATTACTCAATGTGCTTCACTTTCAATAATATCAATGAGACATGTTATTTGTGCCACTCATGTTTCTATGTATCGAGTATGTTTACAGTGCAATCTTGTATGTCCCATTAAGTCTAGTGGCGCTTAGGCAAGTGTGTAACAAATAACAGCTTAAGTTATCCATGATCATAGCTGATGGCTACCAGTCTTTGTTGAATAAAAGACAGCACTCAACAATTAGCATAATAAAAGCTTGTCATCTCCAGAATATTCTTGACTGAATCGCTGATTTCTGTACTTATGAGTGGATTAATGTGGTATGATTTCCTATTGCAATCAATGGGATTTCAATGAGCTTCATGTGGCAACTGATCTAAACATTGACTTGTCAGTGAGGACTCTGAGAGACAGTTGTCCATCCAGCTCTATTACTGCCCCATATAATCTTTCAGAGCCAGTGTGATGGCATGGTTTCAGTGCTGGATAGGGAAGGACACTGGGAGAGCAGGGTTTGACTGCTTGTTCGCCCAACACAAAAATACTAGACAACTCATATTCTGTCAGCCTCATGGGAAGGCAAAGGCTTTGTAATCTTTGAACAAATTTTGCCCAGAAAAACCTATGATAGGTCAGCCTCAGAGTCACCATGAATCATAGAGTTGGAAGAGACCTCATGGGCTATCCAGTCCAACCCCCTGCCAAGAAACAGGAAATCTTATTCAAAGCACCCCTACTTTGACTAGAAGACACACAACAACAGCACTAATCTTTCACAGTAGATCACCTTCCCCAGTAAAATAGTAATGTGAATGAGGTCTAACACTTGTTTTGGATCCATGTAGCCTATATTATTAAAATGCACACTTTGTGCCAGTGCTGAATCTCTGCAGTGAAAGAGCAATTCTAAAACTAAGATGACATTTCTGCCCCTCAAATTTTGTTGTAAAAAGATTGCAAGTGACCAGTGTGTACATGGGTAGACAGAGAAGTGTTGTACTTCAGCTAACTGTGTTTTTGACAAGGAAAATATTTTTTTGGGAATTCCCTCTATGGCAGTGGTTCTCAACCTGTGGGTCCTCAGATGTTTTGGCTTTCAACTCCCAGAAATCTTAACAGCTGGTAAACTGGCTGGGATTTATGGGAATTGTAGGCCAAAACCCCTGGGGACCCACAGGTTGAGAACCACTGCTCTATGGCCTATTGCCCATTATAACAGAGCAGGGAGGGGACCTCTCTCTACTATAGGGCACCTGGTGCATCCAGAAAACACCACTGAATTTGTATTTGCAGAAGGAACATTCATCAGGCCATGAATCAGCTCTGGTGTGGTGGCTTTACCAAGCCCTCGTCCATAAAGGGAGACAGTGCTTCATGCCTCCAAAGAAAAGCATCAGGGTGAGAACGAGACCAAGCTGTCTTCATCAATTAGCCAGAGAGAGGTCAATGGTTCCACTGCTTGCTTTTCCCTTCCCTCGCCAATTCTTTTTCCTTTTGTATCATGGCCACAAGGTTAAGGACCAGGTCCTCAAGGCAGTTAGAGAATTTCATTTTATAAAACAATGGTTGATGGTGAGTCCTGCACACTCTCCCAGAATATCTAGCTGATGCCTCACTTGAATCTCAGGAAGGCAAGAGTTCATAGACCTCTGGATGTTTCACTTGAAGGATTATTAGGTTGAGAATGGCCAAATGGCTGAGAGGAGAGAGCAGTAGGGCCTGAAATAACTGCTAAGGGAGTTTGTTCCTATGCAATTCAAGCTGGTACGTGGCACAGTCTAAAATTCCTACCACCTGATGGGTGTTGATTGACCCTACTGTGAAAGGAAGTCCTGGTTTTGTTCTGGTTCCTAATAAAAATCCCATTACAATTGGCATTAAATGAATCCATTGTTTGCAGCAGCTGAGCTTTTTCAAAGGCTTAAAGGATTTGCCAACTGCCCGATTTTGCACTGATAGAGAAATAGGCATTTCTCCCTGCTCCGCAGGCTTTTTTAAGTTTGTGCAGTTCTACAACTACAGTATTCACCACAATCACCCTATTTCCCCGTTTCTCCCCCAAAGAAGCAAATGTTTTACACAATTATTGTTGTTGATTTTGTGACTTCATACCATGTGAGTAAAGCAGTTGCCTGGAACTATGGCCATTGATCTCGAAAACACTCCTGACATAACCTTCACCTAAAAGCCCAGGCAGGATTGCCTCTTGTTTTTCCCCAGTACTTTTTCCGATAATGCTTTTAGTCAGAAATAACCCGTGGGTCTACAAATTGCAACACTTGAACCTTTCCTGAAGCCCTCCACAGCCACCTCAAATCCAAATTTGTGGTGATATATCACCATCCCCAACATGGTTCAAATTTGCTGCAAAACTCAACAGCCTTGTGATCCCCTCACATTCCTGAAAACTGCTGTAAAATCATGGTGGGGGTGTCAGAAATTAGCCAAATATGGAAGTGATACAGGTTATTTCTAGCCACAAAGGGAGCCCCAATGTAGCCTCCTTCTGATACAGGATATGGCTGTCCTCCCCTGCTTTAAGGGGTTATTGGGGTTATAAGTCAGGCTGGCACCTCACTCCACAACACAAAATTATTTCCTTTATGGATTACTTGGCAAAAATATTCAAAGTGTCTTAAAGCAGAATCCCTTTTACATAAAGAATATGATCACACAATTGGGAGGGCAAAGTCTATTTCTAACTCGCAAGCAGAGTTTATTGTGAAGGCAATGGCGCAATCAAAGACACCATAAAATACGGACACATAGTTTTTCATAAATGATGAGGAAAATCATTATCTGCAGAGTTCGATACTGGAATTATCTCAAAGATCTCTACTGATTCAGGTTTTTTGTTTTGATTTGGGAAGCCTTTATAGTGAGGAGCTTCTAAATAGCTTTAAAGTGGATATCAATAAAAGCCATACAATCTATAGATGCAATTGGCCATAATGCTAAACCAACCACGCATTCAAATTCTTCTTAGTAGGGCTTGTCTTCTTAGTCTTTAATGCGTGCAAGATAAGAGCAGGGCTCTCCATGCTCAAAACAAAGTTAGAGACCACCTCAAAGATGCTGGCCAAATCCAGTTTTTACTTGTTTTTAGGATAATTGTTTCAGTTAAGTGTTCAGGCCAGTGTTCCAAGATGTAAATGTGGTATTTAATAGTTTAATTGCATTGTAATTGAGTGGTGAGCAAATGGTTGCAACTGTATTAGAATGTTCTCACATTAGAAATAGAAGTGGAAATCATTCCTTCACTTCCACCATCGTTCACATTCCATACCAAAGGTAGCATTGAGAGAATGACATTTCGATGAAGAAAACGAGGCGTAATACAAGGAAACACGTTAATGTTTGACTAGAGCACAATGAGTCATGTGTGATAGCAACGTACTGTTGTTACCTGCATGTTTGTTTGACCCAGACAGCTTTTTCTATTGCAACACTTCATGTCTCCTCTCCCATTCCCCGATCACAATGATTTGGCTTGGAACAAAAACTAAAAGCAAGCACTATTGATGCCAATTGTAATTTCTCCATAGCATCTGTAATTAAGTTAGGGAATTCATTATGCTGCCACACATAAAAAATGCATTATAATGGCCTCTAACTTTGAACAGCTTTTTAAAAGGACTAGAAGATAATTCTATCAAGGGATGATTAGCTATGATAGCTCATCAAAGATTATTAGCGGTGAAAGTAGATTGGCTTCATATCCTGCTTATAAGGCTGTCGGCGGGGACGAAAGAATTACAGCTTCTGAATGAATTCCTCAGTGCAATTCTATGGGCTTATCAGATGGTTTGATAATAACAGGTGAGTTCTAGACATGGCTGCCTCTCCAGATAGACATGATACCCAGTCTACATTGTCTTAATCTCTCTCCTGGGACATCATGCTTTAGAGAAGCTGCTTCCTGATATGCCTACAAGTGGAAATCAATTACAATGAACCAGACCTGTAGATGGCTCTAGAACACTTCCAAGAATGGACGAGTTTTGCACTTCATGAGTCGACTGAGGAGCACAGTAGTGGATATTACTCATACCAGTTGGCTGGCATTCGATTAGTGACGTATTCAGGCATAAGTCGCACTATGCACATTATCAACATAATACAATTGATAGGAGCCCCGGTGGCGAAGGGTGTTAAAACACTGAGCTGCTGAACTTGCAGACCGAAAGGTCGCAGGTTCAAATTCCGGGAGCGGACTGAGCGCCCGCTGTTAGCTCCAGCTTCTGCCAACCTAGCAGTTCGAAAACATGCCAATGTGAGATCAATAGGTACCGCTCCGGCAGGAAGGTAATGGCGCTCCATGCAGTCATGCCGGCCACATGACCTTGGAGGTGTCTACGGACAATGCTGACTCTTTGGCTTAGAAATGAAGATGAGCACCAACCCCCAGAGTCAGACATGACTGGACTTAACGTCAGGGGAAAACTTTACAATTGATATATTCTGCTGACAGAGGTAGAAATGGAACTGCACATACAATGATGTTTCACATTGCACTTGAACCATAAGATTGCACAATGTGTGTTGCAGGTGTGTGTGCACTGCACAACAACCCGTTATTAACATGACAATGACACTCTGTATTGAAGTTACAGAATGATGGCATAGTATATTTTGCCATTCAGACACTTAACGCTATGCTGAGGAGCTATTGGATTGCAGCCTAGGTGTGCATCTAGAATTGAATTGACTTGCATGTCTCATCTGTATCTGAAACAATGTCTTTTGATTAACATAACTCAATAAAATTTGCATGAGCCATATTGCAAACATGCACTTAAAACAGTATCTCAATGTCAAATATGCCTGTAATGTTACTCCAATGATCAGCACTAGAGGCCTTCTTAGTTGTAAGGAGAATTTATAATACGGCTCAGTATCTGCCCTCAATAAGGATGGAAATTCAGACTGTACTTGTTGAGGGCATCTTTGCAAACTTCAGTGTGTGGACATATTTCTGAAAATCCTATCAGCACATAGAGGAATGTTTGCCTAAAATATGGGCTAACAGATCTCAGTTTCACCAATCTTGCATACAGATTTGGCATTCTAGATGTTTCACCCCTTTTCGGGTTTTTGTTGGTGCCTTTGTGGTGTTATTTAAATGCTACCATTATAAAAGCTGTTTATAGGAGTCCCCCGTGGCGCAGTGGGTAAACCCTTGTGCCGGCAATACTGCTGACCTGGACAATGGGTTGCTGACCTGAAGGTTGCCAGGGAGAGCGCAGATGAGCTCCCTTTATCAGCTCCAACTCCATGTGGGGGCATGAGAGAAGCCTCCCACAAGGATGGTAAAACATCAAAACATCCGGGCGTCCCTTGGGCAACGTCCTTGCAGATGCCCAATTCTCTCACACCAGAAGAGACTTGCAGTTTCTCAAATTACTCCTGACACGAAATAAATAAATAAATGGAAAAAGATCCTGTTCGACAAGTTCAACACAATCATTTTTCATATTAGAAACTCCTTGCCAAATTGCCCCCCTCTTGCCCAAATGTCTATGGGTTTCCCTACAGATGGGACTCTGTGGGAAGAAAAATGACTCTTGTCCAACTTTACACCAGAAGAAAGTATAGCCTAAAAGATACAAAAACATTACAAAAGTGACTGTCGTTATCTCTGGGAGGCTTTCTGTAGGATTTTTAGACAGTGAATCAGGCACACACAAAAAGCCAACAGATGTCATATTGTTCACATTTGCCACTTTGGCATATATTTCAAAACTAATGCCCAAAGCTTTTTTATCAGTCTATTACCAAGAGTTTCCTGATTAGGCTTGGCCATATTAAGGTACAACTTTAATATAGTTTAGGTGTGTAGCTTTTGTCCAGTACATACATAATCCAGGAGAAGCTTACCATAGAATCAGCTGGAAGACACAGCAAATTCCTACAGAAATAATTTAGACTCCATTGAAGGTAAGTGAAACTATGCGTATCCAAGAAGCAGGGGTCTTACACCTCCATGTAAACTTGTGCAACATGCAGCCAATATTTAGCCATATCACTGGGGTTTCATACCTAGATGTTGTGCAAGTTAACAATTTTAATAGTAGTTTCCAAATAGCCCCTGTGTTGTTTGCCATGTCCATAGTGAACCAGCATCCATTGTAAGCCAAGGTTTGAACCAAAACCTGGAGACTTCCTAGTGGCTGAGGAATTGAAACCGGGCAGATCAAGTACCATCATGTGCAAACAAGGCGTGGGCATGTGCTCAAGGCATATTTACACTACAGATCTGAACTATTTCAACAGTGATTACCTTCAAGGAATTGATGGGTTTTTAAACCATTATGGTCAGAAGAGAACTAGGAAATAGTAACCTTATCATTTCATTGAACAACAATGTCTAGGATTTGGCAGGAAGAGGAGATATATAGTGGTTACAGCGATGTAAAGCTAGGACATGTTTACTACAGGTGTGCTTTCGGAGGTGAAAATAATCGGCGCTGGAAGGACCAGGATAACTGCGTTCAGAAACTCGAGAGACTGTTATATGCTTAATAACATGGATCAAAGTCTGCTTATGAAAAGAATAACTTTGTACTTTCTAAGTAAGGATAGGAAAATAAGAGGATGAGCTCCATGTGGGAAGCTGCAAGGGGCTGGATTAAAATTTGCAAAATGTGGAATGGCTGCAAAAATTCCTTTATCAGATTTAGACAGCTCTTTATTCTTCCTCAGGAGAGGAAATCCAAATGATTCATATTGTTTTAAAATGACACCTAATGGGGAATGAAGAAAAATCAGTCCTCTAACAAATGGCTATTTTATTTTGGAAGATATGTCATAAGTGTGATTTTATGGCATTAGCTCATTAGGATTTTATTTATAATTGGTTCTCTACATTTGCAAGGTTGACTTTCACAGATCACAGATTTCATAGAATCCTAGCGCTGGAAGAGACCTGGTGGGCCATCCAGTCCAACCCCCTGCCATGAAGCCGGAAAATTGTATTCAAAGTCCCCCCCCGCCCCCCGACAGAGGTCCATCCAGCCTCTGCTCAAAAGCCTCCAAAGGAGGAGACTCCTCCACATCCAGAGGCAGAGAGTTCCACTGCTGAACAGCTTTCACAGTGAGTAAGTTCTTCCATGTTCAGGTGGAATCTCCTTTCCTGTAGTTTAAAGCCGTTGGTCCGCATCCTAGTCTCCAGGGCAGCAGAAAACAAGCTTGCTCCTTTCTCCCTATGACTTCCCCTCACATCTTTATACATAGCCCTCATCATGTTCTAGGAGAAGTTGACTGTAGAGTTGTATTGAAGGACTTGGTGATCCCTACAAATGTGTTATTTCAGGTAAAAATTAGCATTTTAAAATTCATCACTTTCATGAGGGGCCTTGTGCCCCCAAACCTAGTGAATATGGAGAGATCACTGTACAACTTTTAACCTCCAGTGAGTAAGAGTTGTAGGGGATAGAATTAATTCATTTACACCATGATACGGACCTTCACAGTCTATTTTCTGTGACCAAAAGGACCAGCAGGTTGAAGAAAGCAATCTAAGTCATGACTTTTCAGAGCAGGTGTATGTACATATGCAGAAAATATGAAAACTTGCCTTCTTTCAATAAAATGGAATGTGCAATACAAAATGGAGCAATGCCTGAAACAATATTTTGTCACAAGCCAACTGGAAAAGGTATAAATGGAAGGTATGCCCTACTGGAAATAGGATTCTGCGCCATAGGCTGCAATGTGTAACTTTTGATGTTGGAGCTATGTTGCACAGCCATGTTAGGGCCCTTCCAGACAGCCATATAACCCGGAATATCAAGGCAGAATATCCCACAATATCTGCTTTGAACTGGGTTATCTGAGTCCACACTGCCATACATCCCAGTTCAAAGCAGACAATGTGAGGTTTTATTCAGCTGTGTGGAAGGAGCCTTAAATACGTGTAAGAATGAGCCAGAGGACAGAGTCCAAGTGTATTGTTCTGCAGTGGTAACTTTCAGCAAATAACAGTAAATAGCTGCACAAGATGTCCTGCACAACAGGGACTGCCACCACACAAGGGGCACAGTGAAAAGTGGGGCATTTTTAACTTAGGTATAGGTTACCCATGGGTCTCCACCGCCCTTCACTCTGGATTTCCAATGCTCTGTGGTTCTGGTGGGTGGTCTTAGTCCCCCTCTCCGTGGCCTGCCCTTGCACAAAGACAACCAGTCAAACGAAGTCCCCAGCATGGCATGTCATGACCTTTGCACAATGGCTATGTGCTCATTCCACTTCCGCAAGGCTTCTAATGGCAGCGCTATGGAAACATTCCCTTCCCACAGATATGGCTGTTGCATCACACCACATTTCTAGACCGAGCAACTGTAAGGAAGTTATGACATCGTAAATACCTGATGGATTCCTGTCAAGTTTTAGATCAGGGAGTAGGTAACACTGGCAGGCCTAATATGCTATCCATGGAACCCTCCGGTGTCTCCACAGACAACCAGAAATGCCCTCCCAGAAAACAAAACAAAAAGAGAAGTGGTCAAATGTCCATCTTGGGTCCTGAAACTGTGGTGTCTAAGGAAGTAGACTTGGGGTGCATCTGTATTACAACATTAAAGCAGTTTGACATTGCCTTAACTGCCGGGCCTCAATACTATGGAATCCTAGGATATATAGCTTGGTGAGGCACTACCATCCTTTGGCAGAGAAAGATAAAGACCTTGTAAAACTGCAACTCCTATGATTCCATAATATTGAGCCAAGGCAGTTAAAGTGATGTCAAACTACATTGATTCTGCAGTGCAGATGCACCCTTAGTCTACAAAAGCTTATGCAACTGACTTCATTCTCTGAGATTTAAAGAATAAAGTCAGCACCATAAGCGTTTGATTCAGAGTGCACCTCATAGCACCTTAGAGACTAATTGTGCTATGAGAGCCCTTTGCATACAAGTATTTCAAACCATGCAGGGAAGGAGAACTGCAGTCTGTTTAAAAACAAAATTGGCATTGGGGAGGCAATTCATTTTTGTAGGATCCTGGAGGGGCCAAGGGCTTTAAAAACAACTTTGAGGGCCACATGAGGCCTTAGGACACATCTTTCCCACCCCTATTTCAGATCTCCTCCACCTTACAGGTTTTTAATGGGACCCAATGGAGTGTTGCTGGAGAGGTAAAACTGCTTGCATATGCCTGCTGAGCTGGTGAATTAATACATTAACATTCACTGTCTTCAGAAGAAAGTGGCCTTGTAACACTTACTCTGAACTTCAGAAAAGGTAGAGAAAAACCAATGCTTTGCAAACATTAACACAGCACTCCCTGCCCCACCCGTCAACAAGGAGTTATATGAAACTGAGGACTGCTATGTACATTAGATACCCATGAAACTGATTTATGTGTATGTGCAATCGGCAAATGTTTGGGCAAAATTCGAGTAAAGTAAAGCAGTTGATTTCTACGGCAGAATTAAATGTATGTCTAAATCAGTGGTTCTCAACCTGTGGATCCCCAGATGTTTAGGCCTTCAACTCCCAGAAATCCTAACATCTGTCAAAACAGCTGGAGACCCACAGGTTGAGAATTACTGGTCTAAATCACTGAACATCTTGTCCACAACTACATTCAAAACCCTCCCGTGTCTTCATAGAAGCACTGGTTTGTTGCTAGACTTAATAGATAATACATTAAAAAAACCTGCTTATATATGCTATATCATCATAACTGGTCATAGTGTTATCAACGTGGTGATGTTTTTGTGGCTGCTTCTGGAGCCAATGTTCAATAGCAGGTTTCTAACCACATACAAGGGCACCCTGGCATATAGGTTGAGAATAGGTTAAAGTAAAGGTTTTCCCCTGACATTAAGTCCAGTCATGTTGGGGGTTGGTGCTCATCTCCATTTCTAAGCCAAAGAGCCGACGTTGTCCGTAGACACCTCCAAGGTCATGTGGCCGGCATGACCTTCCCGTCGGAGCGGTATCTATTGATCTACTCACATTGGCATGTTTTCCAACTGCTAGGTTGGCAGAAGCTGGAGCTAACAGCGGGCACCCACTCCACTCCCGGGATTTGAACCTGTGACCTTTCAGTCTGCAAGTTCAGCAGCTCAGTACTTTAACACACTTCACCACCGGGCCTCCCAGGTTGAGAATAACTGGATTGATATGAGAGGAAATGGGATGGATGGTTGGAGAAGTAAAGATGTCATGGTATCACACCTAGGCCAATATTGTTAACTGATTATCTTATTCATTGACTTTGTAGTCACCCTGCCACTAATGCTGTTTCTTACCTTAATGCAGCATTTCCCAACCTGGGGGTTGGATCCCTAGGATGGGTCGCAAGGTGGGTTCAGAGTGGTTGCCAAAGATCAGTATATTCTGTTGGTCATGGCAGTTCTGTGTGGGAAGTTTGGCCCAATTCTGTTGTTGGTGAGGTTCAAGGGGCTCTTTGATTGTAGGTAAACTATAAATCCCAGCAACTACAACTCCCAAATGTCAAGGTCTATTTTCCCCAGACTCCACCCGTGTTCAAATTTGGGCGTATTACATATTTGTGCCAAGTTTGGTTCAGATCCATCATAATTTGAAATCCACAGTGCTCTCTGGATGTAGGTGAACTACAACTCCAAAACTCAAGATCAATGCCCACCAAACCCTTTCGGTATTTTCTGTTGGTCATGAGAGTTCTGTGTGCCAAGTTTCGTTCAAATTCATTGTTGGTGGAGTTCAGAATGCTTTTTGATTGTAAGTGAACTATAAATCCCAGCAACTACAACTCCCAAATGGCAAAATCAATCCCCCCCAACCGCACCAGTATTCAAATTTAGGCGTATTGGGTATTTGTGCCAAATTTGGTCTAGTGAATGAAAATACATCCTGCATATCAGGTATTTACATTACGATTCATAACAGTAGCAAAATGACAGTTATGAAGTATCAACAAAAATAATTTTATGGTTGGGGGGGTCACCACAACATGAGGAACTGTATTCAGGGGTCGCAGCATTAGGAAGATTGAGAATCACTGCCTTAATTCAAGGGATTCCAAGCACAGCAAAGGCAACCATTCCAGGGGTAAATGAATCTCGGTGTCTCATTTTGCAATGCTATAAATATGGGGACTGAAGGACATTTTCATTGGGGAGCAGAATTCATATTTTGGGGGCAATACGAGAGACGGAAATTCATTTCCACCTAGAACTGTTACATTTGCTATAATCCTGTTCTCCCCTATTTTTTAAAATTGCTTCTTATTATTCTTCTGGAAGATGTTTGCCTTAAACCAAATTACTTTGGGGCTCGCCAAGGGCCTCCCGTTGCCTCTTGCTGTCCCTCCAACCCAAACCTTCCTCTCTCTTTCCCACTCTGCTTCTCTCTCTTCCTCCCCCTTCCCTTACTTTCCTTCCTTTCTTCCCCCATCTCATTTTGTAAAAAAAATATTGAGTGGGCTTGCTGATTAGAAAAGACCCATGCCCCCCATCCTTTCCTCCCCAACAGCACGATTGTCAGCGCCAATTAGTGCATTGTTTGGGGGCACAATGGAGCCATGGCTGGGGGAACGGGCTGCTTTTGTGCTTCTCCAGTCGGCCGTGGGGGCAGTCAAGATTCATTTAGGGCCTTACACAACATGGACAGGAAAAAATGCTACCAGAAAAGTAAAGAAAGAAGGGGAGAAAGGAGGCATCTGAAGAAAATTGGGCAGGGGGAGGGAAGAAGCAACAACACAGAGAGAAAAAGAAGTGGGGAGAAGTCTGCTATTCAAGGGTGAGGCCAACCTCATGAAAGGCCCAAGAGGCAGCCTGGCATTGAAGGCGCCCCATTGGAACACAAAAGGGAACTAGAGCTTAATAGTAATTAGTGGGCTAACTGTGCAAAGAACATTGTCCCGTCTTGAGCAGATTGTTCCAACTTTTCCTCTCCTCCGTCTCTGCCAAAAAAGAAGGGGGTGGCATCATGCGGGGAGGAGGAGAAGGGGAAGAAGCGAAACAGGGGCTGGGAGGCAGGCGCACTCCACTCCCCACCTCATTTTGCAAATACCAACACAGACCCTCTCCTCCTCTTCCTCCTTTTGTTTGACAGGTAAATTGGATTTCGCTCCCTCCGACTGGAGCTTGTGGCCACAAGAGGCGTCCAACCACACTGCAACATTTGGACAAGTCCAATTATGGGAAAGTTGGGCGATTTCCTAGTTTGGGGAATCTTTAAGAAAAAGCCTAGAAACTTTGATGGGGTCAGTATTTCTAAAACATGCTTAGGTCCCACCGATTTGGATGGGAAAGTAAGCCTGACTCTCTCCCACTTTGATTGGATTGTGGTCATTGTTTTCAGAAAAGGTTGATTTGTTTATTTATTGTGCCAGAGGCAACTTGAGGGTACAGTTTTAATGTATTTTAAAAAAACACAGAGTTAAAAACTTGACATTATACTAGATTTCATTTAACCAGAAGCTGGCCACTTGGAGTGCCTCTGGTGTCACTGTGAGAAGGTCCTCCATTGTGCCTGTGGCAGGGTTCAGACCGCGCTGTAGTTAGTGGCATGTGGTTTGCTCTTCTCCACATTCTCATGTCGTGGATTCCACTTTGTGGCCCCATTTCTTAAGATTAGCTCTGCATCTCGTGGGGCCAAAGTGCAGTCTGTTCAGCGCCTTCCAAGTCGCCCAGTCTTTTGCATGCCCAGAGGGGAGTTTTTCATCTGGTATCACCCATGGATTGAAGTTCCAGGTTTGAGCCTGCCACTTTTGGACCCTTGCTTTTTGAGGTGTTCCTGCGAGTATCTCTGTAGATATTAGAAAGCAGTTTCTTGATTTAAGACGTTGGCATGCGACATAAGACATGAGAGAAGCCCCCCACAGGATCATAACACATCCAGGTGTCCCCTGAGCAACGTCTTTGTAGACGGCTGAGTCTCTCACACCAGAAGTGACTTGCAGCAAAGGTTGATGACTGGAAGCTTTGCAGAAAAAAGCACGGGAAGTCCAAGGGAAGTTTCTTCTGTAGTGTATATGAGCTTTTACGTCTCCTTTTGTCTTATGGTGACCCTATCAATTTCACAGGGTTTTATTAACCAGGAAATGCTAGGAGGCACCTTTGCCAGTTCCTTCTTCTGCAAAACAGCCTACAGCAGTGCTACTCAAACTACTGTCCCTGCCTTTCCTTGGTGAGTTTCCGGGAAAGATGAAAGAAGAAATAACTGTAGCTAATAGGAACAAATATGGTGGGAGTACCTGGGCCTATGGGGGGGGGGGGGGGGGACAGAAGCTGGTGCTTCTCATCTGGCAGCCTTCAAAGTTTTAGCCTACAGCAACTGACATCTATTAGTGGTCTCCCTGCCTGACCCTTGCTTAGCAGCGAAGACAAGGTGGAATCTGGTCCCTTCAGGATACTTATGCTTAAATATTTCTGCTACTGTGTTAAGAAATAAAGAAATGCATCTGTTAATCTCTATCTATGTTCAGACTTGGCATCAACACTCACCCTGATATTGTAAGGAGCCGCGGTTATGCAGAGGGTTAAACCCTTGTGCTGGCTGAACTGCTGACCTGAAGGTTGGGTTGCTGACCTGAAGGTTGCCAGTTCAAATCCGCAATACGGGGTGAGCTCCCATCTGTCAGTTCTAGCTTGCGAGGACATGAGAGAAGCCTCCCAGCAGGATGGTAACACATCTGAATGTCCCCTGGGCAATGTCTTTGTAGACTGCGAATTCTCTCACACCAGAAGCGACTTGCAGTATGTTCTCAAGTCGCTTCAAACATGATTTAAAAAAAAAAACCCTGACGTTTTGGAAGGACCAGTTATAAATCCAGACATATGAGGACTGTAATAATGGAAGGCTGCCAAAATCAGGAAGACCCCATTCCAGGTGGATAGGCGCCATCAGTAATTGCCATTAGTCAAAGTTGACTTGATGGCACTTTACAGCAAAAACAAGCACGGAGTTCTGAGGGTCACCACTTCCATTTCAGATGGGCCTATATTGTATGTTACAGTCTCAGTTCCAGAAAACCTTGTGTTAGAATCATAATAAGTCGAAAACTGAATAATATTTTCAAACAACAAATGGTTTCATACTCCTTACTTTGCTATACAGTAGGATGCTCCCTATTAGGCTGTTGAAGGGTCAGGTCCCTTGTGAGGAATGACCAGTTGATATTTAAAGGTGCTTTTGTGCTTTCACAGAAGCGGGAAGAGTGTTCCCAGCACTCAGTGGGCACCAGCCATAAAAAGCCATCAATACTGATTTATGCATCAATTAGCTACCAGCACCCATTAGGAAAACATCTTTAGCAACTGTCTATACAACAACCAAAACAAAAAGGTATCTTCCTTCCTAATGGTCCTAACACAGTCTATTTAAACAGTCTAACTGCAATCCTAAAAGGCATTTGAACTGGCACAGAACCTCTTGAACATCAGCCTGTTTTAAGTAAATAATGCATGTCCCATAAAACATATTCTAAAATACACAATAGCTTCTAACACAATGGACTCTAATTGCTTTGAAGGACCCATTTAGTCTGTGTTGAATAAATGAGGCAGGGGGAGAAAGTTACTTCATGTGTGTTTGTATAATTCACAGGTACATTGTCGGTCATACATTTGTATTTACACAACAAAGACTGGAGGACTTGGCTTGACCCAGAATAATTTATCACTGCACTTTTTCAAGCGAGAGTTCACTTTATGCTTTTGGGGAACTATGCTTAACCAAATAGATACTAAGACACATTTTAAAGTAAGTTAAATGAGATAGTTTTAAAAGAGGATTATACTCTAGAATCTGGGACAGGGAGAGCTCCTTGGTGTACATGTTTGTTTAAACATGTATAATGAAGGGCTTATTTTCCACAAAACATTGCATCAATTTTTGCATATGGCACATGTGTACAAGTGAAGCCACAAACATAGAACAGAAAGGTCCTTTAATTGTGAAATCATTCATGCATGGTGGATTTACGTTTGCACCTTTTAATAAAATAGGGATATACACTTTGTACTAGCACTCCAGGAAACCAGAATTTAAATCCCTACTCTGCTGTGGAAATCCACTGGGGGACTTTGGGGAGGTCACACTCTCTCAAACTCAGAGGAAAGTGATCAGTCTTGCCAAGAAAAGCTATAAATCAGAGTTAACTTGACGCCATCAGCAAAATACTCAGTGGCTTTTAATAGGTTCTAAACAAGTGTTGTCTTCCAATGATACCAGAATAATGAACCAAAGAGATGAATAATCTATTTAGGAGAAAGGATACATGTCTGTGTTAGAAGAGATGGTGGCACCTTGGTTAAAACAGAGTTCAAAACAAGATTCCCCTTTTCTCTACATGGTTCCCAGTATCACTGTCCAGGCCTGGGTCTTCATAGTGGGGAGACTGCCTAAATCAAGGGCACGGCTATTATGTGAGAAATGCTTAGCTACCAAAATCATGATCCAAAAAATAGGGGTGCGACCATTACACAATGACGACTATTATGCAATGAAATAACAATTGATATCTTAATAGATGTTAGATATCTAAGTGAGTCAAATCTTATCAATGGATGGGTGTTTATAGTGGGGAGAATGCCTAAATCAAAGGTGCGGCTATTATGCGAGGAATCCTTAGCTACTGAAGCCATGACCCAAAAATGGGGGTGCAACTATTATGCAATGATGAATATTATGCAATGAAATACGGTACATACAGTAATGATTGATACCTTAATAGATGTTAGATATCTAAGTGAATCAGAGATAGGGAAAATCTCATCAATAGAAAAAATCATTTCATGCATATTTTGTAGCATTAGGTGAAAGAGCAGATTTAGAATGAGGAACTATGGAGCATTACCAGGCTGGATTCACACATGCAAACAGTTGCAGCTTGTCTGGTGCTACTAAAGTCTGTTCTTTTTTAAAATGGCTATTCTTTACAAGCTATGACAACATAATTTCTTAGAATAAGGATGTGTTTGGTGGAAATTTTGCCTTTTTCATAAACTCAGCAGGCAAGAAAACCACACTCTCCCATCCTCAGTCCTTTGCCAGGACCAGGAATAAAAAGCCAAATATATTTTATGTGATTATTGCAAGAAGATGTGAAACAATACTTATGCACACAGTCAGTGCAATAAGAACGATTCTCAATTTACATTGCTCCTATTTACAATATTTGAAATCAAAAATGTTCCTCCTTAAAGAAAAGTCAAACTTACCATAGTTCTCCAAGAAGGAAGGAAGGAAGGATGGTATCATGCAGGAGCATCACTCATCCAGAACACCTGGGCAGGTGGGAGAGATGAGAGGATAAGGAGGGTTAGAAGAGATGCACTTTGGCTGTAAGAAAAGCTGGCTGGACTAAGGCTTCATTTTAAACCTGCCTGATTGGGGGAATGGGGAGCAACCATTGCCACGTGGAATATTTTCTTTGCCTGATTAGAAAAGGCGTATGAAGCAGAGGAAGAAACTGGAGTCTTGTAGTGTTGGTTTGGATTAAGACACTGCTGTGATGGAAGAGAGAGAGAAATGAGAAAGACCAACCATGCCCAAAGAGGCAGCTTGGGGATGCTGCAGTAAAAGGATGAAGAACCTTGTGACACACTTGCTTATTTATCATCAGGTACCATAGGAAGGAGAGAAGTCACTGGACATTTTTGCAAATACTTTTTTGTGCTTGCTTTTTTAAGTGGACTTGGTCACTGAAAAGATGATATTCTGCCTTTCCTCCTGTTAATGCAGGATGAGATGTGCAGCTACATACTTTCCCCACCTGGGAAACCTGCTAGAAGAGATTGCAGGAACACACAGTTTTGCCCTGTTGTTCTCTACTCTGCATGTTAAAAAAAAGTTGAGAAAAAGTGATCACTGGTGTTTTATCTTTTAAACTTTTTCAAGTCGGTAGTGAGTAAAATTGCTAATTTTATGCTGCTTCATTTCTCTCAGAATGCATTACCCAGTTATCCATTGAGATCCTATGGAACTAGCTCCCCTTATTTCTTTGCATTTCAATTTGCAGCACAGGTTCAGGAATTAAACCACAACTGAAATTGAGACTAGCCCTCCACAGCACAAATACTAAGCAATGTTATTTCCAAAGGGATGAGGGCATTAACAGAGGTTTAACTTCAGAGGGGCAGCTAAGGTTGCAAAGTATGAAGAATTATCTTTAAATGACCCACTGAGTAAGACTAATAGAGTTTGGAGAGCCTAGATCAGGTATGGGCACGCCTGTGGCCTCTTGGGCTCTTTTCTCGGTCCCTCCTCTCTCACACCATCCTATTCTTTCTTCCTTCTCTCTTTCCTTCCTCCTTACCTCCCTCCCTCCCTCCATCCATCCTTCACTTCCACCCTTTTGTCCTTCCTTCCCTCTTTCCTCCCTCCTTCCCTTTTTCCTTCCTCCTTTCCTCCTATGGGATGTTTAGCTGGGAGCAGAGAGGGAACATGAGAACTATGTTTCAAGATTTAAAAGGGTGTCCCATTGAGGAGGAGGGAGGGGGGAAACTGACTTTCTGCTGATCTAGATAGAGACCAGGGCACAAGGGAGCAATGGGTTCAAATGTAAGGGAAAGAGATTAGACTGAAAAGATTAGGAAGAACTTCCTTAGAAAAAGCTGTTGGAGATTGGCACAGGCTGCCTGGGAGTGTGGTGAAGCCTCTTTCTCGGCTTTTCCATAGAGGCTATCTATTTGGAGTGTTTTGATAGTGCCTCCCTGCATGGCAGGAGGTTGGACTAGATGGCTCTTAGGGGTCTCTTCCAGCCCTAGGATTCTACAAGTGTATATCAGGAGTAGGCAATATGGGGTCTCATGGATACACTTTTTCTCCCCCATCCACCATCTCATCCTGACCAAGGCCAACTTTGGGATCCAAATTTCTGCCTCTGAAAAAAGAGAAAGTTGGGAAAGGGCAGGGAGGGGACTTGGAGAAAACCCCCCTCCAGGCCCACCCACTTCGCCTTACGGCCCCCAAGTTGAAAAGTTTACCCATGCCTGGCCTAGATGGTGTAGAGCAGTGGTTCTCAACCTGTGGGTCCCTAGATGTTTTGGCCTTCAACTCTTAGAAATCCTAACAGCTGGTAACCTGGCTGGCATTTCTGGGAGCTGTAGGCCAAAGACCTGGTTGAGAACCACTGGTGTAGAGGTTTGGGCATTGGGCTAGAACTCAGGAGACAATGGTTTGAATCCCTGCTCAGCCATGGAAATCAACTAAGTGAGCTTGGGCAAGTCACACTGTCTCAGTCTCAGAGGAGGGCAAAGGCAATCCTCCTCCGAACAAATCTTGCCATGAAAACTATGTGATAGGGTCACCATAAGTCAGAAAGAATAGGAAAGCATACACCACCACCATTACTACCAACAACAACAAATGGGGTATTTCCCAAATACCATAATGTATACTATTGACTAATCAGTTTTAAAATATCTTGCTAAACTCTTGTCAAGAAGATATTTTATTGGATTTCACAGTTGGCCCTTCCACACAGCCATATAACCCAGAATATCAAGGCAGAATAACCCACAATATTTGCTTTGAACTGGGTTATCTGAGTCCACACTTCCATATATTCCAGTTCAAAGCAGATAATGTGGGATTTTATTCATCTATGTGGAAGGGACCAGCGTGTCCACAGTCTGAAAGTGTTAAAGGCGAAGGTTTATGCCATGTTTATTCTGCACCTTTAAAAGAAAATTAAAAGAAATAGCCCTACCCACATAATTAAAATCTGAGAAGAAAATTGTGGTTGTGTAATCTTACAAAAGCTGTTCAGGAAAAGATTTTTGGTTTAATGGTTCAGCAGAGTCAGAAAATTAATCCTTTTAAAGCTGCAATCCTGTGGTCACGTAGCTGACATAGTGTACTGTGCATTATCTTTAGACCCAGTTCAGCATGCTTCAAAGTAAACAAGTATAGAACTGTGGTATAAATCCAGCATTTCCAATCCACTTAGAGCATCTTTCCAAAGTCTCAGGAAGACTGATACTGCCTGAACATCATTTCTCTGAAGATAGCAGAGAATGAGAAAATGGGCCCTTCCACACAGCCATATAACCCAGGATATCAAGGCAGATAATCCACAATATCTGCTTTGAACTGGGTTATCTGTGTCCACGCTGGCATATAATCCAGTTCAATGCAGATAATGTAGAATTGTATACAACTGTGTAGAAGGGGCCGTAGATACCTCTTGAAGGCACAGGAGCTTTGCCAAAAAGAAAAGAACTCTTGCCAGAATACAAGTATATTTATTGATCAGGACAGGACACCTATGTGTCCAGGATAACATCTAGTAAATTGTCTTCAGAAATAAGAGAAGGAGCTGAAATATGAGAAAGCATTTCCTGGATATCAGCTTTTGTAAAGGAGGGAGGAATGAATCAGGAAATATGACTATTAGCTGTGATGCCTACTTACATTGGACCCATTTTATTGCAGAGCTGGCAGAATGTCTCTGAATGTTGCCTTCCTTTGTGAATCATCGGCAAAGGTCTTCCTTGGCTGCATAGCTGTGCTGGCATCCAATAATAAGCTGCCACAGTGTTGCAGTCCAGCCCTGGAGAATCATCAGCTGCCACTACTTGGCAGTGATGGGGAGAGAATAGGAATCAGGTTAGGAAGTAACAGCTGAACTCAGCTGGGAGGGAAAGGGAAATTAGGTTCACACAGAGATGAAGTGCATGCTCTTTTCCCTTCCCCTGGGAGCCCAAAGCAGCCATATCTTCGTGGCCTGAATTCTCTATCTTCTCACCCATAAAAAGCAGCTGCAGGCTTGAGAGTGGCTAGCAAGAGAGGTTTAAGGATGGAGCATAATGGCAAGATAATACCTCTGAGGGTTTCCGAATACAGTAGAGTCTCACTTATCCAAGCCTCGCTTATCCAAGCCTCTGGATTATCCAAGCCATTTTTGTAGTCAATGTTTTCAATATATTGTGATATTTTAATGCTAAATTCATAAATACAGTAATTACAACATAACATTACTGCGTATTGAACTACGTTTTCTGTCAAATCTGTTTTATAACATGATGTTTTGGTGCTTAATTTGTAAAATCATAACCTAATTTTATGTCTAATAGGCTTTTCCTTAATCCCTCCTTATTATCCAAGATATTCGCTTATCCAAGCTTCTGCCGGCCCGTTTAGCTTGGATAAGTGAGACTCTACTGTACCATAGTTAGAGCTGGGTTCCAGTCCTCTCATTCTGTGAAGCAGCCTCTGCAGCTTGAAAGTTTTAGGTGCCATGAAAAGGTGAGACATGAACGTATTATTTCACTGCCATGAATTAGAAGTCGTGCTTGTAAGACTTTCTACCTCAAAAGACAAAGTAACTTGTCCACTTTGGGAAATTACGCACCTTGATTTGAGTAGGTACAGGATGCCATTTACTGGTTCACCCCAGGCAGTAAAATATATTAGGCCCACTCAGCTGGACTGCTGTATCTTTAACAGTGATATGAAAAGCAGAAGTTGGTAGAATGTAAAAATACATGTCCGCATTGGAGAAAGCCACATGTGTTAGCATCTACGTCATGCAAACTGATGAGGGTCCAGAAGACATGCCAAGAAAGACAGAGAGAGAAAGCTAACCTGTCTTACAAGTTTGTTTAGAAGTTAATTAAAGTTGAAATACAATGTCATAGTGTCCTGAGCCAAAGGAATCATGCGAGCTACTAAGCATAAGAAGCAATTGAATGGATAAATAACTAACTGCTACTTTCCATTGAAACGGGATCAGAATAGCCACACAGTATGCGAGCCAGGCAAAAATGAAATCACTTATGTCCAAGGCGGGTGACAATTCAGCTCTGAGGGGGGAAACGGGAAAGAGTTAACATTCTTAGAGCAGACTGGGGAGGACAAAGGCACATGTTGAAAGGTTAATAGGTTATACAGTACTTTAACCTTTCCACTTCACTAACTTGATGTGTTCCTTCTCTCCCATTCAGGCTGCTTTAAGCCAGCCTCCAAGCATAATAGACAGCATGTTTATAAAAAGCAGATTGATGTAGCATTAAGCCTTTCTCAAGCTGTTTACACATGGGATGCGAATTAGGAATGGCATTTTTTCCTCTCTGTTTCTTTTAAAGCCATGCTATTTAACACAGAATACAATCAGTGGGGTGGGTTATGTGCTGGGCTGTGTGTTGTGGCAGTAGACTTTTCTTACGGGCATTTAAACAAATTGGTTTACAGGCTGAGAAGACTGGAGGGCACACCTTTAATCTTCCTTTGTGGAAAATGGATAGCAAAGAGTCCCTATCGTCAAGGAAGTTGAATAGTTTTGTACCCGGTGAGGCCACTCAGCTTTGCCCCAGGAGGCCTGAGTTCTTCATCCCATGGCTCCAGCCACACACTTGATGGGTGGCCTTGAGCAAGTCAGCCTCAGTTATCCTCCTATAAAATGGGAGTCATAGTGACAGTCTTGGCAGGGCTGCCTTTAGGATTAAAGTGAGGAAACATTCTTGTTATTCTCCCCAATGTCTCAGTGATAAGGTGACTACAAAGTCAATAAAGAAGTCACGCCAGGCAACCAACAGGGTTGGCCTAAGTATAGCTGTTGTTTTGGGAGACAAAATAAGGACATTATCCCCCAAGTATGAATTCTGTACCTTCTTGAAATTTTATTTCAGTCTCCAAAATTCCAGTATTGCTAAAAAAGAATGAAATGCAAGTGAATCATACCTGGACCTCTTCTATCTGCTGTGCTCACATTCCCTTAGTAACTTTGGCTTTTTCTTGTGATTTCTGTGTGCTCAACAGAGTATTACAGCTAGCTGTCTAAGTACTGAGAACAATTTCTCATCCGGTTGTTGGTTAGTCCCTAGTTAAAGGAGATGTATAAAGTCAATTGTTGAGTGATGAGTCAATGCAGAGGTTAATCCATTTGATCCAATGGTTCTACTTTAGTTGGGAGTAAGAATAGGATATAGGCATATATGAACAAATTCTGTCTAATATGCTGGTCTCTGTCGTCATGACCAGTTTGCGATTATTTCTGCATTCCCACTTTGTGGCTTGCAGGGCACCCTGGGGGCCAGGGGTGGCTCAAGCTATACACGAACTATGCAATTGTGGAAGGCACAATCCTCTAGGGGGTGCAGTTGAGGCGCCTCTGAGAGCGCAATTAGCCTGCCTCCAAGCCGGCCTGCTTGCCTCCGCTTCTCTCTCTGCTGGGCTTCCACCGCCCCTCCAAAGCCGGGAGGGGAAAGAGTGAAGGAGCATCAAAGCCGGGAAAACAACAGAAGCGGCTGCAGCTCCCTCGCCCTCCCACCGCCTCTCCAAAGCCAGTGGGGAGCGTGAAGGAGCACCCATCCCCACGCCGCGAGGCCCTGCAGCAGCTTCTGTTGTTTTCCCACGCCACGGCCTCGCGGCATGGGGACGAGTGCTCCTTCGTTCCCCCCCCCCCAGCTTTGGAGCCTTCCAGGTCGCGGTGTAGGAAAACAACAGAAGCTGCTGCGGCTCCCTCGCCCTCCCACCGCCCCTCCAAAGCCGGGAGGGGGGAGAAAGAGCGAAGTAGCACTTGATTTTGGGAGGGGGGAAATACTCCTTGCTTACACTTGAAAATTACTTGGGGCCGGCCCTGCTGGGGGCTGAGAAGTCCTCTTGTGGGACACAGTGACCAGATCAGCAGCATCAGCTAAACAAACATCTCTTGCAACTCATATTGAGCCTGGATTTAACAGTCTTAAATGCTTTGGGGACAGCAAGCATATATTCTCATGCAACATCACATGGGATTTGAAGCTTCTGCACAGCATATAAGACAGTTTACATGTCCACTCTGTTTTTTGGGGTTTTTTTTTTTTTTGGAACTACTGTGCCAACTTCCACTGGTGCAAAGCAAGGGACCTTTGAGGTCAGGCTGAGTGAATAAGTAACTTAAGCCTTGATCTCTGGGAGAAAACAGTGCTTCACAAGCTCAATTCCTGACTACCTCTTTGTGGACTGAAACATTGCCCAAACTTTGTTGGAAAGAGGGAATGCTGTTATGAGTTAGGAAGGTGGGACTGAAAGTTCCTTTGGATAGACTTTCCCAACCTAGTGTCTTCTGGATTTGTTGAAGTCAATGCCCCCCACCTTCTAGCATGGTAACGCTGGCTGGAATTGGTGGGAGTTGTAATCCATCACATCTGGAGGGAAGACTGTCTTTAGAACTTTAGTATCCAGATATTTTGAACTTCCACTCCTATCATCACTGCTGACTTGGAATTCTGGAACTTGAAATCTAAAGTACTGTAAGTGGAGAATCAAAAGTCCCTCCTCCTGTTTAGAAGACTGAGATAACCTGCCTAATTCTCAGTCTCCAGTTGCCCATGGAAAGAATATAGGCCTGCTCCAAAACTCAGTACAGTAGAGTCTCATTTATCCAAGACTCGCTTATCCAAGGTTCTGGATTATCCAATGCATTGGAGTCAATGTTTTCAATATATCGTGATATTTTGGTGCTAAATTCATAAATACAGTAATTACAACATAACATTACTGCGTATTGAACTACTTTTTCTGTCAAATTTGTTGTATAACATGATGTTTTGGTGCTTAATTTGTAAAATCATAACCTAATTTGATGTTTAATAGGCTTTTCATTAATCCCTCCTTATTATCCAAGATACTCGCTTATCCAAGGTTCTGACAGCCCATTTAGCTTGGATAAGTGAGACTCTACTGTACCTACTGACTAATCCATCTCTATGCTAGATTGCAGTCCCGTTGTCAAGAACACATTTCTGGTTTTTTCTCTAAATTGTTTACTACTGAGCTTATCTCACTAATTCAGGGAAGGTTATGTTTATGTGCCTTCACATCGCCTGTTTACTTATGGGACCTCAGGGATTTCACTGGGTTTTCTCAGACAAGGATCATTCAAGGGTCGTTTTGCCAGTTCCTTTCTCTGAAATACAATCCAGAGAATTTGGTATTTCTTGGTGGTCCAATGTTGGTGGGAAAAGATGGCAGGATCAATAGTCTATTAACACATATGAAAAATAGTTAGAGACAATGGGTTTATCTACACTATAGAATTAATGCAGTTCGATACCACTTTAACTGCTGCAGTTCAATGCATTAGAAAGTGGGAGTTATACAGCATTGAATGCTTGCCTTATATATGTTGTGCTCCGCCCTGAGTCCTGCAGGGTGAGAAGTCCCGAATATAAATACTTTAAATAAATAATAAATAATTATAGTTTTACAAGGCCTTTAGCCTTATAAAGAAACTGGCAAAATTGCCTTAAAATCCCCATGTAATTCATGGGGTCATCATAAATCGACAGGCAATTTGAAGGCACAGACACACAACCTATACCCATTTTCAGATGTCATCCGTAATAGCCACCAGGTGAAAGAGGATAAAGATCTAAACCAAATAGGTGTGAACGAAGTAACTATCCCCTTTCCTGGAAAGGAGGAACACAACAATGTCTTCCATGGCCACCACCATCTCCAAATGCCACTTTAATGAATTGTGCTTAGCACCACCAGAGAGGTGCTAAATGCTGCCAGGCTGAAGTGATTAGCACCTCTTCACAGAACTTGATTGTGCCAAACAATACACAGACATTCCACACCAAAACCCAGAGAGGAAACCAGCCACTTGTTGCCAGTAACTGACTGGGTTTGCGATGTAGATGACAGACGTGGCCATAGCTTACTCTTCTGCCGATCCACCTGGGATAAGTCTCCTACCCTTTCTGAAGTTTGGGCGAGACTGGCTGCACAATCATTGGAAAGCTCTAGCAGCCTCCAAAAGTGATATTTATTTATTTATTTTTCAAACTTATATGCCGCCACTCCCCTAGGGCTCAGAGTGGCTTACAAGAACCGGCTAAAATCAATAATTTAAAAAACATCTTAAAAACATCTTTTAAAAAAAATCTTAAAAACATCCTAAAAGCATCTTTTAAAACATCAACAACAGAACTCAAAAGCCTGTCGAAACAGATGTGTCTTACATGCCCTGCGGAAGGCTGACAAGTCCCGCAAGGCACGAACTTCAGGTGGCAAGGTGTTCCAGAGAGATGGCACCACTACTGAAAAGGCTCTGCGTCTAGTTGTTGTTAGATGCAAGGTCTTAAAACTGGGAACTTCCAATAGGTCTTGGTCCTCAGAACGGAGGGATATGTCATGTTCAGAGCTTGGGAAAGTTACTTTTTGGGGCCAGACTCCAAATAGTATGCTCCTAACCCATGCTGTGGGAGTGTGTTGTCACCCCCCCCCTAAAAGTAACTTTCCCAAGCTATGCATATCTGGAAGAGGCTGTTTTCCAAAGAAACCATTAGGATGGGAGAATTAGTCTCACTAAAGTGATTTTGTGCAGCTGTTTTGTCAGTCTATTCAGAATGACTCCCAAAGCATTTCTATCCACTGGAACCACAGTTGCCACCCTGGCGTTATTTCCATCTCTAGTTCTCAATAATTTCTAATCTTTCTTCTCTCTTCGTCTTCAACTCTTCATCTTGGATAGAGGTGATTAGTGAGATGATGCCTCAGAGGTCTGTACTGGGCCTGGTGTTGTTTAGCATCCTGATCAATGGCTTACAATAGATGATGGAATAGAAGGCATGCTGATCACATTTTCTGATGACACCAAAATAGAGGGAATAGTTAATACCCCAAAGGATAGGAACAGTGTTCAAAATGAACTCAATTGATTGAAGAACTGGGTTAAAACCAGTAAAATCATCTTTAACAGTGATAAATATAAGGAATTTTCTTAGAGCTGACATAGGTCAGCAATGACATGAAGGTACACAACAACAACAAACTACATCTTGGCAAGAGAAATGAAATGTGCAAACATAGGATGTCTGACACCTTGGTTGAAAGCAGTGCACGTGAAAGGGATCTAGGAGCCTTCGTGGGCCAGAAGCTGAACGTGAGTCAACACTGTGATAAAGTAGCCAACAAGCCAATGTAGTTCTGTGATGCATCAGTAGGAGTAATACTGGTCATATCACGAGAAATAGTAGTGCTGCTGTTTTGGTGAGATCTCATCTGGAATACTGTGGCCAGTTCTCAGAACTACAGTTCAAGAAAGTTATGGATAAGCTGGAACATGTCTAGAGAAGATAGATCAGTATGATCTGGAAATCAAGGCATATGAGGAATGCTGAAGGGAGCTTGGTGCTATGTTGGAAAAGAGATGGTGACATGATAACTGTTTTCACTTATTTGAACAGATGTTGTGTAGAAGTGATCTTGTTTTCTGCTGCTCCAGAGATTAGAAGACAGACCAGTGGGTTCAAATCAGAGGAATTCCATATTAATATTAGGAGGAATATCTTGATTGAAAGAACTGCTTGACAATTCCACAGATTGCCTCAAGCTGGTGAACTCTCTTCTTGGATAGGCATCTTTCAGGACTACCTTGGTAATGTGTTTGGCTGGACTAGATGGCCCTTGCATTCCCTTCCAATTCTATGACACTATACTATGAAGAAGAGTACATCACAGATCTGCAAGAGCATAGCAAGGCTGTTAACAAGGTCTCTTGGAGGATTCTCGTTTAGAGGGTCACCCAAAGTTGAGCCCAACACAATAGCAAATAACAACAGGAATGACAACTTTGAAAGTGCCAGACACCCTGACTTCCTTTTTACAGTCAACAGCATGACAAAACTGAGATTCACATTTTGAACACCTTCCTCCTTTGATAAATAAGAAGCCTGTGGCCTGACTGCTCAGCTCCGGTCCTCAGCATGCTGCAGAGTGGGGAGTGTGGACTCAGATAACCCAGTTCAAAGCAGATATTGTGGGATTTTGTACCTTGATATTCTGGGTTTTATGGCTGTGTGGAAGGTCCCTAGAACAGAATGGAGCAATAGATTCAAATCAGAGGGGAAAAGTCCACCTAAACTTTAGGAAGTTCTTGATGGTAAGAGCTGTTCAGCAATGGAATATGTCAGAATCTGGTTTAATCTCCTTTTCTGGAGGTTTTTAAGCAGAAGCTGGATGGCCATCTGTCAGGGATGCTTAGATTTTGCTGTTCATGCATGGTAGAATGGGGTTGGTCTGGATAAGTGGTTCCTAACCTGTGGTCCATGGACCACCAGTGGTCTCCAAGAACTAAAATATGGTTCACAGCCTCACCATTACTACACCGTTACAATGAGAGCGACTGCTTTTGTGAAACCCTCTTATAGTGGCGAGGCAATGGGGATGTCAGGAGGGGAGAGGCTGACTACCCACAAAAGTTGCGACAAGCTTCCTGACTGCTGCTTCTCCTCCTCCTCCCTCCCCCTGAGAGGAGCCATTCCATGTGGCACCTGGAAGGGGGGCATCTTGGTGTCTTCGTTTTTAGGCCTGTTCCTGGGATTTTTGGGGGGCGCTGATTCAGAAAATGGCATTGGATAGACCACATCAGCTCTAGATTATTAAATATGGTTTTCTGTGGCTGAGCAGATAGCAACTACTGGATGACATATGTTCTGTATTAGAAACTAGAGCTGAAGTGGTCTATCCAATGCTATTTTCTGAATCAGCACCCCAAATAACTGAACAAAATCTAAAGTTGACCAGAAACTGATTGGTAACCCTTTTGGTGCTAAGGTTGCAGAATGGTCCCTGGTCAAAAAAGATTGGGAACCACTGGACTGGATGGTCCACGTGATCTTTTCCAACTCTTTGATTCTATGAAATGGCCATGTATACAAGCTCATTCCTTGAATGATTCTATTCTGTGATTCTATGAAGCTGCCTCAACAGAACCAGCCAATATATTTTTCTGCCTGAAGTGGCAAGAAAATGACTTAAATAATAATTTGCCTCCTGTTCATGATGACCCAACCCACCTCACTTTGCCTAACAGTAGAACCAGAGTTTCCTTTCCCCCATTATATGGCAGATATTGGGAGTCAAGATGGTGATGAGTGGGGAATACAATACCAAGTCTTTGAAAGATGCATGTTTCCTGGCCATAGTCACTTACTCAAATCTCATCCCTAAACCAAGACCCTACCAAGCTTGCCCAGGGAGATTGAGATTGGTGGAAGGAAGTATTCTCTCTTCTAGTTCTAGTTAAGCATTCCCAACAAAAGTAGAGAAGGGACCTATCAGACCAGGAAGCCTGATTTCTCCCCCAAAGTATGACAAAGACACTGCTTTGCCCAACACCCCCATGCAGGCCCATAGCCAGAATTTTGATCTTGGGGGGGGGGGGGGGGGGCTGAGTCTGAGTGAGAGAGGATCTACCCTAGCAAACCTTTTGTATCATTATCCCAATACCCCCATGCATATGGGATATATTGAGCATGGTGATCAGATCATGATATGAATAAACATAACAGTTTAAATAATACCAGTAAGGCCTTTTCATGGACCACCCTGAGAATTTCAGGGGGGGGGGGAAGGGGGCTGAAGCCCCTCAAGCCCCCCCCCCCCCCCAATCCCGCTACATGCCTGCCATGATGCCCTGAAAAGCCTGCCACCTCTGCCCTCCTGCTGCAGAAGTCCGTTCCTGGCTCTGGAGAGCTTAGTTTTGTTGAGAGGCAGTCATACTAAAGTTTGACACAATTCAAGCGACATACACATGTTCTTACATGTATTGATTCATAAAGCACAGGGTGGCATTTCAGTTTCGCAACAGCTTTGAAAATGAGAGAGAACGTGTCCAAGGTTATCCGCACGAACACTCCCAATGGACAAGAGTGCGGCACAAGATGCTGCGGGGAGGGTGGTGGGTGACATCAAAGTATTCAGAGGGAGACCTAGCCTGGATTTACACTGTCATATAATCCAGTTCAAAGCAGATAACTGGATGATATGGCAGTGTAGATGGGGCCTTAGTCATCATCTAAGCTACTACCTCTCTACTACTGCCAGTCCATTCAGCTTCTGTACATTGAATGGAAGGAGGCATCATTTTGTTTTTGGCCACATGGCCAGGCTTGTAGGGAATTGTTCAGCCCTCACTGTTTAGCCACTGTGTCCCATGGATTCATGGGGCAAAGATATCTATAGTAAATAAGGTGCTTTGCTCGGGAAACGTTACAGGTTCAGGAGACTGTTGAACCCATGGCTCCCCAGGGGCCACTAGTCTGCCATTTTAGATGGGCTTTCGATCTGGCCCAGCAAGGCTCTTTTTATGTTGGGGAAAGTCTTCATCAAAACCCCTGAAAGTCAATCACTATAGAAAATGCTGAGCAAAGGGGGCCCGTGTTCCTCCTCAGTATAAAGCCACATGCTATGTTCTTCTGATGTAAAAATGCCACAGTTGACCCCTTTAAAATGGGCTTGTGTTGTTAGGAAAGCGCCTTTTGTTATCTGAACGGCCAAGTCCTGCCCATGTTTACTCAGGAATAAGTCACACTGGTTTCATTTGAATTTGCCTCCGAAGAAGTAGGGCCAGTGGGCACACGTACGGGGCAAGGGCTCTTCCTGAAACTACGCTTTGGACTTTCCTCCCAGGTTAGTGGAGTAAGGATTAAAAAGGGGCGTACTCACACTGTACCTGGAAGCAGCCTGATATCACTCTACTGCCACTGCTTCATACTTTCATAGAATCCTAGAGCTGGAAGAGACCTCGTGGGCAATCCAGTCCAACCCCTTTCTGCCAAGAAGCAGGAAAATTGCATTCAAAGCACTCCCGACAGATGGCCATCCAGCCTCTGCTTAAAAGCCTCCAAAGAAGGAGCCTCCAACACACTCCGGGGCAGAGAGTTCCACTGCTGAACAGCTCTCACTGTGAGGAAGTTCTTCCTAATGTTCAGGTGGAATCTCCTTTTCTGTAGCCATTGCTCTGCATCCTAGTCTCCTCCCTCTGACTTCCCCTCACATATTTATATATGGCCATCATCATGTCTCCTCTCATCTGTTTCTTTTGCAGGCTAAACATGTCCAGCTCTTTAAGCCACTCCTCATAGGACTTGTTTTCCAGATCCTAGATCATTTTAGTTGCCCTTCTCTGAACAAATTCCAGCTTGTCAACATCTCCCTTAAGATAACCCAGTTCAAAGTAAATATTGTGGGATTTTCTGCCTTGATATTCTGGGTTATATGGCCCTGAGGGCTCTTCAGCCCTAGGTAAAGGTAAGTTTCCTCCTGACATTAAGTCCAGTTGTGTCCGACTCTGGAGGTTGGTGCTCATCTCCATTTCTAAGCCAAAGAGCCGGTGTTGTCCATAGAGACTCCCAAGAGCATGTGGCCGGCATGACTGCATGGAACACCGTAGCGGTACCTATTGATCTACTCACATTTGCATGTTTTCAAACTGCTAGGTTGGCAGAAGCTGGGGCTAACAGCGGGAGTTCACTCCGCTCCCCGGATTCAAACCGCTGACTGGGTTATATGGCTGTGTGGATGGGCCCTGAGTCAACACTGCCATATAACCCACTTAAAAGCAGATAATGTGGGATTTTATTCAGCTCTGGGGAAGGGACCGTCAGTCAGGTAGGTTACGCCTGACTGGGGAGGCTCCATTTGGACGGGAATTCTTTCCCCCTCCCTCCCCCCCCGCCCCTCCCCCCGCCGCCCCTTCCTCCTCCTCGCGCACATTCAAGAGCGGGCGCGAGGCGGATACTTTTTTTTTCCCTTCCTTCCCTCAGTGAGAACAAACCTCCGAGCCGGGCGCGAGGCGGGCCGGGGGGGGGCGTGTCCAGGGCCGAGGGGCGTGGCTAAAGGGCGGCCCCAGCCAGCCAGCGAGCCAGTCCTGCCTGAGCGGCGCAGGTGGCTCGCGGGCGGAGAGAAGGCAGCGGGAGAAGCGAGAGAGCCCTGTCGCTCTCTTTTTTCCTCGCTCTCTCTCCGTGTCTGCCGCGCGCCTCTTGGGCTGGAAGCCGCGCGCGCGCCCTCTCAGCAGAAAGGACAAACTTTTCCTCCTGCTGAGGCGAAGAAGAACGCGGGAAATCCACTTTAATTTTTTTTTTTGAAGGAGACTTTTTTTTTTGAGGGGGACGTGGGCACCTTTTGGAGATGGGAGTCCCTCCTGTGGCGCCCGACTTGTTATGGAGCCGGCTTTTGAGGCTTCCCTTGGGTTTTACCCCCCCGTGAGGCGCCACCTGCTGGAGATGGAGTTTGGAGCAAAACTTGGAAGCTTGGGAACTCTTCCGAGAGGGCAGTAGAGGCTGCCATGTGCGCCCGCTTCCTCTTGATCTGAGCAAGGAGCCGAAACTCCTCATCTTTGCCTTGCTGCTCTTTCCCTCTCTGCTCCAGACCATGGCTGGCTTCATCCTGAGGGAAGGCGCTCTCCTGGGCCTCTTCCTGATGCTGACTGAGGCGTTTGCTCCCCTCTCTGCAGCCTCCTCCTCCTCCAAAGCGGTGACCTGCCAGGAGATCACGGTGCCCATGTGCAAAGGCATCGGCTACAACCTGACCTACATGCCCAACCAGTTCAACCACGACACGCAGGACGAGGCCGGACTGGAGGTGCACCAGTTCTGGCCCCTGGTGGAGATCCAGTGCTCGCCAGACCTCAAGTTCTTCCTGTGTGCCATGTACACCCCCATCTGCCTGCTGGACTATGCCAAGCCCCTGCCCCCCTGCCGCTCGGTCTGCGAGAGGGCCAAGGCCGGCTGCTCCCCACTCATGCGCCAGTACGGTTTCGCCTGGCCCGAGCGCATGGGCTGCGACAAACTGCCCCTCCTGGGTGATGCCGAGCAGCTCTGCATGGACTACAACCGCACTGAGGCCGCCCCTGCTTCCGCCACTACCACTTTCCCCCCCTTTGGCACCAAGCCCACACGCTCAAAGGCCAAAGGGGGCTACAAGGAGAAAGCGCCCTTTGACAGTAGCAGTGGTACATGCAAGAGGGTGTGCGAATGCCGGGAGCCCTTGGTCCCCATCTCTAAAGAGACCCACCCGCTCTACAACAAGATTGAGACGGGCCACGTCCGCAACTGTGCCATCCCGTGCTTCCAGCCCTACTTCACCCAGCACGAGAAGACCTTTGCCACCTTCTGGATCGGCCTGTGGTCCGTCCTCTGCTTCGTGGCCACCTTTGCCACGGTGGCCACATTCCTCATTGACATGGAGCGCTTCCGCTACCCGGAGCGGCCCATCATCTTCTTGTCCGCCTGCTACCTTTTTGTCTCCATTGGTTACATCATCCGGCTGGTTGTGGGCCACGCCAACGTGGCCTGCAACAAGGACTACAATCACATCCACTATGAGACCACGGGGCCAGCTCTCTGCACTGTGGTCTTCCTCCTCATCTACTTCTTCGGCATGGCCAGCTCCATCTGGTGGGTGATCTTGTCGCTCACTTGGTTCCTGGCCGCTGGGATGAAGTGGGGCAATGAGGCCATTGCCAGCTACTCCCAATATTTCCACATGGCTGCCTGGCTCATTCCAAGCATCAAGTCCATAGCGGTGCTGGCTCTGAGCTCAGTGGACGGTGACCCGGTCGCTGGCATCTGCTATGTTGGCAATCAAAACTTAGACAAGCTCCGGGGCTTTGTTTTGGCTCCGTTGGTGGTCTACCTTTTCACTGGGACCATGTTTCTGCTGGCAGGGATTGTGTCGCTCTTCAGGATCCGGAGTGTCATTAAACAAGGAGGCACCAAAACGGACAAGTTGGAGAAGCTCATGATCCGTATTGGCATCTTCACCGTCCTTTATACCGTCCCGGCGACGATCGTGGTGGGATGCTACATCTACGAGCAGCACTATCGGGAGACGTGGGAGATGGCCCAGAACTGCTCCTGCCCCGGGGACAAGAACAGGTTGAGGCCGGACTATGCGGTCTTCATGTTGAAGTACTTTATGTGCCTGGTGGTGGGAATCACCTCGGGGGTCTGGATTTGGTCTGGCAAAACCTTTGAGTCGTGGAAGCGGTTCACGGGGAGGTGTTGTCGGAGTGGAAAGCCTGTGAGTTCTGCCATGTATGGGGAAGCCACTGCGGCTCTAACGGGGAGGTCTGGGATGCCCAGTTCTGCTTCATACCACAAACAAGTCCCGCTCTCCCATGTATGAGAAGCACCTTGCTGGGTCTCACATACACGCAAGACGGGGAGCAGGTAAGCACAGCTCGGCTCCCAGCTGGAAAAGGTTTGGGAGCGTCCCTAAAGAGTCTGTGTCTCCTTGTGGCTTCATCTTGAATTCTGAAAAAGAAGAGGGACTGTGTGTTGTGGCAGTGAGCAGATGCCACTTTGTGTTTCAAAGGTGGAAGGTTTGCTACACCATAACATGGTCTGTGTTCTGCCTCCTTTCTCGGAAAGCGGGCAAGTAAGGAGTGCAGGAGGCCAGATTGTGAGTTGCATGCAGGATGGATCTGTGACCTTTTTAAGAACATGGGAGAATGGCTTAAAGATTGAGGTTGTTAATGAAATAATTGGAGCTGGGGGAGAAGAAAGAGAAGGAGACCTGCTTGAGCTTCCCACATCCTGCTTTGTATTGCTCCAAAGGAGGCCCTGGCTTCTCTCTTTCCTCAGTGTTGAAACAAGAGGTGTGAATGGGCTGTTTTGACAAACAGGAGGAAGGATCAAGGCATGGAAGTTACTTCAGGGCTCCTGCTGGGTGGGAGATTCTGGAAATTTTAGTCCAAAGGTAAATTTCTCAAGATGTGGTGACACATTGAGCAGCCCTTCCTTTCTATTTAGCTGCTCTCTATTTCAGGAAGCCTTGACAATGCGCCCACAGATTTGTCTGCTCACAAGTAAATCAGGAAGGTTTACTTCCAAGTAGACAGGGATAAGATTGCAGCCAGCCGAATATTCTATGTCTCCCATGCAATGCGTCCTTTAGCCCTGAAGATGCTAATTTACTTAGTTGGAGTAATCCTTGTTCACACCCTTTTCAGTGGGTCAGACCTAACTGTAATTTTATAATGCATTGGTTCTTAAAGTTTGTCATATAAAGAAACCCAGTTTCAAAGGAGGGCTCTGCTTTTCCAAAAATAGTGGGACGTGGAACTTAGATTGAGCAGAGTCTGATTTTAGATTTCATTTTTGGAGGGCACCCATTTGCCATGAATTTTACTCATGCCTTTGCCAAATTGAATGCCAGAGTCAAATGACATGTAGTCATTTTCCAAACTACTGTCCTTGTCCTGGTATGTTGCCTTGGCTTAACTACTACTAGAGAGGGTTGAGATGCAAGATGGTGGTTGGTTTCAATGAAAGTTGCAATCCTAAGACTTCTTCCACACAGTTGTATAAAATCCACATTGAATTGGAATATATGGCAGTGTGGACTCAGATAACCCAGTTTAAAGCAGATATTGTGGATTATCTGCCTTGATGTTCTGTGTTATATGGCTGTGTGGAAGGGCCGTCAAGCTCCCCTGCCTAGAAGCTGAGCATGGAAAATGTATTACTTTGGACTATCTCTCCTAAATTCTTCCAGCAATGCAACCTTGGGGACGGTTTGTATTCCAGGTCCAAAAGATAATGTTTTTGGGGCTCTACCAGTAAAGAAGTGTCATGGAATTAATTGTGTTTACTTGTGAGTAGGCATCCACTGCACTTTTTGCAAAGATTTTCCTCATCTCAGTACCATTTCTTTAGACATAAGAAATCCAAAGAGCAACCAGAGGGTGAGGCAAGCAAATTGCTTTATGCTTCAGCAGGCCAGCATTTGGTTTATTTAGAAGCCTGCTTCACTAAGTGAACTGATTTACTCTCTTCTCTGTGAGTTACCTTCCCAACATTGGTCACAGCCTTAAAAGACATGGGCATGTTTTAAATTTCAAACGCCATATTTTGCCCTTGCCTTCATGCTCCCTTTTTGGCTATTTATCCTCCGATTTGCCATTTGTGAGAACAATGTTTTTCTGTCATTTAATGTTTCATAACTGTTTTGAACAGGAAGAAAATCAAGTGTTTTTTTAATGCCTTTTCCCTGATAAAATGAGCCTCTGCCTCAAGTTCAGTCTTTTCTGACTGAATTCAGTCGCATCAAACCATTGTAAGCAAGACAATCAGCCTTCCTCTCTGCAGAAGGGAGACAGGACAATCCAGAGTTTTGAAGCACTGACTGCAGACGCCTTGTAAAGGAAGCTGCTCAGCTTGTAACCAGGATTTGGAAATGTATCATTTTGGGCAACAGCTTTTAAACCCCACATTCCACATGGAAGTGGCCTTTCTGCTACTGCTTCTGCAATCTATTGCCCAGAAAAGTCACGATTCCAAGCTCTCTCTGGAACTTTTAAAATGTATATCCCAAGCCTTCTCATAGGACCCCAGAGGAGTCAGTCTTTCAAAGCCGCAGCAAACTTGCCTGAGATACAGTGGGAGGGGCTGTCATTCCTTTCCCAATGTGAAATGTTTGCACTTTAATTTTACATAAGAAAGGCAGTTGGATGGTGGGTTGAATCTCCTCTGCAAAGATGGGTAGCTTTTTGAACAGCAGTCAGAGTGAGGTTCCTCTCATTGGGAAACAGGGAGGGAAGCCGATTTTAATGTCTGTCTGCAGCAGGCATGGGCAAACTTCAGCTCTCCAAGTATTTTGTACTTCAAAGTTAAGACCCAAACACCTGGAGGGCTGAAGTTTGCCCATGCCTGGTCTACAGGGTGAAGCCATTCTAGAAGACTTTGAGATATTTCAGACATCCATGCATTTTGCTCTTCCTTGGGGAAGGTATCACCATGACCCAAGAAAAATGCGGGTTGAATTCCAGCTAGTGTGCTTCCCCACAAACAGACTGCCATCATGTCCGACCACTGCAGCAGCTCTAAGACTATCAAATATTTTTCCAGGCAGTGCTTTTCTATGGATTTCATTTCCCCACTTAGTCACTGGAAGAATGAATCATCCTTAACTCGCACTCTCTCCCCTCTAATCAAACCAATGCAACTAAGTCGCCCTGAATTCATTGGGTATTCATTTGTGTATGCTGTCACAAATGCTTATATTTGCTTAGTTTTTATCCAGAGATGTTGAAGGAGAAATAAATAGCTACTGTTTTTTTCTATAGTTGCTGGTGTATTTCCTTAGATAGGATGGTGAGGTTCCAAATAGTTTCTGACTTATGGTGTCCATAAGGCAACCTTATCATGGGGGTTACTTGGCAAGATTTGTTCAGAGGGGGTTTGCCTTTGCCTCCCTTCAGAAGCTGAGAGTGTGTGACATGCTCAAGGTCTCCAGTGAGTTGCCATGGTGGGTTTCCAGTGTTCAAACCAGTACAAAACTAGCGCTCATTTAGATTTTTGAAAACTTCAGTTTGGTTAGTCACATTTGAAGGGCAGGGTGGCTGGTCACTTACAGCTACCTCTCTGTTCCAAACTTACATTCAGGTTGGGGCAGCTGTGGATTGCCAAACGTTTGTGGCCTACAATTCCTATCAGTCTTTCCCAGTAGTTTATGAGGAATTGTGGTAGTTTTAGTCCGAAATAGCTAAACATCCAGTTTCCCAACATTTCAATCAGATCTTTCCAGTATTCCTGCTGTACTCCACTAGCAGCTTGCTTAGATTTATTGGGAGTTACCTTAACATTCCTTAACTTCTTCCCCAAGGATTCTTACCGTAAAGAGTAAGATGCATGAATTAATGTGGGCTCTTACATTAGGACAGCATGAGAAGAGAGAGCCACCAGCAGTTCTTTTCCGATGCTGCTGAGATGGAGGCAATCTGTAGGTCTTAAGACTCCAGTCTTTATCTGACCCTGGCATTCCACATCTGCTCCTCACTGCTAGGGTTAGTCAAAAGGAATATGCAGCTTGGAAAGGTCACATCCAGTTCCTGGACCGGATGGCTGTGGCACTGGTGATGTCAAATGTTAAGTGCACAGGCACTGAGGGGAGAAGGAAGTTCAAGGCAAGCTACTGGGGCAAGGGTGGGAACTTTTCCCCTTTCCCACTTGAAGACCACTGAAGGCAGAGGAAAGTTAGGTTGGAGACTGAGGCCAAATTTTCTGCATGTTTTCTGTTTGTAGTGACTATACCCAACTCAGTCTTTTATAGTGTTTTTTCAAAATAGCTACATTGAGCTACAGACAGGAATTTTATCCTTTGGAGCAACTATGTTTCTTTTTGCCGTATGGCAATCTGAGTCTTCCTAACTGACTCTCAAATGTGATGTGGCAACAAGCCATTTATGGGCTGGCTTCCACATCATCCACATGGAGTGTGAACCTCAGCAGCAGGTATTATACCTGCCATACAAGATCCCACGTCAGGTGGATCCTACTCCATAAATGACTTGTTACAACACATTTAAGCTGTGAGGAGACTTCATGGTTTATTTACTTCCATCTACTGAGGTAAAAATTTGGAAGCACATTACCTCTTGGTTCTTGTAGCAGCCAAAGCCTAGGCAGCATGATGGAAGTTGCGGTCTGACCCCAGAGAGGTCTAAAGTATCTGCTACTTAAAAAAAACAAAAAACTGTTGTGTTGGCTTTCCAAGACAGCTTTGTTTGTTAGATGCTGCAGAGCAGTGTCATTAATTAAAACAATTGTTTTTGTCTTAAGCGTCACTGACTTGTAATTGCTGCTATTCTTTTTTCCATGAAGAACTCATGGGCTACTGTATACCTTAGCAATGAGACTTCTCTGTAGACTCTTTAACAATAAAAAGACCTGGGAGGGCTGGTATACCTTGACAGGTGTCATAAAGTGCATCAGTACTAAGCATTCTGAAATTCCCAGATAAGATTTGCTTAATTCCTGAAATCAGCTGACTTTCATACTATTACCCCAATTTATGTATCAAGAAATAATTCATCAACCTTCTCTCCCTGCTCACATTACTAGGATGTGTTTCCTAGTAATTCAAACTTTATCCAAGTTTGGTTTCTATGTACGGCTCCAGTGGTGCAATTTGTCAGGGAGGAGAATTTGGCATCTTTCAATCTGTGCCCACTTTTCTGGCCAAAGCAATAACTGAAGTAAAAAGAACTTAATTGAATTTAACAAGTTGCTACTTACTGGTGCACCATCCTAGATTTTGATTTTTGAGAAATCTCACCTTTATACCTTTTGCGGAACACACTGTATTGTATGAACATGCGCGGCAGCTTACGTTCCTAAAAAGAAAAAGTACCTCAGTGGCTAGCTTTACATCCTCCCATTACTTCCCCAAGAAGGAAACTGCAGCAAACTAGATCAACCCCCCCCCCCCCCAATTTTCAAACCCCCCTCTGAATTTTTTTTCTGGCTGCGGCCCATAGCCTTGTATTTTCTTCCCCAAATAACACAGAACAACATATCTTTTTGGCAAGGTTTAAGAAATACAAATTGTATTACGTATGATAAAGGCAGTTGGGTGAGAACTTTGAAAATCCTCACCTCTCTTTTAATGCCTACTTTTGTTTTTCAATGTTAATTATATGCTGTGTCAGGAGAATGGAGGTCTGGTGAAAAAAATGTTTATCACAGTGCCCAAAGAAGGGGAAAAGGCCGTTTGGCCTTTGTGCCTTTGTGTACAGGTTTAGTCCACTAAATCAGTCTTGTTCAATTTATGGAACTCTCACATTGCATATTATGACTAACTACTTGACAATCTCCTTTATGCCACATAGCTAACGAAGCAGCTGTGGAGCTGCTGGAAGAAGGAATTAGTTGAAATGCTATTTTTCAGATCTGATTCCAGTTGAAAATGTTTGCCTGATATTTCTCAACCTTGATATACAACCAATAATTTAATACAAATAGAGCAGTATCTTTATGAAACACAAACAAGAAACGCTATGCTTTCAGTGTTTTAGAAACATGCTGTTTGCTGTAAGAAAACTGAGAGGGTGATAGCTGCTTATATAATTCTAAATTAACAAGTAAAACTAGAAATTGTATCCCAAAGGCAGAAGACTGTAATGTACAGAATACCACTAGTTTCGCAAGGGTTCCTTTACTCAAGATATTGTGTACTCTTAATATTTTTCAAAACTAAATTGCACCATGTAGCTATAACATGTAAATAGTTGTATTATACATAACTGAATCCCTAGTGAGCCTTTGATACGGGTTGGAACAGGATGTAAATTCTCACGCTGCCAATGAGAAGTCTGTGGTACAAATAACAGAATGGAAACCTGGGGCATTAAATTGCTGTACTTGATGTTAGATTCATGCTTAGGTTGTGCTGCTCTTTCAGTTGTGCCTTGTTGAGATGGAGCTACTGCTTGCAATATGATCAACAATACCATGCCAAAACAGTTTAAAAAAAGAAGACAGAGTTGATTCTGTAAAAAGCTTTAAGAGGAAATAAACCAACTTTGAACGGTCAACTTAATAAATGCCTAAACATGATTTTTGTACCTATGGTCAAGGGATAATTCTCTGTTACAAGAAAGCTGGCTGGTTTGAGTCTTCAGAAATCTATCATTTACAGGACGTGGTCCCATAGCACTCAGCATGCCAGGCTGTTTAAAATGCAGATCATAACTTCCATGATTTTTTAAAATTCTGTGACAAAACCACAGCTTCTGTATGGAATTACACATAGACAACGTAATTGAACCACAAGCTACTCCAACTCAACTGAAAACGATTGTTGTTTTGAAAAAAAAGATCTTTGCTGTTCCCTCTAGGGCCCGACTTTGAGAACATCACATGCCTTTAAGTATAGCTGTACATGTTGCGTTTTGTGAAAATACGAAAGAAACCCAAGAATGTATTTAGAGTCTGTACAAAGTGGACTGCAAAGAAAACATAAGAAGCATACTTTTTTAGATCGAGTTTGTGATTATGGTGAATAGAAAACAAAAATTTACGGGAATGCATTCTTTCTGGAAAAGAAACAGGATACAAACTAGCAAGGAAGTTTTGTGTACTACTGGCAAGCTTGTGCTTTGTGGGCGAGAGAAAGCCAAGGAGCATTTCTGGAGGAGCCACTGTGTTGCTCCCTGCCTTCAACTCACAAAGATGGGTTAACCTCTCAATGGCCAAGCTAAGCATGGGGTGAGCAATGTGCAGCCCCCTAAGATGATGCCAGAATGCAACTCCCATTATCCCTCACCAATGGATATACTAGCTAGGCCAGAGGAAAGCCGCAATGCAATAAAGGTCACAAGTTATTCATCTCTAATCTGAAGGAACTTTCACAAGAACTATCCTTCCATTCCTTCATGGTCATATTACATATTTACAGCAGGCAACAAAATGCAACTTACCTAGAAGGTTTTGGTCAAGCAACGGCTTTCCTCATCCACACTGAATTAAGTGTCACACTTTGCTTGGTTCTGATCACCATGAATGTGAGCAAGGTAAAGGGGGCAACAAGGAGCTTGACTGTATAGTGGTATGTTGCCCACTATATAAACCATTGCCTCTGGATATTATTTGTATATACTACAACTTCACTTACATGCTGCATTCACATTAGAAGTGTCAAGAGCTCTCTTTTACTGAATACCTATAATGCTGAAGATTGAAAATGGTTCCATGTCAGCTAATCAATTTCCTTCAAATTCAGTGAAAGTACTAAAGGTTATCCTGGCTCGTCTTCAGATTTGAGCAGCTTTGCTCTTAAGCAAGTGTAAACAGACACAGGCAGATTCTTTATATACTGTTACTAAATATTTTACATAACGCTTTAGGGATTCAGAAGTCATCTTTGCACAAGGCAGATATTATTAACCTCAAGTTTGCCTAAATACCTTGAATTTCAGAAGCTAAGTAGGGCCAGGCTTGGCTAAGACTTGGGATTCTGCCAGAGTATACTGAATGCTGTTGGGCTATATTTAGAGGGGGGAAAAAGAAGTATCCTATAAAGAAATCTTGCCAAGACAACCCTGTAATAGGATCACCATAAGTTGGGGTTTACTTACTGGCACATGACAACAATTACTCATATTGTATATGGAGAGTTGACGATATGGTATATTTAAATTGAATTAATAATGACATTTCTTGCCTGACACTGGGCTGTGGTCTATAACCTCAGAATTTTTTTTTACCAAGGCGAGCAATGTCTATTACCTCCAGATATTGTTGGACCACAATTCCCAACATCGCTCACAAGTAAGGTTAAGACTGAGAAACTGCAGGGTATTATGGCTCAGGGGAAAATCTCACAAGCCATGGCATCTCTTTTTACTACAGCACTTTGACAGTTGAGGAAATTCTGCCTTTTATGGAAGTTCTGAAAATATAACAGCAACATCAGATAGGATTTTAATAGGTAAACAAAGCTGGGGGGGGTGTTAGTGGAAAATGTAGGTTATAACCTCTACTATATTACACAGTATTACTTGTGAATCAGGTGTATGTCCTGATGCCACTGAAAGGCATGAACATAGCTTTTAAGTCATAGGGAAATGTGGCTTTTTTGTCTGCTGCCTTACAGCAAACTGGACATTTTGCTGTTCAGAAAGAAATTCTTCTTCAGGTCATAAATCTTTTGGAGGTGCTCAGGAAGTCCCTTAAAATACAAGGAAGGAAGGGGTTAGTGTGCTCACTTATGGCAATGTTCAGTACTTGTGCATTCAAAGAATAAGTGTGCACAATCTAACACTTTACAACCTGCAATAATTAAAAATTGCTTCTGCCATTGAATTTGGAGTGTACTACTTCCAATTTCTCCCCACAGCTCTATTTGGAAGGGCAGAACTGTACAGCTACCATGTGTGATCCTATTCTCAATCCAGGTACTCAAGGTTAGGAAGCAGAGACAGACCTGAGTCGGGGTTTCAGTATCAGGGCTCACTAAGAAAAAAGGTGCCAGAAAGTCTTAGGAAACAACGTCCCATTTAGAAGCAGACTTGTCATCCAGGTCCCTGCCACTTTGGAAAACTGAGCATCCTTCTCTCTAGCAGCAACTACGTCAATACAAACAACTGCAGCACTCAGAAAATGGATGTTAAGCATGTCTTTTGGTATTTGTGGTTTGAACAGTCACCTTTCCAACTTCTCTTGTTTAACACATACCTCCTTACTCAGCAAAAGGGTTGTTCTTAACATTCATTTCCATTTTTCAAGGGCATGTTCTCTACCGGCCAGACCCACTTTAAGAGGTTTCAATATATAATTGCCTTGGAGACAAAAACAAAGTAATCCATATATAGAGGAGCAATATGGCAGCACTCAAGTGAGTAGACACCCTATTGAATTATGGCCAGTTTCTGAATTTCCAGCTAAGTATCTAGGCACAAAAGGGTAAGGCTGGCCTCCTTGTCATAAATATCTTCAGGTGGCAGGCACAAACATACTGGAAACAGTTTCCTCTGGTTTTAGCATGTACATAACAGGTGTATCGCTGGGGACCTCTCTTCTGTATCAAAAGGCAGTATTCACATAATCACTGGGACGCTAACAAAATTAAATATCCCACCACAGCACTTTGATATCTACAGATGAATACATTCATATTTATACTGCACTGTTCTGCATATTTTCTGAGTGTGTGCTCTTCCATTTTCTGTTATGCAACATCTCAGCCTCACTACTTCCTCACAGACAGATGTATGCAACCTGTTCAGGTGTACAAAAGCTGGACTTGAGCCAAAGGAGTTGAACATTTTTGTAGGAGTCTCTCTCTTCAATCTCTATTTCTTACTGATTTCAATTTTACTTGCCAATATACAGACCCTATTCTTGTAAGATACAAACGCCTTACCAAACACCAGTTGTATTATCTGAATATTGAAGAAACCCTAAAAGCTTTCACTTGTTCTGATTTTTTTTTTCGTGTCAGGAGCAACCGGAGTTGCTTCTGGAGTGAGAGAATTGGCTGTCTGCAAGGACGTTGTCCAGGGGACGCCCGGATGTTTTGATGTTTTTACCATCCTTGTGGGAGGCTTCTGTCATGTCCCCGCATGGAGCTGGAGCGGATAGAGGGAGCTCATCCACACTCTCCCCAGGTGGGATTCGAACCTGGCAGCTTTCAGGTCAGCAACCCAACCTTCAAGTCACTTAGTCCACTACGCCATCTGGGGGCTCCCAGATTTGTTCTGATAAACCAAATCTAGTTGTAGTGTGTATTTACAATGACTGTTAATTAAAATGGTAATAAGGAAACACATTGCACAACCATACACAGTATACAATTTATGAAATTACTTCTCAGTAAACCAGGAAAGTTCATTGTGAGACATGAAAGAGGTTCACATAGACTTGCAAACTACAAGAATTTCAGCTGTCAGGCTATCCCAAAGATGCTTTTTCCTGACTCTCCACATGGCCACGTAGCAAAGTAGGACCCAGTATTAAAATGCCACTACAGTACTTCTCAAAGACCCTTTCCTTCCTGCCTTCAAAGGAGAGGCAGGTGCTGATCTGATACAGGGTCTTTTTAGTGGCGATACCTGAGTTAATGGGATGCTCTCTGCTGGGCGGCGAACCTGGTGCTGAGTTTCAAGTCTCCATGGTGCCAGGTGAAAACGATATTGGGTGTCTATGCCTTTTAGATCTTATGAATGTATAGAGTGGGGGGCTTTCTATTATTTTGTGCTGGAGCTGTTGCACATCCTTATCTGCATAATTAGTGCAAGTTGCTCTGCAAAGTCTTCCGACTGCAGATTTGGTCTTTTGTCAACAAACATGAGGCGAACAGGTTAGTAGAGTCCAGCAGGCACTGTGGCATACGGTTTCAGTGATGTTTGCTGCAGGTATCCATATGTGCCCAGTGATATAAGGAGGAGGATGCACAAAAATCCAGTTGGGATAAACACCCTGGGAAAGAGGAATACAAAGTGAAGCAACAATGCCCAATCTTAATTAAAATAGAGTTTATTATTAGCTTCTCTTTTAATACAAACATGAGAAAGAAAAGCCACCTGAAGATGTAGCATTTGTTTCAAAATTGAATTGTGATCAATACCTGAAACCACAGACTTCGTGGAACACCTGCTTGCGGCTGGTAAGTTAAAATACTGCATGAGACCATAACAGTCTGAGGACCTGTGTACACTCGGGAAGCAAGTTGGACTCGGCATTAAATACAACGATTATAAGAGAGGCTGCACACGGGTTTGTGCTGCACCAGTTGTTGGATGTTTTGAAATACAAATGATTTAAATATTTTGACCTGAAGCTGAGAAGATCTGCAGTCCAGGTAAGTTTTTTAATGCTTCCTAATTTTGGAACAAAAAGATGAATTCATTTAAATTCCATTTCTGGAAGAGCAAACTAGCTTTAGAACAGTGGTTCTCAACCTGTGGTTCCCCAGATGTTTTGGCCTTCAACTCCCAGAAATCCTAACAGCTGGTAAACTGGCTGGGAGTTCTGGGAGTTGTAGGCCAAAACACCTGGGGACCCAAAGGTTGAGAACCACTGCTTTAGAGGAAAAACTCAGCCTTTTGTAGTTTACTTCCAGAAAAAGGGACATTAAATACCAGGCTTTTAATAAAAGAAGTCTTCTAAAAGGCAATTACATGAACTAAAGATTATCATGCCTCCCTCATCAGCAAGGCCAGGGTCATCAAAAGACTTCCCCACTGTGAATCTAAAGCTTTTTGGAAGCACAGGACAAAAGCAAAAACGTGCTCCATATCCATTGTTTGCAGTAGAAAAGTTTTGCAGAGCAGCCTTATTGTCCGTTGATCACCAAACCGGTTTATTTGTTCAAGCTAAGCTTTCAATGAAGTTCTATTCAGAATTTCAGCCAAAAAGAAAAAAAACAGTATTATGGACTGTGTTTCTTCCAGGCCGGGCCAAAAAGGGCATGAACATGGGAAACAACATAGCTGACAAGAAGTGGCCCCCTGACCAACTTGTTTTCCTCCCAGTGAACACAGAATGCCATTTCTTTCTTGTAGTCGAAAGACAATTTCAATCCCCTGACAATGTCAAAATAGAGACATTGTGTTTATGAAGGGAAGCTATATGCTTGCTGTTTAGCAGCTCCTTGGTCTATCACTGAATACCAATGTCCCAATCAAACAGCCTTGTTAGTAAATGTGCGGTGCAAGGAGTGGGACAGGAGAAGAACTGGTCACTTGTTGGTGCTACAGCACTGTTTCCAGAGTGGCTATACATACTCTGTATGAGCAGGAGCACTGCACTGACTCTGAAAGGCAACTGCAGCCAGGACCTGGTTGACTGAGGGAGGGAAACATTGTGACTCTTGCTGTGTTAACGTTCAAATTCTAAAATTAAAACTAGTCATTATTAAAAACTCACATAGTTCACAGCTATAGGCCTACACAGTAAGCAAATGTCTGTGGATTGGGGGCGGGGGTGAGGAGAAAAAGGAAACAAAACACTCTCCAAAATGTTCTTGCGTTTCTGGAGTTTGAAAAGAGTGTGCCCATTTGTCGAGGTCCCATCTCCCCGCCCCCCCTGCATCCCATGGAATTATTATGATCCTCTGGACTTCCTTGGCTGGATTTGCTCACCCCTCACTCTGGCTGGAAGATGCCGCCACTGCTGACCTGTGAGTGAAGGTGGTATTCCTGTTCGTAGGAATGCTGGTGCCACAATGCCGCAGCTTTTCATCTTGCTCAAGAGAGGATTGCATTAGAACGGCGAATGCCAACTAAGTTATCAGCACTGAACGATCGTCTCATAGCAGCTTTTGACAGATCTTTGTATTTGTCCTCACATAGCCTGGAGATGGCCTGAAAAACACGGTCAAGGCAGAAGTATGTGTTCAGCATTAGCACAGCCTTATTTTTTACACTACTGTATTTCTTCAATTCTAACATGCACTCCCCCCCCCCCTATATAAACCTCTCTTAAAACGGGGTGTGTAATTAGAATTGCAGGTGGATTTTATGTATTTTTGGTGGTGATACTGAAATTACAGCACGTTTTACAATCAATGGTGTCTTACATTGTGCCTTTATAGAAAAAACAACTACTACTATGTTGAGAAAAACCTTAATGAGACTTGTTCTGAAGTGGGCAGGTATACCTACTTTCTTTAAGAAGCATTATCTTTTTTCAAAATAAAAAAAAAGGAGCAACATCCTACAGCATATCAAGTTTACAGAACCATCACATATAATCAATGTTTTCATGTCTCCCTTTTCAGCAAAAAGCTCCATAGTAACTTCTAAACAAAGCTAATTAGCTTAACATTTATGAGTGAATCCCCATGGGCTTGACGTGTATAGATGAATTTTAATATCAAAACCAATTTCTAAGTTCAGATCCAATTGCTAAGTTCATTACTGATATGAAGGGGTAGCTGCTCATCTCCTTTTAGGAGATCAAGCAAACATTCAGCCTAAGAAAAGGAAAAGAGGGCTGGATAGGCCATTCCCGAGTTACGAACATCTGACTTATGTACAACTCATAGTTACAAACTGGCTTCTCTCTTCACTCCCTCCATGAAATCTTAGTGCTGAGCCGAAGTGTGTCTATCTCTCCACACCCACTTCCTTTTTTTTCTTATCAATGTATCTCCAAACCCTCTTTCCTCTTTCTTACTATCAATCGCTCCAAACCCCTTTTCCCTTTTCTTCTCATAAATCTCTCCAAACACCTTTTCTTTTTCTTTCCTATCAATGTCTCTCCAAATGCCTTTTCCTTCCTATTGATATATCTCCAACCCCCCTTTCCTTTTTCTTCCCATACATTTCTCCAAACTCCTTTTAATTTTCTTTCCTATCTATGTCTCTACAAACCCCCTTTCCTCTTTCTTCCCATCAATCTCTCTCCAAACTCTTTATTCATATCGATCTCTCAAAACCCTCTTTCCTCATATGGATATTTCTCCAAGCCCCTTTTCTCTTTCTTCCTATCGATCTCACTCCACCTTCCTTTTCTTTTTCTTCCTATCAATATCTCCTTCACCCTTCCTGTATCTTGCTACCTCTCCTTTCCTTCATGCAAGACACAACTTTTAATTGACCTGGCTCAATGCCATGCAATGCTGGGATTTATAGTTTGATGGTGCATAGCATTCTTTGGCAGATAAGGATAAAGACTTTGTAAAACTACAGCTCTCAGGAACCCACAGTCCTGAGCTAAGGCAGCTAAAGTGGTACCAAACTGCATTCATTCCACAGCATAAATTCACCCCAAGCAAACTGAGGCAGAATAAACAGGGGAGGCTCCTGAACTATCCATTTCGATGGTTTTCCATTCCATTGCTTGGAAGGTTTGGTTTTTTTTCAAAAGGGGATTCTAATCAGACAGGAACTATAATATGCACCTTTTGGGGCCAAATGACAAGGAGTACACATTTTGCTGGACCTGTTCCAACTTACATACAAATTCAATGAACCTACAGAACCTATCTTGCTTATAACTTCAAATCAAATAAAACCAAACTTTATTACAGTCCAAAGACCCAATCTGCTCAGAGGTAAGAAGTCCACAATTGCCAACAGATTCATAAACTGATAAGACCACTTAAATGCAGAATGAATGCAATGCAAAGTGCATATAAATAAGGGTAAAAACACTGCAAATACACACAAGTTTGTAACTTAGGAAATGCCTGTAATTGTATAGAACAGTACCTCAGCATTCCACCCAGTGCTATAATAACCCTTCATTTTGTTTCAAGAACTCAAACAGGATGTATATAATGATTAACTAGGGGAAGTTGTTAAATTCACCTGAAACCCAAAGTGTGACCAGAATAATGAAATGAAAACATTATCCTAATCGACTATGAATGTGAGATGCCACATCAGCTCTATGGAACGGCTAATTTTCTCCCTACTGATTTCTCTACTGCTCAGGATACCTAAAATAAGGAAAGTGGAGGAAACGCAAAGTGAGAGAGAAGCACTTTCAGCAACTGTCCACAACCGGCTGACTTTTCCTCCTGTTTGGAGCTTTGAATCAAGATACCCTCTGAAGAAAACAGACAGTCTGAAGCAACAATACTTATTTATGCCCACTTACCTGGAAATCTCACTGAACTTAATGAAACTTATTTCTAAGTGGACAGGGAGGCTTGCACTACAGTCATAGTGTACAAAATTCTATCAAGATGTGCATGCTTCTTATTTGGTTGAGACCTATGGCACCAGGAAGAGGTTGTAATGGTAGGTGCCCCATATTATCTTTTTCTTTCTCAAGTGACACAGCTTCTTTTCTAGGTATCAGGGGTTTCAGCCTCAATCATAATGTGTAAAATATGCAGACTGTTGGGCTAGTCAGTTTGTGTCTGTATCCAAACCCATACTTGTCTGTATCCACAGTGTCTTTTTGAGACCGTTTTGCCTTTCCAAAATGATAACACTACATAACACGTTTTTTGTTCCTGGGTTATAAATAGCATTTCCTAATTGGTTCTATCATAAAACATGGGAAAAGTATATTAAACTGCAAAAAAATTATTTCTATGGGACATCCTGCAGCACATTTTGCTAGAGTTTTTCCAATGAATATCTGATAGTGTCTCAACCAATTCAACATAGTTTGTGGAAGCCACAAAAATGAAGTTTCTGAAGTATAATAACTATTTTCAAATAAGTATAGGGTATAGGGTGGCAACCTGTGCTGGACGGGGTTACACTCCCCCTGAAGTCACAGGTCCGCAGTCTGGGAGTCCTCTTGGATTCATCGCTTACGCTCGAGGCTCAGGCGTCGGCGGTGTCTGGGAGGGCCTTCGCACAATTGAGACTCGTGCGCCAACTGCGACCATACCTCGCGAAGGCTGATCTGGCCGGGGTGGTCCATGCCTTGGTCACCTCCAGACTGGACTACTGTAATGCGCTCTACGTGGGGCTGCCCTTGAAAACGGCTCGGAAGTTCCAACTGGTCCAACGAGCGGCAGCCAGGATGTTAAGTGGGGCCCCTTACAGAGAGAGGTCAACCCTCCTGTTCAAGGAGCTCCACTGGCTGCCATTTACTTTCCGAGCCCAATTTAAGGTGCAGGTGCTTACCTACAAAGCCCTGAACGGTTTGGGAACCATCCTACCTCCGTGACCGCATCTCCGTCTACGAACCCACGCGTTCACTTCGGTCATCTGGAGAGGCCCTGCTCGTGATCCCACCTGCGTCGCAAGCGCGGTTGGTGGGGACACGAGACAGGGCCTTCTCTGTGGTGGCCCCCCGACTCTGGAACACCTTCCCCAAGGATCTCAGACAGGCCCCTACATTGGCAGTCTTCAGAAAGAACTTGAAGACCTGGCTGTTCCAATGTGCCTTCCCAGATTAATAGGAAATCTCCAACACCAAGTCCCATAAGCACTTTATTAGAACTAAGATCGTATATCGCACTCTGCACTTGCCCTATAAGCCTTATATATCACCTGTCACATCAGCACTTTTAATCTTGTACCCATTACTCTGGCCCGGCCCAGTTTTATTGTGTTTTAGCGTATTGTTTATTGCTTGTTGTTTATACTGTTTTAATTGTTTTTAATTTGCCTTTTGTTTTGTACTGTTATATTGTGTGTTGAGGCCTTGGCCTTTGTAAGCCGCATTGAGTCCTTCGGGAGATGCTAGTGGGGTACAAATAAAGTATAATAATAATAATAATAATAATAATAATAATAATAATAAGTACTGTACAATTAAATAGGAAATAACACTTTCAAACCAGGAACAGAAATGTTTTCTAATTCTGTTACAAAATATAATCATTATGTGAAGGATTTCTGTCACTAAGGTAGAAGTCCTTCCAATAAAACCAAACCAGAAAGCTGTGCAAGCCATACTAGTGTGATTAGCAGCAACAGACACTGCTGTTCTGCAAACAAAGTCCACAGACTTTGTCCACCACCAAACAAAGTCCACCATTACCTCCAGTTTCTGTGCTCGCTCTTTACTAAGGGGCTCCAGCAGAAAGCTCAGGTTGTTGTCGTCTGCTAAGGAGCGAAGGTCAAAGTAGTATTTGGCGTAAACACTGGCAGGAACATTGATATTGAATTGCAGCAGCTCCAAGAAGTGTCTTTCCATCTCATTCCTGGAAAAGAAAAGAAAAGCAAGTTGGTGGAAAACAAACCAGGACCTTGTAAACTTTATTAAGACACAAACACAAATCTCACCCATACTTTTTGAACTAGAAAAAAGGGTGCATGTTGCAGTCAAAGCATTAAAAAGGGGGGCAATGTTAATATGTTTCTGTAAGAAGCAATAGGCAATTTGAAATACGGGACCCCCAACTTGGGGGAAAAGGTTGTGTTCTGTCGCACACTCCCTTGGCTGACTTGGGAGGCCCTGTTTAGACTTCCATTAGTGCAGCTGTACACAATTCGCCTTCCATTCTCATTCTCACCAGGCCCTGTGCCGCAGTTATCAGATGAAACGAATGATGGGTGTGCTGTTGATTAGTTCTGAAGAACTTGCAGACATTTTCAGAGGGTTGATAACAGGAAAGGCTTTTTTCCTTGTTGAAGTACAGCCAGACCAACAAAAGAAGTGGGCATATCACCACGGCAACAAATGGATCTCTGAAGAGCGGCTGCTATTATCTTGGAGTAAAAAGCCTCTTGAGGCAACATGGATTCATCTCTAGCAATAAATAAATAAGCAAGCTAGCCGCATTAGGTAGGCAAAGGAGTCCTCTGTCCTGAAACTTCTGAGAGGATACTTTTCCAGGGCAAGATAGGAAGAATTTTTTTTAAGGCAGTCTCATCTTATTCCACCAAAATACATCCTATGCATTCAGAGGCTGAGCAATCTACAAAAAACAACTATAGTCTTCAAATGGGTTGAAAAGCAATAGCATTAGGTAATAGTTCTAAAGTTGTCAAATACTGTTAAAAAGCATTGTTTTAGCTTTCATTTAAATGTGCAGGGTTTTCTTCTTATTGAAAATTTTCCATTTTTTGTCAATTCAAAAATAATTAATTTTTTAAAAAAGCATCCACCAAGCTTAAAATATAGAAGGTAAAATATAGTCTTCCTCAAGGATATATTTTAAATTAATTCATATTAGGAAAATCTGAAGTCATGGAAGTCATTTCCAACCCCAATTAGCATAATACTGGAATACAATGCAGTATGTTCAAACAGAAGCATTCCTGTAAAAAGTTACATGTGCTTTTTGACATCACCAATACACCACAATATCTCACCCACACAAACCAGTAAACACAACCACTATAAGAAGAAAAACATTTTAAAAAATTGGGCCCACACTGTCTAGTAGTCTACTGTTGCACAAGAAAGGGGCACTCTCATTTTGTTCTTGTTGTTTCTGACTTTACTTACTTACTTAGGCTATCCCTCATAGTTAGAGGATGATGGTCCTCCATCTTTGCTATCCTGGGGATGGATCCGTAGATGGCTGAAGAGACCCATTCTTGATCTGCATGTTCTCCCGCAGTGAGGACAAATGTTTCCAGGTGGAAGGCGGTCTCGGTCAGGTTGGCTTGACGGGCCTTCCTCTTGGCACGTTTCTCCCTTAAGCCCTCCATTCGTGCCTCTTCGAACTCCACAGCACTGCTGGTCACAGCTGACCTCCAATTAGAGCGCTCAAGGACCAGGGCTTCCCAGTTATTAGTGTCTATGCCAGTTTTTAAGGTTGGCTTTAAGCCCATCTTGAAATCTCTTTTCCTGCCCACCAACATTACATTTCCCGTTCTTGAGTTCGGAGTAGAGTAGCTGCTTTGGGAGACGGTGATCGGGCATTCGGACAACGTGGCCAGTCCAGCGGAGTTGATGGCATAGGAGCATCGCTTCAATGCTGGTGGTCTTTGCTTCCTCAAGCACATTGACATTTGTCCACCTATCTTCCCAAGAGATTTGCAGGATTTTTCTGAGGCAACGCTGATGGAAACGCTCCAGGAGTTGGGTGTGATGTCCATAGATCGTCCACGTTTCGCAGGCGTAGAGCAGGGTTGGGAGGACAATGGCTTTATAAATAAGCACCTTGGTATCTCTACGGATGTCCCGGTCATCAAACACTCTCTGCTTCATACGGAAAAATGCTGCACTCGCAGAGCTCAGGCGGTGTTGTATATCAGTGTTGATGTTGACTTTTGTGGAGAGGTGGCTGCCAAGGTAGCGGAAATGGTCAACATTTTCTAATGTTACACCGTTAAGCTGTATTCCTGGCATTGCAGAGGGATTAGCTGGTGCCTGTTGGATGAGCACTTTGGTTTTCTCGATGTTCAGTGAGAGGTCGAGCTTCTCGTATGCTTCTGCAAAGGTGTTTAGAGTGGCTTGTTGGTCTTCTTCTGAGTGCGCACAGACTACGTTGTCATCGGCATATTGGAGTTCTATAACAGATGTTGTGGTGACCTTGGTTTTGGCTCTCAGTCTGCTGAGGTTAAATAGCTTGCCATCTGTCCGATAGATGATTTCCACCCCGGTGGGAAGCTTCCCATCAACAAGGTGAAGTATCATAGCGATGAAGATGGAAAATAAGGTAGGGGCAATAACACATCCCTGCTTGACACCTGATTCCACCTTAAATGGGTCACTTTGGGAGCCGTTGCTATCCAAGACTGTTGCCATCATGTCATCATGGAGGAGCCGCAGGATGCTCACAAATTTGTCAGGGCACCCAATTTTTTGGAGGATGGTCCAGAGAGCGCTGTGATTCACTGTGACGAATGCCTTTGCAAGGTCAATGAATGCCATGTACAGAGGTTGATTTTGTTCCCTGCATTTTTCTTGGAGCTGTCGTGCAGTAAAGATCATGTCCACTGTTCCTCTGGAGGGCCGGAAGCCATTCTGGGATTCTGGGAGGGTGTCTTCTAAGACAAGGAGAAGGCGGTTTGCAAGGATTCTTGCAAGGATTTTCCCAGCGGAGGTTAGAAGGGAGATACCGCGATAGTTCTCGCAGTCTGTTCTGTCCCCTTTCTTGAAAAGGGTGATGATGGTGGCATCTTTGAAGTCTGCTGGGATTTTCTTGGTCACCCACACCTTTTCAATGAGCTGGTGGAGTTGTTGTATCAGCTCAGGTCCACCCGCTTTGAAGATTTCACAGCCGTTGTAACATGTATCATGTTATCCTCCACCTGCTCCGCCATTGAGGTCTTTGGGTCTTCGGATTGTGCTTGGTTTGGAACCTCCCCTGCGGCCACTCCTGGGAGTGCATGACTCCAGTGGTTGTGCCAGCAATCCTATCACATGGTTTTCCTGGCAATATTTTGTTTTTAAAGGGGAGGTTGGCTTTGACTTCCTCTGAGGCTGAGAGAATATGGCTTGCTATGGGCACACAGTGAGTTTCCATGACCAAGTGTAGACTCGAATTCTGGTCTCCAAAGTCAATGGTTCAACACTCAAACCACTATAATACACTGCCATTCACTCTGTTTTCTAGTCTTAAATAAAGAGACCTGTAGATGTCTAGCTATAGATGGGAGGGAAAGGCTCAGCAAGAAAAAAGGCAGCTGTAAGGTACTTTGACAATAAGAAAAGAGGCAGAAACTAAGGGCTGGCACACATCCTAGTGAGAGGAGTTGCCGTCCCATATTATTACTGCCTGCCTTTTAGCCCCCATTTTCTGCAAGCTGTAGATTGAACTATGTATTCAAACTGTGCAATTCCAAATAGATTTTCCCCAATTTACTCTGGGCAAAGCAAAAACCACACCATCGATCCTGTTGATAACACAGTTTCCTCCATAGAAATAGCAGATGCACAATTGTGTATTAAATGTCTACATCACGATTTCTTGATAACCTGAAAAGGGGGGGGGGGGGGGGCTGGGGACAGCAGCCAACCATTCCTTTAAAAAAAACGTAGTTCAGTTGCAGAGCTTGATAACAAAGAAGAATAAATGATCTAGCCAGCTCATTTCTCAATGAGAAAAGAAGCTTTGTGTGTTTTCCCTTGCAAGATGGACTAGGGTTCCATTAACTCCACAGCCAGAATTAATTTCCTGCTCATATGGCCATAAAGTGTATAGAAATGCAAATCAGATGATGTTTTGATGATCAGCTGATCATGCATTCATTTCCCCCTTTTTGTGCAGACCTCACTAATACATATTAATTGTATAAAAATACAATGCTTTATGAGATTAAAAAGTCTATTAATAAGGGTTTAAAGCCTCGGAATAGCAAAAAGGACCCTTGTATTTGCCTTGCCATATTTGCCATGATGCGGAGCCCAAGAATGAACAGCATGTTCCCTCTTTTTTATTTGCCGTAATCTACAGGATTACCAGATGCACGACTAGAAGGGTTTCCCTATTCTTACAACACTTCATTAAGGCAAGCATTTTAGAACATTTAGCTAATCAAGTGATACAATTTCCTCTTGGTTCAGATTTCTCATCACAGAATCAGAAGTGCAACGCAAATAAAATTTTCAGCAGAGGGAAATTCTATTTCTCCTTTTCTAAATTTCCTACTTTATATTTTTAACCTTATCCAGGTAGGCCTAAAAGTATTGTTGAAAATCTCTATACTTCAAGATACTAATTAGATATGATGTGTGCAAGATTCTATTCCCCTCTTCCCAGAACTATGTATGACTTTTAAGTTAACATCTACAGTAGAGTCACTTATCCAAGACTCGCTTATCCAAGCTTCTGGATTATCCAAGCCATTTTTGTAGTCAATGTTTTCAATATATCGTGATATTTTTATGCTAAATTCGTAAATACAGTAATTACAACATAACATTACTGCGTATTGAACTACTTTTTCTGTCAACAACAACAACTCTTTATTGTTTAGTCAGTTTTGACCATGTCAAAACACGTAAGACATACAAAAAGTACATTTCTGTCAAATGTGTTGTATAACGTGATGTTTTGGTGCTTAATCTGTAAAATCATAACCTAATTTGATGTTTAATAGGCTTTTCCTTAATCCCTCCTTATTATCCAAGATATTCGCTTATCCGAGGTTCTGCCGGCCCGTTTAGCTTGGATAAATGAGACTCTACTGTATTTATAAAATAGGCAATTAAGCTTAGCCAGGGAGGTGTAGTACTTTGAGTGTTAGATAAGGACTAGGCTGAATTCCTTGATCAGGCTCAGAAACCCACTAGATGACATTGGACAAGTCACACTTTCAGTTTCAGAGGAAGGCAATAACAAACACACATGAACAAAAGTTTCAAGAAAATTCAATGATGGAGAAGAAATATAGCCCAGAGACAGATGGAGGAAAAAGACCTTTCCTGGATGAGGCAAGGAGAAAAATAAATAAGGCAGATTAGGAACATAACAGGAAATACTTTTCTAAAGCAACAGGTGAGTACTTGCCTTGCCTGGAGTGGCTATGCACCAGCAACAAGATATTGGTCAAGCAAAGAATCTTAGTATTCTGTGCCTAAGAAAACCTTGTGAAATTCACAGGGGTGCCATAAGCCAAGAGGCATCAGAAGGCATGGATACACACAGAACAGACACATACAGGGACCAAGTCAATGCCATTCATATGTTTGCCGCTTCCATTTCCTCCACTGTCAAGGCAGTGCCCTTACTAACAGTCATCCTCATTCCAGTCATTTCCTTTACTCAGCCTAGCTGAATTCTTGTTGAACCTTAGTGATGCCCAAATTTCAGGGTTTTCAAAAATGTTTTTCCCACATGGTCAGAACATTTCTGGAAATGTTACATCTCTGTGGGTTGTATTTTATATTGGCTATTTTTTGGCTATTTTTGTTATATATTTCTAAAGGAAAACACTCATTTACTTGGTAAGTACACAAGATTGAAGAAGTGGTATAAATTATCAGCAATTTTATGTGAATTGCTGAAACTGGCTGCATTGGTCCCCAACAATAGTTCTTTAGTGTCCATAGCTGAAGAATACATATAAGAAAGAGTGAATGCACACCATTAGTTAGAAGCATTAAAAATGATGATTTCAGAGAACAAGAGTCATTAAAGGGAAAAGCACAGATTTATTGTACAATGGAGAATATACAATGGGGGCTGGGCTGTGACGCAGGCTAGTGAGCAGCCTGCTGCAATAAATCACTCTGACCATGAGGTCATGAGTTCGAGGCCAGCCCGTGGCAGGGTGAGCACCCGTCAATTAAAAATAAAAAATAACCCGAAAGATAGTTGCATCTATCAAATAGGAAATAAGGTACCACTTAAAGTGGGGAGGCAAATTTAACTAATTTACGACGTTGGAATGAGGAAATGCCGTCACAGTGGATGATGAAGCAGCTGCTCCCCTGTGGCCAGAATCGAACATCCCCTCAGGAGAAGGTTAAATTGCCTCTGCGTCTGTCTATCTCTATGTGTATATGGGCATTGAATGTTTGCCCTATATCTATATAATGTGATCCACCCTGAGTCCCCTTCGGGGTGAGAAGGGCGGAATATAAATACTGTAAATAAATTGTCCTAAATATACTACATTTTTAGCAAATATGATGCAGCAAAGAAAGAGGAACGAATCTAACCAATACATGCTACTTACATGTCTTCCACGGTAATATCCTTCAGAATTTGGCAGTAATCCACATTCCATACAGCCTGATCATCCCACACCTTTGAAGCCAGCAGTATAGCACCTAGAACTATTCTCTTCCAGTTACTTGGGCAGATATCAATCTCTGCATAGGTTAAAAGCCTTTCCAAGTAAACCTGCCGAGAAAAAAACTTGTTTTCATATCTTCATAATTCACATTTTATCTATGCAACACACAGATTTTGTTCACCATAATTTGTCTACAGCCAAAGTTTCTGTTTTGAATCAAACCAAATACAATCTATTTAACTCTATTTAAAACTATTTAAAACTGAACTAAAAATTACTTGATATAAATAAACTGCTGTAGCAGCTATGTGAATATGTTGTATATGGGACATCAATGAATTTCATATTAAGACTTGGGTCCCATCTCCAAGATATCACATTATGGATATATAAGTATTTCAAAACAATAAAGAACATTTCTGGTTTCAATGTTTTGAATAAGGGATGCTCAGCCTGATAGTTTAACTAGGCTTTCTTTTTTGGTGAAACACTGCCAACTAGTGGTAACGCTTTTCAAGTGTTTCAAATACTGTATCATATTTTCCCTTAGTAGTGATTTCTGATCTTGTAACATGTTTCACAAGAATTCCCATAGTACTGCCCAGAAAAGACAATGGAAATGAATTCTGGCTGTCAACAAATTATGTCATAGATTTGTCACTCTTTTAGGTGCCAGAAGGCTCTTCTGTTATTTTCACTGGAATAAAAATAAGTATTCCATAAGAAATGTTCATAACTAGTCATCCATGTTGATAATGCAAAGTAATACTGTGAAAGGATTCCCAATTCTTGATTGTTCTAATTTGCATATATTTCTACAAGAATCACCAAAAGGTACAATAGTAGAAATATAGCGGGCTTGCTTTATTCGCAAGAGTTTGGTTCTTGAACTCCCCACAGATACAAAAAAATATAGATGATCACATCCCATATTATTAAATGGCAGCGACCTCAACATGTACACATTGGCATGATCACATTAATGTTATTGTCATTTACTAATGTGAGGTGTGATGACTCATGGTCACTGGAAATCCGATCTTGAGAGTCCACTGTATTTAAGAGAGGCCCTTAATCCCCATTAATAACAAATGTTACTGTTTATTAGGCATGGAGCTTTATGTGCAAGTGTTCTGACACAAGAAGATGCAAATGAATATGTTTCTTTTCCATTTCTGTAATACCAGAAAATTGGAGTATTATCATTAAATTTGTGTAATGGGCTTGGGTCATATTTATGGAACACGAAAACTTCAATACAAGCGTCAGTGAAATTGCTGTTAGTAGAAGTATATAGAAGTGTGATTTAAGGTACAATAATGCACCAGAAATATTCTTAATGTTCAAAGTGGACTTCAATCTTAATTATCTTTAGCCAAACCATCATCAAGTAGATATTTTACTATTTGTTAAACTTAGTACAGGAAATATAGAAGATGCAAGACTTCATTTTCAAACATTAAACACTAGGTGGCAGCAATGAATGAAGCCTTACCAGTGTCACTATTGCACATTCAGCTGTCAGCTGCGCTGCACTAAAAAGGGTACGTACAAAGCGATAGATGTGCTTGTGATCAGGGTCATGCTTAAAGTAGTCATCTGGAACTTCTTCACGCTGAAACGTAACATAATGTTAAATACTCCACTGCAAATAACAGCAGGGCCGAGATTTGACTGAACATGCAGAGAGCATTATGCTATTAGTGATGTGAAAATATTCTGCATGGATTAATTTGAATCGGTTACATATGATAATTGGGATTGAGAGCATACATACTGTAATCTTTTAAGCATCATCCCTTTCTACTGGAGCTCACTTCCACATTAGGTTTAAAAAGGGAGGGGGCAGATACACATTCCAAAGTTGTATGGCAGGGTGCCATCAGGAGGAGGAAATGACAATTACCTCCATATGCATGAATAAGCTTTTGGATTCTAGAAGCACTGCACAGTTTCCCCAACATGATTAAATATAATCCCAGCTGTCTTCTTCAAAAGGAATATAGACAGAACCAGGCACAGAACTAAAAGTCCAAGGCCGCGATTCTTCTAGCATCAGATCTTAAATCCAGGAAGTAAAAAATCAGTCTGGGCAGATATAGTCTGAAGAACTATCAGGAGAAGCTAAAAGCCAGGAATGTTCTCTTATTTTTTTTCTACAATCCTGGTTTTCCTTACAAGCAAACTTAGATAGGTAGGCATAACATGTCAAGAATAAAAATACAATTGCTTACATTAAATCAAGTCAAACTAAGAGAACAATCAGATTTACCGTGAGTGGATGTGACTTCTCATCAAAAATATCCAGTGATCTATCTGAATCCCTGCAACACATAAAGATACATGCTATTGATGTTACCAAGCTTTCACCAATATATACATTTGCAGTTTGCACCTAACTCAATCTCAGGAGGGCTACACCCTATGAGCAGCGTATGCCTACAATCTGTACCTTGTTTTCTTTTGTATTCCTCTGGTTAAAAAAAATGCTGAAATTAGCATTTTTAAAGCATTACAATACACTTTGTAGTTTTGGAATCTGCCATCAAACTTTGTTGAATTTCAAGGTATTGCAGCCCAGACAGTGTAATTAAGCAACATGTAATCTCCTCAGTCTTCCATGTACTGCTAGACCGTAACTTCCTTCAGACCAGTGGTTCTCAACCTGTGGGTCCCCAGGTGTTTTGGTCTACAACTCCCAGGCAATTTACCAGCTGTTAGGATTTCTGGAGTTGAAGGCCAAAACATCTGGGGACGCACAGGTTGAGAACCACTGCTTCAGACCAAACCAGCCCACTTAAAAGCTACAATCCCAAAACATTTGTGGAGTTACACATTCCCTTAATCCTCCTGTAAGGGATTCAGTGTTTGTTTTAGAAGAGAACTCCAGTTGACTGGACAGTGCTAGACAAAAAACAAAATCTGTCCTACCATAATATGGAGTTGATGAAATGTCTCACTGACTCTAACAAAAAATAGCACAAAAAGCACATAAGGAATGTGCATTTATTTAATGCATGTATCAATACTGCCTTTCTGTTAAGCCAAAGTGAAGCCTTGCTTTAATTTTGGATTCTGTTATTTTAGGTATATCAGTAGTCAAACCCTAGTTGCAAGAGGCACTTAATTCCATGAGACGAGTGACAAAGATGTTTACCAAGTGGAATAGCACACCACGACCCTTACATCTTTCTCTTTTAAAATTATTTTTATTGGCATATATAGTAATAGAATACATCAAAAGAGTGAGAACAATAATTGTATAGAAAGTGTCCTTACATCTTTCTTATATTACTATAGATGCCACAAATGAGCCTAATATATATTTTATGTGGCTGTAAACCTTTGTAGACTTATTTGAAAGGCCATTTCATGTGAGTCAAATACAGGCTTTTTACCAAGCATTAGAGTGGTGGCAAAATTAGGGATGTGGGAAAGTGAAGAATAGCAAGAGTGAGATGTTCAAAAGCTGGGGGTAGAAACCAGGTGTCTCTGCAGAAGGCTTTCATGGCCGGGATCACAGGGTTGTTGTATATACCTCACAACCTCTGAGGATGCCTGCCATAGATGTGGGTGAAACATCAGGAGATAATACTTCTGGAACATGGCCATACAGACCAGAAAACACACAACAACCCTGATTCTGCAGAGTTGAACTGTAAGTCCAAATAGTCTGACCCACCATAGCCAATGTGAGAAATAGTGAGAGTTGTAGTCTGACTTCAGCTTTACTACAATCCCCTCCCACTGCTGCCTGCTGTCCCAAAACCTTTCTTAGAAGAATGCAGGGCTACAATGAGAGGAGAAGGACAAAATTGGGCAAAGGGCCTTGCATGAAAGCAGAAATTGTGCAAACGGCCTTCCTCCCGTGCTACCCCTGACCATTCAACTTACCATGACATTTCCACAAATGCGTCTCAGATACATTTTAAATCCTGTTTTCATAAATGAAAGATACTGCAAAACTTCATGTGGATGTTTAAGAAGTCAAAGAAACCAGCCTAAGCTCTAATTCATGAGCGCTGTGGTTCCTGTCTTTAAAGTAGTTCCTTCATTTCCAGAGTGCTATATTTAACACTAATCTCCTGCTGTTAAATGCATCCTGAAGAAGCTTGTATTTGCAACTCTTCTTTCCCAGCTCAGTTTACAAAGCTATTTCACACAAAACAACAGAAGATGGCAGTTGAATATACTTTTGGAGAATTTTTTTTAATGGCATTAAATGCAGAAATCCCATACTATCCATTACGAATTTGCCTCTCTCCCTCATTTTTTCAATATCCCAGAGCTCTTTAATCATAAATTAAGTAATAAAACACTGCAAGACTGATGAACTCAAAACAAGATTGAAAATCAAGTTTTTTAAAAGTCTAATTCATGTTTGCCTGTGATGTTTTTTCACATATTTTAAGAGTAATGGTACCCCTTAAATATTTATTAAAATATTTATATCCTGCCATTTATCATAGGGTCTTAGGGCAGGGTACAACTAGACTATTCTTCTTATAACCTGGCCTAGAAGAAAAGTTTTGAAATGTATACACAAGATCATTTTGTCTTCTTTTCCTTTTTCCAGAGTTGCTTCTTTCATAGAATCATAGAGTTGGAAGAGACCTCATGGGCCATCCAGTCCAACCCCCTGCCTAGAAGCAGGAAAATTACATTCAAAGCACCCTGACTTCTTCACTCTTTTTGCCTTATCCACATTCTCTCAAGAACAACACAGAAAACAAGGTTACAACAAGTTCTGGTAGTTATTTTCTCTTGGAGAAGGTGAAATGTCTGTGTTGTTAAACAGAGTGAAAATATTCACAGCAAGGCTTTTAATTTACATAGAAAAGCACACTGAACAAAATAAATGTATCTGGCAGAGGCATGAATTCTGGGTGAGAAATTATAATTACATCCAGTTAACTTATTTTAGTAAAAACTTATCATTTAGTGTTCAAATTGTATCTGATTTATATGGAAAGCTGAATTTTAAAACACTGAAGATTTCTGAATAGACAGACATTAATCACATCTCAAAGTAGAGAAATAATTCATTTACAAACCAGCTGCCTAATACTTTTTATCTTTAGGAACTTAATGTTTTCAATTTCATAGAATGCCCCTCTTTATATGTTTAGATATGAACATACGAATCTTTAAAAAAAATGACTGATTACACTCCAGTTTAGCACAATTGATTCACATTTCAGCCACACCTCTAATTCAGGAAGTGGTACCGAAATTACAAATAACATTACTGTAATGATATTAAAACAACAATTTCTAAAATTGCTCACCTGTTCTTTATGTGATAGTATATTGCTAATGTAACACTGTGAGGAGAAAGGGGGAAAAAGGCATTTCATTGTAAGTGGTTCTATGGATTCCATTTTGATACAAAATTGCTGTTAGGAATAAAAAGAGATTTTATACCAAAATCTACGTTGGAGACATTTGTTTCCTCGTCTTTTCCCCTAAGGTTCACATTCACCCAAAATTCTAAAGCATTTATGAATATTAAAATGCTAATGAATCTATGAATGTTAAAATTCTACCATAAAACTTTCAACACTGGTATTAACTAATGGCTAAGTGAAGTAAGAGTAAAGGTTTCACAATTAAATCAAACAAGACACCCACAGATTTAAGAGAGGTATGATTTCATTATAAAAGGTCAATGAATTTAGTTTGTGTAGATAAGCTGGAGATGAAGCTACCAGGGGTGGGAGTATTGAGTTGAGAGGAAATCCAGATATGCTGTATATCGTTTGCTATTGAGCTCTGACAAAGTCCTCTAACCACTTACTCATTTTTACTATAAAAGTGAACTAATGATAATTGCATCACTTCCTAGTCCTAGGCAATATTTTAAGCACATCAGTGAATATGCTTGCAACTTAATGTTGACAATGTTGAAGTTCAGAGGTCGTGTGATAGGATACCTTTTAGAAAAAGGAAAAGGGAGAGGTAACTTGGCTTAGTAGCATTAAATACAACAGTGCATGATTCATATTAATATACTTCATACTAAGAATCTGCGAAGAAAAGAATGATCACCATTCGCTAACTACGGATAGTCAACTCTCCTTCCATTCCCATGTATAAGCTCCAAGAACATTCACACACAATGGAGTTGTCTTCTTTGGGGAGTATAAGTTGGGGTTAACATCTAGTAGGGCATCACCTATAAATGGGCTAAATCTATTTGCATGGAATTATCCCTTAAGCAGCTTGCCCTGCATTGAAGCAGATTGTTCTGCATGGTTGTTGAGCTACAAGAATCTAAAGTACTCTGTGACAAAGCTCTTTAACTCTTGAGCAGGCAGGCAGATGGGAAATATCAGTCCCTCAGAGTCATGTTTCTTTGCAAAGTTCTTTTACAGTCAGATTTATAAGATAAGAGTTTTATGACATTGCCATCAAAGAATAGGAATCCACATTCCTGCGTTCCAAAGCTACCTGCCATGTAAAAGAGGTTTTTAAAGATAATTAACATTTTTGCCCAATATGAACTTGTGCTTCTGGCTTTAGGTGTGTGCATACCACAGAATACTCTTGCTTCTATGCAGTATGATACCCACTAGGGACATATTCCAGAATCCACCCAGCATTGTGGATACCTAAAACTGTGGATAACTAATAACCCTATATTTTATCTATACCTGAACACAGGGCATTTTTATACCCTGCATTACACTAGAATTCTGAGATCAGAAAATATCCTAGAGTGTGGTATTCTGTGGAGGTTTTCATTTGTCTGGATGATGGTTGAGACTTTGTTCTAGACAACAGAATGATCTAAAGTACAATTTCATTACTTCTACATTGATGAAGTGAATGGGGGAGAACCTGGTTCAAAACCTCTAGTCAATTGCCCAAAAGAACTGTGTGTAATTTAGTTTCAAAACTCTGTCAAACTGAAGGAAAGGAAGGTTAGTTCAAGCACTCTACCCTGAATATTGCTTCTTTGGCACAACTGTGCCATGATTCATACATGACACAGTTGAAAAGATGCATAAGGCTGCAGTGAAAATATGTGACAGATTCTATTTTCTCTTATAAGAAACATACTCTGCTTGTGAAATAGTCCCTGTTACAGGACCCAATCACACATCTAAGCTATCTCTAGAGTAGACAACAACAGAGTACCAGGTACCAGTTTTCATCACAAATACCAACTCCAAGCCACATCCGACCCAGGCATGCCAAAATACCAGTTTATCTTCCAAGATAGTGACTGGAAGTGAAGTTCTGCCCCTGCTAATCATCCTTCTGGATGGGAAACAGGAACAATGAAGGTATTTGAAGGGGTGAGGTTATGGAGTGGTTTGGAGAGTTAGAGACAATATTACTTTCTGATTGTCTGGAAGTCAAGACAATTTTAATTAGGTTTTGAAGGTTGGGGGACTTGTAGGAACTGGCAGGTAGCTAAAGGGACAATGCGCAGACTGCAGTCCACACTTTCTCTGCCCCTGAGATATCTGAATAAGCATGATCTGGTTGTATTCACAGAAAAATATCAGGTTTTTCTTTCACATTCAGAATGAGTTTCAAGCATTAGAGGACTTTTATCAGCTTAAACAATGGTAAAGTTCAATTACTTGAAGGAGGGGAATTGTTCCTTGTTGTAAAATAATAAACTTTGCCCCTTCTTTCTTCCTAACCTGTCATTTCATTTTTAAAGTAAACTTACTTTAAATGAAAAGATCTAAGACAATAGCAAGGATAGAGACTTATTCAACTACACATTTTCACTGGAGTAACAAATAGACCAAAAAATACAGATAGCCAGGATACCAACAAATGTTATAAAATGCAATATTTCAGCTAACTTCCTTTATTCAGAGCATTTTGGAATCAACTTAGTAAGAGCTAACTTGGCACCACTAGATGGCAGACCAACATCAGAGCCCAAAATGAACTAGTTCTGCATATCTTATATGAAAGTCATTTTTATACATGACCCAGAGCTTCACATAACTGTTTTGTTTATTGTTTTCTTTAGAAGGGTGGGAGGTGATATTTTCCTGTTCACCTTAAACAAATCAGGATTTAGCACTTCCAACTAGATTTGGTCAGAGAATACTGGATCATCTCAAGAGCCAGTGGTACTTACCATTTTATTGTGCTCCTAAGATTAGGCTGGCTGACTGTGCTGTCATCTATAAATATTGTTGAACATGAACTATATTTTTTTGTAAGCTGCCCTGGGGAAACCTATAAGGAGGGGGAAAAGTTTTTAAAAATCGTTTTAAAACCCATGAGTTCTGGGTTTAGTCAGCATGCATACCCAATGCCGCATATGTAATAATTGTGTATAATGTGTGTACTGAAAACCAATAGTGTGATAGGCAGAGATCAACAGCAGCATGCTGGGCTACAAATATCTACATAAGAGAGCAAACTTTTAAGCACCAAAATACCAAACTCCCAGGATTACTCTACACCCATTCATTCACACAGCTGCTCCTTATGTAGTCTATTTGACAACAGTGACATGTGGAAAAAATAAGAACTGCAAACAGAGACATCAAAACATTGAAAGGTGACTTGGAACTCTAGAGTTAAAATTACATGTACCGTACGTTATTTCAACGTCTGCTTTCGCTGCTTTAAAATAGCTGGAGGGAGAGGCTAATATGAATCAACTAAGAAAAGGGAGATATAATTTTTCCTGCTGTGCAATTTCTAGAAAATACTCACCAAATACTAAAATGTTAATGTAAAGGTAAAGGTTTCCCGTGACGTTAAGTCCAGTCATGTCTGACTCTGGGGGTTGGTGCTCATCTCAATTTCTAAGCTGAAGAGCCGGCGTTGTCCGTAGACACCTCCAACGTCATGTGGCCGGCATGACTGCATGGAGCGCCATTACTTTCCTGCTGGAGTGATACCTATTGATCTACTCACATTGGCATGTTTTCAAACTGCTAGGTTGGCAGGAGCTGGAGCTAACAGTGGCCGCTCATGCCGCTCCCGGGGTTTGAACCTGGGACCTTTCGGTCTCCAGCTCAGTGCTTTAACGCACTTCGCTACCGGGGAACAAATTTAATGGAATTTTGAAATGGGAGATGGGAGTTAAATCTCCCAATCTCTATTTGTGTCAGGGCCCACTTGAAGCTATTTTGAAAAGCAAAATAGCATGAGAGGGTAACATTTAACACTAATTCTAATTTGACCTCACTGAGAGTATCATATCATATTACTCAAAGGGTAATCCCTGGAGTTGGCAGAAATGAAAGTAGCAGTTATAGTCAATGGACACATATATGTTGCAGGCTGCTGGCACATTAGAGGAAAAAAACTTGTTCCCTCAACATCAGAAGCACATTATCAAAACTTAATATATCCCCCCACTTACAATAATGTGTGCAAATGACTAAGAACAGGGGAACTCTATTGACACACACTACAGAGCCCCTTGCCATCACATTCCCTAAGGACACTTTTTTAACCCTGCAAATTTTGTTCTTCAACCAAGTCATTCTGAAAACCAGCAGAAAGGTATCTTAAAGCAGAAGGCATCTTACTTCAGTCTTATGCAGGTGTTTGGTTTTTTTTAAAAAAAAGAATAGACAATTTATACTGGACAGCCTATGGAATCTTTATAGTTACAAAGCAGGAGACTATTGCCAGTTTCCCTAACAGTTAAGGCAATTTTAATCTATATTAACTAATATAGGAAATCATTCTTGCTGAAGTTAAGGTGCTTTTAAATGTTTTTTTTTACTAAAGTCTGACATTCTTCAAAGAGTCCCTAGAAGTGGGCTGATACTGAGTGGTCTGCTGGAAACTTAGCATGACCAGCTCTCTGCATAACTGCATGTCCTTAGTTTAATCTCTGTTTTGTGTATTTTATAGAGATACATTTTGGTGTGTAGCTTTTATAGAGGTACATTTTAATATGTGCATCTGTGGTATTTTTGCTGTGCTTATGTGTTTTAATTGTTCTGTAACCCATCTCGAGCCATGAGGAGAGGCAAGTAAGAAATAATAATAATAATAATAATAATAATAATAATAATAATAATAATAATAATAATAATTAACAATTGCATCTAGAGAACTTTTCCCTTCCACTCCACATTGATGGCATAGTATACTTTAAACTCATTAGTAAAGGAAGGACAGATTATTTGCTTTATCAATGTTTGCTGGCAGAACTCATACAGAAGTGGTATTATAAAGTAATTTAATGTCACTACTCCTGCTAATCATAAGTGAGCTTCCTTCTTTAACTATCACGAAAGTACATATGAATGTTCTAGCCCATCAAGGTATTAGTCATTTGAAAGAATGGTTTTCTGTTCACTTGTAAAAGATGTATTTAAATTCAATAGCTTTAAATAATCCCAACTTCCATATATGTACCTAAGCCTCGATACTACAAAGCAGCTAACTACTGAACCTGGCACTGTGCTCTAGAGGGCTGGGAGAAAAGAGGATTTTTAACAGGCAGAGTAATCTCATTTTCACTATGCAGTTAATAATTTCATCATTCTGAGCAAAAAGTCCTATCAACTTTCCAGTCTACAATGTTTTGAACTCTCTCTGATTGCTAATTTTTGCCAAGTAAATAATCAATTTTTAGTTCTCTTAGTACAATATGTGCAAAACAGAAGGAAAAAAAACTATGGGTATTTTTAAACAGCTTCAATTCTATTCAGCATGGATGTTAAGGATTACCTTTCTTCTACTGAGCAATATAAACCACATCCTTGTCATGACTGTACCCTTAAATCGCATTAATTTCAAACACAGCAATTCAGATTAAATTTGTGAAAGAAGATGGTGCTGTATCATTTATAAAACTAGCTGACATGTTTTTTACTTACACTTCCCATATCTATTTTATGTACGTACATGGTTAATGTGGTTGCTTTTCCTCTTCTCTCTCACTGAAAAGGGAGAAAGGATTTCTATCAGAGAATACGCAAATTTCTAAATAGATGACATTATAAAATATATTATGCTCTCAGTTGCTATGAGTTTTTCTCTCTAGTATACATTCATACCTGTCACGGATATCTATGATTTATCCAATAACAGATCAGTAGTTCATCTGTTCAACATTGATATATCACTGGTAACTTGCATTTGAAATATTGAAATAAATTACAGAGAATGAATGTCAATCCAACAAAATCATACTCTACATTGGACTGTTAGGATTGGGATGCACGTGAAGTAACTCATGGGTCATTAGATTTACTCTATCAAAAATGCATTCCTCAAACAAGCTTGTAAAAGAGATATCTATAAGCACCAGACTGTGGGGAAGGGTGATAGTTATTTTTCATAAAGAGGTATATTACCAGAAATGTTATCATTCAATAGTATCATAACTGCATATCAATGTGCTAGTTTGGGATGATCCAAGCAAAATTGAAACATCTATACTATAAAAATAACTGCTGTTTGAAGATGCACTATCCAGAGCACATACGGGAATAATGTGGCCTCCCCGATGCTGTTGGACTGCAAGTTCCAGCAATGCCAGCTAGCATAGCCAAAGGCCAGGAGTACTGGAAGTTCAAAAACACCTGGAGAGTCATATGTCTCCCAATACTGAGTTAAAATGTTGAAACAAAAATATTCCATAGAAATAAAATTAGATCTGTAGCTATTTCTCAATTAAGATCTAAATATGCACACTATTCTCTCCTCCCTTTTCAAGAGAAAAAAAGTTTTCTTACCATCTGTTTGGGATTTGCTCAAGAAAATTGTGCTTGCCCGAGGATGGTCAGATGGATTTGACTCCAATGCTAAATCTGAAACAAATAACATGAAGCACTATTCAGGTATCCCTTTGTTTGGGGAACACAAATGCAAGAGAAAAATTCAAACCTCCCCAAAGAAGCAGTAATCAACCATAAACATTCAGAGTCAAGTAACTTCATTTCTAGGAGAATGAACCACTTTCCTCAATAGATTATCATTAACACCTATGACATATTTTGTATACAAACCATTAGATCATGAAGGCATCATGTTAAGCTAAAGTCCTGACTTACCATAGGAGAAACAGCATGTCCATGCATGCTGGTCAACTGCTCCTGCCATAAAGGTGAGAAACTGGACAATCTGAGGGGTCTTTTCATGTTTTGATTTGGATGCTGTATGAATTCAGTAGGAGCTGAACTCTGGCTTGTGCCTAGCTTGTAGTTTTATGACACACAAACCAAGCCAGCTAGGGACTTGGTAATACTCCACACATATTTATAACTATAATATATGTCACATAGCCCATTACAAGGATACATTTGTCCATTGGTTTCTCTGCACATGGCCACTATTGTTTTTGTTAAAAAGTTTGCAAGAAATCTTCATAAACTTCAATGTGCTAACAAAGTCTAACCAATTATGAATAGTATTGAGCATATTTCACAGTTATTCACCAAAGTTGGATTTAGATTCAACAAATATGAATGATTACTTTGTGATTCACAGAGAAAAAAAACCCCATGTACTTTGTTGTGAAGTCATCTCAGGCCAGCATTACTTTTTTTAGCCTAAAGTTCTTTTTACAATATGCCCATTCTAGTGAAGCTGCACTTATTTTTTCAATTTACCTTTCTTTCCTACTCTCAATCCTACCTTTCCTACTTCATGTCCAATCCAGTACACAAGGTGAGACAAAAATTTCATCATGTGTGTGCAGCTGTGTACATGCTAACAGTCTGTAGCGGATTTCAAAGAAAAAATTGTTGGAGATGAGCTCAAATACAATGCATACTGTAATACAATGCAATGCTCAAATACATATTGTCCAAGTCAATACAATGTATTGTAGTATACTAGGATGGGAAATGAGAGTCATGGCTCAGGTTTCTTTTAAAAAGAAAACAGGTGCTCTGAGGGATTTAGACATGCCTATATGCCTGTGGACTGCTGTCAGGAACAATTCATGCCACACTAAGATAGTTTTATCCTATAAAGGATTGTAAACACCCTCTTAACGACACTAACTTGACAACTCTTACATATTTCTGCACTTAAGCTCAACAAACCAGCCAACAGGCATGTGAATAAGATTGTTACATTATTCTCAGCAATGCAGAAAAACAAGTCAAAGCACACTTCTTCCAGGATAAAGAATGCAGTTCTTTAATTTTGTGTGAATGCATTAATCTAATAGTAAAGACACCAGATCTTGGGAGCATAGCAGGTTCAGCTCTGGTTAGTCCTTGGATGGGAGACTGTTAACACCAGGTGCTGCAGGCTATGATTCAGAAAAAGGAACTTAGGAAGCCACCACTGAGTATTCCTTGCCAAAAAAACCCCTATGGAATTCATGGGGTTGCCACATGTTGACATGTGAATTGAAGGCACGTAGGCAAACACACAATGACAGCAAACTCCAGACTCCGAAGAGTTAAAACAAACAAAAATCATGCTGCTCCTTTAAGTGGACTTGCTGCCATGATTCCAGTTTGTACCCTTATGCTGTGATTTACAAACTTCTTGCATTGTCACATGCAATGAGAGAACATACAGAAAATAGTAGCAGCAAATTCTTCTGAAATTATCAATGCACAAAAAGCATAATTTTATATCCTTCACAGTATCAATACAATGAGAGTTTTCTGCTTATAAGCATTTGACATTGCATGCTATTTCAACAGATCACAATCCATAGGCTGATGTGAAAAGTTTCTCCAACTTCTGCTAAGAGAAACCCTGCATAATGTCCCGGAAGTTCTGCAAGCCAAAGCTGTGCTCTGAAGGAGGCAGAAAATGCATGTACGATACTTGTAGACATCAAAAGGTCTTTCAGAAAATAGCCAGGGTGCACACAAGTGAAATATCTAAAACTTGCAGCCAATTATGTTGAAACTAGGTCCACTTTTAATCCCCACTTGTAATGTGGGAACTCTTTTTTACATTGCATTCCTCCCCCTTTCTTTCTTTTTAACCAGCATTGCATTACCCAGGCAATTCAATTTTGGTTGAGAGAAAATCCAGTTAATTACAATTCACCAGATTAGAACCAGAGAGCCTCCAGACTATTGTTAGAATTCCAACCACCATAAATCCGAGCCAGCAGAGCCTAGGTGACACAATACAATAGGATGAGGATTGTAGTCTAGCACCATCTAGTAGAGAGATGAAGTCTTGATGGAGAAATACAATGCAGCATGCTTATCACAAAGGCAAGCTGATTTATACAGGATATGGCTGCACTGCAGACACAACTTGTCTGCAATGCATTGAACATGTGGGCCTCCCTATTTTCATCTAGTTCTGGCACATCACTGGGGCACACATGCTTAGGCTTATCAGGGCCATGCTGATATAGCATGCAAGGGGGAGATATGCAAAACTAACTAAGATATCTATTTTGGACCCAGAACATGAACAAACCATAATAATAGGTCATGCATTTTTTTCTGGTGGACATTTTTGAATACTACCAGCTACTAGTATACAGTAGCTACTCAAACTTCTAGCTTGTAAAAATCACTCAATAACTGACACTTCTAGAAAGTTCAGGCAAGCAGTTCACAATTCAGCACATATAACTCTGTTCTGGATTGTGGCTCTTATTTTCAAGTGAGTGATTTTACTATGTGAAGAGAACTAGAAAAACATCCACTAATTTCACACTCACTTCCTTTGCCTCCATAGATAAAATGCTGTAGTATTAAAAAAAAGTTGGGTCCATGTGGGCTGTAGGTACTATAAAGCTCTTTATTTAATTGAAACAAGTGAGTTAACTGCTATAGAGATTAAGTGGGCATGGCTATTTGAGAAATATATCTTCCACAATAGGGAAGACTATTTTAAATAATCATTTCCTGGCCATTTAAAATCATGGTTTGAAGACAGGCCATCCTTAAGGTTCTGCTTTTGAACGCCAGATCCGTCAACGGTAAGACAGCTGTCATTCAGGATTTGATCCTGGATGAGGGGGCGGATCTGGCATGCATCACCGAGACATGGTTGGACGAGCTGAGTGGGGTGAACCTCACCCAGTTGTGTCCACCGGGTTTCGGGGTGCATCAGCACGCCAGGGCTGGGGGGCGGGGAGGAGGAGTCGCGGTGATCTTTTGGCAGTCCATCGCCCTGATCAGATGTGCCGTTCCGCAATCCTCGAGGTTTGAGTGTGTCTACTTGAAGGTGGGAGCCCGAGACAGCTTGGGGATTCTGCTGGTGTACCGTCCACCCCGCGACCCAGCAGTCTCTCTGTCTGAGCTAGCAGAAGTGGTCTCCAATTCGGCCCTAGTCTCCCAACAACTCATAGTTTTGGGAGACTTCAACATCCATGCCAAGACCACATTGACTGGTGCAGCTCAGGATTTCATGGTTGCCATGACGACCATGGGGCTGACTCAAGTTATATCTGGGCCCACACATCAGGCAGGACACACGCTGGACCTTGTCTTTATTGTGGATGGTGGGACAGTCAGAGTGGAAGAGCAAAACATCCTTCCATTGTCATGGTCTGACCATCATCTGATCTGTTTAAGTTTCGCCGTGTCTTCTAACCTCCGCAGGGGTGGTGGACCCACTAAGATGGTCCGCCCCAGGAGGTTGATGGATCCGGATGGACTCCTGAGGTCTCTTGGGGATCTTCCTGTTCTGGAGACTGGCGATCCTGTCGATGTCCTGGCTGATCACTACAATAGTGAGCTGTCAAGGGCACTTGACACGATCGCTCCCGAATGTCCCCTCTCGCTGCGTAGTGTCACGTCGACTCCTTGGTTCACTGAGGAGCTGGCCGTGATGAAGCGTGCGAGGAGGGGACTAGAGTGCATCTGGAGGAAATCTCAGGATGTGTCTGACCAAGCACGGGCTAAAGCCGCTATTAAGGCTTACTCCGTGGCTTTGCGAGCAGCCAGGAAAGCTTTCACGACTGCCCGCATAGCGTCTGCGGCCAACAGGCCATCGGAGTTGTTCCGAGTTGTTGGGGAGCTCCTGCGTCCCTCTGAGGCCCAGGGGCTTCCCGATGACTTGGCAACTCGGTGCAGCGATTTCGCGCACCACTTCGCAGGCAAAGTTGCTCAGATACGCCGTGAGTTGGACTCCAGCTTAACTATAGTTCTAGCGGAGGTAACCGAGATACCTGTCTGTCCGATTTTGTGGAATTATTTCCGGCTTGTTCTTCCTGATGACGTGGAGGGGATTCTTGGGTCTGTGAGGGCGACCACTTGCGCTCTGGATCCTTGTCCTTCTTGGCTGGTTAAGCTGGCCAAAGATGGGTTGTTGGATTGGTTTGTGGCTATAATAAATGCCTCCTTGGGCCAGGGGACAGTTCCATCCTGCTTTAAGCAGGCGGTGGTAAAACTGCTATTAAAAAAGACCTCCCTGGACCCATCTGTATGTAACAACTACAGACCAATTTCCAACCTCCCGTTTCTGGGCAAGGTTCTGGAGCGGGTGGTTGCCACGCAGCTCCAGGAATTCCTCGATGACACTGATTTTCTGGACCGCTCACAGTCTGGCTTCAGGCCTGGGCACAGTACTGAGACGGCTTTGGTCGCCTTGGTGGATGACCTCCGCAGGGAGCTGGACAGGGGGAGTGTGACCCTGCGGACATCTCAGCGGCTTTCGATACCATCGACCATGGTATCCTTCTGGGGAGACTCTCTGGGATGGGCCTTGGTGGCACGGTTTTGCTGTGGCTCCAGTCCTTCCTGGAGGGTTGCTCCCAGATGGTGAAGCTGGGGGACACCTGCTCGGACCCCTGGCCATTGACCTGTGGGGTCCCGCAAGGGTCTATCCTATCCCCCATGCTATTCAACATCTACATGAAACCGCTGGGAGATGTCATCCGGAGTTTTGGAGGGCGTTGCCATCTCTACGCAGATGACACGCAAATCCACTACTCGTTCCCATCTGACTCCAAGGAAGCCCCTCGGATGCTGAACCAGTGCCTGGCCGCTGTGGCGGACTGGATGAGGAGGAACAAGCTGAGGATCAATCCTGACAAGACAGAGGCCCTCCTGGTCAATCGCTCGTCTGATCGGGGTATTGGGTGGCAGCCTGTGCTGGACGGGGTTGCACTCCCCCTGAAATCACAGGTCTGCAGTTTGGGGGTCCTCCTGGACTCAGCGTTGACGCTTGAGGCGCAGGTGTCGGCGGTGGCTGGGAGGGCTTTCGCACAACTAAAACTCGTGCGCCATCTGCGACCATACCTCGTGAAGTCTGACTTGACCATGGTGGTCCATGCCTTAGTTACTTCTAGACTGGACTACTGCAATGCACTCTACATGGGGCTTCCCTTGAAGACGGCCCGGAAATTACAATTGGTCCAGCGGTCGGCGGCCAGACTAATAACTGGGGCGAGTTACAGGGAGAGATCCACTCCCCTGTTCAAGGAGCTCCACTGGCTGCCGTTTATTTTCCGGTCCCAATTCAAGGTGCAGACCATCACCTATAAAGCCCTAAACGGTTTGGGACCCACCTACCTTCGTGACCGTATCTCCTATCATAAACCTGCCCGATCCCTTCGATCGTCAGGGGAGGCTCTCCTGTCGCCACTGCCAATATCTCAGGCCCGCCTTGTGGGAACAAGGGAGAGGGCCTTCTCTGCTGTGGCCCCCCGATTGTGGAACTCACTGCCCGGTGAGATTAGGCAAGCCCCCACACTAGCAGCCTTTAAGAAAGACCTGAAAACATGGCTCTTCCGTTGTGCCTTTGGAGAGTAATCACTACATACATCCCTTTTGCTGCTCTCCTTCAATATTTGTCCTCCAGATTGCACCACCACTTTATGACTCTGTCCTCTGTGGTTTTTACTCCTACTTCCTTTCTCACCTCGAGTTTTAATCTAGTGTTCATGTGGCCCACCCTTGGTTTTATTGTTCTTTTGATCTTGTTTAATGTAGTGTATATTTTCTTTTATTGTGTTGTTTAATGTGCTATGATTTGTTGTTCTATTATATTTTGTTATATTGTATTGTTCTGGGCATGGCCCCATGTAAGCCGCCCCGAGTCCCCGTTGGGGAGATGGTGGTGGGGTATAAATAAAGTTTATTATTATTATTATTATTATTATTATTATTATTATTATTATTATCCTGCAAGTGTTTAGACTTCCAAAAATGAGACTAGCATTTACAAGGGGAAGAAATCCATACTCAAAGGAATTGTCCATAACTTTCTGTTCATAGGAAAAAGCATTCATAAAAATCTATACTATATGATTTCCTTCATAAATTGTTCTACTAGCTAGAAATACAGGGTCTCCTACTGTGATGACTCATGGGCCTTGTAGTCCTGTTCCTAGTACTATTGTGGCAGACGAAGAGGAAAACATGGGATTTCCGCCGTTTCAGCCAGAATCGGAGCCTCTCCACCTGGAGGATGTTTGTCCTCAAGAATGTAGCCAAACAGGCCTTGGGCAGAATTCCCCCCCGTTTTCCCGGAGGGACAATTATAATAGAGATAGAGGAGCCAGAGAGGCTAATCGCCGGAGCCTGAGAATCGCTGCCAAACAACTAGCTGATTAGGTCTGCTTCCCTTGGGAAATTCTAAGGAGTCATGCATCTGGACAGAGTTGGGTTTCGCTTCTCGTTCTCTAGGGAAAGTGTTCTGTTGGCGGGAAAACGAGACCCAATATAGGTGCTGGTCGCAAGGGGAACTTTGCGGAGTCAATTGTTCAGCTTGAGGAGAGAGATCGTGTGTGGACTTCGTAACCCCAGTTCCTTGTTTCCCGGATCAAGTTTCCAGCCTTGCCTTGTTTCACGGACTTCCTTGGACTCTGTTCATGTTTCATGTTTGCCTCGTTTCAAGTCTTTGATCTAGCCAAGAATCAAGTTTCTTTTCCAGCCTTGTTGTCAAGCTACATTGGACCTTAAAGACTCTGTCATTCCCCACACTATTGCTTGGCAAAGTGTGTGTTTCGGTCAAGTGGATTATAACTTTGGACTCTACTATCTTATATTGGACAATACATTTCTGGACTATATTTGACCTCATCTGGAAGGTCTGCTTCTGAACTTTATTCTTCACTTGTTTTTATTGACTTTATATATTTCTATAATAAAGATATTAGATAGATTCTGGCCTCTGTGTAAGGTTATTGGTGCTCTGCAGCCTGGGTCCTGACAGTTTGACTCCGCCACCTTAAGCACCAAACAACCTAAGGCCAGAATGTCTACAGGAACCGGAGCGGAGGCTCAACCGGCCAGTTACACCATTTCCCAAGAAGAATTCAATAGAATCCGTGATACTCTCCGAACGCAGGAGGGTGAAATACTGGGCTTGAAGGAACGCGGAGTGCGTCTTCCTGCCCTAGCGCTACCAACCAAGTTTTCTGGAGAAGCTTCCAAGGTTCATGTTTTCCGTCGCCAGTGTCAGGCATACTTAGAAGCCCGCCAAGCCGAATTTGCCCAAGAAGATGTCAAAGTGGCGTGGATCTACAGTCTCCTAGATGGGCCTGCGGCCAATTGGGCGACGGCGCTGTTTGATGCGGGTTCCACGCACCTAAGCTCTGCGCAAAGTTTCCTGAACCACCTTAGAAAGACCTGGGGGATCGAAGACGACGAGGAGGCGGCCGGCCATAAACTCCGGCGTCTCTTCCAAGGGGACAGGCCGTTGTCCCGGTACATAGCCGAGTTCCGGGTGCTGGCTCAGAGCACCTGCTGGAATGATATAGCCCTTAGAGGACAGTTTCGTGAGGGCCTCAACTTCGAGATGCAGGAAGAGATCTCTAAGGTGGATCCTCCAGGGACTCTTGAGAGACTCATCAGCCAGTGTTTACGTGCCGAAGCCCTGATAGCCAACAAAAAACAGTGGCTCAGAGGCCAGAGTGGAAGAGCCGGAGTGAAACCCCCCGCTACTGCCAGTGTTCAGCCACGTCCAGCATGGAGAGTCCCACCGCCAGCCCCAAACCCCATGGGTAGCGAGGAGGAGCCGATGCAGTTGGGCAATGTGCGCCCCAGACTGGATGTTGCCGAAAAGGCCCGCCGCCAACGTTTGAATTTGTGTTGGTACTGCGGGAATGGGGGCCACTTCGCCAGAGAATGTCCAGCCAAAAGGAAGCCCGCCGCCCGCCTGGCGGCGGCGTCCTCCATGGAGCCGGAAACGGCCGAGGCGGCTGGAGCCAAGCCGGCGGGGGAAGCCAGCGACCGGGCGTAGAGAGGCTCGCCAACCCGGTCAAAAACCCCACTCAAGAGCCGCAAACCGGGGTCCTATTTCTCCTGGTGGTCACGCTGTGGTCAGTGAAAAAAGGACCCGTCATGATCCATGCCATGATAGATTCAGGGGCAACAAACAACTTCATCGATAGAGAGTATGCCGACTCTCTGGGATTACAATATCATGATTTCAAGAATGCCCGGGTGGTGCAGGCCATAGATGGCCGTCCCCTAAAGACAGGTCCAGTAAGCCAATGGACTGAACCCACCAGGATGTGGATAAGGGAACACATGGAAGAAATTTCCTTCTTCGTTACCGAGGTTCCCCACTTCCCTGTGATTTTGGGGATTCCTTGGCTGACACTCCACGACCCAAACATCTCCTGGTCCAACAGAGAACTACAGTTTGCCTCAAGATATTGCCAAAACCATTGTCTAGTAGCCAAGGTCTGTCATGCCACGGACGCTGAGCCCATCATCACCTTGCCCAAGAAATATTCGGACTTGTGGGATGTTTTCAATGAAAAGGAAGCCGAGAAACTACCCCCACATAGACCCTACGACTGTGCCATTGACTTGGTGGAGGGGGCCCCGATTCCGCGAGGACACCTCTACTCCCTGACTGAACCAGAGCAAGAAGCTCTCAGGGAGTTTATAGAGTCAAACCTTCGCAAGGGGTTCATCAGACCCTCTCAATCCCCAGCTGCTTCCCCAGTGATGTTTGTGAAAAAGAAGTCAGGGGACCTACGCTTGGTTGTGGACTATAGAGCATTGAACAATATCACGAAGCGGAATCGCTACCCCCTGCCTTTGATCTCAGACCTATTAGACCGGCTCCGAGGGGCCAAGGTTTACACCAAGCTGGATCTCCGGGGGGCTTACAATCTAGTTCGCATCAGAGAAGGGGACGAATGGAAAACCGCCTTCCAGACCAAATTCGGATTATTTGAATCCCTAGTCATGAATTACGGTTTATCCGGAGCTCCCGCAACATTCCAGCATTTTGTCAACAATATCTTCCAGGATTATCTAGATCGGTTCTTGATCATATATTTGGACGATTTTTTGGTGTTTTCTAGATCACAATCGGAACACGAGCAACACGTCAGAATGGTGCTACAACGATTGCGGGATCATGGACTATATGCCAAGTTAGAAAAATGCGCCTTTGATCTGCAAGAAGTAGACTTCCTGGGATACCGCGTCTCGCCACTAGGGCTCTCCATGGACCCGGCAAAGGTTTCAGCAGTATTGGAATGGCGGGCGCCAACCAACAAGAAGGAAGTGCAGCGCTTCTTGGGGTTTGCAAACTACTACCGCAAATTCATCCCAGACTTCGCTCGCTGGTCTGACCCAATCACCAGCTGCATCCGTGGGAAACAGCCTTTCCGCTGGACGGAGCAAGCAGAGAAAGGGTTCCACCAGCTAAAGCAGTTTTTCACGACCCAGCCAATTCTACAGCACCCTGATCCTAAAACCCCTTTTGTTGTGCAGGCTGACGCCTCTGATGTGGCAATTGGGGCTGTACTCATGCAGCCAGTGGGAGAACATCTTCATCCTTGTGCCTATTACTCCCGTCAACTGACAGCCCCAGAGAGAAATTACACTATTTGGGAGAAAGAACTTTTGGCCATAAAGGCAGCTTTTGAAAATTTGAGACATTGGTTAGAAGGGGCCAAATTTCCCATTGAAGTTCATACTGATCATCGAAATTTAGAGCACCTAAGGACCGCACGAAAGTTAAATCAAAGGCAGCAGCGCTGGGCCTTATTCTTTGAACGTTTTGATTTCCAGATCCATTATGTAACCCCGGCGCAGACCAAGCAGGCAGATGCTCTATCACGGAAACCAGCGTATGCTACAGGACGCAGAGAGACCTCAGAATCTCGATTGCTGCAACCCGAAAACTTTGCCACGCTCACAGTGGGAAACACCAAATCCACTTCAATTGAACCAACTCCCTCTAACCCGGAATCCCTTTGCACTCAAGAAATTAGAGCCAGTCAACAGGCAGATGCCTGGGCTCAAGAACAGATTCGCCAAGGACTACGTTTCCCTTTCTCACTTAAGGATGGGCTACTATGCTACAGGAATCATGTTTAAATCCCCCCAGGTCCAGGCAGAGAAAAAGCACTTCATCTGTGTCATGACAGCAAGCCAGCAGGGCATTTTGGACTTTTTAAAACCATGCATTTGATCCTACGAGATTTTTGGTGGCCCAAGATCCGCAAGGATGTGGAGAAATATGTCAATACCTGTCCTGTATGTCAGCGTTCCAAGACACGAAGGGAGAAGCCGTCAGGGCTACTGCATCCCCTTCCCACTCCTTCTCGCCCATGGGAGATAATTTCCGCGGATTTTATCACTGACCTACCACCCTCCCTTGGATTCACCACGATCCTAGTGGTGGTGGACCTTTTTACCAAGTTGGCCCATTTCATTCCCTGCGATGGTCTCCCCACGGCCAAAGAGACTGCAGATTTATTCCTTCAACATGTTTTCCGACTACATGGATTGCCCAAGAGTTTAGTCACTGACCGTGGATCTCAATTCACCTCTCGTTTCTGGAAAGCACTACAGAAACTATTGGGCATAGACTCTCGTTTATCTTCAGCTCACCATCCCCAAACGGATGGGCAAACTGAGCGCACCAATGCCACTTTGGAACAATACCTTCGCTGTTATGTAAACTACCAACAGGACAATTGGGCTTCCCTGTTACCTCTATCGGAATTTGCTTACAACAATGGTGTCCAGGCTTCAACTAAAGAAACCCCGTTCTTTGCAAACTACGGCTTCCATCCACGTTTCTTTCCTTCTGTCATTGAAACTTCAGAAGTCCCTGCAGCGGAGGACTGGCTGCAAGAACTCACAGCGGTGCAACAACTCTTGCACCAACAACTGGATCAAGCCAAGGAGGACTATAAACGCCACGCTGACGGCCATCGCCAGCCGGGCCCCGAGATCAAGGTAGGAGATCGGGTTCTGTTGTCCACTCGCTTTTTGCCCTCCCACCGTCCCTGCCGGAAGTTAGATGCCCGTTTCATTGGTCCCTACCCAGTGGTGGCGCAACTTAACCCCGTGACTTTCAAACTCCAACTTCCGCGCTCCATGCGCATTCATCCGGTGTTCCATCATTCCCTGCTCCTTCCGGCGGATGGTGTACGCCCTGATGCGAGCCGGTCGGCCCCCGCCCCTGTTTTGGTGGACGGGGAGGAGGAATTCGAGGTTCAGGACATTTTGGATTCTCGCTTTCATCGCCGCCGCCTCCAGTATCTCATTGACTGGGTGGGTTTTGGCCCCAAAGAACGCTCTTGGGAAGACGCTTCCACAGTCCATGCCCCCGACTTAGTCCGCCGCTTCCATCAGGCCTACCCTGCCAAGCCGCGGCCCCGCGACTCGAGGAGAGGGGCCATGTTTGAGGGGGGCCTTGAGGGCGGGGATAGTGTGATGACTTATGGGCCTTGTAGTCCTGTTCCTAGTATTATTGTGGCAGACGAAGAGGAAAACATGGGATTTCCGCCGTTTCAGCCAGAATCGGAGCCTCTCCACCTGGAGGATGTTTGTCCTCAAGAATGTAGCCAAACAGGCCTTGGGCAGAATTCCCCCCCGTTTTCCCGGAGGGACAATTATAATAAAGATAGAGGAGCCAGAGAGGCTAATCGCCGGAGCCTGAGAATCGCTGCCAAACAACTAGCTGATTAGGTCTGCTTTCCTTGGGAAATTCTAAGGAGTCATGCATCTGGACAGAGTTGGGTTTCGCTTCTCGTTCTCTAGGGAAAGTGTTCTGTTGGCGGGAAAACGAGACCCAATATAGGTGCTGGTCGCAAGGGGAACTTTGCGGAGTCAATTGTTCAGCTTGAGGAGAGAGATCGTGTGTGGACTTCGTAACCCCAGTTCCTTGTTTCCCAGATCAAGTTTCCAGCCTTGCCTTGTTTCACGGACTTCCTTGGACTCTGTTCATGTTTCATGTTTGCCTCGTTTCAAGTCTTTGATCTAGCCAAGAATCAAGTTTATTTTCCAACCTTGTTGTCAAGCTACATTGGACCTTAAAGACTCTGTCATTCCCCACACTATTGCTTGGCAAAGTGTGTGTTTCGGTCAAGTGGATTATAACTTTGGACTCTACTATCTTATATTGGACAATACATTTCTGGACTATATTTGACCTCATCTGGAAGGTCTGCTTCTGAACTTTATTCTTCACTTGTTTTTATTGACTTTATATATTTCTATAATAAAGATATTAGATAGATTCTGGCCTCTGTGTAAGGTTATTGGTGCTCTGCAGCCTGGGTCCTGACACCTACAGAGGCATTTTTAACAGATCATAAGAATAGATTTTAACTTATTTAGGTTTTAAAATAATGAGTAGTGAATGAAATCTAAACACACATTTAAACCAACATTTAAGACAGTGATTTTATCTACCTATTGGAGAATTAGTTCCCAACCTATGTCCATATTACTTAACGAAGAATCAGCCATGACATTAAGAAACAATTCTCTAATCACAGAGAAAACCTTCTCTTCATCATAACATATTAAAATGCAACTAATTCTTCAGAACTGTCTTAAAATAAATGTAAAGTACCAAATCTATCTGAACAATTTTTTTCAGGTATCAGAAAAAAGTGCCAAGGATATACATTATTTTGCTATAAAATACAATTTTCCAAATCCTATACCAAAGTATTTTGATACATTTTGACAGTTTTGATGGGTACATAATGTTCTACTCCTAACCAACAATGTGTTGCCACCAACACATTTTTATTTGGTACCTTTTGGAAACAAAGGCCACATATATGGTCCTAAACTTCAAGATGGGAAAAATATTTAAGTAAATGATCGCCTAGGCCTTGATAAACATTTCCATAATGATTTTGCGTATTTCATTCGTAGTTGAAGACTTTATGCTACAGCAGAGTCTCACTTATCCAACATTTGCTTATCCAACGTTCTGGATTATCCAGCACAGTCTGCCTTTTAGTAGTCAATGTTTTTGTACTTAGTATTTTCAATACATTGTGATATTTTGGTGCTAAATTCGTAAATACAGTAATTACTACATAGCATTACTGCGTATTGAACTACTTTTTCTGTCAAATTTGTTGTATAACATGATGTTTTGGTATTTAATTTGTAAAATCATAACCTAATTTGATGTTTAATAGGCTTTTCCTTTATCCCTCCTTATTATCCAAGATATTCACTTATCCAACATTCTGCTGGCCCATTTATGTTGGATAAATGAGACTCTACTGTATTATGTTAGAAGTCGAATAACTCCTAAGAGAAGCTGCTTTCCTTTTTAAATAACTGCATATGTCACACAGATCTTGGCTCTTAAAGAATATGTAATGTTCTTGGCCATTAGGTCATGACTAGCCTGGATGCTATAATTCACTATAAAACAGCAAGTGAAAAAAAGCAATCCAGCCAAGTCCAAAAATATGTATATACTAAATTTGGATGATACCTTTATTCACTACATAATGCTCCCACTCACCCCCATTTGGAGGGGTGTGACTATGGTATTATGCAGCAATTCTTTGGCAGTTACAGGGCTTCCCTTAGTTGACAGCTGAGGGAAATATGAAATACTGTAGTTGCTTGCTGCCCAGAGCTATAGGGCGTTCTTTGGTTGGAGGCAGCTGAGCAAAGATTTCTAGCTCTCGAGCCTTCACTTGCCCACACCCTGGAACTATGGGGGCGATCCAAGGGGAAGACATGTAGATGACGGTGCGACTATTGTGCAATGAAAAAAAGCAAATTTCAATGTCCTCAGTACTATTTACTTTCAGCATAAAGTTTTGCCCTAAGATTAGCATCTTTAGAAAACCATCACTGAATATATTAGTTATTGATACCTCCTTTTGAAATAAGTCCTGTTTAGAGCATTATTCTACATTCCTAATTAAACTATGGTTGGCTCTCTGTATCTGCAGATTCCATATCCACAAATTCAACCAACCATGGCTCAAAAATATTAGGGGGGAAGGCAAATCCAAAAAGCAAATCTTGATTTTACTGCCTGCCAAGCACTATGCTACTATGTAGGAATACCCTGCTGAAGACTCCCAACATTTCACAGATCCTGAGGCTCTCTTCAGCATTAATTTTGATTTTTTTTTTGCTATTTCAATATAAGGGATGCTATTTTATTATGCCACTGTATATTAAGGGATGATATTTTACTATACCACTATATATAATGGGACTTAATTATCCATGCACGTTGGTATCCATTAAGTGGGTGGGTGCCCTGGCACCAAAACCCAAGAGGTATCAAACCCGCTGTGATAGTACTGTATTTCCTGTCTTTCAGCTGTGCCTTATGAAAATGATCCAATGTTTTTTACTTTAGGTCTATGGCAATATCAAACAATAAGTTTTAGTTCTAGACTTGATAAGTTTATTCGAACAGAAAAAAACCATTTTATTAAGCAACCAGCCTTGTGAACACTGTGAAGGTGTGACTTAGAACTATTCTATTTACTCTCACATTCTGATTTAATATTATTTTGCAAAACATTGTGATTTATGTCAGCATTATTCATCAAAAGAATATTTTTTCCATTCCTGCAAGCAAAGTTATAGTCAGCTTTACCTGGTCTCTATATTGTTACTCATTTTTATAACTGCTGTTATTATTGCTGCCTTTAGAATTTGTTTTATCTATTTTTCTTCTGCTATTGTTATTGTATTTACACTGTCTGCTGCTAATATTGCTGCATTTTTACTGCCATTTTTCAATCATTTGGACTTTTATAGTATTTCTTGCCAATTATGTTGTTAGGTCTTAACAACTGTAATTTAATGTATTTATTTTATTATATGGAATTATGCTGGCTTGAGTGATGAACATTGCCTTAAATCACCTGAGATAAATAAATAAATAAATAAAGGAAAGTTAGAAATATCAGGTATACTATTATGGTAATGCAAGAAACAGATAGTAAAACAAACTGATGTAAAGTTAATCATACTTTCTAGCACAGGGCTACATAGCAAGAGACATTTTATAACCTCTTGGCTACCAATGCTGCTTATCATTCTCTCAAGAACATTATCCGAAGTCTACTCAGAGATAATACATGAAAAGCATGAATTGAGCTGTTTCTTAATCAATACATTTATAGCTATTTTCTCATTCAAAGGATTCCCTATTACATAGAAATATTACTTTCGAATTCACTATTAATTTAATAAGAAAATAATATTACCAAGTGATATGGAAGCCTCTCATTGAGATAGCATAGTTCTGCGGTGTACTGTTCATGCTGCTAGACCAGAAAGGGAAAATTGGGTCCTTTCTGCATACAATCACACACTCACAGTCCCAGGGCCCTTACAGACAGGCTCTATATCCCAGGATATGATTCCAGGTTTTCTGTTTATCCCAGATTATCTGGCAGTGCGGACTCATATAATTAAGTTTAAAACAGAAAACCTGGGATCGTATCTTGGGATATAGGGCCTGACTGGAAGGGCCCCCACTTAAACATTATGTTCTGTTCTTGAGACCTGGCTGGGGCAAAAGTCAAGCAGCCCCTATCACAAACTACAGGACCAACAATAGGAGACAGTGCAAAAATGTCCACCTCCCAACATGATTGTGTGGCTGGCCAAAAGTCAACTATGAATGTTGACGGCCTCCCAGTTAAGTCATTCTGTACATATTGGATTGGGCTGCTGCCATACATACACTTTTGTCAAAGATGACTCAGTCTGGACAGGGAAAAGCTACTGACCCCTTTAAAAACATTACAATGTCCACCGTTGATAAGTATGTTTTTTCCACCACTGAAGCACTTTTTAATAGGTATATACAGATTTATCATTATTTACTTGACTGAAGAATGAAGCATGACCTAGCTCTGAGTGAGAAATATGGGTGGAAGTGAGCAGCTGGCATCTGACTTTACTGCTGGAGCAGTTTCCTGTCAGTTCGGAAACAGTTTGCCATTGTCCAGTCACAATGGTGGCATGTTCCTCCCAGCCTTAGTAATCCCTTTGCTCCACCACCCTTTCCTTCCTTCTTATAAAACACTAAAGCTTTCAATGTAAAATATCCAGGCTTGTCTTGAAAGCCATCATTTCACCTTTAAATCTAATAGAATAAACTGTTTTTGTATCCAAGCTTAGACTTGATACTATTGTTATGGATTAGACTCAGACAGCCCCAAAGTCAGGGTTGAATCAAGATCCATCAGACTAGTTCTGCTGTTTTTATACCAAGAGGGAAAAGCCTACTTTTTTTTTTTTTCGCAAGACTTTGGGTTTTAAATCTGGATTTGAAAACAGGCTTTTTACTGTTTATAAAAGTGTTTTTGCAGAAAAGCAATTACATATACTTTTAATAAATAACTAGAGCCCACACCTGAAAGCATCAAAACTGAAGCGGTCTATTCAGATTTCAAAAATGCAGGACACACATAAATCCTGTCTGTTACATTACATTTCTTCAAAAGCTTCCAGGATAGGGGAAAGAGGGTCAATAGTGTTAACTGATTAGCATGACTCCCTTTAACTGTACAGCTTTTGACAATGAGTTCTCCAATCACAATGATTTGGAGGAAGGTCCGTCACTTTGATAAAATTCATGATTCCAGTTTCCTCTCTCTTTATGTGTTTGGGGGAAATCTTTGCTTTAAGGGGTAAAGGGTCATGTCCTACTGTTTGTAATTTATTTTAATGCTTTAATCTTCTTTAACCTTTACTCATCTCAGAGTTCTTCGTTTTTCCTTCAGTCCTCTATCCGCACTTTGTCAACATTTCTCCAAATCTTCTTCTGGGTCTTAGTTTTGTTGCTGAAATGCTAACTTGTGGTTATCCTATCACAGGATTTTCTTGGCAAGATTTGTTCTGGGAGCATTTGTATTTGCCTTCCTCTGAAGCTGGGAGTGGCTGAGCAGGGATTCGAATCCTGATCTCCAGAATCATAGTCCAGTGATGAATCCACTACACAACACTGCTCATTGCTTCTTAACTACTTCATGTTGATTGTTCTTACATTCACTTGAGACTTCTGTGCATCTTTTCGAATATGAGGCATTTAATCTTCCTCTGCTTCCATCTTCCACAGGAGTAAAGTTTTCCTGAACTGTTCTTGTAATACTGAGGTGTGAAGTGACATAGATATTATTGACTACACTATGTAACAACATTTGAAAAAAATGAATGTTCCTGATTTGAAAGTGTTATTTCCTATTTAATTGTGCAGTACTTACTTGGATAGTACTGTACTTGTAAATACACCAGGACACTTCATTTTAGAGGCTACCACAAACCATGTTGAACTGGTTGACTCGATGATATATTCATTGAAAAACTATAGCAAAATGTGCTGCAGGATGTCCCACAACAACTCTTAATAAACTTTTTCCATGTTTTTGTGATAGAGCCAATTAGGAAATGACATTTATAATCTAGGAACAAAAATCGTGTTACATAGTGCTATTACTGTATCATGGAATTTCTTCTCAGTATCCTTCAATTCTTTTTAATTACATTTATAAGTTTAGGTCTTTCAATCATTACAAGTTTTATCTCTTTGCTTGTTGTACACTCACACCTATTAGTCTTGTACATTTTGAATGGGAACTACTTCATTTTTACAACTCTCTTCTTTAGTTCATTTTCTGTGTTTTTTTCAATTCACATTTCACTTTGAAAGTACATAAACATTCAGTGTTATGGGATGTGAGGTGAATTAAGGTGTGTTGTGCTTGTATGTATGGATAAGCTGAATAGAAACAAATGGGTGGTTAAAACAGATGAGTTTCCCTTTGCATCTCAGCACTGATTTGCTAATAAAGTCATTACTTAATACTCTATTTCATCAATAATTCATAGTTATAAAATCAGTGGAATTTTCTAGTCACATGCTGATAGGCAGTACTAGTGCAGGCAGTGGCAGAGGGGTTAGCTCAGAAGAAACCATCCAACCATACCTTTGTGTGTGAAAAACAACTGAGCAGTCATATTTGTTACAGTTTAAGCATCCCTTTCCCAGAAATCCAATATCCCATGAAATCTACCCCCCCCCCTCCAGCCAGTCAGTCGCCCACTTCTGCCTTCAAGGTGGTGACTATGGCACTTCAGCCAACTAGTGGGCTACCCAGAGGGGAAATATGTGAAAAATGCTAGGAACTGTGAAATGATGAGAGTTACAAACTTGTACTGAGTGCTATGCTTACATTCTCATCCTTTCACATATCCTTCCCACCCCCCCCCCCTCTCTCTCTCTGACCTTGCATTTCATATACAACGCAGGTAGTGAATGAATGAGACAAAAAGCTGGAGAGAAACACGAGGCTCTGTGGGGTGTGGACTTAGATTATTTTAAAATGACCTTCAGACTATGTGTGTGTGTGTATGTGTGTGTGTGTGTGTGCGCACACACACACATATATATGAATGAATTGTTTATTGTACTAGCCATAGGCCATGACATCAGTAGTATACAACCTTATAATAATAATAATAACTTTATTTTTATACCCCACCCCATCTCCCCGAAGGGACTCGGGGCGGCTTACATGGGGCCAGGCCCGATAAAACAAACAAAACAGTAACAAAGCAATAAAACAATTATCCCAGTAAAAAACATCAACATCAATAAAAACAATCATTAAAATCAACAAGCAGGATACAGTGTTAAAAACAGGAGACCTTTATAAACACTTTCCAATAAAAACATTAAAACTTACTCAAAAATTAAAACTAGCTCTTTAAAATTATGATAGCAACATACCAATGACAGTGTCTGATTTGTATCATCCCAAACCATTGCCACAAATATATATGGATTTTGGGTTTAAGCATCTCCACAATATTACATTATGTGCATTTATGCAAATACAAGTAGTTCAAAATGCAGACGACAGAACTTCTGGTCCCAAGCATTTTGGATAAGGGATGCACCTGTAACAGATGTCTCTTCTTGAGAATGAAATTTATAGAAAAGAAATCCTGAGAATAATTATCTCATTTCCAAAAGTTGATTAAAACCAGCAGGTCAATACCTAACTCACAAGATTGGAACAAGATTTAAGATAAAGGCATCTCCTCAAAATCTTATGGGAGCTGACAACAAAGACACCCTTGAGCAGTGTTTCTCAAACACTGCTCCTCTATGTGTTTTGACTTCAGCTTCCTGAAATCCCAGCCAGTTTACCATCTGTTAGGAATTGTGGGACCTGAAGTCCAAAACATCTGGAGGCACAGTGTGTGAAAACACTGCCCTGAATGATCTAGAGATTCCTAGAGGTGCATTCTTTAGGAATCCCTAGGAATTTTAAAAAATAGTGTTTTAAATTTTGTAAGTTTTCAATTTCACAGGATTCTGTGCTCCTAAATCCTGAAAAAGTGAAAGACCTTCTGTAGTTAAAGCTGATAGTTTTAGTACAGGGATTTCAGTTAGTAATGACCGAGTTTTCTTATTGATTTCAGCAGTTCCACTGTAAACAAAAATAAGTCAAAACCCAACCCACTGAATTTCCAGGACTTCATATAAATCACACATTTTAAGGACTGAATGTAATCACTTACTTTACTTCATTTAGTCTAGGCATGGGAAAACTTCGGCCCTCCAGGTATTTGGACTTCAACTCTCAGAAATCCCAGCCAGTTTACCAGCTGTTAGGAATTGTGGGAGTTAACGTCCAAAAAACCTGGAAGGCTGAAGTTTGCCCATGCCTGATTTAATCTAATTATAAGTCACCAAGAAGTGCCTAGAACATTTGGTTATGATCTGAATCTCTCATTTCATGCAAGTGTACACATAATTTCAATGCAAACCAAATATATTTTGTTAGTAGGATAAGGCATGTACAAATATTGTCAGGTATGGGAAAGGTCTATCCTTAAGATTAACTGAGAAGAAATGGCCACGTGTACACCATCCCACAAAGTGCCCAGATGACTTTGGAATACAGCAAACTGAATTTCATGTAATCACTGGCAGTAAGCCACGGCTTAGATGGGACCAGGTCACTTTATACAGTTAAAACTGAATAAGCATTATTAGTGTGCTATTTTTTAGAATATGAAGGAAGAGCAAACTCCCATCCTCATATGGAGAACCAGTTCTTTCTGGGAACATAGATAACAAATTTCTATAAACTGGATGTTGGACAACAGAGAAGTACTATTATACATCTTGTGCACAATCACTGCTGTGCAATCAGTGCTATTTCTCCTCTGTTTGTGTACCTTCACATTGTCTGTCAATTGATGGCAAATTCATGAAATCCATAGGGTTTTCTTAGGCAAGGAATAGTCAGGTGGCTTTGCCAGTTCCTATCTCCAAAATACTGTATAGCCTACAGCAGCTAGTATTCACTGAGAGTCTTCCATCCACATATTAACTAAAGCTGATCGCACTTCCAAGTACACATGGGATCTGGTGTCTTTAGGATATTTAGAGATGACCTACGATAAATGGCTGAACTGCAGTTAAGGAGGGGACACACACTGCTATACTTTTTAGATAAATCTACCCAGAAATGTTAAGAGTTTATTAGGATGAGCTCCCTCTATCAGCTCCAGCGGGGACATGAGAGAAGCCTCCCACAAGGATGGCAAAACATCAAAAACATCCGGGCATCCCCTGGGCAACGTCCTTGCAGACGGCCAATTCTCTCACTCCAGAAGCAACTCAGGTTGCTCCTGACACGAAAAAAAAAGATGGGTGGAGATGAGTCAATCTCAAATCCTTTCTTTCTGATTTACCTGAAGGTTTTTATTTGTTTAGTTCAGTGATTACCAGTCTCGCATTTTCCAGGAGTTTTGGACTTCAGCTTCCATAAGCACCGGCCATTGGCCCAAGTGGCTGAGGCTGCTGGTAGTTCAAATCCAAAATGCCTGGAGGATCAGATTTTGGAAATCATTAGTACTAAAGGGTGTATCTACACAGTAGAATTGATGTCATTTGACACCACTTTAACTGTTGTGGTTCATTGCTATGAAATCCTAGGATCTTTCCGGGCCCTTCCACACAGCTGAATAAAATCCCACATTTTCTGCTCTGAACTGGAATATATGACAGTGTGGACTCAGATTACCCAGTTCAAAGCAGATATTGTGGGATTTTCTGTTTTGATATTCTGGGTTATATGGCTGTGTGGAAGGGCCCTCGCCTTTTCTGTCAGTGTGTGCTGTTCAGATTGTACAGTTTCGTACTTCTCTACTGGCTGGAGAGCACCATTCACAGAAATGCATCCCAACCAACAAGCGCATCCTGTCCTATCCTAAGGAGGCGAGACTGTGCAGTGGGGTTTGAGCATCTGAATATGAGTGCCTCTACAACAGGCATTCTCAAACTTGTTTGGGCCTCCAACTTTCAGAAGCCCTAGCCAGCTTGTTCAATCGTCAGGAATTCTGGGAGTTAGAGGCCCAAACTGCTGGAGAGGCGAGGTTTGAGGAGGGCCTGCTCTACACTGTGGAATTATGTTTTTTTAAAATAAAAATAAAAATAATGGAGTACATAGCAGCACAATTTGTGAGCAAATAATAAACAACTGTTGTGTGTATACATTGCAAGTATAGAAGAATTTCTATATTATCTATTCGTGTTCTTTACAAAGTTAATTCTTCTCATTACATTTTTTTATTTTTCTCCCTCCCCTTCTCCTACCACATTTTCCTCTATATCTTTATCTTTAACCATGAATAGTCTTCTTAATCTTTGTGCAATATTTATACTGACTTCACCATCTTCTATCCATTTCATATAAATCACCCACTTCCCTTTAATTTTGTCTGTTTTATCCTCCTGTGTACCTTCTCAGACTATACTTGCTATAATGTCCGATTGGACTTCCTCAAATAAAGTCCAATCGGACATTATTCCAATTCTCCAGATTACATTTTTTTTCATCTCTCCAATCCCCTTTTTACCACCTTGCTAGAATAATTGCTTCAAAAACATCTTGGTTCTTCAAACCAATGTTTTTGTTCCCTGTAAACATACATTCTATGTTTACCTAGACTGGTATTTTGAATAATTTCTCCATTTTTTTAAAAAAAACATTTAGGCATTCCCACCACGTGTGCGTATCAAACTTTCTCTACTTTACAATGCCAACATACTGGGCTGAGTGAATGCAGTTTGACACTCAACAATGGCACAATGCTATTGAATCCTGGGCTTGAGGCAGCAGAGGAGGCTGAAGTCCTCGCAAAACCACAAATCCTACAGCATTGAGCCACGGCAGTTCAAGAGGTGTCAAATGGTGTTCATTCCCGTCTGGATTACTGTAATGTGTTATTCACGGGGCTGCCTCTGAAGAGTGCACGGAAACCTCAGCTGGTCCAAAGAACTGCAGCCAGGTTGCTCATTGTGGCTTATTACAGGGAGCGGACAACACCCCTGTTGCAGCAGCTCCATTGATTGCCAGTCTGTTTCCGGGCACAATTCAAAGTGCTGGTTATGATCTTTAAAGCCCTAGCTGGTTCAGATCCAGGCTATTTGGTTTACCGCATCCCCTTGTATGAACCTGCCTGGGCCTGGAGAAAAGAGAGAGGCCCTTCTCTTGGTTCCACCTCCATCCCAAGCTCAATTGATAAGAATGAGAGAGCGGGCCTTTCTGGTGGTTGCCCCTCGACTCTGAAACTCCCTTCTTCCCAGGGAAGCCAGAATGGCCCCTTGCCTGCTCTCCTTTGGGCAGCAAGCTAAAAACCTTCTTATTCAGGCAAGCTTTTGAAGAAGGTGGTGTTTAAGGTCAAATCAGGGACTGCTGTGGTTTTAACCGTGAATATTTTTGTAATGAATTTTAACTAGGAATTTTTAAAAATAAAAATAAAGTGCCTTAAAAAGTAGTTAAACTTTATTTATATCCCACACCTCTCTCCCCAAGGCACTTTAATTTATTGAGATTTCATCATGATGTCACTGTGGATGGTGAGGCCTATTTGTTTATATGTATTTATTTCTTTAGTTAGTTACTATTAGTTCACTTTGATGTCTATTTTATGTATCGTTTGATTATGTACTTGGTTCATTTTTTTTCTTATAGCACTGAATGTTTACCACCTTGTGTGGAAACCGTCCTGAGTCCCCCTGGGGAGATGGGGCAGGTTACTAATAAAGTTGTTGTTATTATTACAGTAGAGTCTCACTTATCCAAGCTAAACGGGCCGGCAGAAGCTTGGATAAGCGAATAACTTGGATAATAAGGAGGGATTAAGGAAAAGCCTATTAAACATCAAATTAGGTTATGATTTTACAAATTAAGCACCAAAAACTTCATGTTATACAACAAATTTGACAGAAAAAGTAGTTCAATATGCAGAAATGGTATGTTGTAATTACTGTATTTACGAATTTAGGAAACATTATTGAAAACATTAACTACAAAAATGGCTTGGATTATCCAGAGGCTTGGATAAGCGAGGCTTGGATGAGTGAGACTCTACTGTATTATTACTACTACTACTACAGGTGGCATAGAAATCTCCGTAATAAAGAAATACACATTTTACACTAAATGTTGAATGCTTTGCCCCCTGAGTCCCCTCAAGGAGATAGGGTGGGGTAAAAATAAAGTATTATTATTATTATTATTATTATTATTGTCTGTCAAGCCACTTTGAGACCCTTTCCACACAGCTGAATAAAATCCCCAATTTTCTACTTTGAACTGGAATATATGTCAGTGTGAACTCTGATAACCCAGTGCAAAGCAGATATTTTGGGATTTTCTCCCTTGATATTCTGGGTTATATGGCTGTGTGGAAGGGTCCTGAGTCACCTTTGGGGGAGTTAAGGGATGTATGTATAAATGCATATAATAATTACACAGTATAGAAGCACCCTTTGCCATTGAATCCTTGGAAACCTCCTGGGCCCAGGAAACCCTAAGGCTGGGCCCTTTCACATAGCCATATAACCCAGAATTATCAAGGCAGAAAATCCCACAATATCTGCTTTGAACTGGGTTATCTGAGGCCCCTTACACACAGATGAATAAAATCCCACATTATCTACTTTGAACTGGAATATATGGCAGTGTAGACTTAGATAACCCAGTTCAAAGCAGATATTGTGGGATTTTCTGCCTTGATATTCTGAGTTATACGGCTGTGTGGAAGGGCCCAAGGTTATCTGAGTCCACACTGCCATATATTCCAATCCAAAGAAAATGTGGGATTATATTCAGTTGTGTGGAAGGGGCCTGGGTCGCTTTAGGCTCACCAAAAAGGCATACGAAACAAAGCAAAAAGAGGGGGAAAGAAGGTTTAATTCGCAAACGCTTGGGCTCTATGGAAGGGCTCAAGAAGCTCGAAGGATGGACTTCTTAGGCCGCAGAGAGACAGAGAAACAGACAGGCCACTTCCACACAGCTGAATAAAATTCGGCATTATTTGCTTTGAACTTTAATATACGGCAGTGTGGATTCAGATAACCCAGTTCATAGGTTATAGGGCTGTGTGGAAGGGCCGAGAGGGAGAGCGCAGCCCCCTATTCCTCGACTCACCATCCGGGAACTCGCGGTCGCTGATATGTTGCAGGTGGGACCCGCCCCCGCCGGGGTCCGAGTCTCCAGACTCGGCTTCAGTGATCTCCCGGTAGGCGGCCCCTCGCCGGTCTAGGCCTGCCGCCGCCGCGAGTCCCCCTCCGCCTCCTCCTCCTCCTCCTCCGCCGCCGCCCAGTACAGACCCTCGGGCCCGGCCGAGCTTAGGGCTGGCGCCGGGAGAGACGCAGCAAGTGACTGTGTTCCCCATGAGGAAGGGGGGCGCGAGGGCGGGCGGAAGGAAGCGCTATCGGAGGCCGCGGCCCCTGCGCCGCCTCATTGTGCCGCCGCCTCCGAGGCTCCTACTGAGAGGAGGGAGGTCTCCTTCGCCCGCACAACCAGCCCCGGCTCGCGCTCGCGCCCGCGCCAGCCAATCGCAGCCCGCGCCCCAGCGCACGTGACAAGCCCCGCGAGCCGCGCCCGCGCGCCCAGGAGCCGGTGGTGCCACCCGAAGGCCGCGTGACCTCTCCGAAGCCACGCCCACCGCTATTATGCCCGCCGCTAGACCTGATGTTGGGTTGCTGTAAGTTTTCCGGGCTGTAGGGCCATGTTCTACATCAGGCATGGGCAAACTTCGGCCCTCCGGGTGTTTTGGACTTCAACTCCCACAATTCCTAACAGCTCGTAGGCTGTTAGGAATTGTGGGAGTTGAAGTCCAAAACACCCGGAGGGCCGAAGCTGGAGCATTCTTTTCTGACGTTTTGCCCGCATCTACTGCAAGCATCTTCAGAGGTTGTGAGATATTGGAAACTAGGCAGATTAGGTTTATATATCTGTGGAAGTTCCAGGGTGGGAGAAAGAACTCTTGTTTGTTTGAGGCAAGTGTGAATGTTGCAATTGACCACCATGATTGGCATTTAATGGCCTTGCAGTTTCAAAGACTGTCTGCTTCCTGTCTGGGTGTATCCTTTGTTGGGAGGTGTTGGTCTGGCCCTGATTGTTTTATGTCTGGAATACCCTGTTTTCTGTGTTGTTTTTTATTTACTGTCATTATTTTGGAGGGTTTTTAAAATATTAGTAGCCAAATTTTGTTCATTTTCATGTTCCATCCTTTCTATTGAAATTGTCCACATGCTTGTGGATTTCAATGGCTTCTTTGTGTAGTCTGGCATGGTGGTTGTTAGAGTGGTTCAGTATTTCTGTGGTCTCAGATCATATTCTGTGTCCAGGTTGGTTCATCATCAGCCTGTAGGCCACTGGTTCTCAACCTGTGGGTCCCCAGATGTTTTGGCCCTCAGCTCCCAGAAATCCTAACAGCTGGTAAACTGGATGGGATTTCTGGGAGTTATAGGCCAAAACACCTGGGGACCCACAGGTTGAGAACCACTGCTGTAGGATGTTAGGAATTGTGGGAGTTGAAGGCCAAAATACCTGGAGGGCCAAAGTTTGCTCATGCCTGGTCTAGACCAAGGGAAATCATGGTGGCTTTGTATTCTGCTTTAGTCAGACCTCACCTGGAACACTGTGTCCAATTTTGGACACCACAGTTCAAAAGTGATATTGACAAGTTGGAAGGTGTCCAGAGGAAAGAAACTAAAATGATCCAAAGTCTGGAAACAATGAATCCCTATGAGGAGCATCTTTAAAAACCTGCAGAAGAGAAGGCTTATGTGAAAGGCTGTCATAAGGAAGAGGGAGCAGGTTTGTTTTCTGCTGCCCTGGAGAGGAGGGCTCAATGGAGCAGTGGGCTCAGACTACAGGAAAGGAGATTCTACTTGAACATTAGGAAGAACTTTATAACTGTGAGAGCTGTTCAACGGTGGAACTCTCTGCCGAAGAGTGTGGTGGAGGCTCCTTCCTTGGAAGCTTATTTAAACAGAGACTGGATGACCATCTGTCAGGGATACTTTGATACTTTTCTTGAATGGGCTTGTACTAGATGGCCCATGTGGTGAATTCTATGACACCAAGGCTGTTAATACAGTTGGACGCTGTATTTTGGATGTTGCAGTTTTTGTGTTATATTATCGACCCTTCTCCTTCAGAGAGCTCTTGGGCCTCTATATTTTACCCTATCTCTATGGTGTCCTTAACCCCGCCTGAGCCCCGCCCCGCCTCTAATCTGCATAGATACGCCCCCTCGAAGCCACGCCTCTCCCACCAGGGTCCTGACAGGCACCTTCCCTTTTGGGCGTGGCTTCATAGCCAGATTGCCTTCATCTCCTCTTTCTGTCCCCAGTTTGTGCTCGCAGCTGGTTCCCATTCCTGCCTAGGGTGGAGTGGCCCCGCCTCAGTTTCCGTGGGAAATCCGACTCGCGATGACAGAGCTCTGTCTCAGGGGGTGCAGGAAATTACCAAACTATTTGTGGGTTTTTTGTGGTTTGTTTTTTCCTGCGACAGGGGGCTCTTCCACACAGCCATATAACCCAGAATATCAAAGCAGATAATCCACAATATCTGCTTTGAACCGGGTTATCTGAGGGCCCTATATCCCAGGATCCTATCCCAAATTTTCTGCATTAAACTGGATTGTATGAGTCTGCACCACCAGATAATCTGGGATAAACAGAAAACCTGGGATCGGATTCTGAGATATAGGGCCTGTCTGGAAGGGCCCTCCGTCCACACTGCCATATAATCCAGTTCAGTGTGGCTTTTGTAAAGCTGTGTGGAAGGGGCCAGAGTTACCATTACTATTACTTATGGGGAAAAGGTAATAGTACAGGTAGAGCTTCTCTTATCCGGGATTCTTTCATCCGAAATGATCTAGAATTGGCCAGGTGGGTGGCTGAGATAGTAACATCTTGACCTTCTGATAGTGGCATCTTAGGGCCCTTCCACACAGCCCTATATACCAGAATATCAAGGCAGAAAATCCCACAATATCTGCTTTGAACTGGATTATCTGAGTCCACACTGCCATATATTCCAGTTCAAAGCAGATAATGTGGGATTTTATTCAGCAGTGTGAAAGGGGCCTTAGGATGCATCTACGCTGTGGAATGATTGCAGTTTGATGCCACTTTAACTGCCATTAGGTGATGCTATGGCATCCTGGGAGTTGTAGTCTTACAAGGCCGTTAGCCCTCCCTGCCAAAGAATGCAGGTGCCTTCCTGAACTACAGATTCCAGGATTCCATAGCATGGAGGCATAGCAGTTAAAAGAGTACCAAACTGCATTCACTCTGCAGAGTATATGCACCACACATGATTCAAAATGTCCTGGTCATTGGATAATAATGACAGCTCTGACTGAAGCACATGTGCATTAGGAGGTTCAAAAGGCCCTTTAGTATAGCGTTTCAGCCTTGTAGTCATTCATCCATATTTACAGATCCATGGATTATAGCAAGGACACGATTTTCAAAGCAACAGTGCTTGCTTTATGAAGCACCGTAAGGACTACAAAAACTATACGCTTACATTTCGGAACCCTCGGTGGCACAGTGGGTTAAACCACTGACCTGCTGAACTTGCTGACCGAAAGATCGGCAGTTCGAATCTGGAGAGTGGGGTGAGCTCCCGCTGTTAACCCTAGCTTCTGGCAACCTAGAAGTTCAAAAACATGCAAATGTGAGTAGATCAATAGGTACTACTCCAGTGGGAAGGTAACGGCACTCCATGCAGCCATGCCGGACACATGACCGTGGCTCTTTGGCTTAGAAATGGAGATGAGCACCAACTCCCAGAGTTGGACATGACTAGACTTAATTTCAGGGGGAAAACCTTTACCCTTACCTTACATTTTGGAAGCATTGCAATCTCCAGATTTGGAAGTTGCCAAGGCCTCTTCTTACCAAAAGCAGTGTTTACTGTAGCTGCCTCAGGTTGGGAGTTAGGCTCAACACTGCTGCTCCCATTTCCTTTAAAAGGTTAATTTGTGTGCATAAACAAACACACATAAGTCAGGAGATTATTTCCATCAATGTATGGCTGTGTGAGGTTCCTTAGGAACATTTTGTACAAGTCCTGGACCTTGGCATGGAGTTCAAGTTGCTGTTTGAACAGAATAAATGCCAGGTTTTGAATACAGCCCCTGTTCTTAGTTTCAGATGTACTAAATGCCTTTTACTCATGTCCATATTTGAATGTGGAACTTCCCCCAGTCACATTTCCAAGGCATTATTCAAGAGTCCATTGGGGCACAGCCCCACTTGAACTCTGGTGTCACTCCCCCACCCATGAATTAATAAATATTAAGAAATGCAAAATTGATATTGAATGATTGTTTACTTCGGAGCTACTAAAAGATGCATGACTAAGAAGAAAAGCAGCCATTTACAAATACAGCCCAGGACAACTAGTGTTTTATTTTTAAACTTTATTTCAGCAAATCTCTTTTCAGAGTTGACATAAGATCTCACTGCCTATGTATTACGCATGAGAGTGTGGAGCTTTTATCATGTGCAGGCTATTAGTACAGGTATGTGAACAAAACATCATACCTTTAGATCCTCACTTATTAGCTTTTCCAGCCTTCAGAGATCTAGAATTAGCAGGCAAAACTTCTAGGATGATCCTGGACAAAACATTATTAATTGCAGGGATTTGGGATTCTGAAGCCTGCCAGATGTTAGATTGAAGCAGCTGGCATTCTTCAGTATTGGCATTCTTCAGTATTGGTATAGTTCATTGAAATATACAGTAGACTCTCGTTTATCCAACATAAATGGGCCGGCAAAACATTGGATAAGCGGAAATGTTGGATAATAATGGATGGATAAGTGAAGGTTGAATAAGCAAGACTCTACTGTACGCATGGATAAATGTATAGCGATAGGGAACTTTTGAGGCCCTTTCCACACAACTGTATAAAATCCACATTGAACTGGATTATATGTTAGTGTGGATTTAGATAATCCAGTTCAAAGCAGATATTGTGGATTATCTGTCTTGATATTCTGGGTTACATGGCTATGTGGAAGGGCCCTGATTCTCTCTAGATTGGATAGCAAATCAAATATCCTTCCTTAGAGTTGCCCTCATAAAGTGCTTTCGTTAGTTTCAGGATTATATCCTTAATCTTCAAACAGCCTTTCTCTTAAAGAAACAAACAAACAAGCAGAATCTACAAACCTATCAATTTTGTGAATATTTATAAAGACTGCACATACTCTTGATCAAGGCTTTCTATTAGTATGAAAGTTTGTTGTTATGTACCTTCAAGTCATTTTTGACCTATGGTTACCTGGTGGCAAATGAATCACAATGTTTTCTGAGGCTTAGACAATGTGACTTGCCCAAGGTCAGCCAGTGAGTTTTCGTGGTTGAGCAGGGATTTGAACCCTGTCTCCTGATGTTCAAATCATCAGGCCAGGGTGTCTCTTGGATATATGGAAGCTAGCATTGTCCTAAATCCAGCTGTTGGATAGACCTCTTATTAGAGCTAAACAATAGGATGTACATAAGTACTGATTTACCAGCTCTCCGTTGAGTCACTTAGTCTATTTTCAGTGGGACTAGCAATTACATGTAGATCTTTGCCATAAAAATTACCTGCTAATGATTAGGGAACTTCCTCTCTATGGGAGACATTAAAAGATGAGTTCTTGATAACATCAATACAATAAGTACTCTCTCCAGTTTCAGGATGAGATTGTTGTTAACTGGTACCTATCATGCAACTTTGGAGAAAATTATGGAGACACAAGGCAGAGAGGCATAGCTAAGCTGTATGATAGAGTATCTGCAGTGGCATTTATGTGAGAGGGTTGGCGAACCTATTCCAGAACTAGAATTTAAAGGACCTTTCCAAGATCCTGAAGTCGGTCCTAAAAATATTCAGCACCTTGGAGAGCTCATTTAAAACTAGCCAAATCCTGGAGTGGATTCATTGTCCCACTGGTACAGGAGTCACCAGTCTACTACCAGTCTACTACTGGGAATTTGGAATACTGAATTCAATTAGACTTTGGTGAAGATGCATATATTCAGCCTGGGTTTTCTCCATTCTGCTTTACAAGGCTGTCCGAAGAAGAAGAAAACCCTATAATGGTGTTCTTGGAGGAAGTATAATATACAAACACAAGGTAAAGCTAATGGTTTCCCCTGATGTTAAGTCCAGTCGTTTCTGACTCTGGGGGTTGGTGCTCATCTCCATTTCTAAGCCAAAGAGTCGGCGTTGTCCATAGACACCTCCAAGGTCATGTGGCCGGCATGACTGCATGGAGCGCCGTTACCTTCCTGCTGGAGCGGTACCTATTGATCTACTCACATTTGCATGTTTTCAAACTGCTAGGTTGGCAGAAGCTGGGGCTAACAGCGGGCGCTCATTCCGCTCCCCGGATTCGAACCTGTGACCTTTTGGTCCGCAAGTTCAGCAGCTCAGCGCTTTAACACACTTCGCCACATTTTGACAGTTGCAGGAAGCATAACCACAATGCAAGCCCCATGTAATATAAACACATACTGGCAGTATGTTTACATAAACATAAATCCTAATGTGCCCAGTGGTGTTTACTTCTCGTTAAGTGTGTTTGGGTTCACAGCTGAGTTGAAATGGTGCATTTCAATTAAACAGCAGCGAAATAGTTACTACTGTACAGAAAAATATTTGAGGACAGAGTCAATCTGGACACACCCAAAGCCTGTAATCCAAAGGCTGCTGTCAGAATCGGGTTTTAAAAAAGACAAATCTTGTCTCTTGGATTAATCATCTTCACAAAAGCCCTAACAGAAGAGAAAAAAGAGAAGCAAAGCAGAAAGCAAAACATATTAGGAGGGAAAGACCTTAACTGGGGAGGCTAGATTAAACTTCGTCTGCATGTGATCTTCTTCACTTTATTTTCAGGGTAGTTGGATATGGTTTATACAGTTTAACATCTTCTGGTTTGTTTTGTAATTACCATATTTCTAGGCCTAGGCGATGTTAGCAGTGAGACTCCTTTTAAGTTGCCAGTCATATTGGGGAATAATTTTCAGGCCAGCAAATTCAGGTACCCTATGCACTTTGTGGCTTTTGATAAGTATGCAGATATGCCACATAGATTTGACACATGTGAGCCTCTGGTAACTAACTACTATACATATATGTGTTGTCGAAGGGTTTCATGGCTAGAATCACTGAATTGCTGTGAGTTTTCCGGGCTGTATGGCTATATTCCAGAAGCATTCTTTCCTGATGTTTTGCCCACATCTATGGCAGGCATCCTCAGAAGTTGTGAGGTCTGTTGGAAACTAGGCAAGTGGGGTTTATATATCTGTGGAAAGTCCAGGTTGGGTGAAAGAATTCTTGTCTGTTTGATGCAAGTGTGAATGTTGCAATTGACCAGCTTGATTGGCTTTTAATGGCCTTGCAGATTCAAAGCCTGGCAGTTTCCTTCCTTAGGGGATCTTTTGTTGGGATATGTTAGCTGGCCCTGAAAATGAACAAAATCTGACTACCAATATTTTTTTTAAAAAAACTCTAAAATCAGGACAGTAAATAAAGAACAACACTCAGAAAACAGGGGAATTCCAGACAAGAAACAACCAGGGCCAATTGCAACATTCGCACTTGCCTCAGACAAACATGAGTTCTTTCTCCCAACCTGGACTTTCCACAGACATATAAATCCCACTTCCCTAGTTTCCAACAGACCTCACAACCTCTGAGGATGCCTGCCATAGATGTGGGTCAAAGATCAGGAGATAATGCTTCTGGAACATGGCCATTCAGCCCAGAAAACTCACAGCAACCCAGCTACTATACACATAATTTATCAGCAATGCAGATGTGCAGCTGATCATCTCAAGCAATCTAGTAAGGAACTGACAGAGAAATACAAAATATTGGTCATTGATGGCAGGTTCAGAAGGCACTGGCTTGTAGTTAACATTGGGAAATAGAAACAAAAAAAATGAAGGTGAAAGGAAAGTGAGAAGGACTTTCTTTCCAAAAGAAAAGTAGGGATGTAAACATATTCTTTATGAGAATGACAAAGGGGGAGAGTGAGAAGATCCTACATCGGAAGTGGCATCTTAAAAAGCACGCTTAAATGCAATTTAATGCAAAGAAAAAGTGTAGATTCAATGTTTATCCAGGCTGTTCAACATGGAGTGAAATTACAACATGTTATTGAGGATATTCTTAAGCTTTATCAGGAAGCAGGGGCAGAAGAAGAGAATCTCTGGCCTTCCAGAGTTCAACTCCTATCTCTCTAGCTACTAGGTCTAATGGCAAGGTACTATAAAAGTTATAGTTTAAGGCCTCTGGAGGGTGAAAGGTTCCTTACTCCCGGGAAACACAGTTGGCTTGTGTTTATTGGTGGGTTCAATTTACTGCAGTAGTACATAACCCAATTCTCTCAATAAGTCCCAGATAAAATACAGTGGCCTTTGATATCTGCCAGGTTTAGGTTAGAGGATATCCCATGAACACCCAAATCCTGGGATGCTCAAGTTCCATTATACTCATGGCCGAATATGATTATCTTTCAAAGGCAGAGTTTTAGCAATGGATCCATAGATGACCATGAAGACCTATTTTGGATCCACATTGTCTTTCACAATGAGGACATGGAGTTCCAGATGGAAGGTGGTCACGACAAGGATATGCTTGGCATACCTTCTTTTTGGTACGTTTCTTCCTTTCTCCCTCTATTTGTGCCTCTTCAAGATCTGTATCAGTACTGGTACTGTTACAATATGTAATTGTGTAGGGTCATTGTGTCCCTTATATAAAATGGCAAAATCAAGGTTTGGGTTTTTTGGATTTTAAAAAGGATACATTTTCAAGCTATGGGTGTTGAAATCTATAGATGAAGAATCCATTATATGTAAGGCTGACTGTTTACACAGGCACAGGGTAAATGTTTGTTGTATAATACCCAAGTTGAACATCTAGCATTATACTAATTTCATGCACAATATAGTACCCCAGTGAAATCACAGATAGTACCAAACCTCTCTCTCTCTCTCTCTCCACCCCCTCTCTATATTTTGCACTCACACCCACTCACTATGCTTGTTTTCTATACTTATATACTTGTGATATAAGTTATTAATGGGTGGATAGAGTAGACAGCATGTTGGACAATGGGATGATTCATGTACGGTGCAGGATGGCACAAGTAGTCCTTGTCTAAGAAAATAAAATCATGTGGTTTTCATAGGTTGATGAGCAACGTGAAGCTATACACATACACATTTGGATATGTATGTGATTCACAGTAAAAACAATAAAGTAAGTGATCTGTGAGGAGGGGCTGAGAATATGGAATGACAAATGTGATTGTCTGAATGTGCGAAGGGATCTTTTAAAAGGCCAGAGGAGATCAGAGATAGAGATATGATAGAGATTATTGAACTTCAGTGACACTGGATGTTTTAAAAATCTTTAAATTGTATGTCAAACTTCTGTTTAGTAAATTATTTGGTACTAAACACTTCTTCCTCTGCTTAAGAATCATTGGAATGCTTGCATTCACACACATGGCATCTGTGGTGGCAGTACTTACTGTGACTGTGTCCAGTAGTGGTGTTAGACAAATAAGTCCCACATAGGGACCATGAGCCCCGGTGGCAAAGTGTGTTAAAGCGCTGAGCTGCTGAACTTGCAGACCGAAAGGTCTCAGGTTCAAACCCCAGGAGCGGCGTGAGCGGCCACTGTTAGCTCCAGCTTCTACCAACCTAGCAGTTGGAAAACATGCCAATGTGAGTAGATCAATAGGTACCGCTCTGGCGGGAAGGTAACGGCGCTCCATTCAGTCATGCCGGCCACATGACCTTGGAGGTGTCTACGGACAACGCCGGCTCTTCGGCTTAGAAATGGAATGAGCACCAACCCCCAGAGTCAGACATGACTGGACTTAACGTCAGGAGAAACCTTTATCTTTTAGGGACCATGAGGCCATCTAGATGCCTCCACATCTAATGACATAGCAGTGGGACAGATAAGGTATTAATATTTGGTAGCCATCGGGGATAGATAGAAAAAACTCATAATTGGAGACAGAGATGGGGTAAGTGGAAGTCCTCACAGTAACCCTTTTGAACCTATTGTCTTATTTCCTTTATCTCCTTAGAAAAGCAGTGCTCACCATTTCTACTAAACTTTGTCATGCAGCCCCTCCCTTCCCTATGACAGCATAGCCACATTACTTACAAGGTGATTCATCCACAACTGCTACAACCAATTCATAGCACACAAACTTGCAAAGTTTGTTTTCTTTCTGATTGGTCATATAGTCAACCAGACTGCATTGTAGAGACGTAAGCAATTCTGAGGCTTCTTGGGTTAGTGTATGGTCAGTGAGCCAGATATGATCCTAAATCTCTATGGCAAATTAGGCAGCCATGCCATAAGATGAAGGCAAGTCACAACATATCATTTTGCTTTGCCAGCAGAAAGCAAGGATATACTATACAGCTTTGGTCTTGAGGCAAATTCATGCTTTTGCAACAATGGCTTGGGTAATTATTTGCTATGGCAGACTTTGGTGCCACCCCTCCTTCCATCACATTTGTAAAATAATGTGAAAGCATGAATAGCATCCTTTGGTCTAGAGCAGGGGTTCCAAACTGTGCTCCAGGGAGCCCTTGGGGCTTCACGGGTGATAGTGAGGGGCTCCTCGGCACTATTTCTACTACTACTACTACTACTACTACTATTGTTACTACTACTACTACTAAAAAGACTGGGTGGCCATCTTTTGGGAGTGCTTTGTGCTTTTTCTGCCTGGCAGAATAAGGGGGGGGGGGCCTGTGGTCTTCCAGTGAAATACTGTTAAGTTTATGTTGGTTAAAAATTGTTTTGTTTTAAATATTGTATTGTTCTTTCTTTCCCTTTTTTGCATTGTGTGAATTATTTCACACAAACACTCTCCATCCATCTGCCACTGTCCAGCCCATGCCTGATTTATATATACAGTAGAGTCTCACTTATCCAAGCTAAACGGACCGGCAGAAGCTTGGATAAGTGAATATCTTAGATAATAAGGAGGGATTAAGGAAAAGCCTATTAAACATCAAATTAGGTTATGATTTTACAAATTAAGCACCAAAACATCAAGTTATACCTCAAATTTGACAGAAAAAGTAGCTCAATACGCAGTAATGTTATGTTGTAATTACTGTATTTACGAATTTAGCACCAAAATATGACGATATATTGAAAACACTGACTACAAAAATGGCTTGGATAATCCAGAAGCTTGGATAAGCGAGGCTTGGATAAGTGAGACTCTACTGTATATATCTATATATATAAAAGAGTGATGGCATCAGGGAAGCGGACAAAACAACAAAACTACAGGCCCCCCCAACCTCGAAATTTGACAACACAACCCATCATTCACGGCTCTAGGTTGATACAACAAAAAGAAAAGAAAAATAAAGTCCTAATTACAGGGAGAGGAATAATAGTTTTTATCCAATTGCTGCCAGTTAGAAGGCTAAGCTCCACCCACTTGGTCTCCTAGCAACCTACTCAGCCCAGGGGACAGGCACAGTTAGGCCTCACTTAGGCCTCTTTCACAGATTATCAGATTTGAACTGGATTATATGGCAGTGTAGACTCAAGGCCCTTCCACACAGCTATATAACCCATTTAGAATCTTATATTATCTGCTTTGAACTGGATTATCCTGACTCCACACTGCCATATAATCCACTTCAGTGTGCATACTAAACATAAAGACTACCATACAACAGACATTCATTTAATACCACCACTACCTCAACACACACAGTCCAGGGTGGGGGAAAAAAGCTCTTGTATATTAGAGGCAAGTGTGAATGTTGTAATTAATCACCTTGATTAGCATTAATGGCCTTGCCAGCTTCAAGGCCTGGCTTCTTCCTGCTTGGCGGAGGAACAGTAAATAAAGAACAACACCTTGAAAACAGGAATTCCAGGTATGAATCAATCAGGGCCAGCTAACACCTCCGAACAAAGGATTCCCCCAGGCAGGAATCATGCAGGCCTTGAAGTTGGTAAGGCCATTAATGCTAATCAAGGTGATTCATCCCAACATTCACACCGGCCTCCAACAGACTAGAGTTCTTTCTCCCACCCTGGACCCTCCATAGATATATAAACCTCCCTTGCTTAGATTTCCAATATACCTCACAACTTCTGAGGATGCCTGCGATAGATGTGCGCGAAACGTCAGGAGAGAATGCTTCTGGAACATGGCCATACAGCCCAGAAAACTCACAACAACCCACTGAATTAGGAATGCTTGAAAAACTCAAGTCCTTTCCAAAAAACAAAGCATCGTCGTCCGCCCAACAGTAGGTGGCGCTGTGATTAATTCCCCACCTCGATTCGTAGAGAGAAAAAAATTTAGAGCGACGCTAACGCAATTCCCCCAAAGCGCAGGCTTTTTAAATACTTCCAATGCGCATGCGCCAGCAGGAGTGTGGCTCTGCATACAACAGGATCCTTTTTCTCGGCGCGGAGACCGAAGGAGAATCCAGCGTTCGTCTGCTTGGTAACCATGGCAACGCGGTGGGCTAGGAGGGAGGAAAGGAAAGGATTCTCCCTGCAGGAGGGTCGCGAGCGTCCGCAGCGGTATGCCTTTCTAAGGGATGGGCGGGGCAAAGGAATGCGAACCCGCCTGTCCGATTGGATCACGTCAGCGCGAGCCGCGCAGTCTGGCGCCAATCCGCGCGCAGAGAATCAGAGAAGGCGGGGCGAAACATTGAACGCTGATCCGGAATAGGTTAAACCAGAATTTTTGAAAACTCTCTATGCGTCTCAACCTCTTAGAATGCCTGCCATAGATGTGGGCGAAATGTTAGGAGAGAATACATCTGGTACAAGGCCATACAGCCCGGAAAACACACAACAACCCTGTGATTCCGGCCATGAAAGCCTTCGACAACACAATGTTAAAAATTATAAAACCCTATAAAAACAATATATGACGCCATTTAAAACCATCTAATCCTATAATTAAAGTTTATAGTTTATGCATTATAACCATAATAGCCCGGGGATGGGGAAACGAGGACTATTGAAAATTGGAATAACTATATTTATAATCAATCCAAACCGAAATCATAGCCTATGTAATTTGGGAGGATACACAGAAAGATAAAACAGAAGAAATTAAAAGTAAATGGAAGCTATATATAGAATGGAGTCAAAGCCAATGTAAGTATTGTACAGAAATTAAGGAAATTGTGCACATGGTTAAAGATAAAGATATGGGATAAATATGTGTTCAGAGGGAAGGGTGATGGGGTAGGGATGAGGGATGTTAACAAAAAATGTCATCGAGGAGAAGGATGTATAAAAAAAGAAGGTGCAGACAAAAATGTTACATGAAAATGAAGGTATGTATAAGTATTAGCACCAACGGAAACAAAGTTTAAGCAAGATGTTGGGATGCTGAAACAATACAAAATATTGTGGAAAAAAACATCCCATTCGTCACTCCAGGGCCTTCAAGATGGAGTGAACTGAATACTCAAAGTAAATAAGAGAATGTACGAAAAAGTATAGACTTCCTACAAAAGAGACAAAACTTCAATTCCTCATTATACTAAAGCTATCAAATAGTAGAATTAGCAAAGGCTAACTCTTGCAGGACTTCCTGACCATAAGAGCTGTTTGACAGTGGAATCTGCTGCCGCCCGGGAGCATAATGGAGTCTCCTCCTCTGGAGGTTTTTAAACAGAGGCTGGATGGTCATCTGTTAGGAGTGCTTTGATCATTCATTTCCTGAATGGGCTTGGAGTGGATGGCCCTTGGGGTCTCTTCTAACTGTATGATTCGGAATGACTGCTATCCTATGTGACTCAGAGTCATGTCTGGCTATGTCCCGATAGCCACACAATGATTAGAGCAGTTCTGACATTTTCGGAGGATCCCAGTGGATCCCAGCACTGATGTCAGCGCTGGACAGACGGCGCTGTGGCACCACGAGATGCAGAGTCAATCTTAGGAAATGGAGATACAAAATGGATCTTACCACGTTAAAACAGTGGATGGCTCTTAATAAGACATGCTGCATTACTACAGGATGTCTACACCCTACACCACTGGAGAAATTATACAGTTTAGGCGGCATTGCACCACCTGATCTCCACCAGGAAGTAGCAGCCAGCTATGAAAGGAGCAAGGCATTGACATCTCTGGCCATCCCCTGTTCGGGTATCAGCCAGCACACCAACGCCTTAAATCAAGAAATAGTTTTCTAAGATCAACAGAGATACTCAGAGGAATACCTCAGCAAGCGAGAGTCCAAAAGTGGCAGGCTAAAACCTGGAACCTCAATCAGTGGCTGATGCTGGACGAGAGACTCCCTCCTGGGCACACAGAAGACTGGGAGACTTGGAAGGCGCAGAACAGACTCCGCTGTGGCACTACGAGATGCAGAGGCAACCTTAAGAAATGGGGCTACAAAGTGGAGTCCACGACATGCGAGTGTGGAGAAGAGCAAACCACAGACCACCCATTACAATACAGTTTGAGCCCTGCCACACGCACAATGGAGGACCTTCTTATAGCAACATCAGCGGCACTCCAAGCGGCCAGCTATTGGTATAATGCCAAGTTTTTTTTAACTTTATGTTTTCAAATACATTACAACTTGTACCCTCGGTTTGCTTCTGACATGATAAATAAATAAATAGCACTTCAACTGACTCTTCCAACTGGAGTCTAACTCCTTTTCTTTCTCTTTGGCTTGATAGGCAAGAAGATGGCCTTGGTTCCTTATGATGACTCAGCTCTTTGGGGGACGCAAAAGCTGCATCAGTCTTCCTCTGTATACAATTTTGCCAACCGCACCATCCAGATCAAGCAGGACTGGAAGCAGCTGGGTGTAGCTGCTGTGGTATGGGATGCGGTAGGTTTGTTTTATCATATACATTTGGTAACTTGGATCCACGGACGGCTTGAAGCAGAAGCAGCATAGGGCAGTTGACAGGGCTGGCTTAGAAATCAGGACCTTCATATGAAAGAACCACTTGGCCCATGCTCTTCCCTTAGGCCCCTTCTACACTGCTGTATAAAATGCAGATTATCTGCTTTGAACTGTATTATATGGCAGTCTAGACTCTTATAAAATCGGGAGCGGGGTGAATTAGTTTAGAATCTGGGGAGCGGAGTGAGTTTCCACTGTTAGCCCCAGCTTCTGCCAACCTAGCAGTTCAAAAATATGCAAATGTGAGTAGATCAATAGGCACCGCTTTGGCAATGCAGTCATGCCTTGGAGGTATCTACGGACAATGCCGGCTCTTCAGTTTAGAAATTGAGATGAGCACCAACCCCCAGAGTGGGATACGACCAGACTTAATGTCAGGGAAAAACCTTTACCTTTTACCTATTCCAGTGCATGTTATTCCAGTGTTCTGATTTTCAACAAGATGCTGCTACTAATTCAGTCCCACCAATGGACCGAAATCCTATGCTCTCTTTCATCCTGACTATTCTTACACTTTGATTTCTTTATTAGTAAAGTCTATTTTTTTTTTAAAGTGAAGGGTGAGTCTTTTCCAGTGGACTTGTGCATCTATCATGCCATCTGGAAAATTGACTCTGCTGATTTATTTTAGCAGAAGTTAAATACGTATGTTCCTAGTATTAAGATTTCTTTGTCTATTTAATTTTCAAGATGCTTTTTAAGCAACTTTTTTTCCGGAAGGCTAAAGAAACTCGCATGACAGTTATATTAATCTTTTATTAGGGTGGATGGGAGCCAGCACCAAATATGAAATTCCAGGAGACTCTATATTACATATGGGAGTTTAATGAAGATTACTAGCAGTAAGAGCCAGGGAGAAATTATCTATTGGAACTCTTGCTTTAATGCTTGGCTGGTGGGAAGGAGAGAGAGAGTGGGCCTTCCTTCTCGGTGGCCGCCCCTCGACTCTTCATGGAAGCCAGAACGGCCCGCTTCCTGCTGTCTTTCCTTTTTATTCAGGTAGGCTTTAAAAGAAGGAGGTTATTAAGATCAAGTCCTGGGGTGCTGTGGTTTTAGCTTTGAATATATTTTTAATCAGTTTTTATGGATTTTAATGGAACCTCCAGTGGCACAGTGAGTTAAACCACTGAGCTGCTGAAGTTACTGACCAAAAGGTCGAAAGTTCAATCTGGAGAGGGAGGTGAGCTCCCGCTTTTAGCCTCGGCTTCTGCCAACATAGCAGTTCAAAAACATGCAAATGTGAGTAGATCAATAGGTACCACTCCTGCGGGAAGGTGACAGTGCTCCATGCAGTCATGCTGGCCACATGATCTTGGAGGTGTCTACGGACAACGCCGGCTCTTCAGCTTAGAGATGGAGATAAACACCAACCCCCAGAGTCAGACACGACTAGACTTAATGTCAGGGGGAAACCTTTACCTTTACCTATGGATTTTAACTGAAATTTTTAAATACATTTGATATATAATTCTGTTTCAGTGTTTGTATATATGTGGATTTTACATTATATTGAAATGCTTTTAATGTAAACTGCTTTGAGTCTCCTTTGTAGAGAGAAAAAGCAGGGTATAAATAACAACAACAACAATAACAATTACTCTTTGCATTATTTCTTTCTTCTTGGCCAGGCTGTGGTGTTGTGTACTTTCTTGGAGATGGGAGGCATTGATCTCCAAGGGCGTTTGGTGATTGAGTTAGGAGCTGGAACTGGCTTGCTGGGAATTGTAGCCGCGCTACTTGGTGAGTTTGGGGGAACTGGAGCGAATGTCGGTGTTTAATCTCATTTCCATATCAGACAGTGATTCTGAGCTAGGCATTCAAGTTATGTTCACTATATTAGTTGCTTTCATTATCGTTGTGGAAGTGGGTGGTGGATGGGCAGGCTATATATAGCAGGCAGTTATTTTCCATTCTTTGCCAGACACTTTTGTTAAAGCTGGCTTCCTGTTTAGCAGTTATGAGGTACTGAGTTGCACTAATGTCTCATAACTGTGGAAGCTCCATATTTATGGTGAAGAATCAAATGTGATCCACCAACTTTACCTTGCTAGTCTACTCTAACAACTATCATGTCAGACTACAGAGAGAAGCCATTGAAATCCACAAGCATGTGGACAATTTCAACAGGAAGGAGGAAACCATGAAAATGAACAAAATCTGGCTACCAGTATTAAAAAAAATTCTAAAATCAGAACAATAAATAAAGACCAACAGTCTGAAAACAGATGAATTCTAGGCAGGAAACAATCAGGGCCAGCTAATACCTCCCAACGAAGGATTCCTCCAGGCAGGAAGCAGCCATTAAATGTCAATCAAGGTGAGAACATTCACACTGGCCTCCAACAGACAAGAGCTGTTCCTTCCACCCTGGACCTTCCACAGATATATAAACCTCCCTTGCTTAATTTTGCAATATATCGTACAACCTCTGAGGATGCCTGCCATAGATGTGGATGAAACGTCAGGAGAGAATGTTTCTGGAACATGTCCATACAGCCTGAAAAACTCACAACGCTTACCTTTGCAATTTGGCCGTGCCCAAACCAAAGGTTATCCAAGTTCTGGAGATTGGGGAGCTACGAAATGACTTGTAGTTCTCTTTGTGGGATGCCTTGAGATAAGGAGTTTATCAGGACTATGAAGATTTAACTACAGGACAGAGCTTTGATGTTGCAGTTATGTTCACAGTGAGGATAAAGTGAGTTCACAGTGAGACTAAAGTCACAGTCTTTAGTTTTTTCAGCCTTTCAACAAATATGTTCTAATGAATATTCTAGGTATAGTCCTTAATTTTTAAAAATTTAAATTTAATATCTAGTAGGGGCCCCTGGTGGCACAGTGTGTTAAAGCACTGAGCTGCTGAACTTGCGGACTGAAAGGTGCCAGGTTCAAATCCCGGGAACGGAATGAGAGCCCTCTGTTAGCTCCAGCTCCTGCCAACCTAGCAGTTCGAAAACATGCAAATGTGAGTAGATCAATAGGTACCGCTCTGGCAGGAAGGTAACGGTGCTCCATGCAGTCATGCTGGCCACATGACCTTGGAGGTGTCTATGGACAACGCCGGCTCTTCGGCTTAGTAATGGAGATGAGCACCAACCCCCAGAGTCGGTCACGACTGGACTTAACGTCAGGGGAAACCTTTACCTTTTTTAGTTTTACAATAGTCTCTTGTGAGTTTGGAGTACAGTTACAACCCAATATCAACAGGACTGGCACCTGTGATTTCATTTATCTACATGTGACAGAACATGTCGTCCCTAAGTGTTTTCTAGATACTCCTACATGACTCGACTCAGTATTTTTAGACCAAAAGTCTTTCATTTCATAGGGTGCACTATTATCCAAGGCTTCACGTAGCTCCATGAAGTCTGGGAAGACATCACCCCACAGACATGGTAGTCATACTGTACCAGATAATAATTAATCTTCTAGGGATGAATGAATGAATCAGGACATATACAGCCAGCCCTCCATATTTGCTGAGGTTAGGGACCCAGGACCTCCACGAAAGTGGAATAACAATGAACAAGAAAACACTATTGTTTTGACTCGAGAGAACACCTTTCTATGAATATCTAGTCCACCAGACTTCAGGACCTAGATATGCTTATAGGTGTTCTCTCTAGAAACCTCTGGTTCCTCCAGCTTGACTCTGTACTCAACTTCTTATAGAAGCTGGTAGAAGTTAACTATAGAGTCACACAGGATTCTGAGAGATCACACTTTAATCAATCTGCATAAGTCAAATCTGCAAATGCGGAGGGCCCATTTGGGTTTGCCCTTTGACCAAGCGTGAAATAAGATGACACTGCTCATCCATACAACTTCCCTTGTTGTACCAGCCGGGTGAAAATGGGTGAGTATGGTCTCTCCTGAAACCTTTAACTATAACTGTTAGTGTGTGGAAATACATCTTGCTGTGTTTAATGCTATGTTAAAGTGGAATAGTGTCCTGCAGCAGCATAACTATGAAAGAACAGACAGGGAAAAGCCTTCTGCTAGAGCAGTGGTTCTCAACCTGGGGTCCCCAGATGTTTTTGGCCTAGAACTCCCAGAAATCCCAGCCAGTTTACCAGCTGTTAGGATTTCTGGGAGTTGAAGGCCAAAAACATCTCGGGACCCCAGGTTGAGAACCACTGTACTAGGGCCTTAGCTTCCATTGAATATCAGGACTGTGTTTCTCTGGGGTGTTTTGCTGAATGATGTGACTATGTATCAACACTAAGAAACACCCACCACCTTTAGTCATATGTGATTAAGCATAGTGGTTTGTGGTGGTTTTGTACCTTTGGAAAACCATGTGTTAACTCTCTGCTTCTCTTTGGGGGCTCCACATTAGGTGCTCATGTCACCATCACTGACAGAAAGGCGGCCTTGGCACTCCTTGAGTCTAATGTTGGGGCCAATGTGCCCACCGACCTCCGGACAAAAGCAGTAGTCAAAGAACTGACTTGGGGACAAGATTTAGCAAGCTTCGCTCCAGGAGGGTATGATGTCATTTTGGGTGCTGACATAGTTTACCTGGAAGAAACATTTGGTGCTCTTCTCCAAACGTTGGACCATCTCTGCTCTGACCAGACTGTGATCCTGTTATCATGCCGCCTCCGCTATGAACGGGACCAGAACTTCCTGAAGATGCTGAAGGGACTTTTTGCAGTACATGAGGTGTTCTATGACAGCAATCATGATGTGCATATATTTAAAGCACAGAGAAACGTCCGGAACAGAGATCTGTGATTGGGTCAGTTGTGAATTTGTTGCCAGCTTATCCCTTTGTCAATTTGATCATGTGGTTACAACTCGCAGAATCCCCAAGACAGCACACCTTGGGAGTTGTAGTAAAAATATTTTCATGGTTTATCACCTCTCCAGTATACATGGAGCAAAGAATCAAGTCCCTGACCTTACTGATTTTTAAAAATTATTGTTAGTAGTATCTCAGACTAACTAAAATATACATGACTCAGTGAATGATTCCCAGACAGAAATTTGGCACCAATGCAGGAAGCAGAACACATTTTGGCGTAGAATAAGCGCACAATCCAATTAGATTCACAATAATGACATTTTATTTCTGATTTCCACTGGTGTGGAATAATATAAGTTGATGGACAAGGTGGAAACGAAACAGTGAAAACAAGTACACTCCTGTGATTGAAAAAAAAGATAATGACAATTGCAAAGGAAATACTTTATGAGATGATGTGCAATTAGATTGTTTTGCTGTTTGCTTCAGAAACAAGAGTTGGACAACTGTGGAGGGGACAATCTTTGACAGCCTGCAATAGGGACCAACAAGGGAAAAAAAAATCAAGAAATCATCTTTTTCATTAATGGCAGAAAGACATTTTATCCCAATGAATACAACAGTGGATGAACCACAAATCAGGCCCACTCTGGCCTAGTACCTTTGCTGACTTTCATGGTGGCTATTAAGGAGAATTTCATACATGATCCCACAGGTACCAAAGCTGTACTTGCTATCCTAGATAGGGAAAGTAACCATTTCCATTGGATAGATGAGACAGTTTTAGATGTACATGTAAAACCATGATGGGCATATCTTGAAACTGTTTCTATTTTCCCTATAGTGCTTTGTTTGAATGCACTCGGGATGCTGCTGAGTAGTCCATGCATTCTGATATACATAGTTAACTTAAAGCAAAGGTAGGCAAATACTTAAGTGCTATATAATGGGAGTTGTACAAGTCATCCATTATGGCTGCTGTTGAGGGACCATGGGAACTTCAGGCCCTTACCCTCCCCCTTCTTCCCTGGGCAACATACGATAAAACTAATATAACCAATTTAAATTTAAAATAAATAATACAAATAATTGTAAAAGGCTAAAAATGCATTAAACAATAAAAAGACATCAACATGGTTAAAATTGTTTAAAATGAATTGAAAACATGCAATTAAAACTGGTGCAATATGGGGTTTGCATATTTGTCAGCAAAGTACCCATTGCAGTTTCTGAGTTGTCTCCAAGGGCAGCTCTGAGTGCCAATTCCTTTGTCTGACTTACAAGCATCTTTGAGAAATGAAGCCCATAGTCCTGTACTGCCTGACCTAGAAGTAAGTCTCACATGTTACTTGGTAAAAGAAGGATTAAATCAGAATTGCCAATCTGATTAATCATTACAGTGGCCAAGGTGTGCTATATGCATTCCTCTTGGAGATGTGTATTCTTTCCTAGCTTAATGTATTGTTTGTGACAGATATATTATAGGGTTGCTGTGAATTTTTTGGGCTGTATGAATAAAGTTCTAAGGATGACTGCCATAGATGCAGGCAAAAGGTCAGGAGCGAATGCTACTGGAACATGGCCATACAGCCTGGAAAACTCACAGCAACCCAGTGATTCTGGCCATGAAAGCCTTTGAAAATCCTTCATCACCCGCAGTTGTAGACAGAAAATAAGGAAGAAAAAGGGACTGAGCAGGTGTAAAAAGACTTTATAAAAGGGAGCTTCCCTGTCAGAGGCTTTTCTTAACTTAGGGTGTGCCTGTTTTAATAACGCCAGCTGTTTTCAGTTGCTGATTTAAAAGCATGTACAGTGTTCCCTCACTACTTCGCGGTTCACTTTTTGCGGATTTGCTGTTTTGCGGATTTGAGTTTTTCAATAAACTCTAAAAGACTATTATAAATCATTAAAAATTACAATTTACAGCCTAAGGAAGGGAGGAAGGAGAAGCCAAAGGGAGAGAAAAAGAGCCCAAGCGGCAACAGGAGGAGGAGACGATTTATCAACACATGATTGGTTTATAAAGACTTAAAATAGTATATAACTACTAAAATAATGTATAAATATTAAAAGTGTCCCTACTTCGCGGATTTTCACTTATTGTGGGTGGTCCTGGAACCTAACCCCCGCGATAAGTGAGGGAACACTGTATATATTTTATTTTATATTTATGTTTTACATGCCTTATCCTTAAAGTCTGAAAGTTGCTTGTAGTGAAAGACAGGATACTATTCTACTATTCAATAAATATGGGAATACCTTTAAAAAGATGTTGAGCTTGGCCCAAGAATGTGATTGTGTCACATTTTACAAGCTTTGTAACAAAAAGACAATAAATTTAGAGGCCATTTTTGAGGTTCCCACAGCTTTTCAAATAGAGTTGATTTTAGACCCAGAAGTGGCTTTTTCAGAACCAAAAATGAAATAGAGATTGATTAAATAAAGGGCTCTCTCATGAGCATAAAACAGCTCATCCCATTTTTCCCCATGGAAAACTGCTCCTCATTCTCCTTAGGGATATTGCGGATGTTTCTGGCCAGTGAAAGAAAAGCTTTTAAAAAATCAGAGATGTGGTAGGTGATATGCTTGACCCTCCAAGGTCCCATGGAAAGCCAATAGGAACCCCAGAGTTATTCACCCTTAAACTAGCCTGATGAAAAACTACCATGCTCACTGACCTGAAAAAGAATATTGTGTAATTGTGAATGCAATATTTGTAAAATAAACTACATGTTATTTCCTGAAAAAAGCAGGAGGGAGTTTAGGACTTTTATTACTAGAAGCACTGAATGTTGTGTCCTCTCTCTCTTCATTCCAAATAACAGGGAAACCACGCTGACCTTCATAGGGACACTTTTATAACAAAGTGAGATTATCCAGGGACAAATGGTATACAGGCCCTAATTGTTGCATTTTATTGAAATGTTTTATAATAAATAAAAAATATTTTCCCCTTCCAGTTACACAGCTGGTGGTACAGTACATCCCATTGAGCTACAATTTCTCATTTCTGCCTCAGATTGTTTGAACTAATAGGAGTAATAGTGTGTGCCCTAGGTTTGCCTGTTTGAATATATACAGAATCTCCAAGAACTGGGTTGCTGTGAGTTTTCAGGAGAGAATGCTTCTGGAACATAGCCATACAGCCTGGAAAACTCACAGCAACCTAATGATTCCAGCCATAAAAGCCTTTGACGAACTATTTCTCACTTTCAACCTAGCTCTTCGTGTAGTGAAAGTGGTCCAAGAGGTTGTGCTTTCACTTAAAGGGGATGCTTGAAATTCCTCAGAAAAGAATGCCACTAGAAATGATATTTCATATTGTTTACAGTCCATTTATGTTTGGAAAGACTAGTTTACACACTTACTTTGGCTTGCCTTTGGTAGCTTATGCAAGGGAAAGCACCTACCATAGGCGCCAGCATGCTTTAAGATCTCACCTATAATCCAAAATAAAACAAATGTGGTTTCCAAGAAAATGCATGTAACAATAATAAATGTTTCAAAAATCCACATGAAGACATACTTTAACTAAGGCATACTCTGCTTTTTGTTGTTAAGAATCACCGGTACATGCTTTAAGAATGTGTTTATCAGTGTGGTAAAATGCAAAGACATAGTGGCTTTAGTCTGGAATATCAGTATACAAAGGGATGTGGCATCACCTGAGAGTGCATCCACACTGCAGAGAATGCAATCTGACATTACTTTAACCATCATGGCTCTATGCCAGTGGTTCTCAACCTGTGAGTCCCCAGGTGTTTTGGCCAACAACTCCCAAAAATCCCAGCCAGTTTACCAGCTGTTAGGATTTCTGGGAGCTGAAGGCCAAAAACATCTGGGGACCCCAGGTTGAGAACCACTGCTCTGCTATGGAAACTTGGGAACCTACAATTCCCAGGATTCCATAGCATTGAGCCATGGCATTAAATCTACAGTGTAAATGCATTTCAACAGAAGTTTGTCTCAGGTTTTGGTGCTAAATGATCCCTTTGCACATTATCAGTATTTGCAGTGGTTCTCAACCTGTGGCTCCCCAGATGTTTTGGCCTTCAACTGCCAGAAATCCTAACAGCTGGTAAACTGGCTGGGATTTCTGGAAGTTGTAAGCCAAAATACCTGAGGACCCACAGGTTGAGAACCACTGGTTTAGTGTCTCAGGAAGGGAATCTGTGTTGTTGAACTCCTAAACCCATCACCCTCAGCCACCATGGTCTGTGCTAAGCTCTGGGAGTTAGTCAGCGACATCTAGAAAGCCATGCATTCCTCATTCATGGCTTAAGGTATCTATCACATTCAACCTCTGTGCAGTTTACAGGGAGCTGGAGAGTTTATTCACAGTTGATCATGCTAATTCTTGGCCAGTGAGCACAAACTTTAGAACTACTTTGTGACTGTCCTTTAATGTTGTGACACATGTTTAATCTAAAGGTCTCAGTAGGGGAACCCCTGATTAGTCAAATTTTGAAAATACTGTGTCTACATACCTTCTTGGAGACTGCTGAATAAAACTACAATAATTCAACCATAATTCGTTATTCTAGCATAGAATTTGCAACTGAAAATATTAGGAAGACAAGCACTATAGTTTCTTTAAAATGTAACTGACAGTTTCCCACTAGCAAAACACAAACAGTAGCCCATATATATTTCAAGGAATTGCCTCTTTAAAAGTGCATTTTTTTTGCATTTCATGGCTATTTGGGACTAAGCCCTTAAGAAATTATTCCCATGTCTGAAAAAAGAGACCTCAAAAAGATTTCAAAAGCATGTTTATGTGTCTGCACATAAATGTGTAAAAAGGGTGTTATGACAGTTCATACCACAAACTTTACAGTAAGAAAAGGGACTTTTTGACAATAATTCACAAATTCACAAGGATCACTTTAATATACAAAGCAATTACTAGCATTCTGAAACACAAAGCAATTAGTATGTACATAATGTTAATAAAATGCATTATAACTCAGTATGTAAAAAAACCCATAAAGCAGAAAAGGATAAATTACAAAATTAAAATGGGGATGGTTTGAGGAAGTACAGAATTCTCAAATTAACTTAATCCATGTGTTGTCCATATTCTCTGTTGAGTAATATAATTTCCAGAGAAAACTTTTAGAAAGTTCAATACCCTGTTTTGTGCTGATTGTTTTGGGCAAAGAATTAGAAATAAAGGGGGTTGAATTAAATTTATTAAATAAAAATAACATAGCCATCCCCACTCCAGACTTCCCACATTATTCTAAATGAGTTTTGCATGACAAACTCTTGATGTGAAAAATTACATCCAAGAAAAAAAGAGGGAACTTTACAGAAGGTGCCAAGGTTGCATAGCTCTCTTCCCTGGACCCCAGCAGTACACCTTCAGCCAGAACAGTTTACATGCGAAGCTGTTCGATTTTGAAAGGAATTAAAAGCCTGACATCCAGTGACTTGCTTTTGCAAAATAGAATATTACACAAACAATTAGTAGCAGCTGGAGGAAGAACAACTTGAAAAAGCATTTTATACAAAAGGATCTCTCAATCGTTCATGGGTTTTCTAATTACACCCAAACCTGTATTATTTTCTTCTCTTAGGCTTCATTCTGTCTTGGATTGTCCCTAATATCAACCCTATCTGGTTAAGGCTGAGGATGCATATACATTGTAGAATTAACGCGGTTTGGCATCACTCTGAATGCCATGGTTGAATGCTATGGAACCATGAGAGTTGTAGTTTTACAGCAGTGGTTCTCAACCTGTGGGTTCCCAGGTGTTTTGGCCTACAACTCCCAGAAATCCCTGCCAGTTTACCAGCTGTTAGGATTTCTGGAAGTTGAAGGCCAAAACATCTGAGGACTCATAGGTTGAGAACCACTGTTTTACAGGGTCTTTTATTCCTCTCTGCCGAAGAGGGCTAGTCCTCACCAAACTAAAACTCCTGGGTTTCCAAAGCATTGAGCCATGGCAATTAAATTGGTGACAAACCTCATTGCTTCCACAGTGGAGATGGATCCTGAAAACTATAGTAACTGGCTCTAAATAGCATCCCAACATAGTTACTATTGCATCACATTACTGCAGATTCCTGACAGTCAATCTACCAATTCATTCTTAACATCCCACAAGCAAATCCTCAATAATTCTTTGTATAGAAATAAAATGGTATGCAAACCCTAAGAAAATGAACAAGAAGGTGTGTAACAAGACGTCATGAGAATCTTTGCAGGTGTAAACAAGGTACAAATGATCTACAAAGAACCCCAGGAATTTCTGATTATAGGAAAAAGCTTTTAAAAGACGTGAATTCAGGGTAATGGAGACCTGCACTTTGCAGTACCAAAAATACAATGTGTTTGAAAAATTATCAGCTTATTCTGGACTGCATATGGTTTGTATTCATTTTTAAGAATGCATTTCAAGTTGAAATATCTGGGTTTACATTTCAGGCCTCTAACTCCTGATTTGTAATCTTGAAATGAAGTCAAAGAGTGGCTTAGAAGCTGAGTAGGCTACAAAATTTTCAGCACCGTCTGTTTATTTGTTTGCTGTGCTTCTCAGTATGATTATGCTCACAGCAACATTAGAAGATTCATAAACCATTGGTTTGTACGGCATATGCATGAACTCACTTTACACTAAAGGATTCAGTATTAGGCACAATATTCTGCCCATATTCATTGCCACTGGGAAACATTCAAATTGTGCTTTAAAAAAATAAATAAAGGTCAGATGATAATAAAGCTCTATCACTAGCAATAAAAAGTTTTTTTCATATTTCTAGCCTCAGGTTCTCAGAACATTGTTCACAAACTGCAAGGCAAACCATATGAAATGTATGATTTTCCCTTTTATCGTATGACTGCTCTAATAATGAAATATCCACCTTTATTACATTTCCACTGACACCAGGGGGACTGGAATACTCCTAACTTAACCTGACTTCTACATCTTTGGTACTGCCTTGTGCAGATCACCCTGAGAGAACCGTCTCCTTTTATAATTATCCTGAGAGTCAGCTGATCAGAGTATTGAGATGTACAAACAGAACAGGTCCAAAATAAGCATGCTAGAAATTCCTCAAGTTAAGCAAGAGCAAAACCACATGATTAAAACTCCTGGACTATACCTTTGCAAAAAGGAAATTAGGAAAATGCCTCTTCTTATAAAAAATCTTCCCACGCATTAAAAACTAAAATGTCAAGAGGAAGACAGCTATACTGGAATTTCTCCCCAGTGTAATGATGGGTAAAATGATGACCTCTGGAACTGAGAAAATTATAGAAACAGTAAATATAGCTGGGCAAAAGTGTGCTGTGGATTCAAGCAACACTGCTGATAACTGCTGGAGTCTGGAGTGAGCTGCTATGAAACGCCACAAAAAGAAGCAATCACACAAAACTGAGCAACCCTTTTTTCCTTACAAGAGGGGACAAAAATAGCAAAAGGGCCTATTGTGTTCCCTTCATACAACTCCAATGTTTTCCAATTATTATTTCTGTAAAAGTGTATAGCTGCCAAGAGACAAAGCACAAAGTGAAGACTATGGGGATTTGAGGACTTTTAAACAGTTGCCATTGTTTGATAATTCACTATCAAAATATATATATATATATCTATAAACAGCAATGAAATAAAGTAACTGAAAACAAAGGTACAACATATCAATAAGCGCCAGAACAATGTATCTCATAGTACTGAGGGGAGGGAAAAGGGAAAAGAAGAAACGTTGTGTGTGTGTGTGTACTTGTGCATGCCTATACCCACTTTAATAATGCACACGCAAACCCAAACATACCCACACACAAATTCTCTTTTTTCTGACCTTAAACATACTATAATACTCAGCATTCCTGACTTAAAAGCTCTCAGAGCTATAGATTATATACTGTGTATATATTTTATATATGTACATATTTTATACATAAGCATTTCCCAAGATTATCTCTTAAAAGAGCACCTTGGACAATATTTTAACTACCTGCACGGTACCTTTTATTTTGTGAAATACAAAAACTGTACTTGAAACCAATTTATATATGATGATTACAATGGAGCTAGCCCTTTCTATGCCTTTTAAAAAATTCAATTAACCCCGACTTTTAACAAAATTTCAGTTATGCTGCCAAAGGGCTAAATGTGTAACAGCTCAGTAACACAGGTCTTTTTCTTAATTAAATATATTACCAATATATAAAATGAGGGGATTTCCCGCCTACATTGTTTTTCACTTCTGTCGGATACTAGATTTGCAAAGCATATACTGGTCAACTAGTCAGCTCTGTGCTTGGGTTAATGAAAATGTAATTTATACTACTTAAGGAATACTAGGCGTCCAAATAGTTCGGTACTGGATAAATAAAAATTGATTTAAAATGTTATTCTTATTGCTGGTGAAACAGTCCAGAATAAAAACCCTGAATTTACCTATAGAACAGCCAGATACTGTGACACAACAAATGGTATATATACTGAGGCAAACCAACTAGACCCTGAAAAGGCCACATCTAAGGTAGGGCCAGCAGCCTCATAATAACTCATTTTGCTGGTGGCCTTTCTGATGAAATACAATCTCAACAAATTATGGAGGACACCAAAAGAGTGAGGGTGGTTGCTTTTCTGATACTATCTTTGTAAAACAAATCATGAATTATTGCATAATTTCTACAATTTAAATGAATTATCTGACACAGAAACAGGCATTTTGGGGGAAAAAATCTCAAACTATGACCACTAAATACAATGGTTTTCAGGGAAACTATCAATACAAGAATGAGTTCTGAAAATCAATAGAGCTCATGATTCGACCAGAATTCTGTGGTTGGGCAAACCAGTCTCACAATGCAGATAAAAATTGTGCAATTCAGTTCTCCATAATCTGTCTGCTTCAATCTTTGCAAGAATCTATTTATTTTCAAAAGGGAGCTGAAGTCCAAATTATTACAAAAAGTATTGAGTAATTAATATGTTTTTGTCTTGCTTTCTCCAGTTTGCTCAAAGCAGTTGACAAGCGAGACATAAAATGTTTTAGAAACATACGGTCCATCTTCTGAACCAACTATAGATTGAAAAGCAAATTTGATAGTGAATAAAAGCAGGCCCACGGAAAGGCTGCTTAAAGGGAGGCTTGAAAACTTTTTAATTCTATGAACTATTTCAGTGTTTTATAAACAGCCAAATCTAATTTGCTCCCATGCATTACATTTAGACTTTGTCAATAGAATTCCTTTCTCTTAAATGGCTAGTCAATATGACTACAGATGTTCATCTCATCTGATAACATCTCTCAAATGTTTTGTGTGTTTCTTTTTGTTTCAGAAAATCTATTATCCAGTACTATATACATTAATTACCTACATTGATAAAGATCAAGATTATCCGCTTAAATTAGAGATTAAAATAAATTTACATTCTCTAAAATGTTTCTGTTTCCATATTCACTATGAAGGTCTAACCCTTACCCTAACTTCTTCAATTATCAGTCTGAATAGTCATGTTTCATTTAAGATTCTTACAAAGTATTGCAGGGAAAATGTAGCTGTTAAATGCAAGTGCTGCATTTAAATTTCTGCAGCTGAACTTTACTGATAATCCCAAGGTTCTGCTCAGATTGGTTGGCTTTAACTGCATTGGAAGACAGTGTTTAATCCATTAGTTTACTGGACAAAATTCACAATTGTACACAATAAAATTTTAGTAAGAATTTTTTTCTGCTATGTCATTTGCTCTGATTCTTATATTAACCCTGGCTCCTTTTTTGGGGCACTAAATGATAATTTAAAGGCTATATCAAAAGGGAGTGTTTAAAAAACTTGTATTTGCATAATATAATTAGGATGGGCTGTATGTTTTTCCATCTTCACCCAAAATGTACATTGTGTTGGCTTTGTTTCTGATAATGGTGGCCTTGGATAACATCACCTTTGGATGGAGCAAAACAAAAAGGTAGTGCTTTTAATGAACAATTCCTTATAACAGTGTCTTTTCTACACTAAAAGTTGTTGTTCCTATTGTACTGGTCATTAGGAATTGATCATTATGTCAAAGGTATTTGGTAACTTCTGCACATGAATGCATATCATTGAATATACCACTTCTTCCCAAATTACAGAAGATCAACGTAATCAATTTTACAGTATAGAAAAGCTCTGAAAAACTGGGGAGGGGGAGGACAGGCCATCAACCTGTCCTCTCTCTGACCCTTTCTCTCTGTTACTCTGATATCTATAACACCTGAAGCAGTATATATCCTTTGGCATCATTCCACCATATATAGAGAGCTGCAACTGTACAGTCTGAGGATGGATGTTAGAAACCATGAAACAATTTGGCAACCATAGCTTCCTTGGTGTATCATACCTGTACATGGCCTCTGTTTACTTCAGAGGCAGAGGCTGCCTCTCTGGGGTTTTCCGACAAGTGGAGCACACTACATCTTGAAATCCTTACAGCATTGTTGCCGCATCCAATAACTTTGGAAGTGAACATGCTTATTCCGTGAAAAGGATGGGAAGTGAGGAAGTCAATTCTTTCTCTTCACACTAGTGACAAAAATAATCTGGGGGCAGGGGACGGGGGGGGGGGGGGAGTGGAGGCAGGTGTCTCAACATTCACAGTTTAATGCAAAGCACAGACGAATTAAATTCTGCAGTTGCTTTCAGGCAGTTTTGCGCGTAGATTAAAAAAAACAGAAATGTTTAGAAAATTAAAAGTTCACTTTGTCTTTCTGGCTGTCACCAAACCAGTCTTTCTCCTGCATTAACGAGCCAAAAAATTGGGATCTAAAATTAATCCGATTTGTGGCAATAAAGGTCCTTAAGTGCTTTCAGTTCTTCAATCAATGTCTTGTTTTGGTTTTCAAGCACAGCCACTCTGTTTTCTAGACATTTGACATATTCCTTTTTCTTCCGGCGGCACTCGCGTGCTGCTTCCCTGTGGGTGAAACGGGACATTCAAAATCAGATCAATATGAAGATATGCTTCATAGGTTTTGAACTATGATTATGTAAGCAAAAATGTCTGGGTGGTATATTAATTTGCGGGCTACAGCCAACACAAATCTCTTTTCGGACAGGTAAAGCATTATGTTTTACTACAGTGGTTGTCAACCTTCAGTCCTTTTTGGACATCAGCTCCCACATAGAGCTGGTACCTGGATGGGATTTCTGGGAGTTGAAGTCCAAAACACCTGGAGGATCAAAGGTTGACAACCACTGTACTAAGTTTAATATTTTTGGTAAGTTAAATGAAAAATATGGAAGAGTCAGAGTCAGTAAAAGTGCTTAGAATCAATTATAAATAAATTTTAGAGCAGTAGTTCTCAACCTGTGGGTCCCCAGGTGTTTTGGTCTACAACTGCCAAAAAATCCCAGCCAGTTTACCAGCTGTTAGGATTTCTGGGAGTTGAAGGCCAAAACATCTGGGGACCCACAGGTTGAGAACCACTGTTCTAGAGCAACAAGAAGGGGGTGGGGGTGGGGAGGGAGTGAAAATCCACTCCTTCTTAAAAGAAACTTTTTACATCACTCAACGCGGTACAGAAGAAAAATAATTAACTTCATGCAATTTTAAAAGATCGCTTGTTGTGTTGCTCACTGAGCTTCTCATTAGGTTGCTATCTTTAAGCATACAAGCTGAAAGGGTTGAAAATTCTGTTGTATGTATTAGTGTCCTTTTTATAAAAAGGGCCCTACATCACCAATGTGCTCTAGGTTTTATGATGAACTTTATAAAGGATTCAAGATGCTGAACCCCACAGCCAGATAGGCCTAGTGCCCTGGATAGTTTCTTTAAGGTTCAAACTAAAAACCTGGAGTGGGTTTACTACTCCACCGACAGGGCAAACACCAGTCAGCACTGCTCCCAGGGATTTTCTCTAAATTAGGGCTTCTTAATTTTTTTCCACCTGGGACATAGTCAAGTTTCTAGTATAATTTCATCCTATACCAAAGCCTTTTGTAGGAAAGCTGGATCTTGTCATTTCATTTGTTTGAGGCAGATGTAACAAAATATGAATATATTATGTGTGGGTATGAATGGAAGATGAATGAATAAGAGCTAATAATTTTGGAGGCACCATTCTAATATTAAGGCCTGCAAACCATTAACTACCTGCTTGCTGAATTGTAATTAAATCCTGCTAGTAAGACCTGAAATAGTTGACCTACCTGGTCAACTGTGATAAGAACTGTGACTGATGAGAGAAATGTTTACATCTGTCAACATTTGCTGACTTGATGAACTTTTGGGGCAAAGACAATCGTTCTTTTAATTTAAGGATGTTAAGAAGAAAGTCAACACAAGAGCAACACCAACCAAGAAGAATCAACATCTGGTCCACGAAACTGAGATGGAGCCAGGATATGCCAGGATGGAAGATGTCTATCATTCATTTCCAACTTTGGGACAACATAAGCAAAATATTGCTATATAAGTAACCATATGACAATCCAGAAATTGTGACAGATAGAGATGCTGTTCACCCGCTATGCTCTGCTCCATTGGGAAGGAGAAAGATAAATATGTGTCAGATCTGCTATGGGAAAGCAGGATTCTGGTCACTTTTGGAGCCTCGTTTTCTCATGGGAAGAGAAAGGAGTGTGTTTTGGGGATGTTCTTTCTGGAGTTTTGAAGTTTTGGTGTTTTGGCATTTTGGAACTATGTGTTGGCAGGCTGCAGTGGAAGCTGGGTCTGGCCTAAGCAGGTGCTTCTCCAAGGAGGGAGAAAAGATATGGTAATCTTTGTATGCATGAAGATGGATGCATGTAGATGTGTGTGAATGCTGAGTGAAAATGTAACCCACCCTTTGTCTGTTTGTTAGCCAATGTAACTGTAGTAGGTTGTTTGTAAATCCAATGTAGTTACATAGAATCGGTATGTCTGTATGTCTAATGTCATTCTTTGTTGTTCTGTAAAAGTTCTGATATACCTTTCAGACTGAAATGGCAATAAAAAGAACCTATGCTTTAACGTTATTGAAAAGTTATTCATAACACAGTGACATCTCGCTACCTGGCCTTGCACAGAAACAAACCTGTTCTTCATTAGACGGACTTCCCTCTTTCGTGCTGCTTCCTCTGCAGGCTGGGTGGGAAGGGCTGGGGACGATGCCATGACAACACCAGGGGCAATGGTGCTTGTGGGTGCAGTGCGGATTTGGTAAGTCTGGACATCTCCTGAGGCAGCTAGGAGGTGAAAAAAATTGTTAGCTTTGACCGGTCTGGAAAATTGCAAAACAATGTAAGTGTTCTTGTTGATGATGATTATAATAATAATAAGTTTATTGCCAGCCTCTCTTTGTGGCTCGAGGTGGTAGGCTTGTCCGATCGATGGAAAAAATGTTTCAATTTTCGTTTCTAAAATGGCGGACGCGCATGCGCAATCGCCAAAAAACAGGAAACGGGGGGGGGGGACTTTTCTGGGGGTCTCCCGCCCTCATTTCTTGAGCTATTCTCATCAAATTTGGTACACTGGGAGAACACATTCCACACTCTTTGCTCAACAAATTGCAGAATGTTTCCTGTCTCCTATGATTTTTGGCGAATTTTTATAACTTTTTATAATACACTATTTTTCAATATTTGAAGAAACCTGTTCCAGGTTTGAAAGTCTTATTTCCTGTTCAATTGGGTTCTTATCACTGTAAAAGTCCCTCTTCTACTTGTGTAGACTTTGGATTAGAAATGCAGCACACGCCAAGCAATGCCTTGACAGGATTGGCAACGTCCTTTGAAAACTATAAATTGCTGTGGACCCTCTATTGAATCAAATCAATGTCTGACTTTGTGATTGCAGAAATAAAACTCAGCCCAAGGCTTGGGAATAGAAATGGAGCGTGAGGGAAGCAATGCCTTGGCGGGTGCCCCACGTCCTTTGGAAACTATTTCTTCCAATGTACCCTTTAGGTTTGAAAACAATGTGTGTCTTTGTGATTGCTGCAATAACACTCAGCCCGGGGGCTTGGGATTACAAACGGAGCGGGAGGGAAGCAATGCACTTGCAGGAACGCAGACGTCCTTTGGAAAAAAAAAGTTCCCTAAAGCCAGCCACAGCAAGGACTCTGCCCCAAGCCCCCAGCCAATTTCCCCCCAAAAAAAACACAATATCGAACCAGCAACAACAGAAACACTCTACCCCCAGTTAGCCCTCTCTCCCCCAAACAAGAAAGCAGCAGCTTCCCAGCGCGCGCCAAACACCCTCTCTCCTCGGTATCTCCCAGAATGGCTTGGGTCGGCTGCAGTTGGGGATTTTTATAGAGATCCTCCACGTGGACACGGAGGACGCTAGCCCCCACCTTTGGCAGCCATCGTGGAAGACTCTGATTGGCCAGGGAGCGGCCATGTTAGGCTGCGCTAGGCTCCCATTCATGTTAGGTTGCAGAAACAAAAAAATAAATAAATAATAATTTTTAAAAAATATTAAAAAAAATTTTTGGAAGGAAAAAAATTAACGAAAATTTTAAGAAACAATTAGAGAATGGGCCAATGATGGTTCGAATTACATTGCCAGTTGCACCCAGGGAAAACGTTTCAATACTCGTTTCAAAAAACGAGAACAATCCGAAATAATTACGAAACGAGAAACATAACGAATATTTGGACAACCCTACGAGGTGGGGTACAATTCAGTTAAAACAGACTGATAGAAAACAGTACTATTAATATATATATAACAAAATACACACAAGACCAACACCAATAAAATGCAGGATAAATCAGTTTAAAATTGATTGGGTGAGCATGCGGGAAGAGATAGCTCTGCAATTGCGTCTTAAATTGCGCATTGCGAAAGTCCAACCTTGAGGTTACCAGTGAGCGGGCTAACATCTTTAGGTTCTCCAAATTTAGGAAGGGATGCAGCTGGCATAACAGCCTAAGCTGGTAGTAAGCACTCATGACTATCACATCTACTTGGACTGACATTTGGAGAGATGGATCCAGGAGCACTCACAAACTGCAAACACAATCTTTCAGGAGGAATGTAACCCCATCCAGGACTGGTTAATACTCCTCCAATTTTAGGTTGGGAACCTTAATTGCAAGTACAGTAGAGTCTCACTTATCCAACATTCGCTTATCCAACATTCTGGATTATCCAATGCAGTTTGCCTCCCACCCCGATCCACAGCTGTTTCTCTAGGCAGCAGGGATTGAACTTTTTATGGATTTAATTCTGACAATGTTGCTACTGTAAATTCATTTAATGCAATTCTATCTTTATTTGTAGTCAATTTGTTAGTAGCTAATGTTTTTTAGTCAATGTTTTGAATATATTGTAATGTTTTAGTGCTAAATTCATAAATACAGTTACTATACAACGTTACCGTGTTTTGGACTGCTTTTTCTGTCAATTTGTTGTAAAACATGATGTTTTTGGTGCTTAATTTGTAAAATCATAATGTAATTTGACATTTAATAGGCTTTTTCCTTAATCCCTCCTTATTATTCAACATTTTCGCTTATTCAATGTTTTGCCAGTCCATTTATGTTGGATAAGTGAAACTCTACTGTACTTCTGTCTATCTAGATTCAGATAAGACCAACCCCAGGTTAGAACCCTAAATGGCAAGCACCTCTTCTGCAGGTATTACAATATATCTATTTTGGACTGGAAAAACTGTGATTTGTGGTGATAAAGTTGTTTTAAATTCTATTGGGGTAATGTGGAATTTAACTAATGCACAATACGGTGCTGGAGAAGCATTCTAAAGATATTCTGGGCTGCCAAAGGGACAAATAAATGGGTCTTAGAGCAAATTAAACCAGAACTCTCCTTAGAAGCCAAAAGGATTATGGCAAGAGCATTACTAGAAAAGACAGTAATAGTATGTAACACGATTTTTGTCCCTGGGTTATAAATTTCATTTTCTAATTGGTTCTATTATAAAAATATGGAAGCATATGGAATCTGCTTTTTTTTATTAAACGGCAAAAACTTTTTCCATCAATTCGACAGTTTGTGGCAGTCACAAAAACTAAGTTTCTGGAGAATAACAACTACTTTCAAAGTAATTACCATACAATTAAACAGGAATAACACTTTCAAACGAGGAATAGATTTTTTTTCAAATTTTGTTACATAGTATAATTTATGGCAAAAAAGAAATCAGTAAGAAAGTAAAGACCAGATGGACTCAATCAAGCTCTGCGATTGCAAGACCTGAGCAGAGCTGTTGTTGACAAGGACTTGGGAGATTTTTCATAGAATCATAGAGTCACTGTAAGTCAAAATCGACCTCACAGCAACTAACAACGACATGGTTGAAGCCTGCATACTTTTATACTTCAAGTTTGGAAAGATAAACAATCATTTAATGGTTGGAAATTCTCACTGCTTTAGCTGTTCATGGACCTAAGAATGTGTATTCTACAAACATTTTTAAGCTAATGTATTTTTGGAAATATGACCAGCTCTATAAATGTATATAATAATAATAATAATAATAATAATAATAATAATAATAATAATAATAAGAACAACAACAAAAACAACAACTTTATTCTTATATCCCACCTCCATCTCCCCAAAGGAACTCGGGGTGGCTTACATGGGGACCTAGCCCAGCATAAACAAGAGAATCCAAATTACAAAATTAAAAACACATAACAAATAAACAATATAATTAAAACAAAAAAGTAAAAACATAATAAAATACATCAATCAACATCACAAAACCACTGACTGGGAAATGTGGGCATACAGTATTAAGGTTTATGAGGGAAGGGCAAGGCTAGTGCAAATCACAGAAACTAGGGCAGGGCTGGAAGTAAAGTGCTGGTCCATCTTCATATACTAACTACTTTCTTCCTTTTCCCCCTTTTATGTCTTCTTCCCCTGCCCTGCTCCCCATTTTGTAACCATACTTTTGTAACTCCAACTAAAAACATTAAAAACCATAAGACTTTTCTAGCCTTACCTTGTACAACAACTTGGTTGCTGGGTACAAGAATCTGTTGTCCGTCTGTGGTCTGGGCATACTGTAAAATGGTGGTACCAGGCTGGGTTGCAGCAGCATTGGTCATGGTCAGTGTCTGCAGGCCCTGGACTCCATCTGTGCCATTGTTGGCTAACTGGATTGCACCGCCCTGGGTAATAGCAACTGAAAGCATGGAAATGGCAGTCACCATTTTGAATAGTAACATCTTCACAGTCATATATACAACATTTCCAGACTTTTTTTCCCAAACAGATAATTAAAAATAGTCTGTCTCAAAGCTTACTCCTGCTTTGTTTTCTATGTGATACTGTGGGTTTTAAAAATGATATCTGCTGCAATTGCCAATGAAGTGAGATGCTGTCCTAACGACATAATCCCTGCAGCTGATGCAGACTTTTGTTTCTTTTTCGCACATTATTTTTGGCCACTATGGGACAGTCTACTCTTTACTAATGCTTTCCTCTAATTTCGTATACCAGTCATTATAGCTGGGACTGGCTGTGTTTCTTTTCAAAAGTCCCCTTTAAACAAACTTTTCTTTTTAGTGTGAGGAATCTATTATTTGATAGAGGGGAAAGCAATTTTTTTGGTTTATAGTCTATCATTTAATACTTCTCTTCATTATCATCAAGTAGTTGCTAAATGCCTCCTGAGTTTTTAAATATGTATGGTAATAAAAATTTTAATCAGCAGCACAATTAAGTCATTAGAAATAACAATCCACTTTTACTAGGGCTATGGTGTTATCTGTTTATTCCAATGGTTAAGAAGGTTCATTTTGTTTTCCACTTTTCTCTATATTATGTGCTATATGTCTTGCCCAGAACTTGAAGTTCTAGTCCAAAAATAACTTCACCATGCGTTATTTACATTCCGTTATGTCTTTTCAACATTTCTATTTAAATCTTTTTTTTTCACCAAGACTTTCATGTTAGTAATCTCTTCTTTGTTGCCACTTGATATTGATTCCTTTTTCACAAACAGCTTCTCTTGTTTCTCTGCTTTTAATTCATTCTAGTTAATTCTACTGTAGCATACTACACACATATGAGCCCACATCTAATGCTTCCAGTATAGACATCCCAGCTCTGTTACAGATAACACCAATCAATACCTGCATGCACAGCACTGCCATAGTGATAGTGGATATTAGCAGCACCACTCCCTAAAACAAAATCAGGACCACACTGGGGACCAGGACAAAGACTTGCACTACATCTTCCTTCCTTCCATTATCTATATATATATAAAAGAGTGATGGAATCGCGGCACCGAGCAAAACAACGAAACTAAACACCCTCCAAACTCCAAATTTGACAACAGAATCCATTATCCACGCCTCCAGGTTGAAACAACAAAACATCAGGTCAGAACCTCCACAGGATCCACTCACCCCACACTCCTCCAAAACAAGGGCGGGAGAGGGAATGCCCAGCTTTGCCTTTCCTCTCTCTCTGTTATCCCTCCTCCCATGACGTCACTCCCCGGCCGGCCGACAACGGCTGTTCCCCGCACGCGCCCTGGGAGCCGGAGCCACAGCTTCTCCTTCTGGCTGCCTCCTTCCCCTCACTTGCCGCCATCATCATGATCTCTCACCAGAGCACCCTCCTCAGCTTCTTCTCCAAGTCAGGAAAAACGGCAGCCAACCACACCAACAACGAGGAAGTCACAGGTACCTCCTCCAGGCCAACTTCAATACCATTGAATAGCCTTGCAGCTTCAAAGCCTGGCTGCTTCATACCTAGGGGACTCCATTGTCAGCCAACTTCAATACCATTGAATAGCCTTGCAGCATCAAAGCCTGGCTGCTTCATACCTAGGGGACTCCATTGATGGCCAACTTTAATACCCTTTAATTACCCTTGCAGCATCAAAGCCTGGCTGCTTCATACCTAGGGGACTCATTGTTGCCCAACTTCAATACCATTGAATAGCCTTGCAGCATCAAAGCCTGGCTGCTTCATACCCAGGGGACTCCCATTGTCGGCCAACGTGAATACCATTGAATAGCCTTGCAGCATCAAAGCCTGGCTGCTTCATATCTAGGGGACTCCATTGATGGCCAACTTCAATACCATTGAATAGCCTTGCAGCATCAAAGCCTGGCTGCTTCATACCTAGGGGACTCCATTGATGGCCAACTTCAATACCATTGAATAGCCTTGCACCATCAAAGCCTGGCTGCTTCATACTTAGGGGACTCCATTGTCGATCAACTTGAATACCATTGAATAGCCTTGCAGCATCAAAGCCTGGCTGCTTCATACTTAGGGGACTCCATTGATGGCCAACTTTAATACCCTTTAATTACCCTTGCAGCATCAAAGACTGGCTGCTTCATACCTAGGGGACTCATTGTTGCCCAACTTCAATACCATTGAATAGCCTTGCAGCATCAAAGCCTGGCTGCTTCATACCTAGGAGTCTCTATTGTCGGCCAACGTGAATACCATTGAATAGCCTTGCAGCATCAAAGCCTGGCTGCTTCATACCTAGGCGATTTCACTGTTGGCCAACTTGAATACCCTTGAATAGTCTTGCAGCATCAAAGCCTGGCTGCTTCATACCTAGGGGACTCCATTGTTGGCCAACTTGAATACCACTGAATAGCCTTGCAGCATCAAAGCCTGGCTGCTTCATACCTAGGGGACTCCATTGTCCGCCAACTTGAATACCCTTGAATAGCCTTGCAGCATCAAATCCTGGCTGCTTCATACCTACGGGGAATCCTCTTTATGCCACCTTCCATGCCACGAAGAAAACCCCACTAAGGACTATGCCACAGCAACGCGTGGCTGGGTACAGCTAGTAATAATAATATAATAATAATTAAAGTTTGCCAAGTTAAAGATGATCCACGTGGCAATGCTTCTTGCATGGTAATGGAAACTAGAAGGTGAATGTATGCTTGTATGCATGATTTATTGAAGGGCAATAATCACAGAATCTATCAACAGAAAATGAAATTAAATGAAATGCAGGCACCTTGTCACTTGAAAAGCTCTGATTTTAACTTTTTGCTGTCAACGGGCCATTATTGTTCTAATGCTTCTCAACTTTGGGATGCTTTATTCCTTCGAAAGAATAAGGCCCTTATTGATAGTGCATCTTCAGCTAATTCTGAGGAGTGTTTGGCCTAAAATAAATACCCTCCAGCAGAAGAGTGTAGAAGCAAGTTCTATTTGCCCTGCTATCTTTACTGAGCATGGGCTGATGCGCAACAGGATGTTGATCATAGGAGGGTTGTCACTTTAGCAATGCTGCTTGGATACGATCTGGCCCTTTAGCATCAGTGTAACTCTTGCAACTGGAACATACACATCTTTATTTTCTTGCAGCATCTCTAGAATCAAATTGTGGATATCTTTTGGGCACTTTCCACATATGTCCTCCCTATGCAGTCTAAACAATTCTGGCTCCTCCTCTCAAATTGTGATAGTGGGAAATCTGGAGCATTCCACGTTCTTGACTACTTTCTAAGAAACCGATAATGCAGACATCAAGCAGTATTTATTTTAAAATTTAGGATCTCTATGTCCTTTTCATCTCCAGTTATTTAATGAAAAACACAAGTCACATACTGTATTGCCCACTGCTTGTTTGGTAAATTGGAGTTGGCACTGTAACAGTAGTGATGGCAGGTGCTGCTGCTTCCTCTTCAGACTTTTCTTCTTCAATTCTTGGCACACCCGGGGCATCTGAGGACAAGTCATTCAAGATTTTTCTAAAAGGGAAAGAATATTGAAGAAATCTCACCCAGTTCTAGTAGCTATCATGTTTCTGGGCAATCACAATGACCACCAAGTCACATTAGATATGCAGAGGACTGAGGAATTGGAAGTAGTCTCTCTGCTTCCACAGCAGTGGTTTTCAACCTGTGGGTCCCCAGATGTTTTGGCTTTCCACTCCTAGAAATCCTAACAGCTGGTAAACTGGCTGGGATTTCTGGAAGTTGTAGGCCAAAAAACCTGGGGATCCACAGGTTGAGAACCACTACTCCCCAGTAAAAACCTACCTGCCATCAGCATAGCCCCTTGCCTTACAGAAGCAAGCAATCCCAACACTGTGGAAAGGTGATGCCATGGTGGGCACCTCTATCATATCACCCTTTGTTTCCCTCCTTTCTAGGGTATTAGAAGTAGTCCTATTTTTAAACATTTCATCATAGGAGACTGGCTCTAGTCTGTTTATAATGTTGGCGTTAATCCAATTGTCAATTTCAATTACAGCAAATTCAGTAAGAAATGGGAATGTGGCCAATGAACACTTACTGAAGTTTCACTGATTTAATGGGTCTACTCTAATTAGGGCTAACAAGTTGATTTAGGCCCTTTATTCCAACATTTCTAACCCCACATTATCTCTGTTCAAGTGCTGTGACCGAACTATACAGAGTATTCCATAATGTGGTTGCTTTAAGTTCAGGATGGTACTGGAATGTTTTAAAATTCCTTTTCCATTTATGTCTAAGATGGAATCTGCTTTTTTCACAGTACTCTGTGTTTTATTTTCAGGGTTTTCTGGCCAATAAATCAAAACTTCATAAATGGAAAATTCTTTTAAATCACACTTATATAAGTTAGAACTGCTAGCATTTTACAAAATAAAAAGAATTAGCAGAGAGAGAAAACATTTTATTGAGCTGCTAGGACTTCCAATTAAACACTTCAAGATTAACTGTATTTGCTATAATATCCCAGCTTGTTACTATGAACAAGCTGTCATAGCTGAAGGAGAAAATTTCCCTTGGGCTTGGATTCCAGGAACTCCAGGATAACAATTGCGGAGGTCCCCCAAATACAGTTGTTCTCTCAATCAATCTCCCTTATTTGAAAAGAGTGAAACTTTGGGAAGAGGAAAAGGTCTTGCCTAAGGCCTCAAGGGACAAAATGGAAACTTGAGGACTACAACTGGCCAATGGGACATAGGAAACTCATTTATGCCCTCAGATAAGATATGGTGAATCATTAACACTCAGGGGACAGATATTGTCTGTCTAAATCAGTGGTTCCCAATTTTGGGCCTCCAGTTGGTTTGGATTTCAACTCCCTGAAATCTCAGCCAGTTTACCAGCTGTTAGGAATTGTGGGAACTGAAGTCCAAAACACCTGAAGACCCAAAGGTTGGGAACCACTGGTGTAAATGCTGTACTGGACTCCAAAATAAGAAACAAGTCTTGGTTGTTAAGGAAACTAACAACCATGGTTAAAGGACTTCCAATTGACTTGCTGTGGATGCTAATTATAGGGAGGCATCCTTAGTGGTTTGGCAACTTTGCATATGCTGACCTGCTGCAAGTGTGTAGTAAAATTTAAATGACTACCTGTACGAAGGTCGCCTGGAGAGAATTTCCCTGCGTTTCTGGGAGTCTGTGACACTGTCTACTGATTCCTGTGAATCTTCACTCTCTGCAATGGTGGATATCTAAAATGAAGAACATAATCATGTTTTCTACTGTAAATATCTTAAGTAAGAGATATAAAGTTGGAAAACTGTCAATACATGTACACCCAAATAGCATCTCTATGTATCCAAATAGACTGCAGGTCAACAAAATTGTTACTTGAGGACATTCTGAGACACAGAAGAATTTTTTTCACAGGAAATGAGGTACTATGGGCTTTAATAATCCCAACTTTTGGGACAACAACAGAACTCCAAAAACAACAGAGGTGCTTGGTAGCAGGCAGTAAATATAAGATGCTTATCACAGAAGACTGGCAAGAATTTGCAGAACTAGTTGACTATTCAGCATGAAAATAGGATATAGGAAAAATTACTATGTTTCAAAACTATTACTCTAAACATATTTTCTAAGGGTGCGGGAACAGCACACACATGCACACATTGTCGTGGCAATCAGTTCCCTTCATCTGTAGGACGTGGGGGGGCACACTTCAGGTTTACACAATATTTCATGGAACTTTGAAAGATTGTGAAACAGTGAACTTCATATTTCAACATTCTTAGTGCATTCTTCTTTTTAATCTTCACCTTCTACATTCCAAATACTTTTGTTATCAGTCTCTTTATCTTCTTTCACTGTAATTAGAAATCCCTGCATGCCTGTTGAATTTTGGTGGGCTTCATTTGTCCAACGCGATAAATCTGGAATCTAGCTTTCAGTGTATGCAGAAGTATACACAAAAGGAGCTACAGAACTCATAAAGTGCAAACAGAGAACAATAGTCTTTATCAAAATGATCTCATTTTGAGGATGGGGCAGCTGAAATAGAGTATAGCTGATACAAACATCTATGCAAACACTAGCTTGAAAAATTTGCTTATTTGAGATTATCAAAATACTTATATCTGAAACACAATCAGGAAAACAAATTAATTTTGTTTTAAAAATAAAAAACAGGGATGGGCAAACGATGGTCCAGAAGGCTCCACAGATCTTGCCCAATTGCACGGAATCCTGAAAAATAGCCCTATAAATACTCTTTGTGGGGTACATCTTGCCTCCTAAATGTAATTTCTTTTTAGAAAGAAAGAAAAGTTTTGAGAGGTGGTATAATTACATGTTTAGGTGGCTTCTTTACCCTAATAGCTTCCTAAAGTGCAGTTTGCTGGTTCTGGGGGGGGGGGGGGCAGAGATACTTTTTTCATGGTGCAGGGGGTGTCAAGGCTTGTCTGTGAAGGTCCAGGTGAAAAGACCTTCAGATGTACCCTTGCATTTAAATAAAGCAATTCTACAAAATCAAAATAAGAATCCAGAATTAAATTGGCAGAATTAAATGAAACCTTGGTCATTTCACCTCACATGCTTGAATCATAAAGCCAGTAACCTGGATCCCAGGCTTCATACCTGGACCAGATAAATTCTCCTCAGCTGATGCCCATCAAACTGCACAAACTCACACTTTCCAAAGAGATATTTGGGTCTTACCAAACTCAAACAAACATCTCCTCAGAGATGGAACTGTTACATTTACTGCTTTGCTGTCTAAACATCTAAGCAAACCATTGTTTGTTTATAGCAGACTAATTAGCAATTGTGTAGAACCCATCCTCTGAGAGTTCAAATACACTTTTCCTTTACACATACATTTCCAACAGCTCCTTACAAAACTAAGTTAGACCTCTCTGGGTTTTTTCTGCACTTCTCTGCTCAAAAAACATCTCTTGGGGCTGAAACCAGACCCTGCCTGTGTCCTTCAGAGCCCTCGCCTCAAAAAGAGATTTAAAAACAAAATGGAGTCAAAGTTAATTATTAAGAGCCACAAGGAATTTTAAAGAGATGAGATCAAAGTGGGGAGAAGTTTCATTCTAGCAATCAAGTCTCCAGTCCAGTCCAGAATGCAGTATAAAATTTTCCTTTAAAAAATCAATGGACACATCATAGGCATATACTAACGAATGACACTAAGGAATAATTAAGGTATGCTTCATTAGATAGTGCAATTTTTAAAATCCTTTCCATGTACCTGAACTGTCTGGACTTGTGGAGACTGAATCACCGATGGCTGGGCAGCCTGAATAACACCATGGACTTGAACAGTCTGCCCGTTGGGGAGCTGTACTAAGGTTACAGTGGGAGCAGAAGATGTTCCGTGACCTGCTGGCATAGATACCTAAAAAAGAGAGACAACAAGAGCCATTACTTTAGCAATGGAAGAAATCTCTTGATCACAGTACAGCAAAACTGTGATGGACAAATTTGACTTAATAGGGTGAGATATGGACAAACCTTTTGCATTTGTATGCAGCCCATTCTCCCATCTTTTTGCATAATGTAACAAGAAACAAGGGAGCAAATGACAATAGCTTCCCATGTAATTTGGATTGGAAAAACAACAGTCACCAGCTATGGGAAAAAATAAAATCTTAAACCACAATTTGATTTTGGTTGAAGATCCTGATTTATTCTGAAGCTGATAACTATAGATTATTATCTTGGATGAAATGGGAAAGTATGGTTAATTTGATACTTCTGGGTTTAATTTCACAAAGGAAGGAAAGCAACGTATGCGTGTTGGCAAAAGGTTAACGAACACACAGAGCCAAGGTGCTCTGAAATTAGCCCTGTCTGCTCAGAAACTGGTTCATTTTGTAGCAATTAATGTAATATATTGTAACAGTCTATAAACCTGTCAAATTCATTGTCACGCTTTGCTTTAAGAATGGAGTTTTGTGCTTATGTAATTTTTTAAACAACATATTTGACTGTTTGCATAAATATGGTCCAAATGTAGCTGGTGGCTCCTGTCACTTTTATTAAAAGTGGTAGCATGCCAGTAGTAGTGCAGATAGGAGAATTATACTCTAATTCAGGGGTCCTCAAACTTTTTAAGCCGAGGGCCGGTCCACAATCCTTCAGACTGTTGAGGGGCCGGATTATCATTTGAAAAAAAATACAAACAAATTCCGATGCATATGTGTTATTTGTAGTGCAAAAACAACAACAACAACAATGAAAGACCAATAAATATTTAAAAATAAAAGCAATTTTAACCAACATACATTGATCAGGGTTTCAATTTTAAGTGTGGTCCTGCTTCTGGCCAGTGAGATAGTCAAGTTAATTAGGGTTGTTGTTGTTGTTGTTGTTGTTGTTGTTGTTGTGTGCCTTCAAGTCATTTCAGACTTTGGGTGAGCCTGAGTCTAAAATTTATTTATTATTTATTTACTGCATTTATTTACTACATTTGTATCACACCCTTCTCACCCCAAAGGGGACTCAGACTGGCTTACAAATTATATGTACATACAATATATTATATTATTAGCATAGCACAATATTAGCATTATAGATTAGTATATTGAACTATACCACTATACTGTAATATTATTAGTAATATTATATGTAATATAGAATATATAATAAATATTATTATACGGTATTATTATTAGTGTTATATTGTACTACATTATAATATTATTATCAATATTATATGTATATACAATATATTATATTATAAAACTGAGGGCGGGGGCCAGGTAAATGACCTCGGAGGGCCGCATCCGGCCCCCGGGCCTTAGTTTGGGGACCCCTGCTCTAATTGTTTATTAAGGAGCCTTTCAGGTAGTGCTTGCAGCCAAGGGATCAGAGAGGAAAGTGCGTGTGCAGACATGCATACCCTACATTACAGCAGTTTTTGGGGCTGGACTGCATTTTCATCAAGTTTTTCCTGACCTTTCTGGACAGCTATTGTCTTTTTTTTGTATTGGAGGAGTTGAGAGTGAGGAAAAATGTAAGAGTTTGAGTACGACAGACCAAGTGTCATACATTCAAGAAGATTCTTCCCATTAAAAAAAAACGAGGAAGGAGGATTTGTTTTTTAAATGGAAATAGAACGTTGAAATATAGAAAATAGCACCCAGGCCAAATCGGGCCAGCTTTGTACCTGGGCTAATGTTGCTATTTGTGGCTGTACCGTCATTTGTTGATTTTCTGCTTCTGTAACAGCTGCGTCTCCACTCTGCTGGTTGTCTGCACCAGATTCCATGGTCATTTAGTTACCTATAATGTAACAATTTGCATTATTGTTTTAATTTTTTATGTTCTGTACATTTCCTTCCTAAGGATTTGCTTATATTAAATATATCACCAGGTTATTGCATAAGTTGTGCCACATAACTTTCCCCCCTTTTACACATAGTGCTTTAAGCATAAGCATAGATATTTTAGCAATTACAGATATGCGTATAAACAACCAGGAGTTAACAACACAAGCCTAAACCTATTGTCAACCCCTCTAGTAAGTGGGTAGGGCCCACAGAAAGGCATGTAATTTAGCTTGCAGAGGATACCTCCTGCTGCAGCCTCCCAAACAAACTTGGCTTGAGATTGGTGCTAAAGGGGACCACATGATGTGAGGAGTTGCCTTTGTCAGATTTCAGGGTGTTTCCTAACCCACAGCCTCAATACTGCACTCACTCCATTTAGCAGGATCTTCTGTTCCTTGGGAGAGCCTGTTTGGGGGCTAAGGAGCCTGGCCATAGGGATGGGGGAACAATAAAGTCAGCTTCCATCAACCCTGTCTTGTGATCTTTTCTCTGGATCAAACTCCTTGTGTTTAAAATTGATTCCCAACTTTAAAATTTTATTCAATAAATGTAAGGTCAACAAGAACTATTGTATTAAAAATTCATGTAGCAAAAAAATTACATTACTGTATTTAACACGATGTGTCGCAAAATGTATCTGCAAAAACAACTTAACTTAAAATGAAATTAGCTTAAAATGAGCTTAACAAGGCAATTTATCAATTTATGATAAATTATAATTCCAAGGCTCTTTTTATATAATGTACAGTCGTGCCATGTTGTGCACTATACCAGTATATTTAAATTTCATTTTATTAATTCTTGCTCAATTTTCTAATTTATATAGGTCCTTTTAAATTCTGTTCCTATCTTTCACTGTAAGTCACCCATCCAGTTTTGTGTCAACTGCAAACTTGACATGGACTTATTTATTCTATTTATCTACGTCATTGATAAAAATGTTGAAGGGGAATGGCGGTAAGGCAGAACTCCACTCAGTTTGAAGGGCTGCTATGGACAATTATTCTTTTGAGCACCGTTTTCCAATTGACAGTGTTCCCATCTATTCCACATGTAATCAGTTTACATTATGGGTAACCTTATCAAAAGCTTTGCTGAATTCCAGATAAATCATCCACAGCACTACCACTATCTGCTAGAGACCTTATTAAAAAATAAGATTAATAATTTGGCAAGATTTATTCTTGAAATCCCCCTTTTAGCTTCTGTTGTTCACTGTATTGTCAGCAAGATACTTGCAAAGAGATTCCTTTACAATCCATTCTAATAGATTGACTGGTCTGCAATTTCTTGATCTAAAGGCACCATAGTATTTTTAGTTATAACTGTCCATTGTAATACAGCTGCACATTTGTGGTAATCTACTTGCTTAGATTTGTAGTATCTAACATATAATCAAGGAGAAATAGCCATTATGTTGGCTGTGAGACAAGTATGCAATCATCATCAAAGCCAGAGCAGAAGTGTGAACACAGGGCAGCAACAGATGAGACAGGAGGCAGTCTGCAAAAGGGGCGTGTGCTTTTCTAGTAGCTTAGAACTCAGGTTTATCTTAGTCTGTCCCAGTAACATTTAAAAAGACTGCCTCTGCTCTCTACACAGAGGCAGGGAAGTGTCAAAGAGCTGCTCCCACTTTTCAAGCATGCAGCATTACAAAAGGTCAGAAGTGGCATTGCTGCATCAACCTGTGTATAAGTTGACCTAGATTTCTGGTTCAATTTTTTGTCAAACATTTTTCAACTCATATATGAGTATATGTGGTAATTAACCATGAATTTCACAGCAAAGTATGTTCACACTAAAGAGAAAATTGGAAATGAAACCACACATTGCATGATCATAGTCTAAAATATGCTTTCTAACTTTCACATCAAATATGCTTACTGCCACAATTTCACTAGTTATTAGAGTTTGCAAGCCCAAATGCAATGTGTATTTGGGTTGGTTTCTCCCTCAAATACAAATACATCCATGTGTTAAAATTCAGAAATGAAGCATAACAGCAGGCCAAGAACCATTAAAGAAGGTCACTACTGTCAGTTGGCCTTTTGGTGGTGCTGATTCCATTGGGCATTTCTTCCACCAGAAATTTGTACTTTCCACTTAGCACTTGTAGGTAGATAAAAACTAGAGAAAATGTTACTGAAATTTGGTTTGGGGTTACTTGTGGTCGGGAACTACTGTTTTATAACTGTCCTCCATTGCATTTGATTTTGAGATTTGGTCTGTTTTTCATTATTATATTATAATGTTGATGGTATAATTATGACGGAAAGGAAGGCTGTACTGTGAATAAAATTCAAAAGCTTAATCACAGGACAATGGATTTCAGACATTGTTTTTCAGATGATTGTCAATACTGGATCAAGGTTCAAATCAATATTAGAAAAGAGAAAATTAGTTTTGGGCTGACACATAGAATTTTATTTGACAGTATAATTCAGACCACTGCTTGATTATTCAGAAACTTATCATTTATTAGATTCTCCATTATTCGTACCTTCATAACTCAAGAACTGAATGTTGAAAGAACACATTCTTTGACAAGTCAAATTCTAGAAAGGTTGACAAGAAAACTCTGAAATATGTCTGAACACACTTCTTTTTCAACAATGTGGAAGAATATTTTACTTCTCAGATCACTGAGCATATGTCTGTCCTTTAGAAAGAGATTCATTTCATGCCATTTGTTCTCAGACCTACCTTTTCCAAAAACCTATGCTTTGCCCTCAACTACTTTCCCCTTGGCTATCTCCTTCAGTTCTTTAACTACATCATGAACTGCTTCTCATAGAAAACCATATACTGCATGGTCAGCATCAATGCCTAGGATCTTAGTAGCACGGATAACAGAAAATGTCTATAATTTCTGGGAGTTGGATACTCTTCCCTTCCTAATTCTAATTCTGAATCAAATCACAATTAGCATTTGCAATCAATATTGGGACTGTCAGGAATTCCTCCAACTTATCAAAGGAAAAAAGGTATACCTGCTAATAATTTAAAAGTGGTAATGTCTCATTTGAACACTGCAGGCTTTTACTGTCCAATGTATCCCCAGTTTCTTTCCTCTAACTAGCACAGGTTTCTATGCCAGGAGTTTTAATCTAAAACAGGCATAGGGAAAACACTGAAGAAAAGAAGATATTATGATATGGTTAAGCAGAGAAAGATTAATTTGTGATCACTTTATTTATTATATTTTCTTTGGCTTGGTTTCAGTAAAGCAAAAATGGTTAACCTATGGTTCATATGCAACCACTGAAGTCCCTATCCTGCCCTGGTTTATGCCACCAAAACTTGGCAGCAAAACTGCTAAAATCTGGTTTAAAAGCCATTGAAATAAGCACTTGTTTTAAAAGAGTTTCTGCATAAACAAACTTGCAACAGTACACTTAGTAGCCAGCCAGGAAAGATCCATTAGAAGATACATATTCTATTTGTTTTAACATTTCTTTGCCATCAAAACACATCAGATTGCTTTGCAAATGAATTTGGGAAGTAGAACCCATGGCCAGTACTGGGGCATGAAACTAGCTCCCAGCTTCACCCAATCAACAATAAACTAGAGGCAAGGCTCACCTACTTTCTGAAATGTTTTTGCATGGAACTTATTCATATTTTTTCTCCTACCTCTGAACTAAAACAAAGGTTTTTCTCAGGCAAACTGATCTTTTTTAAAAAAAAACAGACAAGCAGATATCTGTTTTTCTAAACACCCCATGCCATCTCAGGAATTATGAATGGAAAATATCACCAAATACCTTAATGAATTGCAGTATCAATAAACATGGAGATACTGTACTGTTGATCACACAAATGTATTGTTGTAACTTTCAGGTAACGTAAGTTGATTCAAAACCTAAAATTTTGGCAAGAAACATAAGCTTTAGTTCTTACTAAAGAGCATAAGAGTACCCAATATACGAGTAGCCCCATGTCATCCTGCATCCAAACAATACTTATTTTTTGGCATTGTCCCCAAATGCCAGTACCTTGTATTAACCACACAAAGAAGACATCACTGAATTAATACCACTAATACCACTATATATAAGCAAGTTTGAAAAACTCATAGTGACTAAAGAAATTACACCTTTAAAGAGTATTTTTTTAACTTTCAAAAATATGCTATCCTTTCCATTAACTATATTTTCTGTTTCCCATTAAGAAGCATCATGCTAATCATAGCTTTTAGCTGGCTGTACTCACAAAACCCAAAGAACTAGCCAATAGAAACTGTCCTTTATGGCACACTATGTGGTAATAGTAACTATAAGGAATTGTATGGAGCTTCAGCTTCCGCTGTCGACGGGCTGAGCTAATGACATTTAACACTTGCAGAGCTATGGCCTGTGTGTGCTGTGCGTTGCTTCACTTCTCATCTCCCATGTTTTTCTTGGCTGGCACTGACATAGCCCTAGGATCATTCTGCTGGCCTGAGCCTAGGAATAGCTAGCTACAGAATATGATTTGAATAGTGAGTATGGGGCCAGAATAGTGAACTGCTTGGGAGACAATGAGGCAGTACTTGTTCACTAGTATTAGAAAAGGACTGAATTCGTATTCTTTGTCACTCGTTATGCTGGCTAGGTTGATGGGAACTATGGTCTAGTGTGCCAGATATTCTTCACCCTCTGCATTAGAGATTCCAGAAATACCCCATTTCCTATTTACAGATTGAAATTACTAATTAATATTTATTTATATGTGCTCCATTTTAAAACAACTCTTTAAAATATGTATATTATTATTACTCTTAAATAATCATCTTATTTTATTTATTTATATGTTTAGCTCTGGACTGTGTTAGTGGAATTATAAAATACACCAGTGGGCAAATGTATTTTATTTGGAATATATAAAAGTCTGCTCAATTTGTAATTTCTTCTTGCAAGACACCGTGTGGTTGAAAGAAGGATAAATGATGGATTTAAAGTTTAAAAACTGTTTTTTGATCACATTGTGAAGTTAAACCTCATTCTGTTTGTTTTTTTAAAAAAACTATCAACTGGGAATACTTTATTCTGCTTCAGTTTCAAAGAGGGCAGAGTGTATTGATAAAGTAGCTGCTAAATATTGAGAAAATAACAGGTTCACACACTGGTATCTTAGAGCAGATATCATATAGCTCGCTACTTCTTTGGGTTTGTATTTAGAGTGTTGTTGACTTGATTGTTTTAAGTACACCTTGATAATTCTGAATACAGAAACACCAGATTTTTATATCAGGTCATTTATGGATTGAGACTTAAGTGTGAATACCGATAGGTATTCAAAACATCTAGAACTTCCATTAAAAAACTCCTGCTTCAGATTCAAACAAGTCTTCTATAAAGCCTGCCTTCATTTATTTTGTTCTTTGATGTGTCTTCAAATTGTTTCCAACTCATGACAATCCTAAGGTGAACCTATCACAGGGATTTCTTGGCAGCATTTGTCTTCCTCTGAAGCTGCGAGTATGACTTGCCTGAAGTCACCCAATTGATGTCTATTGCTGACTGGGAACTCAAACCCTTGTCTTCAGAGTTGCAGTCTAATCCTGAAATCATTACAGCACACTGGCTCTCTCCCATTTTTGCACATTCCATTTATTGATGTTCACTGCTGCACCTGACACTTTTATTAAAATGAATTTATGCTCCCAAAGTATCCTGTTACCAGCTCTGAAGTTTATCACCGCACCCCAAAACAAAAAATCGTGACTAATAGAATTCTGTGTTCTTCTCCACCCCTCCAATATTAGCTGCCAACTCCCCTTCAGTATAGGTCAGTGTTATGCATCAGCTGTTGTTCTTTACTACAGTGTTAAGAGTTGTACCAATGTGAACTCAGTTATCTACTTGCCTGGGATTTGAAACCAAAGTTGTGAGTTTCTACTGGAACAAGCAAAGGATGAACTAGAATAATTTGCATCATGCAGCCTCAACTCACTAAAGCAGCGAACCGCTTTAAATCCGGTTTCTGCCTCCTGCAGAATTCTGGGGTTTGTAGTTTAGTGAGACCCAGGAACTCTCTTACTGAGCAGTTTAAAGGCCCCTCCTTAAACTACAAGTCCCAGAATTCTGCAGGTGGAAGAAACTGGATTTAAGGTGGATCCATACTCTAGTGTGATGAGGTCCCAAAATGTTGTGGAGTTGGATGCATGATTCCACAGCTCACTGGCTAACATTTACTACAGTTAAGGTCAACTTGCATTGTGCGTGAAGTACCAGTTTACCTATCAAGGAGTGAGAAACTTCACCTCCTGTAGATGCAACTGTGGCAGACACAGCAGACAAGACCTGCTGGAAGAGATCTGACAGCTAAATGAGCTGTTGGAATTGAAAAACCATCTAAAGACCTATCTCTTCCGGCACACCTACCCAGCGAGTTTTAATTACGAATTTTAAATCTGTGTCTTATGTTTAATCTTTGTTCTGTGTATTTTAATATGTATTTTGTAGAAATATGTTTTAATATGTGTATTTGTAGAACATTTTTAGATAGTGTGTTTTTAGCGGTGTTGTAACCAGCCTTGAGCCTTGAGGAGGCGGGTAAGAATTATATTATTATTATTATTATTATTATTATTATTATTATATGCATTTTTAAAAGACACATCTGCCACAAGGTGAGTGTTTATTTTTTATTAAGCAAAGAAAAGAACAGAGGATTAACATTAGACATCAAATGTTCTATGTACTTAATATATCAGAACGTATGTCAATGCTAACATATGAAAAATATCCCATTATGTCTAAAAAAAATTAGTATAATCCTGGCCTGTAAATAACAGAACTACTGACTCCTAGTAATGCTTACTTTTAAATTCCTATGCTAGGTTGAGTTGTTATGCAAGTGGGAGAGCTTTATATTTAACTCATGTGTGATGTCTGTCAAAATAAGTTATTTCTATGATACTGGATTCAAGCGAGAACAAGGAGAATGTATCATTTATGGGAGGACTGTTGGAGCTAGACCTTGATGGGAGAGGGCTTTTCATGCCCTTAAGAAATATGCTTTCATTCTTCTCATAGGTGAGAATGGCAGACACTTATATACTTAAAGTGTGATATGACCAGAGGTATCTCTGTGGAAGTGATGAGGCCTGCTATTTATTTATTACTTATGTTTTCTTCAGTTCATAGAACTCTCAGAGCCAGTACTCCTACACACCTTCCATAATGCAATTCCAGATTATCGCTTTCTTTGTCTCATATCCCTCATTGGGAATTGAGTGTGATTCTGTTTTGACCTTGGTGTGGAATTTCTGGGATCTCACATAGGTTCTACTACAACTCCTACACCTCCTTTCCACTGGTCATGCCAGCAGAGACTCCTAGGAGTTGAGGTCCCTTTGGAAGGCCAACCCAAACCAATAATCTACATTGTCCTATGTGGGTACCATTTTGTGATCACACTGCAGAAGGGACAGAGAACATGTTGGTTTCCATATTTTGAGCTACCATTACTACCAGTCTTAGTAGAGTCAATAATGGATGAGGGACAATGGGAGTTGCTGTTCAACATCTGGAGGTCTATACATTTCTCACACTTCCACAATTTGAGAACTCCTCAAAGCCCGCTTTAATTTGTATACTATTAGAGAAATCAGGAATCCATATGTTCTTGGGAAGGAATAACTTGAGTAACATGGATATGGTTTGCATAAAGAATATTCCTGGTTGACTAGCAGTTCCTGTTAAAAAGAACAGCTAATGTGTGATGGGAAAGACCTTTGCCCAATAATAATAATAACAACAACAACTACTACTACTACTACTACTACTACTACTACTTTATTTTTGTATCCTGCCTCCATCGTCCCGAAGGGACTCGGGGTGGTGCACATGGGGACAAGCCCAGACAACAACAGATTAAAATACAGATAAAAATTTAAAACATAATACATAAAAACATAAAACAACACCTCCCACTGCTGCCTGTCAGGATAGATAATAATGTTCGAGATAGAGGAAGAATCTGAGGATCTGATATAAATAACCTACCATATGTACTCATGTATAAGTCAAGGGCATGTTTTGGGGCCAAAATTGTGGATTTTGATATACCCATAGATAAGTTGAGAGTCATTCTGTGGAGAGAGGAAAGCACCAACAGCCCTGTGCGTGGGGCAGTTACTCCTGGCTGCTACCACAAATTTCTTATCCCGGCATTCAAAATGGCCAGAAGAAAGCACCATGGTGAAGACACTAGAAAGGATCTGGCCTTCTATTAAGTTCTCCTGGGACAGACTAAGCCATTGCCTTTCTCCACTCTGTTTAGAGAATAGGCTCTTTCCTTTTTTTGATAAGTCAAGGTACACTACCCACACTAATCACTGGATAAGCTGACCCAGTTTTTTTGGGTTGATCTTTTTGACTAAAATTTCTAGACTAGCACAGATGTAGTAACTATTTAATAGAAATTAAATATTTACATTGGGAAATGTTTACAAATCAAAACACATATTCTCTAAGAGAGTGTGTCGGCTTATTTTTAGTGTATATATCTGCAAACTGTTCTAACAAGAGCTTTGTATCACTAGTATCTATTGCTTTCCCCTACTATTTATTTTGCATTATATTTCTGATCAGTACTATATCTATCCCAAAGACAGATTACCTTATGGATATATAGTGTAGTCCTGCACACATTTTGAATGACAAATTAAAGTGCCTCATCATGAACAAATCTGCAGCTGAGCACCCACAGAAATTAGCAAGAGGCTACAGCCTTCCCTCAATTGTCTGGAAGACTCCAAAATGCTGTTTAGATTAAGAAACATATAACCTTCTTACCATCATCAATATCGAGACTGCTCCTTCACTCTAGTCTTTATAGGTAAGAGTTTTACAATTACAAAGAGCAGGGGCAAAATGTTCCCAAAAGGAACCAGAATGAGTTATCCTCCTAAAGAAGACAACACTAATGTGACTTCTTCTACATATTTGGTAAATATACATTAAATTAATGGAAGAACAAAATTATTAACTCTCTATTGCAAGCACATTTTATGGATACTTTTAGTAGCACTCCAAGAAGTAATTAAGTGCATTTGTCTCATCCACATTCAAGAACAGGGTGCAACCTCACAGGGCCTTCTCAGTGGTGGCCCCCTAGCTTTGGCACTCCCTCCCCGGGGAGATTAGATTAGCCCCCACTCTGTCCACTTTCCGCAAGGACTTGAAAACCTGGATGTTCCAATGGACCTTTGAATGACAATTTTAGTCCCTGATCAGGTCTGCCCAGCCTTAATTTATTGATTAGGTTTTCTCAGCACTTTACCCCAGCCTTGGCCCTATAGTCTACATTTTGCACAAGTCCTTGCCCTTTCCTCTCAAATCTGATCATGCCCACAATGTCCTGGTTTACTGGTTCTTGATGTTGGTTGGTGTATTTTTATGATGTTTTAACTCTGTTTTTAATTATTTTAATTAGATTGTGTGTTTATTAAGTTTTTAATTGTATTTTAGTTTGTAATCTTTGTTTAGGTTGGGCTTGGTCCCCATATAAGCCTTTGGGGAGATGGTGGTGGGATATAAAAATAAAATTATTATTAACTTCTGGTTAGTGAAATGAGAGGGATGATTCCTTCCCTTCTGTAGCTCTGAATGCTCACATGACCTGCAGTGGAGGAACAGAAACATTTATAGCAGTTCTTCAACAGAGAAAGGAATTGCAGGACAGAAAATAAGAAATTACTCTCCTGATACCATATACCACTTAGTAAAATGTTGAGTGTGAACCAGCAAGCTGAATGTTTTGTGTTTGCCTATCAGAGCCTCATAAAGAAACTTTTAGGGCTATGAGTAAAAGATATGCCAATATCTTGGAAGCACATCAGAGAGCAAGTATATTTATTAACCCTGTCAGATAAACTGTGTAGCTGGGATACTATATTTTTTCACTTCAGATTTTCAAAACTTTCAATACATTTATGTTAAAACTGAACGTGTAATTGAATATTTTTAAAACAGTAGACAAGTACAGTGATGGTTCAGGAAGGAAAGTGTGAATATGCATGATGATGATACACTGGTCATGACTCGTCCTTATCAAGCAGCTGCTTTGACGCTACATGCCTTCCTAGGGCTGTTGCAGGGTATAGTGCAGTGAAAAGATAAACACCTGAAAGGCCAGATGGAACTTGAGAGTTGCAGTCAGGCTCTTAAGCCCTCATTTAAAGCAATGAAGCTATAAAGTGCTCACCTTTTGCTGTCTTGTGATCTACATGCTTCAATATATTAGAAATAACAAATTATTCACAGGTACAATTAAGAATCCTATAATCATTAAAAAAAACATACTCTCACACCAAAGGAGCGATAAAGATTGTTAAGGAGTGCTTGGACTAAAATATTAATAAAGCACCTGTGAGCTTACATATAGGTGAAATGCTATGCAACAAATTAAAGCCTCAAATAGAAATTAACTTACAAAGCTAGAGGCAATGGGGCTAGATGAGAAAGTTTGAAAGTGAAACCGAAAATCTCAGAAGACACAGAAATGTCTGCCTAATACCTTATTTGTTCTGTGTGTAACTTAAAAAGCTTATGCATACTAAAAATTTCAGAGGCTATTTAAAAATCAATTTATTCAGTCCTCAGATACGATTGGTATTAATGTGTGCTTGGTACTCTTTTCTCCATAATTCAGTACAGTAGAGTCTCACTTATACAACATAAACAGGCTGGCAGAACGTTGGATAAGCGAAAATGTTGGATAATAAGGAGGGATTAAGAAAATGCCTATTAAACATCAAATTACATTATGATTTTACAAATTAAGCACCAAAACATTATGATTTACAACAAATCAACAGAAAAGGCAGTTCAATACATGGGGAAATTAAGTAGTAATTACTGTATTTACAAATTTAGCACCAAAACATCGCAATGTATTGAAAAAGCTGACTAAAAAAACATTGGCTACTAACAAATTGACCACAAATAAAGATAGAATTGCATAAAATGAACGTACAGTGACAACATTTTCGGATAGAATTGCATAAAATGAACTTATAGTAACATTTTTGGAAATTAAATCCCTAAAAAGTTCAATCCTTGCTGCCTAGAGAAACAGCTGTGGATCCGGGCTGGAGGCAAACTGTGTTTGATAATCCAGAACGTTGGATAAGCAAATGTTGGATAAGTGAGACTCTACTGTATTTGCAATATAGCATTCTGATGTTAAGAATGTAGGACAATTGTACCAAAGCATTCCAGGAAAACAAGAGGCGAAATTATCCCCTTGTATGCTACTGCTAAGATCAGGGGTCCCCAAACTAAGGCCCGGGGGCCGGATGCAGCCCTCCAAGGTCATTTACCTGGCCCCCACTCTCAGTTTTAGACTTAGGCTTGCCCAAAGTCTGAAATGACTTGAAGGCATACAACAGTCCTAATTAACTTGACTATCTCATTGGCCAGAAGCAGGCCCACACTTCCCATTGAAATACTGATACGTTTATGTCGGTTAAAATTGTTTTTATTTTTAAATATTGTATTGTTCTTTTATTGTTGCTGGGTTTTTTTGCACTACAAATAAGACATGTGCAGTGTGCATAGGAATTTATTTGAATTTTTTTTCAAATGATAATTCGGTCCCTCAAAAGTCTGAGGGGCCATGAACAGGCCCTCCACTTAAAAAATTTGAGGACCTCTGGCTAAGATTAACAGTCTGAACAGACAGCATTAAAGACATGGGCATTTTCATTTTGTCCTGGAAATAGAGTGAGGGAAGCGAAGTGCGCCCTTGGATTTCATGTATCTTTCTGAGACAGTTTTTGCCACCCTTAACCCCTTCCCAACAGATCTTTTCTACCTCCTCCCCTCAAAGTGAATTAAGATAGAAGATCCATAGCTTCATCCTTTAAATGAACTGCAACCCACCAAAGGTGCCCAGCTTTTCCTCTTCTTTTGAGGGCATTTTTAGCATATGAGATAAGGCAGCCATTACAGCATATAAACTCTGCAGTTTCCAACTCCTGAACCAGAGAGAGATAAATCTATATTTTAATATTTATGTAAGTGCTATTTCTGTCATCCTTATGTTGCAATACAGCACAGATAGATAAATTATTTTCCTCCAGAAATTTTTAAACTAGAATTCCCACCAACCCTAGTTCAGTAGTAAAAGATGACAGGAGTTGCAGTTCAACATCTTGATCACTTTTATTACATCAATTTACTCCATATATGAAAATACCCTTAAGTGACCTGATTGCCTAAATTAGTTGCACATCAGGTAATCTGTTATTTAACAGAAGGCTTACTTTCCAGACATTGTTTCTCAGATGTCTTGCAGCTTCACAATTTAAAGAAGTAGACGTGTTATGGCTTTGAAAGCAATAGCCATTTCAAAGACGACTGAGTACAGTATATACAAATGAGTGTGTGTATACACTTACACGCACATACACACATACATACATACACACCTATATGCATAAATAAGATAAAATAAAGAGAGAAGCAAGCAAGCTTTCAGTTCCTTAGAATAAACACAGCATATTATATGGTATGTTGAAAGTAATTAAAAAATCCTTTTCTTTGTGATGAAATAAGCATGCAAATTTTGTAGGGAATCTTGTATCAACTTTGAAACTAATTGAGAGAAAGAAGTCTGTAGTTTTTGTACCCAGTTTACCTTCATCAGATGCATCCTATACATCCAGTATACACAATCCTAATATATTATGTGTCTGATGAAGATAACATACATAAAAACGTCTACTACAAAGTTCTTAGTTTCAAAAGTGATACAAGGTCACATATTGTGAAAGGGTTTTCCTTAATCTGGAGTAATGAATAGTGGCCACACAGAACAGTACACAACTAGATGAATAATCCATGCTCGCCACACTCATTGGCTGGCACACCATTAGTGGCATATGCAAGTCTAAGTTAGCCTTACATCTCCATGTTTGGTGACTATGGGGGTTGGGATTCTTTTCCTCCACCAGCAGTGTCCAAAATTCCCCTAACCTTTAGTAAAGAAATTGAAGTCCACTTTGCATTTTGCATGTGGGAAATGAGGGAAGATCAGATAAATATCTGGCTATGTCACCATAGCTAAATGTGAATTATTACATCAGCCACGGAGACCTCTAGAACCTGGCCAACCTCAGTGGAATCAGTAATTGCTTTGCATCTGGCTATAGGGTCATAATCACATTACAGGAACACAGCCAGATGCTTCTGTGATTCTGCTGTCTGCTAGGCACAGCATGGCCAGGTGGCTTCAGAAGCTCAAGGATAGGTCCAGGGAATGTTAAATGGCTTAGCATAGCATAGTTCTGCATGTGGAATTATCATGCTATACTAAGCCATGCAGGATTGTGGTTATTATCTGATAACTCTTTTTAGAGCCCTTAAGTTGCTACAACAATATTCCTGCTCTCTTTTTATTGATAGGTTGCAATTCCAATATATCTAAAGAGATTAAGAATTAAAGGATTCTTATGCTATGTTTTTTTAAATTCTGGTTGGGGTGGATTGCCCTTTTTATGATATCAGGGAAGTGATTATTTTTCTTTCACTTGAAGTAAACAACAGCAGTAAAATATAAAACAATTCATATATAACATGTAGATTGTGTCCATACAGGCAATACCCTATGTATATTAATACAGTAAAATCTTCAAAATAGCAGCTGTATTCAAGACTATGTTCATGATGTAATTATTGGTTCTGAAAGAGCATCCTTCCTAATTACAAAGTGAGATCTGATCAGGAAGCAGTTTTCTTTCCTATTCGTCTTGGTTGGTTTCTCTAAATGCATAATAGGTGCTATAGTCATGTTTCTTGTTTGAGAAATTAGTACAGTAAGTTATCAGATATGTTAAATAGTGGTGTGAGACAGTCAAAATGTTACATCAGGAATGAGGAATATCTGTATCCCCAGATGTTGGTGGTTCAACCCCAACATTGGTTATGATGGTTAGGACTGATGGATTTACAGTCCAAAGTCTGTAAGGTAAACTTTGTCTGCCCCTGCAATAAAGTAATCTGATGCCCTTTTTGTCTTATTTGCTAATGTTTTTAATTGTCCAAGTCTTTATAAGCTCCCATTACACCAAAGATTTATATGTAGGGTATCCCAAAAGTCACCAGACACAGGGAAATTGTAGCTAAACGTATCTTTTTAAAAACAAAATATTCATTACAAAATACTCTCTGTGTTGGCCACCTCTTTCTCCCCCACTCATGGTGAACACATTCCAATATATCTGTTGTTATGCAAGTAATTGCATTTTGAATGTGTTCCAAGTGATCCGTGATCTTTTCCTTGTACACCATGGTGTTTAAGTTTTTCCACAAGTAAAACTCAAATGGGGAAATATAATATAATATGGGTTTGCTCATTTTTCCTATGTCTAGAGACTTTTGAGACACCCTATATAACACCTTAAATTCATTTTGGTGTAAAAGTACATCTAAATTATTTTCACAGAACTGGTAGTTTTTCCAAAAGTAACTTGAACTCAGCCTTACATATGTGACTTTGAAAACAAGGTACAATACACCAACCTATGTACAATAATACATGGCTTCCTCAATATGCAAACACCAAATAAAATATGTAAAAAATGAAATAGTGGTTAACTTATAAAGACAGGAAGATAATCAATCTCAATTACTAAAAACCAAACCTTTCATGATTTTAAGAGGACAAATGAATGCACTCCAAACGGGAATATATGGTGCAGTACAGAAAGAGTGGTTGTCCAGTTCACAGGTTGTTCCTTCGCATATATAAGAACAGAGAAGTTAGCTGGGGTAACCTGCATAAGGAATTTCTGTTCACAAAAATTACTTATGTCTTTTTGGAAGAATGTTTTATTGAAATAAAAGTGACTGGTTTCCTAATAATTGGAAAGAATTAAAAGTTTGCGAACAGGAATTCCACTTGCATTTTCTTTTTTTACTTTTTAGTATTTTCTTTATTGTGAAAGAAAACAGAAGACAACATTGCTTCAGTTGCCAAATCCATATGGGATGGGGTAATCTTATTTACAGTGTTGCTCGCTATATCCCCAGGGTAAAACTGAACATAGCCGTAAAAACAGCAACTAACTGAATTCCTTATCAGTTTCTGGCTAAATATTTGTTTAAGAAAACAATATGATAATGTACAAAAAGCAAAGTTGTCAGTGAGTACCATACATGGTGTATAACTCGACCGCATGTGTAAGTTGAGGATAAATTTTAGGGGCCAATTTATGGACTTTGAAATGACCCTTGGATAAGTTGAGGGTCATTTCATGAAAAGGGGAAAGCGCCAGCATGGTCCTTGCTACCACCATCACCATTTTCCCACTCAGGTATTAAAAAAGGCCTTTCACCACTATATACAAGAGATGGTGATGGTTCTTTCTTTTTGATAAAAGGTTCATTACTAATTCTTAGGAACCATTTCCTTCTTTGAGCAGAGTCGTGACAGGCAAAAGCTTAATTTGTCCTGAGAGAACTTTTTAAAAGCACGGAGCCCTCTACTCTTTATACGCTCCTTTGAGAAGAAGCATCATAGAACTGTCTCCATCATTTTCCCCACATAGGGATTCATAAAGGCCAGAAGTGGTGTCATAGTAAATAAGAATTAAGGTGCAGTACTTATGTTGACCCATCAATAAGCCAATCCAGGTTTTTGAGGTTGACTTATTTACTAACATTTTTAGATTTATACATGAGATTATATAATTTATTTTTCCAAGAACTACAGCTAAAAATACTGTATGCTATGCTGTACTGAAATTAAATAGAAAAGGAGGCATTTTCCAGATATTCAGAAAAGTGACTAAAAAAACCAGTTCAATTTTTCATTTTATTTGAAAATGCCAATCCAAATGCCTTTAGATTGAGCACTATGTAACACGTAAACCTTAAAATATACAGATTAGAATCAAGTAAAAAGATGCTCATGTTTATTTCATTTTTCAAATAAGCCTAAAGGAAACAATCTCTATCAAAAGATATGAAAACTGATTTCCAGAAATATACATGGAAATAAAAAAACACAAGGGTTTTCTGGCTTTAGTGTTATCATTTTCAATATATTATGTATGTTGTATGTTACTGAGCTCATTCAGGTTTACTTTCAAGTGACTGTAGGCTCATATGTGTAATGAGATCAATTTGATTACAGTACAATCATAAGCCCTGTTAACACATTTTTTTGCAAATTGTGACTATGGCTGTTCTTTCAGAATACATTTGGGTTCAAGATAATATTTAGGGGTTTTCAATTAAATGAACAGATAGCTTATTTAGCTTGTTTGAATCCCCTTCAGGGGAGATAAAGAAGGGTATAATAATAATAATAATAATAATAATAATAATAATAATAATAATAATAATAATAATATCACCAACTTTCCTCTGTGCTGTTGAAGCCACAAGAGTTGGATATGTTCTAAGGAGGTTTTTCTCAAACTGTTAGATAGGTCTCCTTAGGTCATCAGGAAGAGATGTGATAAGATCCTGAGGCAGATTACCAGCCAAAACAAAAATGGGCTTATTACACTTTAAAAAGGGACCCTTACTGATTCACAGCATGATCCACAAATAAAAGTTACTTTATTCCAGTAGTGACAATGCACAAGGTTTTCATGGGAAGCAGAGGCAAGCCTGAGAACCACTTATTATAGGGCACACTGAATTCATATAGGCCAACAATGAACTCCAACAGATTTTGTTAAAACTACCTGTGAAATATATATTCACAAACATGTCCTCGGATCTTATATCCTACAAGGGCATTGCAGCAAGGTCGACAAGGTTATGCTTCTAAAGACAGAAAACTTGAAAACTACTTGACAAAAGTCCATTAAAGTGGGATCACAATTACCCATTCTTGGTTTATAAGTATACAGATTATAGATAAACACATTTAAAAAACTAAAAATGGCTCCATTTTATAAGACTGGTTAATGGACTAGAAGCTATGGTTACCTTCTCCAGTATTTGGCTATTATGCATGACTTGTGTACAACTTTCAAACATCTTCCAAATATCTTCAAGTGTCAACAAGGAGAATAGTTATGTGGCAAAGCATATACTAAATATGTCAAAGATATAAAAAAAATCTAGATGAAATAACTACGGCAGTCCAATATAAACATGAAACTAAAGAAAGTTCCCTGACTATAACACTGATTAGGATGGTCTTCATCACTGCCAGATGTTCCAGAGGACAAATGATCAAAAAAGCAATTTTTCTACTGCCCTTGTAATAATACTGATGTCAGTCAGTGGTCATATTATTTTCTAATTTCTTTAGATAAGATAATCTGAAATTAACTCATGGTTTCACCTCGGACTACAGGGAAGAGCTGTTGTCAGGGGCACACTAGCTCTTACTGGAATTCTGTAAGGCCTCATTGCCTTTGTTACGCCTGCAATCCAATTTTAGAGTGGACACTATTTATGTTCTTCTTTAGACTTCCTGTTTTAACAGTGTCTTACAGGCCTGTAAAAAAAGGTGAAGCAAGCCAAAAACACCTGGGGGGAAAAAAAGAATGTCTAAGAACATATTACAGAGTCTTGGGGACACTACTGACTCTTTTAAATGTTAAAAACAGCCATCAGAATTGGTTTGTGTGTGTTACATACACTTGCAACAATTTCACTGGGGTACAATATCTATACTTTAGAAATAACTAATCTAACAGAAATTGTTTCCTAAGCAACATCTTCTGTTAAATTGAAGGGAGTCTGAAACTAGCATAATGTGATGAGAGCCATACACAACTAGGTTTTGAGAAAGATCCTTAGCTATCAGAACAGGACACCTACAGTATGAAAATTGTAAAGTGACCACAAATCAATATTTATTAGACATAATATGTACTTCACAATCTACCGTGTTTCCCCGAAAATAAGACAGTGTCTTATATTAATTTTTGCTCCCAAAGATGTGCTAGGTCTTATTTTCAGGGGATGTCTTATTTTTCCATGAAGAATAATTCACATTTATTGTTGAACAAAAAATGAACATTTATTATATACTGTACAGTAGTTATCACAAACCAGCATAACCAGACAAACTGTGAATCCTATCAAGAATTTCTTGTTACTACCATTATTTCCATGTACAACTGGTATGTACATTTACCAATCCTGCATGCTCTGGTGTTGTTTGGCAGGTGCTGGGCATGCTTCCAAACAAAAACTTTGCTAGGTATTACTTTTGGGGGAGGCCTTATATTTAGCAATTCAGCAAAACTTCTACTAGGTCTTATTTTTCAGGGATTTATTTTCGGGGAAACAGGGTAGCTCTCCACGTAACTCAACAAAAGGCAACTGAATACAAATGACTTTGAAGTAAGAGAAAAGCCATCTCTAATCACTTCCTATGTGTATGGTGCCTGGGATGTGAATGTGCACTCCATACTCAACTAAATAAACCCAATATGCCAAATTTGAGAAACCAAAAGAGAACCTACAAAGCATGCATAAAATCTGGAACTATGTGACAGAAGAACCAAATGAACTAAAGATATTGTTTGCAGATGACCCAGTTCCTCTGTTCTCTGCTACAGGGATTTCAATTAGTATGGTGATGGGCACAGGTACTTTCTCCTCTTAAGTCTATAAAGTACGTACTTTCAACAGTGCTTCTTAAGTTATCTGATGTGGAGAATCAACATGTTCTTTTCTCCCAATGCACTAGTATATTTGTGTCCATTGGGTTTTGTTTTGGATTGGGGTCTTTTTTTGTCTTGGAAGTCTTCTAGGGTCTGGCAGCAGATGGCTTGAGTATCATCACAATTTCATGGACCACAATGTTGAGTAGCATGACTTTAAAACACAGGACACAACTTTTTTCCTGGCAGGTCTCTTTCACAAAGCTAAGAAAGTGGTATGAACTACTCGAGTTTACTTTGGAAGGAAAATCATTTAATTGTTATAAATATGAAATAAGCAAAAATGAAAATTTATTTTTAAAAAATGTCAGTGACCATAACACTGAGAATTGATTTTTTTTGGCTCATTTTTTCCACACACTTTATCAATGTATATATTTTATAACAGAGGATTATACCTAAGGTGTGTGTTTTTTTTTACACTTAACTGGCACTCTCAAAATGCCAATTGCAGCTTGTTTGTGGAAGATGGCCCATATTACCAAATCCCCAATTGACTGCACTATATCCATTATGTTCTAGAAATTTCTCAATACTTAAGGACAGATTTTCAAAGGGGCTATGGCCTATGTTGAAAAAAGATCTAGAGATATAGTGTCCAACTTTCTATAAAGGCATTAACTCTATTACATTCAGGCCATAGCATCTAGTGTGTTTGGCAGGGAAGGCTCTAGTCCAGTGGTTCCCAACCTTTGGGCCTCCAGGTGTTTTGGACTTCAACTCTCAGAAATCCCAGCCAGCTTACCAGCTGTTAGGAAGTGTGGGAGTTGAAGTCCAGAACACATGGAGGCCCAAAGGTAGGAAACCACTGCTCTAGTCCATGAAGCTAGGAAGCTCTTGTTCATTAAAAGTATGCAATATTTTGTAAAGCCACAAAATTATGTTAGAATTTAGTAACAAATCCTCTTTAGAACTGTGTGAAATTGTTGCATTTGTGAATACAGGTATAAATCCAATTGCCACCCCCAACTAGATCAATCGAATCTATTGAATTCATGTTCAACTACCAAGTTCAGATTAGTTTTCCTAATTGTGGGTAATAACTGGATTTAGGCCACAGTTTGGTGGCCTAAACAAGGATACGTGAGAACATTTCTGTGAAATGGAAGCAATACAGGAACAACAAAAACAATAACAAAAAGTGACACTTCAAATATGGCTGCTTATATATTAAAGCATGTTAGGGAAAACAATCAAGAGCAATGTTTGGCTGAAAACTGGAACTTCAGGAGATGCAAATTTTAAAGGAATCCTAGACTGAGAGTACCAACTATATCTATCTATCTATTTATCTATCTATCTATCTAGTGAAATTCACTTTTGGGGGATGGCTAAATCTGTTGTCTATAACAGAAAGTAACTAAACTGTGTTGTTAGCATGGTAAAACCTCTCCTATGTTGTTATGAAGTGTGCATTAATCAGCACCAAGTAACTTCCCTGAAACTTAATATACTGCGATACTGTTGCTAAAATTAGCTCTTTTACTTTGTGGCCTATTTTGCAACATAAAAAATTCTCAGAACTTCCAATGCAGCTAAAAATCCAGGTTTTTGTTTTACAATGTCTGAAATCCCAACCATTGTTGAAAGACAACAGAGAGGGGTTAGCAGGAAGTGGTAAACCCCCTTTACTGGTAGACTGGTTCCTCCAGCCCAAAGAGGCCTGTGAGCATTAACCCCAACGACAAATCCCCCGTTCTAGATTCCAAAACAGCTATGAGCAAACTTTGGTCCTCCAGGTGTTTTGGACTTCAACTCCCACAATGAAGTCCAAAACACCTGGAAGGCTGAAGTTTGCCCATGCCTGTTCTAAAATATGACTTTTAGCTGAGGGAAAAGACATTCTCTCAGAGGCTTGGACTCTTATGGACATAAGATTTGAATAGGCCTCCAAATTTCATCCTAATAACTTCAGAAATAGGGAAAGATGAATGAGAATGCTTCCCATAAAATGGAAATAAAACACTGTATTTGCCTTGTTCAGAGGGAGAAGCAATATGGAATGGGAAGTGGGAAATTGCCCACCACACACTCAACACTTTATTCAGAACGACTCTACTCATAGCTGAAGCTAAACTTAAAATACAGTATGTGTAAACTTTTCTTGCTTGCACGCTTCCTAGCCCTCCAATTTAGTGCATTGCTTTAAGTGATCTCCCTTTGTTGCTTTGCTGAGTGCCATGTAAACTGAACCTACAAATAAAACAAAGCATTAATAACACAACTGCTGCATTTAATACAGCGCTGCTCCTAAGCACTCAACCAAGTACAGATCAACAGGGAAAAAATAAAAATAAAGCCCAGAGCAGTGAGGATTAGAGATGAAGCAAATACAAGTTTCCAGCCCCCAAGCTTTCATCATATCCACACAGAATTGTGAGGAAAACAAGATGTTCAAAAATAGCGTTGATCCAAAATACTTTTATTTCAAAAGGAACTTTCGGAGGGTTTGGAGCACTTTGTTTTTTTAAAAAGACAATAGAGTGGGGTTAAGAGGAAGTGGCAAACCCCCATTACTAGTAGAGTAGCTCCTCCAGCCCAAAAAAAACGTCTTGCTGGTACAGTGGAGGGGGACTCCTGCCAAATGGATGCTTTATGTGAAAAGAGGAAACACTAGATCAGGCATGGGCAAACTTGGGCCCTCTAGGTGTTTTGGACTTCAACTCCCATAATTCCTAACAGCCTGTTTGGAATTATGGGAGTTGAAGTCCAAAATACCTGGAGGGCCCCACTAGACCACATGGGGCAAACTCGGGGATCTGCTTCAAGCACAGCTAAGGCAGGTATTATGACGATCCATCATGACGAGGATCACAACTTCCCTTTTCTCCCAGGACTCCTAGTGCAAGATTGTCAAGGAAATCCCTGCTCAGCAATGGGCGGGAAAAGACAAGAGAAAGCTGGGGTGGGGCGGCTAACTTCTTCCTTGGCTGGAAGCTTGAAGAGCGAGGCGTGTGTGTGTTGGATCCACTAGATCCGTATTGCCGCCCTAATAATGGGGGGACACCTTGGAAGTAGAGGAAGAGGCTCGAAAGGGCGGAGAAGGGAGGACTGAAGACCAAGAGGCGGCTGTTAACCTCGCCATTGCACCCCAGGAGCGCGCGTTTATTACCAAATCATTATTACAAAAAGCGTTTAGGGATGGAGATAAGGGAGGAATATAGAGGGAAGACCCTCACGCCTCTCCCAAGGGCGCCGTGGCCTAGTTTTGCCCCCATTTTGCCGCCATTCTCCTCCTCCTCGGCCCGCCCGCCAGGCTTGGCTCGCCTCGGCTCTGCCTGGCCCGGCCGCTTCCATCCGCCATTACTCTTTGTTCCTCCAGCAGCAGAGCCGGGCCAGGAGACCAGGAAGGAGAGGCTCCATTTTAGAAATTAAAAACGCCTCACTACTGAGGGAAGGAAAGCGGGGGAGCGAGCGAGCGTTAGGCCCAAGCTTGGCTCTCCCGCTCTCTCTCTGCCTCCTTCCTTCCCTCGCTCGCTGCCTCAACGGCTGCTGCTCTTGCCGCCGCCCCTCCCTGTTTGCCTCCTCTCTCTCTCTGGTCCGCCTTTGTCTCGGCCTCTCTTTCTTTCCTTCGTGCTCGCTTTGCTTTCTCTCTCCTTCCTTCTCCTCTTACCGGCCAGAGGCTGCTCCGTCACTGCTTTCGTTCGCGCCGAGGCTCTCGCCGCAGTTTTATTCTCTCCCCCACGTAACACACCGCGTCAAACTACACCTCCGCCGCGTCACTCACAGGACACACACACCACGCGCCCGCTCGCTCGCTCGCTCCGGCTCTCTCAGCGCCGGCGACAGCAAGGCCAGGCAGCCAAGGCAAAGCAAGGCAAGGCAGGCAGCAGAGCGGCCGACGGAGGGGAGGGTAAGGGAAGGGGGGGGAGGAGGAGGAGGAGGCCAGGGAGGGAGGGAGCAAGCGCCGCCGAGCATGCCTTCGCTCTCCTCCCCCCTCCCTTCTCTCCTGCCTCGCGCGCACTCCCCCTCCCTTCTGCCTCACGCTCTCTCCCCCCTCCCTTATTATCTGCCTCGCACTCTCCCCCCTCCCTTATTATCTGCCTCGCGCCTTCTCCCTCCTCCCCTCCTGCCTCGCGCGCTCTTTGCCCCCCTCCCTTTTTATTCTGCTTCGCGCTGTCTCCCTTGTCTCTCTACCCTGCGCTCCCCCGCCCTCTCCCTCCACTCCTGCCTCGCGCTCCCCCCTCCCTTCTCTTCTGTCTTGCGCGCTTCCCCCCCTTCCTCGAAGGCCTGTAACCAGAGGAACTGGGGGATCTTCCACACAGCCATATAACCCACGAAATAAAGGCAGATAATCCCACAATATCTGTTTTTGACCTGGAATATATGGCAGTGTGAACTCAGATAACCAAGTTCAAAGCAGATACTGTGGGATTTTCTACCTTTATTTTCTGGGTTGTATGGCTGTGTGGAAGGGCCCAGGGGTTAAGCCTGCAGTGGTGCACAACCTTCCTAATGCCGCACGCAACCCCTTAAGACAGTTGTTTATTTATTTACAACATTTCTACCCTCGCGTTTTGCACCCCGGAGAGGAATTGTATGTAAGGCAGGTTTACATGTCAGTAATAATCTGTAGGAGCCCCGGTGGCGAAGTGTGTTAAAGCACTGAGCTGCTGAAAGGTTGCAAATCCCGGGAGCAGAGTGAGCGCCCGCTGTTAGCTCCAGCTTCTGCCAACCTAACAGTTCGAAAACATGCCAATGTGAGTAGATCAATAGGTACCGCTCCGGCAGGAAGGTAACGGCGCTCCATGCAGTCATGCCGGCCACATGACCTTGGAGGTGTCTACGGACAACACCGGCTCTTCGGCTTAGAAATGGAGATGAGCACCAACCCCCAGAGTCAGACATGACTGGACTTAACGTCAGGGGAAACCTTTACCTTACCTTAATGATCTGATGTCTTCAAACAGTGTGGTTGAACCCGCGGCCCATGGGCCACATGTGGCCCACCAATTCATTTCTGTTGCCCCTTGCCCTTCTGACTGGAAAAATATTTAACATTAGGGGGGGAAATCGTTTCCCTCCTTACTGCTTTAAGTTTTTGAATACAGTATGTAATTCGTTTTCTTTATGGAACGTCTCTGGCCCTCACATTCCTAATCTAAAGTTTGACTGGCCCCCAGTTAACTAAAAGTTGGACCACACTGCCTAACAACACAATGTATACTTAAATAAATATTAAAATAGAAATTAAAAGTATAATAGATAAAGGTAAAGGTTTTCCCCTGACATTAAGTCCAGTTGTGTCTGGCTCTGGGCGTGGGTGCTCATCTCCATTTCTAGGCCGAAGAACCAGCATTGTTCAATAATATTAACAACAACAACAACAACAACAGACGGTAGAGGAAGAGAAACCTGCACTGGAGATTATGTGTAAGACAGTTAAAAACCAATATTGAAGGAAGTCAATAACAGAAAACTGCTTAAAGTGCAAAAGACAAAAAGTGAATACTGTAAAAATATGATGCAGAGCAAAAGAGAAAACTGGCAAAAGAAGCCATTAGAACAAATGCCATCAAAGCCAGAATTGAAAAGTCGATGACAGATCCCAAATGTAGGCTCTGCAAGAAAACAGACGAAACAATGGATCATATCCTCAGCTGCTGCAAGAAGATCACACAGATGGACAAGTGGAGGCATAATACTGTTGCTCAAATTATCCATATGAACTTGTGCCACAAATACCATCTGCCTGTGACAAAGAACCGGTGGGATCACAAGCCTGAAAAAGTTACAGAAAATGAACACGTCAAACTACTTCTAGGACTTCCGAATTCAGACTGACTGAGTTTGGAGCACAATACTCCTGACCTCACGATCGTGTTAAAAAACAAAGTATGGATCTTCGGTGTTGCAATCCTAGGCAACAGCAGAATCGACGAGAAACAAATGGAAAAGCTGACCGATACAAGGATTTAAAGATCGAATTGCAAAGATTTTGGCACAAGCCAGTCAAGTTGGTCCCAGTGGTGATCAGCTCACTGGATGTAGTGCCTAAAAACCATGGCCTGCACTTGAAAACAATCAGCGCTAACAAAATTACCATTTGTCAGTTCTAAAAGGCCACCCTACTCGGATCTGCCAATCCATCACATATTCCAAGACACTTGGGAAGTGTCCGACGTGTGATCCAATACAAAAGCCAGCATAGTTATCTTGTTTGTTGTATACTCAACTTGTTGTGTATCAAATAATAATAATACTTTATTTGTACCCTGTCCTATCTCCCCGAGGGGACTCGGCAGTTTCCAACAAAAGTTACAAAATGGCAAACATTAAATGCCGAAAACGGACAATGTTTCATCTACTGTTTAGATTTATTAATCTCAAAATCTCAAAACTTATAAAACTAAATAAAAGACAATACATAAGTGAACTTAAATAAACATAATATAACCCATCACACACAATTTCCACAGGCTGAAGTAGGTGTCCAATATCTAGGTGAGGATATATATAAAGGTGTACTAGTTTTCCTCCTCTCCATATACTAAGGTGCATAAATGAGTTTAAAAAAGCTTTTTAAAGGAGGGGAGGATGGGGGCCATTTTTTATTTCTTGGGGGGGGGGGAGTTCCAGAGTAAATATAATTCTACTTTATTTATATCCTGCCCTATGTCCCAGAGGGGACTCTGGATGGTTGACAACAGATATCTTCCTTATGGTCCAGCTCTCACATCCATAGGTTAGTATGGGGAATACGATTGCTTTAACTATGCAGACCTGTGTTGCCAGTGCTATATCTCTACTCTTCACTATTTTATCGAGTTTGGTCATTGCTCTCCTCCAAAGAAGTTAACGTCTTCTGATTTCCTGGCTGTAGTCTACGTCTGCAGTAATCTTCGCGCCTAGAAATACAAAGTCTGTCTCTGCCACCACGTTTTCTCCTTCTATTTGCCAGTTATCAATCAATCTGGTTGCCACCATCTTGGTTTTCTTGATGTTTCACTGCAACCCAGCTTTTGCACTTTCTTCTTTCACCTTGGTGATAAGGCTCCTCAGCTCCTCCTCACTTTCAGCCATCAAAGTAGTATCATCTGCATATCTAAGGTTGTTAATGTTTCTTCCAGCAATTTTAACTCCAGCCTTGGATTTATCAAGCCCCGCACATTGCATGATGTGTTCTGCATACAAGTTGGAAAGGTAGGGTGAGAGGATACAGACTTGCCGTACTCCTTTCCCAATCTTGAACCAGTCTGTTAAATAAATAAATAAATGAGAAAAGTTCATGATGCTCGGGAAAATGGAAGGAAAAAGGAAGAGAGGCCAACCAAGGGAAAGATGGATGGTGTCCTTGAAGTGACTGGCTTGACCTTGATGGAACTAGGGGTGGCGACCCATGAGGTCACGAAGAGTCGGAAGCAACTGAACGAATAAACAACTGTATTATTATACCACACTATATGTAAGAGACTACCAGTACATTATACTATTAGTCTATATATATAAAAGAGTGATGGCATCATGGCAGCGGACAAAACAACAAAAGTAAACACCCCACAACCTCTAAAATTGACAGCACAACCCCTCATCCAGGCCTCTAGGTTGATACAACAAAAAGAAAAGAAAAATAAAGTCCTAATTAGACCAATTGCTGCCAGTTAGAAGGCTAAGCTTCACTCACTTGGTCTCCTAGCAACCCACTCAGCCCACTCAACCTTAACTACCACCAATTCCTCAATACTTTATTTCCCATACCACCATACTTCGCCACAGCAACGCGTGGATGGGCACAGCTAGTATTATATAATATGTTGGAGCCTTCGGTGGCCAAGGGGATAAAAGCCTTGTGGCTTGAAGGTTGGGTTGCTGACCTGAAGGCTGCCAGGTTCGAATCCCTCTATGAGCTCCAGCTCCATGCAGGGACATGAGAGAAGCCTCCCACAAGGATGGTAAAAACATAAAAACATCCGGGTGTCCCCTGGGCAACGTCCTTGCAGATGGCCAATTCTCTCATTCCAGAAGCAACTCTGGTTGCTCCTGACACTATATATATATATATATATATATATATATATATATAGTAGAGTCTCACTTATCCAACATTCGCTTATCCAACGTTCTGGATTATCCAACGCATTTTTGTAGTCAATGTTTTCAATATATTGTGATATTTTGGTGCTAAATTCGTAAATACAGTAATTACTACGTAGCATTACTGCATATTGAACTACTTTTTCTGTCAAATTTGTTGTATAACATGATGTTTTGGTGCTTAATTTGTAAAATCATAACCTAATTTGATGCTTAATAGGCTTCTCCTTAATCTCTCCTTATTATCCAACATATTCGCTTATCCAACGTTCTGCCGGCCCATTTATGTTGGATAAGTGAGACTCTACTGTATATATATATATATATGTTGTACCATATCATAGGTTATAGTTCAGTAGAGTCTCACTTATCCAATACTTGCTTATCCAACATTCTGGATTATCCAACGCATTTTTGTAGTCAGTGTTGTCAATACATCGTGATATTTTGGTGCTAAATTCGTAAATACAGTAATTACTACATAGCATTACTGCGCATTGAACTACTTTTTCTGTCAAATTTGTTGTATAACATGATGTTTTGGTGCTTAATTTGTAAAATCATAACCTAATTTGATGTTTAATAGGCTTTTCCTTAGTCCCTCCTTATTATCCAACATATTCACATATCCAACGTTCTGCTGGCACGTTTATGTTGGATAAGTGAGACTCTATATACAATATATTATATTACAATGTGATTAATATTACATACAATATAGCCCCAAAAATGTTTCAGGTGAAAAAATACCTGCTTTTTAAAAACCTGGGTTGGGGGGGGGAGGCTGAACCCTTAGACACCCGCTCTCTTCTGGCTACAGGCCTTTTCCCTCCCCTCTTGCCTCGCGCACTCTCCCCTCCTCCCTTCTGCCTCGCGCGCTCTAGCCCCTCCCTTCTCTTCTGCCTCGCGCACTCTTACCCCCTCCGCCCCCCACCAACCTCCCAACTCGTCCTCGACCCTCTTCCTCCGCTCCCGCCCAGCGCGTGCTCCATCCCTCCCTCCTTTGAATGAGCGGGAAAGCCCGAACGGCCTCCGCGGAAATGCCCGAAGGCTGAGCGAGGGCTGACAGCGCAAGAAAGGAAGGAGACAAAATGGCGGCCGGCGCGCGAAGGTTTTTAGAGCGGCCTCTGAGGGATGGAGGAGTCCGCCGCCACTGTTGGAGGCTGGAGTCATACATTGCATGACGCCAGGATTATTTTTCTCGTACCCCCCATTTCAAATTATGAATGTGGTTCCCTCCTGCCTCACTCTTTCCCTCCCTGCCATCTCCACATGGGGTGAAAGGAAATAGAGAAAGAGTTGAGGGAGGAGAAGAAAACGGCACTCGTTTTTCGCTTATCACGGAAATAGCTTTGAGGGAGGCCCCTTCTACACTGCCATATACAATCCAGGTTATTTGCCATGAACTGGATTATCTGGCAGTGTAGACTCCTACAGTCCAGTTCAAGGCAGATAACGTGGCTCATCTGCTTTGATAATCTGCATTATATGGCAGTGTAGAAGGACACTGCTATGTAATCCCGTTTCTAAATGCAGATTAGCTTCATTAAACTGGATTATATGGCAATGTGGATTCATATAATCCAGTTCAAAACAGTTAAGATGTATTCTGAAACAGATTGTATGTGGTACTGTAAATGGGGCCTGAAAGAAGATTTAGGCCTCTTCTGCACTGCCATATAATCCAGATTTATCAAAGCAGACAATCTACATCTGATATGAACTGGAATATATGAATATGCTGCCATATAATCGAGTTTAAAGCAGATAATCTGGATTTTATATGGCAGTGTAGAAGGGGCCTATATCATACAAAGCTGGTATTCCACAGCAAATGCATAATCACTGATAGTTTCAGAATTTTATGGCAGTGTAGAAGGGGCTGTATATGGTCAGTATAGACCAGTGGTTCTCAACCTGTCGGTTCCCAAGCGTTTTGGCCTACAACTCCCAGAAATCCCAGCCAGTTTACCAGCTGTTAGGGAGTTAAAGGCCAAAACATCTGGGGACCCACAGATTGAGAACCACTAGTGTAGACTCATATAATGCACCAGAGCTTTCAAAACTGTATTGTAATACTGTGTGGGCTGCAGTGTGTAGGTCTGTTGCACGAATGCAACACAAAATGTGTTTTCATCTTACAAATATATTCTTAAAATATAAATGAAAGGTCTTCATGATCTATTGTATGTTATGCCCCCATACATTTTGTTATTACAAAAGGTCATCAGTTTATGCCCAGCCCTAAGCGCTTCTTTGCCGCCATCCTGTGGCCACAGGAAAATTGCATCTCTTCATTATACTGTGATACCTCAACTTACAATTTTTTTTTCGTGTCAGGAGCGACTTGAGAAACTGGAAGTCGCTTCTGGAGTGAGAGAATTGGCCGTCTGCAAGGACGTTGCCCAGGGGACGCCCGGATGTTTTGATGTTTTTACCATCCTTGTGGGAGGCTTCTCTCATATCCCCGCATGGAGCTGGAGCTGATAGAGGGCGCTCATCCGCGCTCTCCTCGGGTGAGATTCGAACCTGGCAGCTTACAGGTCAACAGCCCAACCTTCAAGTCACAAGGCTTTAACCCACTACTCCACCCGGAGCTCCAACTTACAGGTTGAATTCCTTCTGTGACTTAGCTCTTAACTAAAGTTGCTTTTCTGTCAAATCAGATTTTCCCATTGAGATGCTATTAATCCTTTCCAGCCCCCCAAAACCAGTTCTGTTTTCGTTACATGTTTTTAAATAAGAAAAGTGTACTTTATAAATAAATAATGTATAAAAATAATAATCTATACACATAATAAAGGTGAAAATGTATATGTGTGTATGTGGCTGGGGTGTTCCCCTTACACAGACAGCCTCTGGCCTCCACAAACAGCTTTAACCCTCAGTGCTGGGAAGCCCCTAAAGCACTCCCTCCAAGGACATTGCAGGTTACAGTGAGAGCTACATCCCAGTGTTCCTTTCTCTCTTCACTGGTGTGGAATTTGCATGACCTTGCCCACTGCCTCTTCCTTAACCCTTTGCACGACCCCACCCACTGCCTCTCCCTTAACCTTTTAGGGAGCAGGATTGGAAGGTTATAATCCAATAATAAATTTCCTTTTCCAGCCAGTGGGAAACTTCAGTAAAATTCTTCTGCAATGATCATTTAGAATGACAGGTATCTGAGAAACTTGCCTATTTTAATCAGGATAGAAGCTTACTGATGATAGACTTCTGGCCCCTCATCTTTCCTACAATCTCTCAAAGCCCTAGGATTGCTGAAATAATAGCAGGCACATGATCTAGGAGCTTTCCTGGCTGTTCCCTTAAAGCCCTGCTTAAGATGGTAGGTGGTGTACTCGTAACACTAGTAACACAAATCTCGGCTTGCATGTCAAAGGAGAAAATCGACTGAGTGACAGTTTGTATCTCAAAAAAACTCGCAAGTTGGTTCGCTTGAAAGTCAAGGTTTCACTGTATTTCCCTCAAAGGCAGTCTGTCATGACCCTCAACACACTGACAAAACAAAAGTCCAAGGTCACGCCAATTAGTTTACAGTAGAAACAAAACCCAAGGGAACAAATGGAAGGGAAAGCCAAATGCCCAGTCCAGAGTCAGCCAAATACCAGAATGCCAAACAACGAGGTTGCGTCTACAGGTCAAGAGCCAGGAGCAGTCCAAATTCTAAAAAGTACAGGAGATATTATAAGGTCCCAAGGTCCAGGCATGGATACAGAAGTTGCAGCCAGCAATCAGAATTTTTATGTTTGAATGGGGATTTGAACCCTGGTCTCTAGTCTTAGTCCAGTGCTCACACCACACTTCAAGATTCATAGAATCCATAACTTCCCTTGATCTAGACACTATTCCGTTTTGATGCAGTCCAAAATCCCATTGGCCTTTTTAGCTGCTGCATTACACTGTTGATTTATGTTTAACTTCTTGTCCATGAAGACTCCAAGATTGTTTTCACATGGACTGTTGTTGAGCCAGGCATCACCCATTCTGTATCACTGCATTTCATTTTTTTTGCCTAAGTGGAATCTTACATTTTTCCTTGTTGAAATTCATTTTGTTAGTTTTGGTCCAGCAATCTAATCTGTTAAGGTCATTTAGAATTCTGATCCTGTCTTCTGGAGTATTGTCTATCCCTTCTTTCTTTGAACTGTGGTGTTGGAGGAAAATTCTGAAAGTGCTTTGGACAGCAAGAAGATCCAACCAGTCTATACTCCAGGAAATAATGCCCGACTGTTCACTGGAGGGAAGGATATTAGAGGCAAAGATGAAGTACTTTGGCCACATAATGAGAAGACAGGAAAGCTTGGAAAAGATAATGATGCTGGGGAAAATGGAAGGAAAAAGGAAGAGAGGCCGACCAAGGGCGAGATGGATGGACGGTATCCTTGAAGTGACTGGCTTGACCTTGAAGGAACTGGGGGCAGCGACGGCTGACAGGAAGCTCTGGCGTGAGCTGGTCCATGAGGACACGAAAAGTCGGAAGCGACTGAACGAATAAACAACAACAAACCTGTCTTTGACGTTTTAATAGAAGGGTGGAGCATAGCTAACAGATTGTTTCTAGCTACTTATTAGGCTTGGGTATGAATAAGTTTGAATGAAAATGATTTGTAATATTCAATAGTCTGTTTTATATAATCTCCAAAAACAGAATGGGGAGGAGGGAGCTGCAAAGCCTGGCAAAACGGATTAAGGGAGCCAGGTTTTATTGGTTCCTGAAGAGAAAGGAATTAGATCTGCAATATACCTGAAGCAGGGATTTGCCAATCTTTTCTCCCTCCCCATCAGAAGCAGCATCTGTCCATTTCTTTTTGGAAAGTTTCCTAGGCAGCTCCTCCAGAGAGGGCCCTGCTGGGAACTCACTTTCACAGCAGCACTTGCCTAGCAAATCATTGAAAAGTTCCTCTTGGAGCATGATGGGAGTTGAAGTTTCTCTTTCTGTTTCTCAACCAAGAAAAGGCCTGGTTGTGTCCCTGCTCGGATTGGCTGAGCATGAACACAACCGGCGACTAAAATTCCTAGAACCCTCTCTTGCGGTTTGTCTTATTTTGAAAAATGTTATGGTTAAAACTAAAAATAATTATAAAAAATCAATAGATTAGTGAATTCTTTTGAAACTTGGCAGGTCTGCAGTTATAAATGAGGTCTAAAACTGAGGTAGATTTCATGCAGATAGGCCATGAAATGGCTGGGGATTGGGCTTTTTAAGTTTCCAAGTGTGGCCAATGGGCCGAATCTTTGCTGAATGAATACGGCAACATCCTTTCTCATTCAAGTAACTTCGTGGTAAACAGAATGAGTCGTCAGCCCCCAAAATGGCATGCATTTTGGCTGAATTGTCAAAATCATGTTACATAGTGTTATCACTGTATGCTGTTCTTTTATGTGGTTACTGTTCATTTTTAACTTGTCTTTAATGATGATGTCAGATCAGACAAATCGGACTGTATTTCTATACAGTTGTTCCTCTGTGTTTATAGTTTAGACTTGCACGTATCTGATTACTAATAGATTTGATTAAAACTGTTCTCTGTAGGAATCTCCAGGTCCTCCTGTGTGACTCTATGTTCGACTTCCTCCAGTTGTGCTGGAAGATTTGAAGATTTCTTAAGAGAACACCTCTAAGAATTTCTAGGTCTTCTTAACATGAGTCCAGCCGAAGCTGACCATAGAGTCGTACCAGAATTCCTAAAGTGGTGTTTTCTCAAATAAAATAATAACAATTTCTTTATTTGTGGTTTGTCTCTAACCCCACGATTTATGCTGCAGAACTTCTAAAAAAAGGTGGAATGGTTAGAAAACAAATATTTTACATAAATAAATGACAGCATAATTGCATAAAACACTAGATCAATTTCAGCAACCCAATTTTCCATTTGGAATAAAATCTTAGACATTTGAACATCTTTTTTTAGTGTGAAAAAGCTGAGATTTAACATCACAGGTTTATATGTGCTAAAAGCCGTGTGCGGAGTGCTGCAGCAAGCGCCAGTGACTATTCAAGGTGAGAGAACAGGAGGCAACCGCCTCCTACACTGTTAGCAATGCTCATGCAAAATTAGGTTCTGTGGTGGACTTCTCAAGCATTTTATTGCTTCGGGAGCTGTAAATACACAATGAACCTGAAACAAAGTAGCTCAAAATAGAAATGGGACTTCAGCATCCTCCTCCTTTTAAGTTAATGAACTGCAGCTCGGGTCTGCCCCATAATGGCACTTGGAACATTTATTGTTGCTCAGTGTAATAAATCCTCTTGGCCAAAAACAAGCAGGCAAATTGCATGCTCGATTAGCCAGGGAAAATTGGTTGCTTTGTGTAACCCTTTGCAGTTTGAATTAAGCGAGGCAAGCAACGAGAATCACAAAGGAGAAGTTGTCAAAATGCAGCCATGTAGGGGAATCCCAAGATAGTTCTCTTCAACATGGCAATGCTGTTCAAGAAAGAGGCAGAAAAACTGAACTCTGCATCTTTCTGGGTGGAGGTGCAATCATATTCACTTATCACCCTCTTAAGGTAGGGTTGTGGTATTGGACTACGACTGGAAACCAGAGTTTGAATCCCGCCTCGGGCATAGAAACCTCTGGGGTGATCTTGGGCAAGTCACACTCCCTCAGTCTCATAAGAAGACAAAGAGAACCCCCTTCTAAACAAATCTTGTCAAGAAAACCTTGTGACGGTGTTATCAAGAAATCAGACCCCTCAACAATATGAATATATAAGATATATGAATTGCAAGGATGTGGCTCCATTGGTAAATGGAACCTTATTGAGGAAACCTTTCTGTTTCTCTATGTAGGCTATTCATGGATTTCCTACCCCATTTTTCGTGCCCCACTTCTTGTGACCTCTTCTCATATCCCTTGCTTTAATCCTGTGTTCATTCATGAATACCTTTTAGGCAAAATTTGCCCATTAAGCTGTTTAAACATATGTACATTCCCGTTGCATACACAAGATGTATTGCACTTTTAAAACTTGTCTAGTGTGGATTGTTAGCTGCCTTGAGTTCCCAAGGGGAGAAAGGCAGGGTATAAATAAAGTTTTTTAAAAAAATCATTTCAGAAATGACTTGAGAACATACTACAAGTCGCTTCTGGTGTGAGAGAATTGGCCGTCTACAGAGACATTGCCCAGAGGATGCCTGGATGTGTTACCATCCTGCTGGGAGGCTTCTCTCATGTCCCCACAAGCTAGAGCTGACAGACAGGAGCTCACCCTGTCTTGCGAATTCGAATCAGCAACCTTCAGGTCAGCAGTCTAGCTGGCACAAAGGGTTTAACCCATTGCATTACCATGGCTCCTATTATAAAGTTAATTAATTAATTAATTAATTAATAATAGGTGGTTCCCATTGTGTTTATCCAGACTGGATCATAAAAGTCAACTAAGGACTCACACCACATTCCTATGCTTTGTGCTCCTCTCGAGGCGGAACAGTGAATGAACTGAAACTGAACCAACAAATGACATTTGTTTATTTTTACTGCCACAGGAGAATACCAACCAACAATGACATCAGAGGGAATCCCCAGGCAATGGAAGCCCGGAGTCTACCTGGGCCATTTCTCAGACAATCGGGCTGGAGCAGGTATTACAAATAGTAGTCAAATTAAATAAAATTGATCTGTATTTTCCAGTGTTTTATGTCAATACATTGAGCTCTACTGATTTCTTCTTTGGCCATTGAGAATAAAGATATCTGCCATGCCTTCAAACCTGTTTCAACCTTCTGTCTGCTTAGCACTCTGGGCTCCCAAACCCAGAGCTGAAATCACATAACAGTAGAGACACCATAAGTCAGAAATTACTTGAAGGTACACAGAAAAGTTCGAAAACATGCAAATGTGCGTAGATTAATAGGTACTGCTCCAGCGGGAAGGTAACGGCGCTCCATGCAGTCATGCCAGCCACATGACCTTGGAGATGTCTATGGATAATGCCAGCTCTTCGGCCTAGAAATGGAGATGAGCACCAACCCCAGAGTTGGTCACGACTGGACTTAACGTCAGGGAAAACCTTTACCTTTACACAGAAACAATATGGAGGCAGGATGGGGAGAGTTGTATTTTTCTTCTGTTACTGTATTTCAATTTCTACCATTCTTCAAACTGGCTATGATTGGCAGGGCAAAGGGGAGCTGTGAGTATCTCTGGATATACAAATATAAACTTCAGAAAAATATGTTCCTGAACTTCATTTCTTTAAGAGAAAATTTGGTACCAGAGGTAGAAATAATATGAGCCGAATAGGGATACTTATCTGTACCATAAAAAAGAAAAGCAATTTAATACAGGGCTGGATAAGGGACAACGAGGAAAAGAAGAGAGGCTGGGTGGACAAAAAAGATGGAAAAGGCTTTGCTGAATGCCTGCATTCTGATCAGTTCATTTTTATGTAGTTTCCCCTCCACACACTTGCAGCCTTCCTCAATCTGGGGCCCTTTCATACATACTGCATAATTATAGTACCGTAATTCCACTTCAACTTCTATGGCAACTTCCTATGAACTGGGACTGGCCTTTGGAAATTCCAGCTCTTCTGATTATACTGGCCAAGCCACCAATTGTAGGATTTCGCAGGATGTAGCGATGGAAGTTAATGCTATGACTATGAAATGTGGAAGGACCATAGTATCCTCCAGATGTTCTTGAAGTACATATACACTATAGAATTATTTGAGTTTGACACCACTTGCCATAGTTCAATGCAATGCAATCATGGGAGCTATAGTTTACAAGCCCTCTCTGCCAAACAGTACTGGTGCCTCACCAAACTACATTTTCCATGATTCCATAGCATTGAACCATGGTAGTTAAAGCATTAATTCTACAGCACATTTCTTCATTTTCATAGGAGTCATGTGCCCCTAAACTCCTGCAAATGTGGAGGCTGACTGTACTTTTTATCATCATTGGAAATCACTTGGGTATGATTGTCTTCTAGAGGTAAAGTTTTGGTGATGGATCCATAAATGATTGTGAAGACCTGTTCTGGATACCCATGATCTTTTACACAGAGGACATAGATTTCTTGATGAATGGCAATTGCGACTAGGTTTTGCTTGATGTGTCTTCTTCTTGGCATGTTTTTCCCTTTGGCCTATTGTGCCTCCTCAAAATCCATGTGTTGTTTGGGAAAACCATATGTAAACTTGACTATTCAGAATAAGGCATGAGAGTTGGGTGCAGGAATGCTGTTGATTGAGTTCCTAGACTTTAATAGGAAATTCTGTAAATAAGCAGACTGGTGAACATCTTTCTTTGTATGACCTGTATATAGCTATGAAACCTTGAATCTGTTTGAAATGGGAAAAAAACAGTCAAATACTGATTTCAAGAACAATACAAAAGGAGAGCCCATCATATAATAGTAGGGGAAAAAAAACAATCCTCCAAGAAAGACTCAACCCAAAGCCTTAACAGGAAACAAAGGAGACCAATCTGTGATTCTTCATGAAAGTAGTCTATGGCCATTTGAAATATTTCCAAGGTAACTAAGCACATATAGCAAGGACATTAGGAAGTATACAACTTGAAGGTGTCTTCAGACACCATAAGCCAAGGTCAAGACCTGGGCAGAAAGATGATGAAGAAGAAGAAGAACAAATTTTATTTAATGTATATCCTGCCCATCTCCCCGTGAGGACTCAGGGTAGCATCTTTTCATGTTTGTGCAAGTACTTTCAGAAATTGTAGCTTTATTTTCAGCAAGATTGTACTACCTTCTCCAGCATACTTGGAAACATATCCCATTGAAATTAGCAAGAGCTTTCCAAGGAAACACAGCCCGTCAAGATCACAGAGTGCATCAGATACCATTTTGTGACCCAATTGTGGTACTGTTCCATTATCTGGGCAGAGGCCACTAGAGAGAGAGGGATAGGGTTTAACAAAAACAGCATTCTGAAGCACCTCCAATGTAGGCTTCCTTTCCCCCCAAACTACTGCTGTGGGATAAGGATTCACCCTCCATATTTGCAAGAGTTCATGTTGCTGTCCATGTACAGTTTCCTATATAATTACAAAATGAAACCATTCACAATTTATTTACTAAGAAAGTGAACTGAATGTACAGCTGTATAGGAACACCCATTACTGTAAATATATCTGAAATGATACTATTCAAGGTTCTGCTATAATCCAAGCCCTCAACAGATGGAATGATAATCTTTGTGAGTGTTAAACTATTCATCCCACTTTATACATCAATAGTGTAATACATGTAATATAGAACACTAAAAATATTTTCTTGGCTTAAAGCAGCTTTGGAGCAAAGAAAGATTTGGACTAGGACTACATCACTGAAGTATTAAATCCACTAAATGGGGATTTAATACATTCACTCGGTGCTGTTTCCTTGAATTCTTTATTCCTCTCCCATAGTGCCTGATTTTAGTCTGCACCTGAGTTTTTTGAATGAGCTCAGATGAAGAAAGAAGCTTGTGTAAAGTTTGTGGTGGATGCCATAATTATCAACTGGATTGGTATTGGAAATCACCTCATTTCCCAATTTCTTGATTGCGGTGCCTTATTCACTTCCAACCATGCTTTTCAATATGGTTTCATTATTATAGTTTGCTGACAAGATGTTTTGACTACTCCAATATTTGAGACTCATATTCAAGTCCAATACAACAGGGTAGAATAGAATTCAGTGCATTCTTGATGGAAAATTCTTGTAAAATATTTTTTTCAGGCCTGATTGCTATAAGAGTTTTCCTAGAATTATTTGCTATATATCAGGTTAGTGATAGTTCAAGTGCAGACTATGGCCCCTTCTACACTGCGATATAATCTAGATTATCTGATTAGATAATCTACATGATTTGCTTTTAACTGAATTATATGAGTCTATACTGCAATATAATCCAGCTCAAAGCAGATAATCTGGATTTTCTATGGCAGTGTAGAATTTCAAGGCCCATAATAGATGTGTACAAATCAGTATATTTTCAGTTTAAGAAAAAAAATCCATAAACAAACAGGCCAGTTTCCCACTAGAGTAGAGACCTTGAATCAATCTAACTACTTACCTACGTGTTGACTTATTAGTCAACAAGTTACAGTGTTCCCTCACTTATCGCGGGGGTTATGTTCCAGGACCACCCACAATAAGTGAAAATCCACAAAGTAGGGAGGCTATATTTATTTTAATATTTATACATTATTTTAATAGTTATACACTATTTTAAGTCTTTATCAACCAATCGTGTGTTGATAAATCGCCTCCTTCTCCTCCTGTTGCCGCTTGAGCTCCTTTTCTCTCCCTTCGGCTTCTCCTTCCTCCCTCCCTTAGGCTGTAAATTGTAATTTTTTATGATTTATAATAGTCTTTTAGAGTTTATTGAAAAACCGCAAAACAGCGAATCCACAAAAAGTGAACCGCGAAGTAGTGAGTGAATACTGTATACCATATTTCTACTTGGTTGGACCGATGCTGCAGGATTACAGCCCATATGACACTGTTCATTTGGCATTTCTTGTACCATACATCTTTTTCAAGCCAAGTTTGTGAAACTATAAGCTTTCATATGCATCCCCAACTATCAATGAAGACAGCAGTCTGGAGGATAGCCATGTTCTGCTTCATATATTGGAATATGTGACTTTGACAAAGTTATGTAGAAGTGCTGCCAAATGATTTTTTTCTTTATTCCTACTCTTGAGCTATTCTGAAGTTCTGGAGAGCTGCTGCCACCAATAAAACAATTTTTGGCTGGCTGGATAAATGTATTTATTTATTTACCCTATTTCTAAATGGTCTGACTCAGCATAAGGCAACGTCCCATGTTTCTTGCTAAGCTACAGAACTCACTGTGTGATATTGGGTCTGCCATTAAGCCTGAATAATCTGGGAAAGTTATTGTAAACAGGGAGAAGAGTCATGTATAACATCTTGAGCTAATTGCATTATAAGGGGAATATAAATATAAGAAGAGTCAATTCAGAGATAGTGGTGTAGTGACTTAAGCATTAGACAAAGACTCCAGAAAGAGGGGTTCAAATTCCTGCTCAGCCATTAAAACCCACCATTGACCATAGGCAAGTTGCACATGGTTAGCCTTAGAAAACTATGTGATAGGTTTATCTGAAGGTAAGAAACAACTTGACACAGCCACAACAAGTGACTATTTAGGGATAGCCATGTTGGCTATATAGCAATAATAAAAAAGACAAATCCACAAAATCTTCGTTGGCCAATCAAAGTGTACAAAGCACAGCATGCATGCTTTTGAACCTCCACAAACAAAAGATGTTGACAAAATGATACAGGAGAAGAAAAGAAAACAGACAGTATTGAAGTCACAGACCTACATTTGTATCAGTTATTTCTGTTGTTGTACTTAAGGTTTTGAGAGATCGCAATGCAGGCAGGGCTTAAGTGCTCTAATGACACTAGGTCTTGTCTGATCTTGGATGGCAAGTCCAGTCAGCTCTGGTTAGTACTTGGACAGGAGACTGCTAACAAATGCTAGGTACTACAAGCTACATTTCAGATGAAGGAATTGGCAAAACCACTTCTGAGTCTTCCTTGCCTAAGAAATCTCTATGAAATTCGTTAGGTCACCATAAGTTGATAAACAATTATAGCACATGCGCTCATGGTGAAGTTATCCCATTTTGTCATCACATCAAACTGAATAATAAAAAATGAAATTACTATATGTGATTAGCCCAGGATCATCCATAAACTTCTCGCTTGAGGTCAAGTTAGACACATTGAGCAATACCCTATGGCAGTGGTTCTCAACCTGGGGTCCCCAGATGTTTTTGGCCTACAACTCCCAGAAATCCCAGCCAGTTTACCAGCTGTTAGGATTTCTGGGAACTGAAGGCCAAAAACATCTGAGGACCCCAGACTGAGAACCACTGCCTTATGGCCTTAAGTTAGAAGAGCAGGATTGGTTCCAGATTCAAAACTCTACCCTACTCTCCACTGGTGGAAGCTCTCCAACAGTAAGCTCATCAGTGGTTGAATCATGCAAATAAATAAACACTGAGAACAAATATGGAACATTCATTATACTGAAACCTTATCACATACATAGAGCTCTTCTATCCATCCTCCCCATTTCACTTTAACAATAGCATTATGAATCAGGTTAGACTCAGAGACCACAATTCTTCTGAGCTTCATGAATGAAGGAGAACTGAGTGTGAATTACAAAAACTGTCCAAACATTTGTATTTATCTCAAATAAATCCTTAGACAGATAGTCTTATTTAGATAGTTTCGATATACCTTACACCAACCTCATTTGCTACTGGTTCCAAGTGGCAATCATCATTTTCTACAATCAACATAAACATTCAGATGTTGATTTTGTTTCCCTGGGAGGCTCTCTTGGTTACTTGGAAGCAAAGAATTGTGCCACCAAACTTGCAATCTCACTAGGTACCATTGGGTGGCAACAGAGCTGGAGAAAGTAGTTACAGTTTCCGGGTGCATTCCTTCTTATGTCTTGATATGACTCCACATTTATAAATTGAAGCATTTTGGTTGAGCCTGTAATCTGAAGCTGCAGTCCACTTCCTCTCGCAAACATCCTTGCCTCTCTATTCTAGTAATATCACCAGTTGTAGCAACTCTATGTTTCCTATCTCCCATATACGTAGCCTGAGAGCCAGTATGGTGTAGTAGGATCCCTACTCATTGATGGAAACTAACCAGATGACGCTGGGCAAGCCACACTCTTTCAACCTCAGATGAAGATTATGGCAACCCTCTGTATGGATCTTGCCAAGAAAACCCCATTATAGCCTTAGGTTTATCATAAACTGGAAATGACTTGAGGACACACAACAATGGCATGAACCTTTCAATGGTTTTCAAAAAATAATAACTAAGTGAACTGTCCCTGTGTTGAGCCATCCTGATCATTGGGTAAACGTTTATGATTGCTGACTTCAGCTGGGAGATTCAGGAGGCAGTTATGAGATGCTGGAGGATATAAAGTCTGCCTATATGCTCTACATTACCTTGCTATTGTATATGTATTGGAAGATGTCACTGTCTCATTGGCAGTTCTGAAATAAGATTCACTTAACAGTGATGCTTCTGGATGTGGAATGGCAGATAGGTGCCATTTTAGCCTTTGTCTCAGTGTCTTGAGTCGGCCTTGGCCTTTATACTGACTATGGCAGCAATCCTATAATGTAGATTAGATAAAGAGAAACTGGTATGTTCTGTCAATAAGCTCAATAGCAGAATTGGCAACTGAGATCAGGTCTCCATATTCCTCTATCTGCTACTCTTGTTAGAGACATGTTAGTGAACTGATGTAAGTGCAGTACACAATTTTTTTTAGAAACCAAATAAGATCGCTTTGGGCAGAGGGAGAGTTCCCCTTCCAGCAAGCCACAGAGCTGACAGAAATTCCATGTTCACTTTACATGTACCAAATAGTTTGAAATTGGTATGTGTCTTCAAGTCATTTCTGACTTAAAGTGATCCGGAGTTGAATCGAGCACAAGCTTTCGAAGGCAGAGAATGCATGGTTTGTCATGGCCCTCCTCTGAGGCTGAAAGAATCAAGGTCATCCAGTGAGTTTCCATGGCCGATTGGAGAATCAATTCCTGGTCTTCAGGGTTGTAGTCCAACATGCAAACCATGACACTACACTGGCTCTCTATAATATGGTTACGAGGGATAAATTTGGTACATATGAATGATGGCTTCCTTAGCATGTCTCTTTCTTCTCTTTTGCTCAAAAGGTGGCATGCAAAGAAGGATTTGGCGAAGGAATCCAAAGAAAGGTCAACACTTTTCTAATGTCTAGCAGATTTTCTATATGGTATTCCTCTATTTGTTTTTGCTGATAGGACAAAAACTTCCTGGAAATGGCAAATGAGACTGTTTAAGATTGGATCCATATTGTAGTTGGTGCAAGCCCGGTGATGCAAGCTCCCAGTGGTGCAGTGGGTTAAACCACTGAGCTGCTGAACTTGCTGACCAAAAGACGGGCAGTTCGAATCCGGGTAGTGCGGGTGAGCTCTTGCTGTTAGCCCCAGCTTCTACCAACCTAGCAGTTCGAAAACATGCAAATGTGAGTAGATCAATAGGTACCGCTCCAGCGGGAAGGTAAGGGCGCTCCATGCAGTCATGCCAGCCACATGACCTTGGAGGTGTCTATGGACGATGTTGACTCTTTGGCTTAGAAATGGAGATGAGTACCACCCCATAGAATCGGATACAACTAGACTTAATGGCAGGGAAAAACCTCTACCTTTACCTACCATATTGTAGAATGAATGCAATTTTACACTACTTTAACTGCCATGGCTCAATTCTGTAATTTGTAATTTGCTCAGACACTGGCACTCTTTGATCAAGAGGACTAAATACATTATAAGACTACAACTCTCTTTATTCCATAGCATTAAACCATGGCAGTTAAAGTGATGTCAAATTGCATGCATGCTACAATGTAGATGCACCTGTAGTCTTGTGTGTCTATTACTCTTCAATGCCTTTAGGAGTTTTGTTGCATAAGAATATGAGATCTTTTCCTTTCTCCAGCTGTTACAACCTCCCAAATGTATAGTCCTTCCTTTTCAATGTACTGATTTCCACGTGGATTTGTTGTTGTGTGCCTATAAATAGTTTCTGATTCAGGGCGATCCTTAAGTGAATCTATCACAGGCTCGCCCAGTAAATTTTATTGGCAGAACTGAGGTTCAAACCCTGTTCTCCAGATTTGCAGTCCAACACTCAAATCAGGACTCCTTGTTTGGAAACCATTTGAAACTACAGTACATAAGTTTCAAATGTTATTATTCTACGCAGTTCTATGCAATGACCACTAAAGGGCAGTCTATTCAAACAATAGAAAGAGCAGTGGATGTCAGATATTTTGCAGGTTAAGCATTATGAATTATTTTGTATAGTCTGCTTTCCCTTCTTTTTTTATATAATTTCAGGTTTTGTTAGTAATTTACAAAAAATGTGTTATCATTCTTGTTGCAGGATGCTATGCTCTATTTAGTTGTTTCCTGTATTTTGTAGGTGCAAAGTTATTAAATAAATAAATACTTATTCAGTAAAGCAGAATTTAGACTATAGGTCCAGGACAAAGCAATAAAGCTCTGTTGGATAATGCATGAGAGCTAATCTACAGTTTGAAGAATCAAGCCTATCTACATTTCTTTTCTTTGCATTTATTTTTTATTAAAAACATCTAATCTAATATAACTATTATATAATAAAAATTGAATACCCTACAGCTGGCCCTCTGTATCCATAGGTTCTGTGTCTATGGTTCAACCATCCACAGCTTGAAAGTATTCCTCTCCCCAATCCTAAAAGCAAACCTTGATTTTACCATTTCATGGAAGAGACATCATTTGTATTTAATGAGAGTAGGTGTGATTCTACATTGACCACTTATCCTGGGGCTGATTTGATATGACAAATGATGGCTCAGATCCAGGATGGTGAAGAGCTAGGAGGGAGCCCTGACCATCCCCTGGTGCCAAACCTGGTACAGTGTTGTCAGACAGTTCCTCTTACCGTCCCTCTCCCATTGTTGTTGCAGCGAATGGGCATGACATGGGTCATGCCAGTTATTCATTGCCTGGAGTGATATTAACCAGGCTGCCAAAGCAATGAAGGATTGGGGAGAGGAAAAAGGTGGGATCACTGCCCATTTTCTCTTATTGTTTTGTTGCTCCAGTCGGTGTCACTCCATGTCCGAGCACTGTTGCACTCACTGGCCACTGCAATGAAGAGGATATGGTCAACGCCAAACCATGTTCCCGGGCCACCTGAATCCAGGAAACATATAAACAGTAGCAACCAGTTCCATCTTGGAATCAGCCCAACTGTTTAGGTAAATCTAGTCGTGTCTGACTCTGGGGGTTGGTGCTCATCTCCATTTCTAAGCTGATGAACTGGCATTGTTCCTAGACACCTCCAAGGTCATGTGGCCGGCATGACTGCATGGCGCGCCACTACCTTCCCACCGGAGCGGTACCTATTGATCTACTCACATTTGCATGTTTTCAAACTGCCAGGTTGGCAGAAGCTGGGGCTAACAGTGGGAGCTCACCCCACTCCCTGGATTCAAACCTCTGACCTTTTGGTCAGCAAGTTCTGCAGCTCAGAGGTTTAATCTGCTGCGCCACTGGGGGCTCCAACTGTTTAGATGGGCCCAAAGTTGTGGGTTGCTCCAGATTCTGGGGAAGAATTTCAAGCAACCAGTGACTTTGGTTATTGCAATTCAAGGTCATATTAAGCAGCTTTAGTCTACATTAACCGGATCAGCTCCATGTATCATTTAGTTACCATGGAGCTGATTCACTGGCTCTTTGCATGGGCATCCATGAATTTTGGTATTTATAGGGGATCATGGAGCCAGTGGATACCAAGTGCCCACTGTATAACAAAAAACAAACTATAAACTACAGGCAATCCCCGAGTTACAAACATCCAACTAACAAACAACTCATAGTTAAGAACAGGGGTGAGACAACAGAAAGTGAGAGAAATCTACCCCTAGGAAAAGGAAATTCACTCCTGGAAGAGTTATCGCGAGGAAAAAGTGTCTCTACTGAGGCTTTCTCACCAATCCTTGTTTCCTCAACAAACCAATTTTCTTCAAAATCCAATTATCACAGGGACAAAAAGGGTGAAATCTCCTGAACAGGGAGACAGAAAGCAAAACAAAAACTACATTCACTATGCTATCCAAAGCATTTATATAGTAAAGGTAAAGGTTATCCCCTGACATTAAGTCTAATCGTGTCCGACTCGGGGGTTGGTGCTCATCTTTATTTCTATGCTGAAGAGCCAGCGTTGTCTGTAGACACCTCCAAGGTCATGTGGCCAGCATGATGGCATGGAGTGCCATTACCTTCCTGCCGGAGTGGTACCTATTGATCTACTCAAATATGCATGTTTTCGAACTGCTAGATTGGCAGAAACTGGGGCTAACAGTGGAAGCTCACCGCACTACTTGGATTCAAATCGCCAACCTTTCGGTCAGTGAGTTCAGCAGCTTAGTGGTTTTACCCGCTGCAATGTACCTGTTCCAACTTACAAACAAATTCAACTTAAGAAAAAACCTACAGAACATATCCTGTTTATAACTTGAGGACTGCCTGTATAAGCTATGAACTACAAACTATAAGAACTATATACACATCTTACCACATCCCTACACTGAAATCTAGACTAAAATAAAGAGAAGACTACAACTATCACAATGGAAATAGAAAAAAAAGATTATATCTAAGTATCATTTCTGCAGTTGGATTTAATTCTTAAAGGCTACTTCTTTTTATCGTATCCTGTTTCCCCCAAAATAAGACGGGGTCTTATATTAATTTTTGCTCCAAAAGATGCTTTAGAGCTTGTTTTCAGGGACAGTCTTATTTTTTCCAAATTGACTTTTAAAATGAACTATATCTAGGGCATATTTTTGAAATAGGGCCTATATTTCGAGCATCCTCAGAAATGCTCAAAAACCTTGCTGAAAAGTCTTACTTTTGGGGTAGGTCTTATTTTTGGGAAAACAGGATATCTATAGGTTACACTTCATCTATATACTTAACTCATATTAATTACAACAATTGTCTCTCTTAATTTCCTTCTAAAAAAGTAATTTGGGGATTTTTTCCAGTCCTTTAAAAACATTGTTAGTGATGCTCTTTAATCAAAATAGACAGCTTATCAATTTCTGCTTAATAATCACACTTCTTTAGTAGGTATTAAATTGTCTTTCTATTTCTAATGCTGGCTTAAATTAGAACCACATTAGGTACGAAAGTGGACACATATTCCCTAAAATTGATATGTTAGTTCTTCCATAATAGGATTTACTCAAAAACGTCTGCCTCAGCAGCCAAATTAGGCCCATGTTTGTCTTCCAATGACCAACCAAAAAACATAACATACTGAATACAAAGGATATAGACGAAGAAAAAGAACTGTTATGATAAATATACATAGTCTACTTCTTTGGTTATAGCAAAAAGCAAGCTAAATATATCATCTGCTCTGACCTTAAGGGCATCTTCATGATTAAAGTTACAGTAATTTGAACCAAGTACAGTAGAGTCTCACTTATCCAAGCTAAACGGGCCAGAAGAAGCTTGGATAAGCGAATATCTTGGATAATAAGGAGGGATTAAGGAAAAGCCTATTAAACATCAACTTAGATTATGATTTTACAAATTAAGCACCAAAACATCATGTTAAACAACAAATTAGACAGAAAAAGTAGTTCAATACGCAGTGATGTTATGTTGTAATTACTGTATTTACGAATTTGGCACCAAAATATCATGATATATTGAAAACATTGACTACAAAATTGTCTTGGATTATCCAGAGGCTTGGATAAGTGAGGCTTGGATAAGTGAGACTCTACTGTACTTCCCTAGTTCAGACATGTAAATCACTTTTTTTCATGTCAGGAGCAACTTGAGAAACTGCAAGTTGCTTCTGAAGTGAGAGAATTGGCTGTCTGCAAGGACATTGCCCAGGGGACTCCCAGATGTTTTGATGTTTTTACCATCCTTGTGGGAGGCTTCTCTCATGTCCCCGCATAGAGTTGGAGCTGACAGAGGGAGCTTATTTGCGCTCTCCCCGGGTTGCATTCGAACCTGGCAGCCTTCAGGTCAGCAACCCAACCTTCAAGTCACAAGGCTTTAACCCACTATGCCATCGGGGGCTCCATGTAAATCACTAAACTACCAGCAGAGTATAGTCATGGAGACTAATGCTTTGGTAGGGCCAATGTTGTGCCATCCAGAACCACAGAGAGCCCCGTTTATTGAAAACCCACTCAGCAACTAAGGGCCCTTCCACACTTTCCAAACTGCCCAGGATCTGATCCCAGATTATCTGCTTTAAACTGGAATATATGAGTCCCCACTGCCAGATAACCTGGAATAAACAGACAACCTGGGATCAGATCCAGGGATAAAGGGCTATTTGGAAAGGCCTTAAGAGTATTGGGTAACCTTGGGCCAAATTAAGTTACTCCATAACATTGTTGTGAAGGTTTAAAATGGTAAAGGACTATCCCAAGCTCCTTGTAAGGAAGGTTAGATAAAAATGTATGTGTATATTTTCTAAAGGTTTTTATTACATTTTGCCACAGCAAGTCAATTTAGGAAAGAAAATGGTCACCAAATAACATCACTCAGAGATATGCAACAAAATTTGCATTATAATGATTAATCAATCAATTGAATTGAATGTTGGCGTTTTCCCAAAATGGGATTCAAGGCGGCCATATTAAGCAGAAAATATAGTCAATCTGTCCCATACATATCTATTTTCAAGCTTGGAGTGATTGTTTTATGCATACATTTGTCATTCAAAAGTCCTTGGCCTCCAGGCATTACAGTAGAGTCTCACTTATCCAACAACATAAACGGGCCGGCAGAATGCTGGATAAGTGAAAATGTTGGATAATAAGGAGGGATTAAGGAAAAGCCCATTAAACGTCAAATTACATTATGATTTTACAAATTAAGAACCCAAACATCATGTTTTACAACAAATACAGAAAAAACAGTTCAATACATAGTGTGACGGCGCGAGTGGCGCCATCTATATATTGGAACTATAAGTTTCAAGATTTGAATTGTTGTATCATGCCTGATTTTGCCCTTACCCTGTAAATGTAGTTGGATTGGTTATTTATATCTGTCAATCAATGTTGTTTGTACCTGTTATATTGCTCACTCAGCAAAACTGTTTGGCTCCACCTCTTCCTGGAGTAGGACTGTGTTTCCTCCTTTTCATTCCATCAGCAAGTTCTCTATCGGATGGACGTGAAAGAGAGGCTTGGCTCAAAAAGCCCTTCAAAAGTTACCTCTCAGCACCAATTCTGAGGTTCTTACCCTTGGGACTCACACTTCATGTTCAGGGCCAACCTGAACAATGTTGAGGAGTCTCAAGCGCCTTCACATCAGTCCTTTGGCAACAGAGGAAGACTCTTGTCTTCAGATATAGGTCATTGGACTGAGGCTGAGTTTGCTCCGGCAGTCACAGCCAGAGAAAGAGGGATCTGGACAAGCTTCATGGACTTAAACAACCAAAGACTGTAATGTATATTTTCTTTTACCCCCTTTGTGAAGAATAAACCCAGTTTTTGAGTTAACTACAGTGTTTTGGTCCTTGGGAGTTCCAGTTTCCCTAAAGGAGGGCAAGAAGCAATCCCCTGGGGAAAGATGTCACGTCCATGCCTCTTTCACTAAGAGTTTACAGCCCCAGGCACGACGGCACAGTGCTGAGAGAAGCCTTCTTTTCCAGAAGTACTGAGAGAGGTGCCTTCTTTTCCAGAACTGCTGAAAGAAGCCTGCCAGAAGTGCTAAGAAGGGGAAAGAAGGAGTGGAAGGGCCTTAAATTTGCCAAGCCCATAGTCTCCTAAAGATAAAGAAGTCAAAGGAAGCCCAGCCTTCAAAAAATTGAGACATTTACAAGCTTTCCCGCTTTTTTGCATCTCAAGCCACCAGCAAATCCCTACATCCAGCTCTTGCAGCTGCAGCAAGTTCAAGCCTTCTGCAAAGTGGATACATTTGCTAGAAGCCTAGCCTTTGCAAAATTGAGACATTTACAAGCTTTCCCGCTCTTTTGCATCTCAAGCCACCAGCAAATTGATACATCCAGCTCTTGCAGCTGCAGCAAGTTCAAGCCTTCTGCAAAGTGGATACATTTGCTAGAAGCCTAGCCTTTGCAAAATTGAAACATTTGCTAAGTTTCCCGCCTTTTCTGTTTCTCAAGCCAGCAAATCGCTACATTCAGCTCTTGCAACTGCAGCAAAATCCAGGTTTCTGCAAAGTAGATACATTTCTCCAGAAGTCAGCCTTTGCAGACCAACCAAGCCTCTTCCAGAACCCAGTTTGCAAAGCAATAAATTCCAACCTTCTGCAGTTCCTGCCATTTCTTCAGAGCCTGCTGCAAGTTTATGAAAGCCCAAGCTTAACTTCTCAGTTAAGCAGCTGTTTTAATTGTCTTGTTTAAAGTATTGCATTGCCCTTTTGTGTGCCTTTAATTGTATAGTTATATAGTATTGCATTTTGTACTGTTTGAAACTTGGGATAAGTTTCCTTTTGAATTACAGAATGTCAAGTCATAGCAATGAGATTTTGCAAACAAGGGTCAAATCTCCCCGCCCAGTCAGAGAAAGGCACCCCACAGAGAAAACAATGCTCTGCCTTTTGCAGCAGGAAGGCCAGCTTAGGCAGAGGTTTAACAGAGCTTGGCAAAACCTGCCAACCATAGCTGATGCAATAAAGGCATCCTTTTGCCCAAAGGAAAAGGAAATTCTTAGGCAAGAATTTGTAAAGGCCTTCAATAATGGGAGTGCTATTGCAGAAGAAATAATCTATGTACTGAACAAAATTAACACTCCAGAGTCTTTAGATAGGGCTAAGGAAATTTCTTTTAGCCTACAAGAAGAGAGGAGGTGTTACAGCGCGGTTCTATCTGAACCAGAGCCCAGTTCCTTATTCAAAGGTGCAGAAGAAAGGGTTCAAGGCTCCCCATGTGTAAGCCTTAGATCTAGTCTGCTCAAGATTCCATCTAATGATGCTAGCCATAAATCCAAGCATTCATCTAGGCATAGCAGTTCCTCCCAATCCATACATTCATTCATCAGTACTTCTTCCAAAGCAGCCCACTACAACAGAGAGGCTGTCTGTTTGAAAATTAGAAAAGAGGTTTTAGAAGCACAGGCGTCTGCAGAAATGGCTAAGCAAGACCTTTCCTTCAATGAAGAGGAACTCCTCCTTCAACAGGCTAAAACCAAGCAGAAACTGCTTCTAGCACAGGCCAGGGCCCAGAGAGAAATAGAGCTTGCAATGGCTGAAGCCAAGCAAGATGAGCTGCAACGGGATCTAGATCTGCTTCAAGTAAAAAGAGACACAGCACAAAAGATAGTCAGAGCTAACGTTCTAGCCAAAGCCCTATCACAGGAACTAACCCAAGAAAACCTTAGTTTCCTGCCAACACAAGAGCCTACAGCAAAGGTTTCAGCACATCTGCAACTGGAATCACCTGTAGTGCAGAGTCATATCTCCTTTCGCCACCTTGAAGATTGCTCACCTGTTCCAGTGTTCGCAACTTCAAGGCCTGCCCATTCCTCAGAAGTACAGCAAAGCACGGCCGGGAGAGTGCCATCATCTCTGTCAGAGTCCATCCCTCTACTTAGGCCTCAGAGATACCACCTGTCTACTTGGGAACGAAAGGATGACGTCTTTCAACAACATCCAGATGTCCATTCAGATTGGCAAGGCATGGCCGGGAGTGAACCACCACATTCATCCCTGCATACCAAGTCAATTCTCCCATCGCTGAAGATGAAGGCTTCAGAGGTGCTGCCTGCCAGCAATCTGCTGAACCCAGCATCGCCTACCATCGCGAAAAGATGTGTTCAACCGAAGAACATTGACTTCGTCGGGCCACATCACACTCCTCAGATGTACCCTTACACACTGGAGTCTCAATTGGGTTCCCTCTTGAGAAATCCAAGAAGAGACATCAGAGACAAAGGCGTCCAGAAATTCACTGACCGACCGGATGACTACCTTCTGTGGAAAATCACCTTCCTGAGGGCCATTCGAGATTTCAAGCTAGAAGCGGATGAAGAACTGTCCCTTCTTATGGTGTGGCTTGGACCCAGCTCAGCCGAGCAAGTAAAAAGACTTTATGCTGCTCATGTAGCAGACCCCCAAAGAGCTTTGTCCACAGCGTGGTCTCGCTTGGACCAGCGCTTCGGTGCGAGCACTGAGATAGAAGCGTCCCTCATGGATCGACTCAACAGGTTCCCATCACTGAAGATGAAAGATTGCAAACAGCTTTGGGACTTTAGTGATCTTTTACTAGAGCTAGCTTCAGCCAAAGGAAATCCAGAGCTGCCAGGTTTAGCATGTCTGGACCAGCACACGTCACAGAGTGCCATCCTCTGCAAATTTCCTTTTCCTCTTCGAGAAGCTTGGGGGAAACAGGTGTTCAAGTACAAAGAGGAGAATGCAAATGTATACCCGCCCTTCACCTTTTTGGTGGATTTCGTCACTAGAGCAGCCCATGAGAGGAATGACCCTCAAACAGGTCTTCTCGCTTTGTACCAAGACCTAAAGCCTGAAAAGACCTCCAAAGAAGACAAAGCCCAGGGCAAAGATCTTAGAAGGAACCTGAGTGTCAAGATGACAGACGCAACTCCTGCAGCTTCTGCTCAACCAGTCAGCAACAACACCATATCCTGTCCCATTCATCAAAGGCCACACAGCCTAGCTGAATGCAGAGAGTTCGCAAAGAAGCCTTACAAAGAACGACTCCAAATAGTTCAAAAGGCCAAGGTGTGCTTTAGATGCTGCGGCGCCACTATTCACTTCTCCAAAGACTGCAAAGAAAAGGTTAAATGCCAACACTGCAACAGCATCAAGCATTGCTCTGCAATGCACAACTTCGATTCCCCTCAATTCAAAGCAAAGTCAAATTCTCCTACCAAAGAAGAAACCAAAGAAGACCAAAAGCCTACAGAACCTCAGGTAGCCCTCAAGGCTCCTGCGGTTGCCTGCACCAAGCTTTGTCAAAATAGCCACAAGCCCAGGATTTGCCACCCAATCTGCCTGGCAGAGGTGTATCCAGACAAGCAGCCATGGAATAAGAAAAGGGTCTACGTCGCCTTGGATGCCCAAAGTGACGCATCTCTTGCAACCCCAGAGTTCTTCAACATGTTTGACCTTCATACAGAGACAATAGAATACACCATATCCACTTGTTCTGGAAAGAATAAGATGAATGGCAGAGTTGCAACAAAGTTCAAAATCTCGCCTGTCGGACAAAAGGTCAGATACGATCTTCCTGACCTTATAGAATGCAGCCTGATTCCCAGGAACAAAGAACAGATAGCCACGAAGGAGGTGGTACAAGCCCATCCTCATCTCAAAGGTATTCAATACCTAATTCCAGCTTTGGACTTAGAAACAGACATCGTAATGCTTATCGGTGCAAATTGTCCCACACTGTTCCGTGTTAGCAACCAGATTGAAGGTCCTAAGGGATCACCCATGGCCCAGCAGTTGCCTTTAGGATGGACGGTGTTAGGCCCAGTCTGCCTGAACAAGATGTTCCAGCCTGTCACTAAAAGGCCTTCACTAATGCAAGGATGTGCCAGCCACATCTCAGTTTGCTGCCAGGGAGTAATGCCCGATTACTCTCCCATCATCGAAGTCACAGAGAGAGATGAGCAAACAGCCTTCTCTAAAAATGAACAGAAGTTCCTTGAGATGATGAACAACCAAGTCACTCAAGTCTCTGAAGATAATTGGACAGCACCTTTACCTTTCAAGCCGGAAAAACCATCTCTACCCAACAACAGAGATGTTGCCCTTCATCGTCTCCTGTCCTTAAGAAGAAGGATGCTAAAGGATCCGAAGGTGAAGACCCAGATCACCCAGTTTGTGGAAGACCTCTTCAGAAGCAACTACGCTGAACCAGCCAGCATGTGTGCGGAGGGAGAAGAGCAGTGGCATTACATATCCACTTCAGAAAATCCAGCAGATGTGGCATCCCAAGGAACATCGGCCGCAAAGTTGTCCAAGTCATCCTGGATCACTGGACCCAAATGTCTCCAAAATCCTTCCTTTCCAGAAAGCATCTCCGTGCTCAAAGACACTGAGTTGCCAGAAATTCAGTCCTGCAAATCTACCATCAATGGCCAAGACTTATCAAGGCAAGGTTTAAATCCAGCCAAGTTTGAAAGATTTTCAAAATGGACTAGACTTCAGGCAGCCATTGCCAGGCTCATACATTACATCACTACAAAAAACAGTGGTGCAATTCAGCCCCAAGATCTTTCGAAAGCCTCAACAGTCATCCTGAGATCCACTCAAAGACAGTGTTTTTCAGAAGAAATAGCTTGTCTAGAAAGAAAAGCATCCTTGCCCAAAAATAGTTGTTTAAAGGACTTGAACCCCTTCCTGGACAATGAGGGTCTCCTTAGGGTTGGAGATAGACTAAAAAGAGCAAAGATTAGATCCTGTTTTAAAAATCCTGTTATTTTGCCACACCATAGCCACATAGCTCTGCTGTTGACACAGCATTTCCACACAGAAGTCAAACACCAAGGAAGGTCAATTACAGAGTCTGCCCTAAGAAACTATGGGTTTTGGATTGTTAGGTGCCAACGTCAAGGTTGGGGATTTGGTGTTACTTAATCAAAGATGCTCCTAGATACCAATGGGCTAAGGGTATTGTGTCAAAATTATATCCTAGCTCTGACAATAGAGTGCGCAAGGCCCAGGTTAAGGTCATCTCTAACGAAAAGGTTTTTTTTTGATTTGACAGGCCTATTAGCGACATGGTTGAGTTATTTTCACAAGACGTACAGTCTTAAAGTTATTAGAGTTAAAGGTATTTAACTCCATTTTGTTTAGATTTCCGAAAGTCCGGAAATCTAGGCCGGGAGTGTGACGGCGCGAGTGGCGCCATCTATATATTGGAACTATAAGTTTCAAGATTTGAATTGTTGTATCATGCCTGATTTTGCCCTTACCCTGTAAATGTAGTTGGATTGGTTATTTATATCTGTCAATCAATGTTGTTTGTACCTGTTATATTGCTCACTCAGCAAAACTGTTTGGCTCCACCTCTTCCTGGAGTAGGACTGTGTTTCCTCCTTTTCATTCCATCAGCAAGTTCTCTATCGGATGGACGTGAAAGAGAGGCTTGGCTCAAAAAGCCCTTCAAAAGTTACCTCTCAGCACCAATTCTGAGGTTCTTACCCTTGGGACTCACACTTCATGTTCAGGGCCAACCTGAACAATGTTGAGGAGTCTCAAGCGCCTTCACATCAGTCCTTTGGCAACAGAGGAAGACTCTTGTCTTCAGATATAGGTCATTGGACTGAGGCTGAGTTTGCTCCGGCAGTCACAGCCAGAGAAAGAGGGATCTGGACAAGCTTCATGGACTTAAACAACCAAAGACTGTAATGTATATTTTCTTTTACCCCCTTTGTGAAGAATAAACCCAGTTTTTGAGTTAACTACAGTGTTTTGGTCCTTGGGAGTTCCAGTTTCCCTAAAGGAGGGCAAGAAGCAATCCCCTGGGGAAAGATGTCACGTCCATGCCTCTTTCACTAAGAGTTTACAGCCCCAGGCGCGACGGCACACATAGTAACGTAGTAATTACTGTATTTATGAATTTAGCACCAAAACATCGCAAAGTATTAAAAATATTGACTACAAAAACAATGACTCCTAAAAGGCAGACTGTGTTGGATAATACAGAACGTTGGATGAGTGAAGGTTGTATAAGCGAGACTTTACTGTATTTACACAAATTAGTGAGCCATCTAAGGTATGTTTACTCAAAAGTATATATGTTCATTAAAACTTACTTCCAGATAAGAATGTGTGGGATTGCAGTCTTAAGATCTCACATGTTACTTATGGTTCTTGGGATACAAACGCCAAGGTCTTGACATCCCCTTTGGCAGTCAGTCACTGTGACATTAGAAGAGCTAAAAGCCAACGTCACTGTCTGCATAAACCCAATTCTGTTCCCATAAATTCTGAGCCAACCAAGACTACTGAAATCTGAGATGTTCTTATACCAGTACTATACTTTCTCCCTTTTTATGACAACTTTATTTGGTTACTAATGGACGCCAATGGAAAGAAAATGTTTATAACATCCTTAGTTCTATAGCTGAAGCATGGAAGAGGTTTAATTAGTTTTTGGATCATGACCCTAGACAATTGCTCTTGTTTTAACTCCAGCAATATTGTAGCACCAATCGCCAAGAGAACAAAAGATGATGCCTAGAACTGAAATGCTCTTTAATATATACCTTTTTAATGAGATGTTTTACCAGTAATGATTCAGAGGCAAACATGTTGTCAAGGATGATCTCATGGCAGGAACAGAATGTAGAAGAGCATTTTAATGTGACTTAATGCATTTCAGCTTCTTGGAATACACAGCACATAGGAGCAGCTGCCGTGAGGGTGCTTTTTCAGAATATAAATTGAGATTGGAATGCGGGTTTAATTAAATTATTCCTGAGGTCATCACGAGCAAAGACAAACTTCAGCTCCTTATTTTTCACTCCCTCTTTTGCACTCAAGACATCTTGCCTAACTCGATCTACTGGGGTTGTATTTAGATTGAAGAGTGACTGCTGTAAAACCTGGTTGGTTTAATTGAAATAACTGTTCACGTACAAATACATTAGCTATGCTGTGTTCCACCTCAGAGCTGGTTGCATCCCACCATTTGAAGGAGAAATGGTCCCATTCGAAGTAGTGAATTTGCTGCCAGAGATTAAAGCAGACTACATTTAAGTACAAACAGGTACAAACTGATAACTTATAGGGAATATTTAATCGAAGAAAAAGAACAATGGAAACTGAAAGGGAGAGAAGAGTTAGGGATAAATGACTGATTTTGTTATTATCAATTACAGCAGCGGTTCCCAACCTTTTTTTTTTTTTTAAACCAGGAACCACTTGACCAGATACTACTTTGACCAGGGACCACTCTCCAACATTAATACCAAAAGGGTTATGAATAAATTTTTGGTCAACTTTCGATTCCATTTGGTTATTTGGGGTGCTGATTCAGAAAATTGCATTGGATAGACCACATCAGCTCTAGTTTCTGATACAAAACATATGCCATACAGTAGTCGCCATCTGCTCATCCACAGAAAACCATATTTAATAATCTAGAGCTGATGTGGTCTATCCAATGCAATCTTCTGAATCAGCACCCCCAAATAACCCCAGGAACAGGCCTAAGAACAAAGACACCAAGGCCCTCCCCCCTTCCAGGTGCCTAGGGGAGGGAGGGGGAGGAGAAGCAGCAGTCAGGAGGCTTGTTGTCACACCTTTTATGTGCAGTCAGCCTCTCCCCTCCCGACATCCCCATTGCCTCTGCACTATAAGAGAGTTTTGCGAGAGCAGTTGCTCTCATTGCAATGGTGTAGTAACAGTGAGGCCACGGAGCATATTTTAGTTCTTGGGGACCATTGGTGGTCCATGGATCATAGGTTGGGAACCACTGAATTACAGGCTATATTTAGGAAAGACAATAAAATTGATTTTGCCAAAAAGAAATCGGGGTTGGAAAATATTTTGGGGAACGAAAACAAAAGATTGTATTCCAGTTTATACAAATATATTCTAGAGTATATCTTGAAAGACAATCAAATCAAAATGGTAATAGTTTCCTGGTCCAGAGACTTAGAAAAAAAATATAGATTTGGATAATTGGGAATTATTATGGATTTAAATTTTCAATAGCGGGTTCTATCAGAACAAAAAAAATCAAGACAAATACAAACCCCTTTTTTCCTCAGATAAGAACAACAATCTTATCAGCAATATATAGTCATAATTCTCACCACTATTACTGCAAATGATGAAGGCAGAAACAGAGATCTTTATTGTGTCATTGATCAAGGAGGATGCCAGGAGATAGAAGTAAATCCCAGATCGGACATGTCTCTCACTTACAGTCATGGACATTTACTACTACTACTACTACTACTACTACCACCACTTCTCCTCCTCCTTCCATGCACCCTAACATGACTCAAAAGCTAGCTTAAGAGGAGCAGCTAGAGATGTTGAGTTTCCCAAAATACAGTAGAGTCTCACTTATCCAACAGAAACGGGCCGGCAGAACGTTGGATAAGCGAATATGTTGGATAATAAGGAGGGATTAAGGAAAAGCCTATTAAGCATCAAATTAGGTTATGATTTTACAAATTAAGCCCCAAAACATCATGTTATACAACAAATCTGACAGAAAAAGTAGTTCAATATGCAGTAATGCTATGTAGTAATTATTGTATTTATGAATTTAGCACCAAAATATCATGATGTATTGAAAACATTGACTACAAAAATGCGTTGGATAATCCAGAATGTTGGATAAGCGAGTGTTGGATAAGTGAGACTCTACTGTACATTGTAGATCCCCCCCCCAAAATTTTTTTACTCCAAAATGCATTCTATATATTGTCTCCCCTATTTTGGAAATATGATTTACTTGACATTTGGCAGACTATCTCACCCACAAGTCTGAACAAAATGTGGCAATTATGAGTTAAAATAAAAAGTCCCTTTACAGATTGGCAAATTGGTTAAAGGATTGAAAGGAATAAGGAGGAATAAATAAGAGATCTCTCAAGAGGACAATATAAATAGGGGAAGCCCACAAAGATCTATAAAGGGATTTGTTTTTTTTACTTTTTCAAAAATGCCCTGAGGTTAGATGTGAGAAATGAGATGCCTGGGTTTACCAATAACACCTAATTACTTAGATAACTCAAATTTTTATATGATGTTGGCTCTTCAAAGATATGGTTGCTTCTAATTCTGTGTAGGCTTCATCCCTGAGATCTAGCTCCTACATTACTGTTGCTACATGCAGTTGGTCCTCCATATCTATGGATTCAGTTAACCACGCTTGAAAATATTGCCCCCTGCAAAAAATATCAATTTTATATAAGGGACACTATTTTATTATGTCATTGTATATAATCCATGGATTTTGATGTCTACAAGGGGTCCTGGAACAAAACCCCAGTGGATACCAAGGGCCCACCCTGTACCTTAAGCTAATTTTCCTAAACCGAATTGGAAAACCCACTGAACATAGGTTTTGCAAGTAAATGGTCCCAGGTTCAGTTCCCAGGTTCAGTTCCCAGTATCTCCAAGTAAAACTGGAAAACATCTATGCCTGAAAAGCTGTGTTAGTAGACAGTACTGATGTAGTTGGATCAATGACAGATTTACATGTTCTCTTGCCACCTGTTATTAGAAAAGAGAAGACACTCAAGAAGTCTTTCCACATTTCACAAAGAAAAATGGATAATCGTTCATCCATCCTTACATTTGCACATTATGGATGTAGATAGATTATGTGCTGTGCAAAATTATGTAATTTGCTGGTTTATTTACACATTGATTTCACTTTGCCTTAACTCATTCTGGTAAATGTTTTACTCTCAGAAGGCTCGATTATTAGTACAGAATATGAGACCATGTGGCTAAGTCGTTCTTTCTCCTCCTTCTCTGTTCCTGCTCCTTCCCGCTGCTCCCTGTGAGTCTGAGCCTACAATCACAGTGTGTAAAATCTTGTTATTTCAAGATGCAATCTTAGTGAATTTCACTTTAAAATTCTATTGTGTCTCATTTTTAAAAAAATTGTGCCATGCTAATGAAATGATAATTAGTTACGGTAATTAGCATGGTAATTAGCATTGCTTTCAGTTCCCACGGGGAAGGCCATACGGATTTATAGATTAGGCTCCTATCCAATGGCTTGAATTGCCTCGGGGATTTTCCTGCAGTTTGTGTCTCTTCACTGTAAGTCAGCATAAAGTAGGTTTATCCATTTTGGGGAGTGGGGCTACAACCTTTGTCACGGGGAGCCTTTCGGAGTCAAGGAGAAACCAGTTAAGCCTCCTCCTCGCCAAAACAAGGACAGATGGTTTGCAGGATGGCACTCAGCTTTGTCCTCGGGCAAAAAGATCAAAGGCGAAAGAGCCATGCGGCCACCTGGGCCCACACAGCATGTGGGCAGGAGCCACAGGAAAAGGGCCTGGAGGAAGCCCATAGCTGGTGGAAAGTGGGGAAGGTTTCCAGGTTCATCCTCTTCTCTGACAGCTAAAGCTAAGGTGGACACTGGTTGGGAATTCAGAGGCTGGAAAAGTTACTTTTCTGGCCAATCTGGCTGGTGGTTTCTGGGAGCTATAGTCCAAGAATGTTCCTTTTTGTAAGCTCTGAAAGTAATAATAATAATAATAATAATAATAATAATACTTTATTTATACCCCGCCACCATCTCCCCAACGGGGACTCGGGGTGGCTTACATGGGGCCATGCCCAAAACAATACAATGCAAACAGCATATAAAAGAACAGCACATCACAATACAATAAGCAATACAATAAATAATATCCATTACAAAATAAAACAAGGAGACAATGAAAACAAGGGCGGACCACATGAACAGTAAGTTAAAACTCGGGGTGAGAAAGACATAAAAATAAAAACCACAGCGAACAGGGTCATAAGGGAGTGGGGTATTCTGGAGGATAGATATTAGAGGGAGCAACGGAAAAGAAATATAAAATGGTTACTCTCCAAAAGCACAGCGAAAGAGCCATGTTTTCAAGTCTTTCTTGAAGGCTGCTAGTGTGGGGGCTTGCCTAATCTCAGTGGGCAGAGAATTCCACAATCGGGGGGGGGGGGGGGGAATGACCTGGAGATATGCTTTGTGGCCCAAATAAAGATACTGGCCAGATCCAGAAATAGCTATAACATGTAGCATGATAGTGTCCTGTCCATCATCCCAAATTCACTTTTTTTAGTATCATCCCCCAAATGCAGCTATTTTTGGGACAGTGGAGAGTGTGGGAGCAGCAGACAAGCACCCAACTCTTTTCCTGTAGCTGAATGCACAATGATAAGCATATGCACACCTTTGGAGCTCCTGCAGCAGTTCTTGTGCCTGATATCATTACTCTGCAATAGGAAAAAAAACATAGATGCTAGTTTGTACTATTCCTAATAGAGCAGTGGTTCTCAACCTGTGGGTCCCCAGATGGTTTGGCCTACAACTTCCAGAAATCCCAGCCAGTTTACCAGCTGTTAGGATTTCTGGGAGTTGAAGGCCAAAACATCTGGGAACCCACAGGATGAGAACCACTGTTATAGAGATTACAGTGCCACTGACCAGAGATGGCTATTTCAGGCAGCTGCAACCGAGAAAAGGTATTTTTATGAGATTTTGGTCAATGCATATTCAGTAGAGGGTTCAGATTGCCATGGTAACTTTTAGAAGTTTCAGTGACATACATCTGATTTATGTCATCATCACCACCGGGAAGCCAACATTTTCTTAGAAGAAGTGATAGAGAGGTGGTTATGTTTCTTTCAGGTGTAACAAAGATACACACAGGTTGAGTATCCCTAATCTGAAATGCTTGGGAATGTGTGTGCATTCTGGAGTACTTGCATATACAGAATGAGATGAGATACTTTGCAGTTGGGACCCAAGTCTAAACATGACATTCATTGTTTCATATACACCTTAGACACATAGTCTCAGGGTAATTTTATATATACAGCAGAGTCTCACTTCTCCAAGCTTCACTTCTCCAAGCTTCTGGATTAACCAAGCCATTTTTGTAGTCAATGTTTTCGATATATCGTGATATTTTGGTGCTAAATTCGTAAATACAGTAATTACAACATAACATTACTGCGCGTTGAACTACTTTTTCCGTCAAAATTTGTTGTATAACATGATGTTTTGGGGCTTAATTTGTAAAATCATAACCTAATTTGATGTTTAATAGGCTTTTCCTTAATCCCTCCTTATTATCCAAGATATTCGCTTATCCGAGCTTCTGCTGGCCCGTTTAGCTTGTATAAGTGAGACTCTACTGTAATATTTTTTAAAAATTGTGCATGAAACACAGAATGTCAACATTACATCATTGGGAAGCTAATGTGCCACTATCTTTGGATGTCAGAATTACAAATATACAGCAGCAGTTTTAAAATACTAAAATATATAAATCAGTCCAATTCCTGAATGTTAATATTTGAATGGGAACCAATTATGCATTTGATACACAATACAATGCGGCATGTCTACTTAGAAGTCATCCGTCTTTGCTGGATAGGAGCCTCCAGTGGCCTAGGGGATAAAAGCCTCGTGACTTGAAGCTTGGGTTGCTGACCTGAAAGCTGCCAGGTTCGAATCCCACCTGGGGAGAGCGTGGATGAGCTCCCTCTGTCAGCTCCAGCTCCATGCGGGGATATGAGAGAAGCCCCCCACAAGGATAGTAAAACATCAAAAAAACATCAGGGCGTCCCCTGGGCAACGTCCTTGCAGACGGCCAATTCTCTCACTCCAGAAGCAACTCCGGTTGCTCCTGACATGAAAAAAAAATCCGTCTTTGCTCTTGGCCAGCAGGAGCATTGAACACCTCCAGGCAACTGCTGGGTCTAAGACCTCCAGCAAGGGCCACAGTGCAGACAGTTTGTTCTTCCACCAGTCATTTTGAATTTTCTATGGTGCCTTAGAACATGCAACATGCAAGATCAGAGTATAGTGTAGAAGTGGCACAGGTTAACCTACAGATGGGCAGTTTTGCACCAGCACATGTGTGTGTGTGTGGGTGGTGGGGTTCTTCCATGACATCCTGAACTAACCTGATACAAATCACATTGTGCCAGACAGAAAGATCTCTCAGTGCTTAGCCCGAGCCCACAGATAAACACAGTGTCCTCAGATAGCGAGATGGCAGGCAGATAGATATTTATGATGATGGGGTTTCTGAAATTCTCCCTCTCCTCAGCATGTGGCAGGAGTTGTATATCAATTTACAGCGGTTTTCTGCAGCTCAGGGATATTGACTTGGGTTTAGCATACCAGAGCTTTATTGTGTCACTTAGTGTGTTCTTTCCCTTTGCTCATGTCTCTCCCCATGTATATATGTGTGTGTGTATATGTATGCATATATATGTGTGTGTGTGTATGTATGTGTGTATGTGTATATATATATGTAAAGGTTTGCCCTGACGTTAAGTCCAGTCGTGTCCAACTCTGGGGGTTGGTGCTCATCTCCATTTCTAAGACAAAGAGCCGGCATTGTCATGTGGCCAGCATGACTGCATGGAGCGCTGTTACCTTCTCGCCAGAGCGGAACCTATTGATCTACTCACATTTGCATGTTTTCGAACTGCTAGATTGGCAGAAGCTGGAGCTAAAAGCGAGAGCTCACTCTGCTCCCGGATTTGAACCTGCGACCTTTCGGTCTGCAAGCTCAGCAGCTCAGTGCTTTAACACACTGCGCCACCGGGGGCTCTCTCTCTCTCTCTCTCTCTCTCTCTATATATATATATATATATATATATATATATATATGGCTTGAGCGATCCATGAAAAAATTGATTCTAAACTCGTTTCAAAAGTAGGGGGCGCCAGCGTTTCGTTTCTGATGTCATTTCCGAATTTTGCCCCCCAAAAAATTCAAAATTAACGAAAATTCGTTATTTTCTAAATTAATTCGTTAATGGCGGACGTGCATGCGCAGCGGCCAAAAAAAAAACAGCACAAGGGGAGATTTTTACAGGACTCTCCCGCCCTCATTTTTTGAGTGATCTTCTTCAAACTTGGTACAGTGGTAGAACACATTTAACATTGATAGCTCACCAAAATTTGGAACGTTTCCCTTATCCTCTGATTTTTGGCGAATTTTCATAGCTTTTATAATAAACCATTTTTTAATAATTGCAGAAATCTGTTCCTGGTTTGAAAGTCTGAGTTCCTGTTTCATTGGGTTGTCTTTACTGTGAAAGTCATTGTTCTACTTCAGAAACTTTGTTTTTGTGGCTGAAACTTTGTTAAATTGGTGGATCAATCCATAATATGTTCCATCCATGTCGCTTGCACAAAGTTCAGGCAGTGTCATATATTTTGCCATGTTTCTATGACAGAACCAATTAGGAAATGACATTTATCACCCAGGAACAGAAATCATAGTACACCATCAAATCCTTCCTGACAGATGGCCATCAGCCTCTGAATAAGGAAGTTAGTTCCTGGTTTGAAAGTGCTATTTCCTGTTTTATTGGCTTTTCTGGGCTGAGAGTGTGTGACTTGCCCAAGTGGGTGGCAGAGTGGGGAATCAAGCCACAATTGGAGTCCAAAATTCAAACCTCTTTCTCCCTCCTTCTCTCTAAACTTCTCATACCTTCCAAGAATTCACATACTGTATGAAAGTTTGGTCAAGATGGTCAGAGGAGGGCAACTAAAATGATCTAGGGTCTGGAGAACAAGCCCTATGAGGAGTGGCTTGAAGAACTGGGCATGTTTAGCCTGCAGAAAAGAAGGCTGAGAGGAGACATGATGTATAATATGTGAGGGGAAGTCATAGAGAGGAGGGAGCAAGCTTGTTTTCTGCTGCCCTGCAGACTAGGACACTGAACAATGGCTTTAAACTACAGGAAAGGAGATTTCACCTGAACATTAGGAAGAACTTTAGGAAGAACATTAGGAAGAACCTTCTTCCTTCCACTTTGATTGGCTTGCTAAGGCTTCTGGGAAATGGAGTTTTTTCTCTCGTTATGGCGAATTGCTTCATTAATGGTCAATATTCAGAGGCTTCGTTCTCCTGCATTTTGAAAGCTATTATGATGAAATTTGCCAGAATGGAAGCAAAAATTAAGTACTCTTAGCCTATCAAGTTTCATAATGTTTGACCCATCCACTGATTTTTGGGGATTTCTGAAGCAACATTTTTTTAAAATGTTAGCAGATCGATAGCCATGCCTCCCTGTCCTTCTTCCTTCCACTTTGATTGGCTTGCTAAGGCTTCTGGGAAATGGAGTTTTTTCTCTCGTTATGGCGAATTGCTTCATTAATGGTCAATATTCAGAGGCTTCGTTCTCCTGCATTATGAAAGCTATTATGATGAAATTTGCCAGAATGGAAGCAAAAATTAAGTACTCTTTGCCTATCAAGTTTCATAATGTTTGACCCATCCACTGATTTTTGGGGATTTTTGAAGCAACATTTTTTTTAAAATGCTAGCAGATCGATGGCCATGCCTCTCCCTTAGGCATGCCAACATGGCTTCTCCTCTCAGAGGGGCTACAGCTTCATCCGAAGACATCAGAAACAAACGAAAAAAGGTACTTTTATTATTCAAATTCGTAATATTTGTAAGGGCAGTGAGCAGATGGTTCAATATCAATTCAAAACTGCTTACGAAACGAATTTTTAACGAATTTAACGAAATAACGAAAAATTTGCTCAAGCCTAATATATATATATATATGGCGTTAATGCCCGGACACTTTCTGAAGATACAGATTAACCATAAATTGGGTGGCTTTGGATTGTTTCTGTCATTCTCTCTCTCTAAGCATGTGAGAACAAATAATAAGCTTTCGCTCATGTTTAGACTCTCTTATAATACATATGAGGACCATTAGACTCTTTAGCACTTTACAGTGCCGAGATCAAATACTGCTGGTTTATCTACAGCAATTGCTGTATTTTATTGTTTTTACCGGGGGTAATGTAAATTTATGATGTTGTGTTGACTGTTTATTGACTATGTTTTGTTTTGCACTTGTATTTTGCATTTTGTGTCACACCTTGAGTGTTTTGTGAACCGCCCCGAGTTCCTCTGGGAGATGGTGGCGGGATATAAATAAAGTTGTTGTTGTTGTTGTTGTTGACACAAAGACATAGTATGACACAACAAACAAAATATATATGCTGGATTTCGTATCACAAAATCACAAGTCGAACACTTCCCGAGTGTTTAGGACTGTATGATGTATTTTCGGATGATGCGTGCAGATCCCAGTAGGGTGGCCTCTTGCAGTTGACAGGTCCTGGTTTGAAAATCATGTTTCCTGTTTAATTGTGTAGTACTTACTTTGAAAGTAGTTATTTTACTCCAGAAACTTCATTTTTGTGGCTGCCACAAAACTGTGTTGAATTGGCTGAGACTCTACGACAGGGGTCCCCAAACTAAGGCCCGGGGGCCGGATGCGGCCCTCCAAGGTCATTTACCTGGCCCCCACCCTCAGTTTTATAATATAATATTTTTATATCAGTTTTAATAATATAATATATTGCATATACATATAATATTATGTTATACAATAGAATACTAATAGTAATACCATATAATAATATTAATTATATGTTATATATTACATATTATATAATAGTATAGTGGTATAGTTCAATATAGTAATATATAATGCTAATATTGTGTTAAGCTAATAATATAATATTTTGTATGTACATATAGCTGCTCTGAGTCCCCTTCGGGGTGAGAAGGGTGGGATATAAATGTAGTAAATAAATGCAGTAAATAAATAATTAATTTTAGAATTAGGCTCGGCCAAAGTCTGAAATGACTTGAAGGCACACAACAACAACAACAACAATCCTAATTAACTTGACTATCTCATTGGCCAGAAGCAGGCCCACACTTCACATTGAAATCCTGATAGGTTTATGCTGGTTACAATTGTTTTCATTTTTAAATATTGTATTGTTCTTTCATTGTTGTTGTTTTGCACTACAAATAAGACATGTACAGTGTGCATAGGAATTTGTCCGTTTTTTTTTCTCCAAATGATAATTCGGCCCCTCCACAGTCTGAAGGATTGTGTACCGGCCCTCTGCTTTAAAAGTTTGAGGACCCCTGCTCTACGAGATATTCATTGAAAAGTTATAGCAAAATGTGCTGCAGGACATTTTCCATGTTTTTATGAGAGAACCAATTAGGAAATGACATTTATAACACAGGAACAAAAATCTTGTTACATAGTATAATGGGACTCGAACATCCATGGATTTAGTATCCACGTTGTGTGTGTGTGTGTGTATCCTGGAACCAAACTCTAGTAAATACCAAGGGGTTGCTGTATAAGCAAAGTGATGTAAATTGAAAGTCCTCAGAGTAAAAATATATTCAGTGGATGCCAGAAGGCCTATGTAAATAAGAATGGCTCTCAATGGCTTTGCTTTGTCCTGAAAGTATGTCTTATGTGATCGGGAAACTATCTGGGGAAATCATTTCATAGGTGAAATGCATATGGAACATCTGTCAGTCACTGCTGCCTCACAATGAAGCATAGTAATACTCAGAGGTATTTAGGCAGCCATAAATAGCCGGAACCCCCGATGGCACAGTAAGTTAAATTGCTGAGCTGTTGGACTTGCTGACCAAAAGGTCAGTGGTTCAAATCTGGGGAGCGGGGGTGAGCTCTCACTGTTAGCCCCAGCTTTTGCCGACCTAGCCGTTTGAAAGCATGCAAATGTGAGTAGATCAATAGGTACTGCTTTGGCGGGAAGGTAATGGCTCTCTATGCAGTCATGCCGGCCACATGACCTTGGAGGTACGGACAACGCTGGCTCTTTGGCTTAGAAATGGAGATGAGCACCAACCTCCAGAGACGGGCACGATTAGACAATGTCAGAGGAAAACATTTACCTTTACCCAAACAGGACTAGTTCTTCCATGGGAAATCAAGTTCTTACCTCACTGCTCAAGGATTAGCAGAATGATTTATTTATGTACTATTTTTTTAGCCACTCAATAGCAGCTATCACTGAGCAGCTTACCACTAGGGAACATGTAATGCAATATATTGCAATCCTAGTGATGTCACTCACATGTCTAAGTTCTCTTATTTATGCATCTGTATTTCTTGGGCTGTTGTATAACTCTGAGTCACAATGCAGTAGTGGACTTTTGTCTGATCCCCCCCCCCCCCCCCCCCGTAGCATATGATGTAAAAGAATAACTGCTGCTTGCTCCTCTGTCTTAGGGTGCATTTACATTGTAGAATTATTGCGGTTTGACACCACTTTAACTGCTCTTGCTCAATGCTATGGGATCAAAGGAGATGTAGTTTTATAAAGTCTTTAGTCTTCTTTGCCAAAGAATGCTGGCACCTCATCAAACTACAATTCACATCTATATATATAAAATGATAAAGTTGTTTGCGCAGTGACTATAACAACAAAACTAAACATCCCAGAAATACGAAATTGGGGATCCCAGGTTGAGAACCACTGATATAGAGACAGATGGCAACTCTCATTTTCATTTGGGCAACCCTAAAGTGTGTTTTATTTATTTACTACTATTTACTACTATTCTGTCAAACCAGTTCTTAGGCATCTCTACCTCCCTACTATTGCTAGTTTTTGTTTTGCAATGCAAATCTGATCTTGGCTCAATAAAGTTAGCAGAAACCATAGATGTTTTCTAGAGCCACCAAAAGCAGGAAGGTCTCCAATCAGGCCGTCACAAAAGCTGTGAGAATGCCTGAATAGGAAATTATTTCTCCATTATACTATGTAACAAAATTTGAAAAAAAATCTGTTCCTGGTTTGAAAGTGTTATTGCCTGTTTAATTGTGTGGTACTTACTTTGAAAGTAGTTGTTATACTCCAAAGGCTTTGTTTCTGTGGCTGCTGCAAACTGTGTTGAATTAGTTGAGACTCTATGAGATATTCATCGAAAAACTATAGCAAAATGTGCTGCAGGATATTCCGCAAAAACAAAGTTTTAGCAGTTTCATAAACCTTTCCCATGTTTTTGGGATAGAACCAATTAGAAAATGACATTCATAACCCAGGAATAAAAATCGTGTTACATAGTGTTATCATACAATCATTCATAACAATAACACTCTTACAAGCACATTATGGACCTAGACATCCCCGTCATGTGTTCAGTGTAACATGTCTGTGTGCTTTTCAAGTCACTTGTTGACTTATGGTGATCTCATGAATTTCACAAGGTTTTCTCAGAGATGTTTTTGTCAGTTCTTTCCCTGGCAATATAAGCTACAGCACCTCATATTCCTTGGTGGTCTCCCTGAGTGCATCTGGACCATAAAATTAATGAAGTTTGACTCCACTTTAATTGCAGAGGCTGAATGCTATGGGAGATATAGTATGGTGAAGCACCAGCACTATTTGGCAGAAATTGCTAAAGACCAATATTCCCCAGCACTGAGCCATGTCAGTTAAAATGGTATCAAACTGCATTAATTTACAAATGTGTAAGTAATGTACTATTTAGGATAGGGAACAATGCAGCTTTTGTTATTCCTGGAAGAATTTGTCCACTGTAGCTGGATTTTTTCTGTGCTTGATAATTCAGTAGATTTCTGGATGATAACACAGCCCAAACAAAACAATTGTTTCTTGGTGTATTGGTTTTTAGACCTGTTTCTGTGGTTATTTGGGACATTGATTCAGAAAATTGCATAGGATAGGCCATATCAGCTCCAGTTTATTAGATATGGTTATCATGGTTTCCCATAGGCTTGCAGATGGTGATTGGCAGATGGCATAAGTTCTGTATTTCAAAAATTATAGGTCAGTGTAAAAGAGAGCCATCGTTCCATCTTCCATGCTTTGTCATCCTTAGATGTCCTCCTGATCAATGTCCTTAAGTGTGCCTTTTATTACCTCCCCACTAAAAGCAATACCTATTTATCTACTTACATTTTTTGCTTTCAATCTGCTAGGTGGGCAGGGAGCTGGGGCTGATGGTGGGTGCTCATCCCAATCTGGAGTCGAACTGCCAACCGTTTGATTGGCAGGAATTTCTGCAGCTAGCAGTTTAGCCTGTTGTGCTAAGCCTGCAAACAAGCTAGTAAGTGAAACTGTTTTGATAGCAGAGTTTTATAATGCACAGTGAAAATAAACTAAAAATTTGCTGCCTTTCTGTGATGCCCTCAAACCATCTGACAGAGATCTCAGACTGGCTGCACACAGATCATACATCATCTATGGTTAAGCCCTGCAAGGGTGCTCCATATTTGGGTCCTCTGAAGATGCCAGCCACAGATGCAGGTGAAATGTCAGGAGAAAATGCTGTTAGAACATGGCCATACAGCCAGGAAATCACACAACATTCCAGTGATTCAGGCTGTGAAAACTTTCAGCAATACATGGTCTATATTCTTGCAAAGGGGCACTAGACTGTTTCCCAGCCTAGAAGCTGGAACATTTCATTCTCTTCCTAAATATTAGAATGTTGCCTTTGTAAAACCTTGCAAACTTTGTTTGAAAAATCCAGTGTTAGGTGCCATCTATACAAATCCATGGTGGAGTGCCATCTCCAATAAACTGCAAAGCCGCATTTGTGATTTTGACAAGTTTGACAACGGAGATGCATGACCTTCTCTAGAATTACATTGGCTGCATCAAACATTTTGCCCATAAATGGGGCCAATCTATTTGCTTCTCCACTCACACTCCCTGTAATGGAACTTTCCTCTATAGATACATCAAGGGATAAAAAGAGAGTCTTCCATTTGGGAGGCGTCCCTCATGACTTGCTGCATCACTCAAGTTCCCATTCCAGAGAAGAGGAATCGAAATGACCAGATATTTTTCACATAGTTTTCAGGATATGGGTTGATAACAGGGTGGTCATTTCATTTACTATAGTTTTACATGTCTTCACATTAAGTGCATGCATTGCCAGGATTTGATGACATGGAGTAAAAAATGTCACTCCATGACTCACACAAATGGAAACCATATCAAGCTGTGTTGCCAAACTGATCTATAACTGACTTTTTGTTCCCGAATCTGAGATGATCTAATTCAATTGCTGTGATTTATGAGACTAAGGAAAGGACATTTGCTGCCCTTTGCTCCCTCCGTTTGTTTGTCCAGTTAAATTTTCTACGGGGAAAAGATGTAAATAATTCTATTTGGCTTGCTGAAGCTTTTCTTTTTTTACAAGATTTGAACGTCAAGCTTGCAGATTTGCTCCCATCAACTCCTCTCCCTTTTGATGTAATCAGTGTCAAACGCTCTTTAGTTTGGAAGGATTGCTGTTCTTAACTGAGCCGAAGTTCCTGTGGGTTTAGTCAAAATACAATAATTGCAACAAATCCACAGAAGTGAATACTGGAATACCAAATTGTCAGCTGTGCATCTGAATCAAATTATGCATTTTATAGGTTTTCTTGCCCCTTTCTTGTTGTTAATATAAGATGATGACTGTAAGAATAAGAGACAGCATAATTACTTACAATTCGACGATGCAACGGCCTCGGACTATGATTTTTGGATGATGTGATTCTAATAGTGAATGTAATTGTTTTTTAAATGCTTTAATTGTTTAATATGTATTAATTTAAAATTTTAATTGATTTTAAGTCATTGTTTGTATGTTTTCAAGTCATCTAATGGTTGCTATATGTAAGCCGCCTAGAGTCCCCTTCGAGGTGAAGAAAGGCGGGCTAGAAATAAGGCTAATAAATAAATAATTGATTTTTTCCTATCTTTTCCTTTCCTGTCCTTTCTCTCTTTTTCTCTTTTTGAAATCATGTGTTATAGATGTTAAGAGGACCAAGAAATGGTTGGGCTAGGACAGAGGAGAAACCTTTGGTGACTTGTGTGTCAGTGGGACAGTGCACCTGATCTTGATGTACCTGGTAGGGATGTGCGATCCAGAAAAAATGGTTCAAAAGTCATTACAAAACTTGGTGGGGCGCTGGCACTTCATTTCTAAAGTGTTTCTATAACAAAAGTTTGTTACTATTTCATTATAGTAATTGTGCATAATTAAATTACTATAATTGGGGAGACTTCAGGGGCTCCTAACTCCCTCATTTTTAAAGTTATTGTGGTGGAACTTGCTACAATGGTAGAACACATTTACCACTGTTTTTGTTTTTTATTTGTTCAGTCACTTCCAACTCATAGAATCATACAATCATAGAATGATGGAGTTGGAAAAGACCTCGTGGGCCATTCAATCCAACCCCTTTCTGCCAAGAAGCAGGAAAATCTCATTCAAAGCATTCCCGACAGATGGCCATCCATCTGCTTAAAAGCCTCCAAAGAAGGAGCCTCCGCCACACTCCAGGGCAGAGAGTTCCACTGCTGAACAGCTTTCACAATGAGGAAGTTCTTCCTAATGCTCAAGTAAAATCTCCTTTCCTATAGTTTGAAGCCGTTGTTCCACATCCTAGTCTCCAGGGCAGCAGCAAATAAGCTTGCTCCCTCCTCCCTATGGCTTCCCCTCACATCATGTCTCCTCTCAGCCTTCTCTTCTGCAGGCTAAACATGTCCAGCTCTTTAAGCCTTTCCTCATAGGGATTGTTCTCCAGACCCTTGATCATTTTAGTCACCCTCCTCTGGACACATTCCAGCTTGTCAACATCTCCCTTCAATTGCGGTCCCAGAATTGGACACAGTGTGATTCCAGGTGTGGTCTGACCAAGGCAGAATAGAGGGGTAACATGACTTCCCTGGATCTAGACACTAGACTCCTATTTATGCAGGCTAAAATCCCATTGGCTTTTTTTGCTGCCACATCACATTGTAGGCTCATGTTTAATTTGTTGTCCATGAGGACTCCAAGATCTTTTTCACATGTACTGCTGTCGAGCCAGGCGTCCCCCATTCTGTATCTTTGCATTTCATTTCGTGACCTCATGGACCAGCCCATGCCAAAACTTCTTGTCAGCTGGGGCCACCCTCAGCAACTTCAAGGTCAACCCAGTCACTTCAAGGATACCGTCCATCCATCTTGCCCTTGGTCGGCCTCTCTTCCTTTTTCCTTCCATTTTCCCCAGCATCATGATCTTTTCCAAGCTTTCCTGTCTTCTCATGATGTGGCCAAAGTACTTCATCTTTGCCTCTAATATCCTTCCCTCCAGTGAGCAGCTGGGCATTATTTCCTGGAGGATGGACTGGTTGGATCTTCTTGCGGAACAAAATCTCAGGATTTTCCTCCAGCACCAGACTTCAAAAGGGTCTATCTTCCTTCGTTTAGCCTTCCTTATGGTCTAGTCAAACCCCATATTTCCCAACCGCCTCTTTTTCTAACCCTTCCTTGACCATTTCAAGGTAGTAAAGTAACATGGCATTGTAGGATGAAGCAATACTTTTGTCAATTACACTTTTTTTTTTTGCTGCTCGGTTCAATCTTTATAATGGTCTCAGGTCTCCCGATAAATCCCTTTATAGGATTTCCTTACACCTGCATATAGTGGTTTTTTTTCATTAACGGAGCTTTGGTGTGATATTTGAATCATTATCCTGGGACCAGTTTCATGAATCATAGATCCTTCCATCCAACTCGTCTGTCCTTTCATCTGCAGCACTTCATAGTCGGCAGATCTGCTTCTCTTATGCGGTGACAGTTCAGGTCACACTGGATCTTTGTTGCTCCTTATTTCTTTACTTATTTGGCAGAATAAATGTTATCTTCAGATTGTTCATGAAAATGTTTTATAACAAAAAATTGAAGTTTCTCTTTAAATTAATTCTCTTCTCATATTCTAAATAAATTTAAATGTACAGACTCGTGGGACAAGGCTTCCTTGCTGAACAATTTGCCAGAGCCAGAAATATTTTTCTCTGCATGTGTATTTGTGTATACAAAACTACATAGACAACGTCTTCCAGAGTTCTCTAGTCAGCCTAACCAGAATCCATGCTATTTGTAGGATTTGGGGGGCTACCATTCAAAATAGTCATGTTTCCAGGTTCAGAGTCGGACCACTTGGGAAAACTCAGCACTGGAAGTTTATTAAAGAATATCCATTTGCTAAGAATGGCAAAAATCTGAAAGCACACCTTGCGGGGAGGGAGAGGGATAAATGGATCTCTGGATGTTGAAGGACTCATTTACACATCAAATATCAAGAGTGTTTCATTTATTCCTTGGAGTGCTTAAGGTACCATTCCTTATAACATTTGCCTTCAAATGAAAGGCTCCGCACCACCTACAGACCTGATGGCTGAACTTTAGTGGGTGCTTTGAGTTCAAAGACAAGCAACATCCATTGAAACCAAATGAATAATAGATGGCTGTTTGCTTCACTATAGCACAATGTAGAACAGCCCCCTTTCTAACTACAGAGAAAGGAAGACGTTTGGATAAGGAAGGATTGTTCTTTGGGCGAAACTGTCATCAGCGAAATCTCTTTTTGCATTTGCAAAGATGTTTCTTCTGTAATCCTAATGGCCTTTACTTCACACAATTTGAGCAATGAATTGCTTTACTGAATTATTTCATGCCTCTTCTTCCTTCTTGATGCTTTCCTGAAGAGCTGAAAGAGTATACCACAGCTCAGGACTCTGAGCTCCTCCAGTTTTTCATTCGGCAATCTTGCCCTAACACAGTAGACCCCTGATGATTGCCAAACAGCAGCAAGCAAAATTTAGTAATACAAGACCATGAAAATATGATAAATCCTGGATGATAATAATAATAATAATAATAAGGCCACCCTACTGGGATCTGCACACATCATCAGAAAATACATCACACAGTCCTAGACACTTGGGAAGTGTTCGACTTGTGGTTTTGCGAAACGAAATCCAGCATATCTATCTTGTTTGCTGTGCCATACAACGTCGTTGTGTTGATAATAATAATAATAATAACAACTTTATTCTTATGACCCACCTCCATCTCCCCAAAGGGACTTGGGGTGGCTTACATGGGGACTAAGCCCAGCATAAACAAGAAATTCAAAGTTAGGTAAAGGTAAAGGTTTCCCCTGACATTAAGTCCAGTCTTGTCCAACTCTGTGGGTTGGTGCTCATCTCCATTTCTAAGTCGAAGAGCTGGTGTTGTCCGTAGACACCTCCAAGGTCATGTGGCTGGCATGACTGCATGCAGTGCTGTTACCTTCCCGCTGGAGTGGTACCTATTGATCTACTCACATTTGCATGTTTTTGAACTGCTAGGTTGACAGAAATTGGAGCTAACAGCAGGAGCTCACCCCACTCCCTGGATTCAAACTGCCAACCTTTCAGTCAGCAAATTCAGCAGCTCAGTGGCATAACCCGCTGCACACTGGGGGCTCCTACATGGGGACCAAGGCAGGATAAACAAGAAATTCAAAATAACAATTACACAATATAATTAAAACTATTAAAACCGGAAAAGTAAAAACATCATAAAAATACATCCATCAACATCATAACCAAGAACTGGAAAAGGAGGCATGCTCAGATTTGAGAGGGTGGGCGAGGCTTGCGCAAAACACAGGACAATAGGGCTGGGGATGGGAATAAAGTGCAGGAAGAACCAAAACAAAAATAGGGCTGGGCATTGGGCAGCCATGGTCGGGAGCTAAACTGTTATTCATCGGTAATTGGCATCTTATGTTGGTGCTTTTTTTGTTGTTTTTCAAAACTGGAATGGAAAAATTGCTCTAAAATAATTTAAAAATGGAACATCAGTAGTACAGGAAGGTGAGGTTACAAGGTTATGTGGAAGTATGATCATGGGACAACAAATTGGCAAGTCGGGACACTTATGCTACTGAAGAAATATTGAAGATACTCAACCTGATATGTATCTGCTATGAATGATAGCACAACTGTAATGTACGTAATTGGGGAGTTCATGTGATAAACTCCTAGAACTCCCAGAAGCCTCAGCCAGCATTGCAAGCAGTCAGGCATTCTGGGAGATGAAGCCCAAAACATTTGACGGAGCAAAATTGGGAATTACTGTCCCAGGGCTCATGGATTGGCTGTACTTTGACCCTTCTTTTTTCACTCCACCCAGATACCTGCATCTTCCAAGCCCTGGACTTATTCCTCAAATATAATTTCCTAGAGTGAAAAAGGAACCAAGAATAGAATCATAGAATCATAGAATCGTAGAGTTGGAAGAGACCTCACAGGCCATCCAGTCCAACCCCCTGCAAGAAGCAGGAAAATCTCATTCAATAGCCCCAAACATTACAAAACACCCACCAATACGGCAGATAGTTTTCTCTCTGACCTATGGGCTAATTTACAGCATGCCATTATACCACTGTGATGACAGTATACCATAGTAATACACAGTGGGGTTGCCTTTGAAGATTGTTCAGAAGCTTCAACTAGTCCAACGGGTGGCAGCCAGATTGCTCACAGGAGCGGCATACAGGGAGTATAACACCCCCCTGTTATGTCAGCTCCACTGGCTGCCAGTCTGCTACCAAGCACAATTCAAAGTGCTGGCTTTAGCCTATAAAGGCCTAAACGGTTCCGGCTCAGCTTACCTGTCCGAATATATCTCCTTTTATGATCCACCTCGGAGGTTAAGGTCATCCAGGGAGGCCGTGCTTTCGGTCCTACCTTCTTCGCAGGCATGACTGGTGAGGACGAGAGACAGCGCCTTCTCCGTGGTGGCCCCTCGTCTGTGGAACTCCCTCCCTAGTGAAGCCCCCTCTCTCCTGACCTTTGAGAAAAAACATAAGACATGGCTTTGAGACCAAGCCTTTGACCAGTAATGGGAGTAATGCAATTAGTAAAAAAGGTAAAGGTTTCCCCTGACGTTAAGTCCAGTCATGTCTGACTCTGGAGGTTGGTGCTCATCTCCATTTCTAAGCCAAAGAGCCGGTGTTGTCTGTAGACACCTCCAAGGTCATGTGGCTGGCATGACTGCATGGAGCACCGTTACCTTCCTGCTATTGATCTACTCACATTTGCATGTTTTTGAACTGCTAGGTTGGCAGGAGAAGTGCGCCGGGCTGTGGCGCAGCTGTTGAGCAGCTGCCTTAAATCACTCTGACCATGAGGTCATGAGTTCGAGGCCAGCCCGTGGCGGGGTGAGCACCCGTCAATTAAAAATAAAAAAAAATAGCCCCTGCTCGTTGCTGACCTAGCAACCCGAAAGATAGTTGCATCTATCAAGTAGGAGATAAGGTACCACTTATAAAAAGTGGGGAGGCAAGATTAACTAATTTACGACCTGGTATGAGGAAGTGCCGTCAGTGTGGATGATGAAGCAGCTGCTCCCCCCTGTGACCAGAATCGAACATCCCCTCAGGAGAAGGTCAAATTACCTCTGCGTCTGTCTGTCTCTGTCTCTGTTTGATGTGTTTATGGGCATTGAATGTTTGCCCTATGTGTGTTATAATGTGATCCGCCCTGAGTCCCCTTCGGGGTGAGAAGGGCGGAATATAAATACTGTAAATAAAATAAATAAATAAATAAATTAGTGACCACAAATTAATGTGACTGACAAATGGAACAGCCCTGGATTATGATTTGGATTGTGTGATTTTAATTGATGTTTTAATAATCAATGTTTATCTGCTGGATTTTAATTAAATTTGTTTATTTTAAGGATGTATATGTGTATGGCATCAAATTGATGCCTGTTGTAAGGCTGCCCTAAGTCCCCTTCGGGGTGAGAAAGGTGGGGTACAAATGAGGTAAATAAATAAATCAATTTCTTTCTGCTTGCTAATGTTTTCTGATCCCTGTCCCCTTGCTTCAAACATTCACATTTTTCTGAAGATCGTATCCAGGAAGGTAAATTCAATGCTCGCTCGCTTGTTTTCCTTTGCTGTGCTATATTTTGCCCCGGTGGCAAAGTACATTAAAGCACTGAGCTGGTGGACTTGCAGACCGAAAGGTCCCAGGTTCAAATCCCGGAAGCAGCTAGAGAGCCCGCTGTTAGCTCCAACCTAGCAGTTCGAAAACATGCAAATGTGAGTAGATCAATAGGTACCGCTCCGGCGGGAAGGTAACGGCGCTCCATGAAGTCATGCCGGCCACATGACCTTGGAGGTGTCTACGGACAACGCCGGCTCTTCGGCTTAGAAATGGAGATGAGCACCAACCCCCAGAGTCAAACATGACTGAACGTAAGGGGAAAACTTTACCTTTTATTTCTTGAATAGTTGTAGTAGAGGAGGAGTAATCGAAGGAGGAAAAGACACATGCTTTTTATCTTTTCCCCTACTTTTTCTCTTTTTCTCTGTAAGCAGTCTTAGGGCTCTTCAAGACGGGGCCTGATCCCAGGTTTTCTGCTTATCCCAGATTATCTGGCAGTGTGGACTCATATCATCCGGTTTAAAGCAAAAAACCTGGGGTCAGATCCTGGTCAGATATAGGGCTTGTCTGGAAGGGCCCTGAAAGGGCACGTGCCAGAAAGTGTTTACTGCCCTGGCAATATCTAGAGCAGAATCTCTGTTCCAAAAAACTCAAAAGCCCTGAAGCCTAATGAGTCATATGGAAGTGGCAATGCAAATATGGCAAAGGAAGCAAAATTAGCAATACAGTCAGCATTCCAATATTGATATTGTAGGCCATGTTAAAATATGCTTGAAAAAGAATGCCGTTCTCTATTCTTAGGCATCTGGGGAGCTCTCTGCTGAATGGCTGTCCACAGAGAAATGTTGCTATAAACGGAGGAACATTTTCATTACCACCTGTGAGTTGATACAGTCTGTCAGATACATGACAGTATGAGGAAGAGCCTGAATGAGGATTTTGCACTGGCTGCTTTAAAAATAGCCCCTCTTGGAACTTCGATTGGAACGGCTCCCTCAGGAGCTTTCAGAGATGAACGTTCATATATCACCGAGATCTTTTAAAAAAGTTTAAATGGTGCGAGACTGTCGGTGTTGCTATAGTGTGGTGATGAAATGACAATGTGTATGGAGATGGATTCCTGTCTTTGAAATGCTCCTGTCCCATCCACACCAAAGACTGATGAAATCAATAACTAGGCAAATTAGAAGAAGGCAGGAAATAGCAACCAGCCTCATGATTTATTTCAAACTAAAGGAAACCACACGGGAATCACGTTGAAGGTGTAGATGTTCTTCAGACCATGGCAGAGGCATTGCTTTGTTTCCCCAAAGGCAGGCCAGAAAGGATTTGGGGGTCAGATGACATTCCAGGTTGGCATTCGAGTAAGCAGAAGAGGAAACCCAGAAAACAAGGCAACATGACAAGTTGACACTTTTGAGCCACAAATATAAGGGTGAAGCAAAAACATTGTTTTGTGGCAAGCACTATTATTGTTATGTGCCTTCAGGTCTTCTTCAACTTATGGCAAAGGTTTGCCATTGCCTCCCGCTTAGAATGAGAAATTGCAATTTGCCCAAGGTCACATTGTAGGGTTTTATTTATTACATGCATTTATACCCCACCCTTCTCCCCGAGGGGACTCAGAGTGGGTTTTATGGTTTAGTGGCGATTTCCCCTCCAGTCTCTCAGGTCCCATCTACACCGTCCTATAAAATCCAGATTATCTGCTTTGAACTGGATTATGTGGCAGTATAGACTCATATAATCAAGTTCTATGCAGATCATGTGGATTATCTGCTTTGATAATCTGGATTATATGGCACTGTAGAAGTGCCTCAGAGTCCTAGTCCAGGATTCAAACCACTCCATTCCAACCATCCCATTGAATACGTATTCTAGAGGAGCAAAGCATGTGAACTGGTGGTTGAACTGACCTAATGATGTTGATGCCGATGGTGGTGCAGGTGATTTCCAAGCTTTGTTGGGTCAGATTCTCTAGTGGTGGGAAAATGATGATCCATGAACTGCATGCATCTCTAGATTTCCAATTTAATGGTTCCCAAAGCCCCAATAGAAAACTCTTTCCAAACCTTCCAAAATCTATTTTTTTTTATAAAAAAAATGATTTTTGTCCAGACACAGCTGCAAATGCACCAGAATCACTCCTACATGCAGCAGTTTGACACATTATAATGAGTATGTTATCGTCACTTTATAATTTTGATATTGAGTGAAGTAGTTGTGGCATGCTCCACGTTACATTGCTTTCCACCCCTAATCCCTGCTGTTTGATTATACATTTTACCCATTAGTCTTACCTTCAAAATTGATTTCCTCTAGCTTGCCCACCTATACCTAGGAATTGACAGTTTTCAACTTCATGGGTTGGTTTGATGGTTGATTTATTTTTGCTATAATTGTTCTTATTTTTCTGTTTTTTTGTTATTTTTATGCACTTCCATGTACCATGTGTGTACTTAGTATGTTCACTGTGTTATCGAAGGCTTTCATGGCTGGAATCACAGGGTTGTTGTGTGTTTTCCGGGCTGTATGGCCATGTTCCAGAAGTATTCTCTCCTGACGTTTCGCCCACATCTATGGCAGGCATCCTCAGAGGTTGTGAGGTTGTCAGGAGAGAATACTTCTGGAACATGGGCATACATACAGCCCGGAAAACACACAACAACCCTTAGTATGTTCATATTTTATATTTTAACTATGGTGACTGGGCTCGTCCCCATGTTAGCTGCCCCGAGTTCCTTCGGGGAGATGGAGGCGGGATACAAAAAGAAAGTTGTTGTTGTTGTTGTTGTTGTTGTTGTTGTTGTTGTTATTATTGAATGTTTGCTGTTTATATGTATGTTAACCATCCTGAGTCCCTCTGGGGAGAGAGAGGGGTCTAGAAATAAAGTTAATAATAATAGAAATAAAGTTAATAATAATAATAAATAATAATAATAATAATAATAATAATAATAATAATAATAATAATAATAAATCATCTATCTGCACTTTCTAAAACCACACTAGACAAAATTGGGTGAAAATAAAGAGCAGGTATAATGTGGCAGCATTTCCAGTGTTTCTGGACTTGAGATGTAGTCTCTTGCGCAGTTTGCCTGCTGTACCCAGCCAAATGACCTCTGTAACTAGATGAACTTTTTTATCATCAAGATTTTAACTGTTAAAATCTGTTTTTTCACTTCACTGTAAGCTGCTTTGGGGTCCTAGTCAGAAGAAACTTCTATAATTTTAATAAATTATATAGTGCTCCAAAGGTTGTTGGACAACAACTCCCATTAGTTCTTGCTAATATTATGATTGATCACAGAACTGCAGTCCAAAAACAGTGGAGGGCCCACACCACACATTGCCCCCATATGATTAGATGAAGTTATCAAGGGTTTGTCGTCAGTTAAGACAGTATATTTTGAGCAAGAAAGAAATGCATTTCAGTTCCCAATGCAACTTTTCTGTGTCTACAGTCCAAAAAGTCTCATCTTTCCTATTTCCATATGCCGATATTCATCACACAAGGGACAATTTCTATATCACCTAAGTAAAGGAGGTGCAGAAATCCTGACAGATGTGGCAAGTGTAAGCAATTGTGAGGTACATGTGTTTCTTGTTCATCACACCTGAGTATTACAAGCCCACTTCATTTTCAACATGTCATTTCTTGATAAGTAATAGAAGTGATGTGATAATCACAGTGCGAGCCCAGATTTTGGAGCCCGTGGTGGCGCAGCAGGTTAAACTGCTGAGCTGCTGAACTTGCTGACCGAAAGGTTGGTGGTTTTGAGTCCAGGGAGTGGGGTGAGCTCCCGCTGTTAGCCCCAGCTTCTGCCATCCTAGCAGTTCAAAAACATGCAAATATGACTAGATCAATAGGTACCGCTCTGGTGGGAAGGTAATGGCGCTCCATGCAGTCATGCTGGCCACATGACCTTGGAGGTGTCTATGGACAATGCCGGCTCTTCGGCTTAGAAATGGAGATGAGCACCATCCCCCAGAATCGGACGCAACTAGACTTAATGTCAGGGGAAAACCTTTATCTTTATCTTAATAGAAGTGGATGAATAAAATGATTGTCATATCTCTGAGTTCTTAGAAATAAAATAGCCAATGCTTATTTTCACATGTATTCACTAATGCATTTATCAAATTAGAGTTTGGCATTGTGGTTTCCTTTCTGTTTCCCTATAAAAAGGACATTTTGACACTGATCCAGTAGGTAATAAATCAGATGTGGATGTAGACATTCTAGATTCCAGCTCCTTTGTCATGGATTCACTAGAAGGCTTTACATAGATCACTAAATGCTAACCAATTTCATAGCTGGGTAAAGAATATACTGTGTATACTCGAATATAAACCTAGTTTTCCGCCCTTTTTTTAAGACTGAAAAAGCCCTCCTCGGCTTATACTCGGATCCTGGTTGACATATATTTGGGTCAGATTATACTCGAGAATATATGGTATATTTATTATTTTTCTTTATTATTATTGGTATTACTACATTTATTATTTTTCTTTATTCTTGTTCCTACTATTACATTTATTTTACTCTATTTTTATTATTATTAATACATTTATTATTTCACTCTGATCTTATTATTATTATTGCATTTATTATTTTACTCTATTTATTATTACATGTATTATTTTCCTGTAATTATTATTATTATTATTACATGTATTATTTTACTCTATTATTATTAAAAGGACACGTAATCACATTTACATTGAAGAAGATGAGAATAATGATTTGATTAGAGTTGGACAGTCTTATCTTAAATTTGAGCTTTATGTAAGTATTCAGAAACATTTACCCTACTGATGCCTCAATTAATGTAATTTTATTGGTATCTATTTTTATTTCTGAAATTTACCACTCTTGGCTTATACTGGAGTCAATGTTTTCCCAGGTTTTTTTGTGGTAAAATAAAGTGCCTCGGCTTATATTCGGGTCAGATTATACTTGAGTATATACAGTAATAGATTGCAACACATAGCAAAGGAACATGTTGCATTTCTTATTGCACTGCAGTCTCAGAATGCACATGGATAGATGAGTGGTAGTGTTGATTCAGGACTTCATCAGATGGAGTTATGGGAAAGTGGAGGTAACTGTCTTAACCCGTTCCCTCCCATCTTTCCCTATCTTTCCCTGTCTTTCTCCGTCTTGAATTCAGAAAGCCATCCCATGTGCTTATCCATCTATCCCCCACTTTCTCCCACCTAGAACCTGTTTGGGTTCATGTATGGACTTCAGGCGCTATTTCCATGCACTTGGAGTCCCACAAATTTTCACTGGAAGTGCCCTCACATCATGTGATGTCTTCTGTGGAGCTCCGTTTCCTAAGCACATGGAAACTGAATCTGAAGACTGTCTGATAACTATTCTTGTTAAGTACTATCAAGTTGATTTCAGACACTGGAGTCCCACCAAAACTACAGCTGCCATAATCTTGGTTTTCTTGATGTTTAACTTCCCTGCATGTCGGATGATGTGTTCTGCATACAAGTTGAATAGGTAGGGTGAGAGAATACAGCCCTGCTGTACTCCTTTCCCAATCTTGAACCAGTCTGTTGTTCCATGGTCTGTTCTTGCGGTTGCTACTTGGTCGTTATACTTGGTGACTTGGTATTCCAATACCACCAAGAACTTGCCACAATTTATTATGATCCACACAGTCAAAGGCTTTAGAATAGTCAATAAAGCAGAAATAGATGTTTTTTCTGAAACTCCCTGCCTCCCTCCATTATCCAGCAGATATTAGCAGTTTGGTCTCTCGTTCCTCTGCCTTTTCTAAACCCAGCTTGTACATCTGGCAGCTCTCACTCCATGTATTCTGGAGTCTGCTTTGCAGGATCTTGAGCATTACCTTACTGGCATGTGAAATAAGTGCCACTGTACTATAAGAAATAGCTCAATTCAAATGGAGAATACTCAAATGCAAGTTATACCTCTGAAAATATGACCTGTCTTATCAAGAATAAGCAAAGGCTCTCTCTCTCAACCTTGCTAAAGTAACATTTCTTAATATAAAGGAACAGGGACAGCTGGATTTCAAGGAAAGTTATTGTACTCCAAGGCAGCGTGAGCACTGGAAACCAGACAGAGACCAATAATCATATAATATCTTTATTAAAACAATTATAAATTCAGGAATGAACAGGTGGAAAGGTTGAGCAGATAATAGTCCTTTATGAAAAGGTATGAATTAGTCCAAAAAATTGAGGGGAAATGTCCAATATTATTGTCCAAAGTCCAGAAACCGAAACACACTCAAAACTGTTGGAAAGTTCTTGAGCGGGGAACAACAAGGGAGCAAGACTGAATAACAAAGTCCAAAGTCACTAGAAAGTTCTTGATATCAAAGCAGGAACATGATGAAGCTGAGGCAAAACTTGGTTCAGGAACAATGCAAGGAAGTAGACTTATTCCGGGTCTACTCGGAAGTCGCGGCTCAGCTTGGCCGCCAAGATCTGGAAACTTGGCTTGGAAGAAGCAGGAGCCAGAGTCAGTGAACCTTTCTCCGAAAATAGCAATGTTGACACCGCAAAGTGTCCACGGTGTAAAACACTTTTATGGAACCAAAATTGATCACAAACCAGAGAAGCCAAACTCCCTAAAGGTTCTCAAGGTAAAACCTTCTATCCATTATCCCCTCGAGATGCCAAGCGGTTACTCCTTGTTTTTCAGATCTCTGGCGATGCAGAAACTCCCTTCTGTTGAAGGACACATTCTCTGGGGAACAAAGAACATCTGGTTCAGCCATGGAAGTAATATTTTCACTTTCTCTCCCAATTAAGCAATCATCTGAGCTACCAACAGCCGGCAGCTGTAACTGAAAGGAGCTCTGTGGACTAGGTAAAAAGTCAGAATAAGCTTCATCCTGGTCAAAGTTCATTTCTGGATCAGGTTCAGAAGCCAAAGGTAGCTGGGGTATAACAGTTATGTTGCTGTTGCTGATGAATTTGAAAGTATATTCCCCATTGTCTCTGGTACTATCATGCCAAAAAGTGGCCTCTGACTACATTGAAATCCTTCAGTACCATCTTAACTGACAAGAAGAGTAGCATTTGAGACAGAATGTAACTCGAACATCTTTACATTTTCCCTCCTTTATGATTTTGAACTTATTTGTCTGATGAAGAAGCCAGTGAAGCTTCAAAAGCTTGCATGATGTATGTATTTCCTATATTTTGCTTGGCTAATAAATGTATCTCCCACTTGTGGATTTTGTTCTATTTCTTAATAGTAATCTCAAATAATTGCTTAATTTTTCTCTGCCCATAAAATAGCCTAGAAAAATGTGTGGCAGTGGTGGGGACTCACATCAGTCCTTATAAAGAGGGAGATAAGGGGCCAAAGGGGAGGAGACGTGCGTGTCTCCAGTACTATATGAGACCTCAGTGCAGATGTAAGTATAAAACGCTCCACAAGTCCTGTAATTGAGAAAATCCATCAAAGGGCCTGACAATGGCTCTAGCATTTCCAGAAGCAATAAAAGCAGGATTTATTTCACTTTTGGAAAGGGGGCAGTATCACCTTCTGGCGGCTTTAATGAAATGCCATAAAACTAGAGGAAAAACTGTGTTGTAAAGTAATAAAAAGGTAGTCAGAAGTGGATTGTTTGTGGAAACGTTCATGGAGGGAGAAGATGGGGAGGAGGTGGGGGAATACATGCAATGCTGCTCCACTTGAAGTGTGACCAATGAAAAATGGATGGCACAGTAAGTAGATCAAGATGGGCAGAGAGAGCTACAGACAGGATAGAAATGTCACATGTAGATCCATCTGTCACTTTCCCCCATTGTCCTAATCTGGAGTGCCATGGCATTTTGAGGCCCCTTTAGCTGTCATGACTTCACCCTAATGAATCAGATGTGTGGTTTGGGAAGGGATTTTTTTCTGCTAGTTCTATTCCACCTCCTGCATAATTCCAAGACTCTCTGCAAACTGCAAATCCCAGGATGAAATAAGATGGAGCTGTGGCACTTGAAATGGATTCAAACTGCAATAGAGTCCATCTCTGTACCCATGGGGAATATATGGTCTTGTATTTTGTGTGGATATGCAAAACGATGGATAAAACATCCCAACAGAAACATTATTGTTGCATTGGTGTTTAGGGCTGTTCCTGGAGTTATTTGGGGTGCTGATTCAGAAAATTGCATTGGATAGATTGCATCGGCTCTAGTTTCTCAGATTATTTATTTATTTATTTACTGCATTTATATTCCGTCCTTCTTATCCCGAATAGGACTCAGGGCGGCTCACAACAGAAGGCACAATTCGATGCCACATATACATACTTAAAATAAAACCAACCTTATAAGTTACTGTAAAACCAAATAATTAAAAACATATCAATCTTAAAGGTAAAGGTAAAGGTAAAGGTTTTCCCCTGACAATAGTCCAGTCATGACCGACTCTGTGGGTTGGTGCTCATCTCCATTTCTAAGCCGAAAAGCCAGCGTTATCCGTAGATACCTCCAAGGTCATGTGGCTGGCATGACTGCATGGAGCGCCATTACCTTCCCACCAGAGCGGTACCTATTGATCTAGTCACATTTGCATGTTTTCGAACTGCTAGGTGGGGCTAACAGCGGGCGCTCATTCCACTCCTGGGATTTGAACCTGGCACCTTTTGGTCCACAAGATCAGCAGCTCAGCGCTTTAACGCACTGTGCCACCAGGGGCCCCAATATCAATCTTAAAACAAGTTAATTGAAACCACACAATCCAAAGGCATATTCTAGCAGCCATTTCCGGTCATCAATTACACTATTCCATAATTACTTATTGCACCAAGTATTACTATTCAAAGACTTGGTCCCACATCCATGGCTTCATTTTCTTTCTGAGGGTCAGGAGGGAGGAGGCTGATCTAATTTAACTGGCCGGGCTGTGGTGCAGGCTGGTAAGCAGCTGCTGCAATAAATCACTCTGACCATGAGGTCATGAGTTCGGGGTGAGCACCCGTCAATTAAAAATAAAATATAGCCCCTGCTCATTGCTGACCTAGCAACCCGAAAGATAGTTGCATCTATCATGTAGGAAATAAGGTACCACTTATAAAAGTGGGGAGGCAAGTTTAACTAATTTACAACGTTGGAATGAGGAAGTGAGGAGGTGCCATCAGAGTGGATGATGAAGCAGCTGCTCCCCCCTGTGACCAGAATTGAACATCCCCTCAGGAGAAGGTTAAATTGCCTCTGCGTCTGTCTGTCTGTCTGTCTCTGTTCGATGTGTTTATGGGCATTGAATGTTTGCCTTACATGTACATAATATGATCCGCCCTGAGTCCCCTTCGGGGTGAGAAGGGCGGAATATAAATACTGCAAATAAATAAATAAATAAACAAATAACCACCACTGAGGCCCTGTCTCTTATCCTCACCAATCGTGCCTGTGAAGGAGGTGGGATCGGGAGCAGCACCTCCCTGGACAATCTTAACCTCTGAGATGTTTCATAGAGGGAGTTACATTCGAACAGGTAAGCTGGGCTGGAACTGTTTAGGACTTTATAGGCTAAAGCCAGCCCTTTGAATTGTGCTCAGTAGCAGACTGGCAGCCAGTGGAGCTGACATAACAGGTGGGTGTTATACTTCCTGTACGCCGCTCCGGTGAGCAATCTGGCTACCGCCCACTGGACTAGTTGAAGCTTCCAAACAGTCTTTCAAGGTAACCCCACATAGAGCGTGTTGCAGTAATCTATTTGGGATGTAACAAGAATGTGGACCATCGTGGCCAAGTCAGGCTTCTGAAGGTATGGGTGCAACTGGTGCACAAGTTTTAATTGTGCAAAAGCCCCCCTAGCAACCACCAAGACCTGGGATTCCAGATTCAACTATGAATCCAGGATCACGCCCAAGCTGCAAACCTGTGCCTTCGGGGGGGAGTGTAACCCCATCCAGCACAGGCTGTAACCCTATACCTTGTTCAGCCTTCCAATTGACCAGGAGTAACTCTGTCTCGTCTGGATTCAATTTCAATTTGTTTGACCTCATCCAGACTGTCACAGCTGCCAAGCACCCGTTCAGGACCTGACCAGCCTCTTGTTTGGCCTTGTTCGGACTTGTCACAGCTGCCAAGCACCCATTCAGGACCTGAACAGCCTCTTTAGCAGCAGGTGGAAAGGAGTAATAGAGCTGAACGTCATTGCGTACAGCTGACATTGAACTCCAAAACTCCAGATGATCTCTTTCAATGGCTTTAGGTAAATGTCAAATAACATGGGAGACAGTACTGAACCTTGCGGGACCCCACAAGACAAAGGCAGTGGGGCTGAGCAGGTGTCCCCCACCAACACCTTTTGAGAGCGAACCCCCAGGAAGGACTGGAGCCACTGCAAAACAGTGCCCCCAAGCCCAATTCCCACAAGACGTCTCAGAAGGATACTGTGGTCTATGGTATTGAAGATATGGTTATCATGATCAGAATACCATAACTAGAGCTGATAGGGGAAAACTGTTGTCAATTTTGGAATCAGTAAGTACAATATAGCCAGAGATGAGACTAATATTTGAGGCACCAAAATGTGTGTTGGCCAGTGTAATAGTAAACCCTATGCTGCTTCCATAGTCCCCTCCCCTTGTTTTCCTTTTTACATGATTCTGCTTTTGAACATTCCTCTGTAAGCTTCTGTATTTAATTTTTTTAAAACTCTTTTAAACTTTTTCTGAACCCTGTGGGTTTCTCAGGGCATTAATCCTTAATAGGATTGCACTGAAAATGTGCTGTTACATAATTCCCCTTATTAATTTTTTAAAACAATATAAAAATGTGCAGCAGAGAACAAATGTACATCAATTCTCTTGGAAAGTCTTGTACATACCAAGGTCTTTCTGGCCCAGACACTGGAATGGGAATTTCCCTGCTGGAGATCCCTGTGAAATTCCCAAAGGAAGAGCAATGAAAGCACACCGAGACTTCACCACTATGCTTCCATGATTGCTGAGAAATCAACAAACAACCAATTCTTTATTACAGTCTATAGACCCAGCAAGTTCAAATTCCCAACATGTAAAATGGATTAAAAACACTGTGATTGAAACAAAGTGGATGCCATTGCAATGAAGCAGAATAAGACATTTGCACCCAAAGTAGTTGTAAAATCATAGCAGGACAGGGTGTCTTTAATGGATTATTCTGGTTGGGCAAATAATAAATTTCTGAACGTCCCAACAATGGGATATCATGGTAGAGCACCCGGAGAACTAGGACACCATGTTGTAAGTTCAAGGCAAGGACGGAATGAATGTAGTGCAACTGCGGTATAACCATGTTGTGAAGCAGTCAATTTTGGTCTAAGAATAGATTATATCTATTTGCGTCTCCATTTCTGGGTTAGGCATGAAGTAGCCACTAATGTATACTAGCATCCTAATTCATTTATGCCACCAAAAACATCATTTTCTTTTCATATTTGCTTCTTCCTTATGGGCTTCTTAGATTCTGTGTCTGTTTGTGCCTTCAAGTTAATGCTCTATTATTGACGTCCCCATGCATTGCATAAGGTTTTCTTAAGCAAGGAATATTCAGAGATGATTTTAACATTTTCTCCCTTTGAGATGCAGCCTATAGCACTTGGTATTTATTTTTAAAACAACCCATCCGGTCTCCCACCCAAGTACTAACCAGGCTTGACCCTACTTAGCTTCCAAGGTCAGATAAGAGCAGGTACCTTCAGGATATTCTTTTAATATTTTAAAAGAAAGCTCTGATATTTAATTTCTAAATTAGTCTGGCAAATACTTGGTTGTGCCAAAGGAACTGCAATATTGACAATCATAAGGTTGCTAGCAGCTTACCCTGAAGAATTTCTAACGGGGGAGTGGGGGGGGGGGGGAAGAAGGCATATCTGATGTTTCAGAAGAAGGAATGTTCATCTTAAATGTGTGTATTGACTGTCTTCAAGTTGTTTCCAGTATGGACCTTTAAGATCCTCTATCACAGAGTTTCCAAGGCAAGGTTTGTTGTTGCTTTTTCCCCCAGCAAAAAAATGACCCCACTAGCCTTCTTTTTTTGCTCTAAATGCTTAGGAGACCTCCAGTTTAAATTAGTAAAAACAATGAAAGAAAGGTGCTCTTTTGTACTATTCTTCATCCCCACCATCTCTCAGACATACAAACAGGAGAGAACATGAACGAATAAAGAGCATATTATTGCAATAGGATTATAGTAAGGCTGGCTAGAATTAAGAGAAACTTTAGTTTAAACAAAATCAACACAGCAAGGGACTGATAGCAGCTCATTGCTGACTAGCTGCTGCTTTTTGGGTCCCCCAGATCTCAGGTTGCTTTGTTTTGTGATTTCAGCACTGCTAAAATCACGGGGAGCCCAGAGTATCTAACTAATAGGGGTATGCAATTACGCAAAAACCAGTGCTGTTTTTGGTGTCCAATTTCCAAAACTTCCCAAATTCAGGAGAGGTTTCTATTTTCATGCAGGAAACACACAGCATGATAGGTCTGCTTTAGAGTTGGCATGAGTTGGAGATGACTTGAAGGTACACAAGAATAACAACAACAACAACAACAACAACAACAACAACAACAACAACAACAACAGCCAAGTGGAAGCTGATGGTTCCAATGTCAGTTGGGAAGGAAATTCATTCTGACTTTTATTTTGAACTTTGTAGAGCTATAAAAGAATCTGAACCTTGTTCTCAAATCTTGTTCAGCACCTTGGATTGCTCTTTAAAGTTCAGACTAAACACTGGAGCAAATACAACACCTTCACTGATAACAAATTCGCCAACCTCTATTAGCGGGAAGGTCTAGGGTGCCAATTACTTACGGTATCAGGCAGCAAAATAATACCTAGTTAGGCTTAATCCCTGACAAGACAGAGGTCCTCCAGGTCAGTCGTGAGTCTGATCGGGGTATTGGGTGGCAACCTGTGCTTGACGGGTTCGCACTCCCCCTGAAGGCGCAGGTCCGCAGCTTGGGGGTCCTCCTGGACTCTGCGCTGACACTTGAGGCCCAGGTGTCGGCCGTGGCTGGGAGGGCCTTTGCACAACTAAAACTTGTGCGCCAGCTGCGACCATACCTCGAGAAGTCAGATCTGACCATGGTGGTCCATGCCTTAGTTACCTCTAGACTGGATTACTGCAATGCGCTCTACGTGGGGCTGCCTTTGAAGACGGCTCGGAAACTACAACTAGTACAACGATCGGCAGCCAGGTTTCTAACTGGGGCAGATTACAGGGCACGCTCAACGCCGCTGTTTAAAGAGCTCCACTGGCTGCCATTTATTTTCCGAGCCCAATTCAAGGTGCAGGTTATCACCTACAAAGCCCTAAACGGTTTGGGACCCACCTACCTTCGAGACCGCATTTCCCCCTATGAACACGCACGACCTCTTCGCTCGTCGGGGGAGGCCCTCCTCTCGCTTCCACCAACTTCGCAGTTGCGGTTGGTGGGGACGAGGGAGAGGGCCTTCTCCGCTGTGGCCCCCCGGCTGTGGAACTCGCTCCCCAGGGAGATTAGGCAGGCCCCTACCCTACTTTCTTTCAGGAAGAGCCTGAAAACTTGGCTATTCCAGAAGGCCTTCGTTGACTGATCCTTGTGGGATCATGTTATTTACCTATTAAGCAGTAGACCCTCTGGATTGTTTTTAGGATTCATTCAGCACTTTAAGTATTACACCTGCTGTATAATTATCCCTCCCTGATAATTTGATATTACTTTGCACCTTGGCCTGGATCTTTTGACCCAAATCCGGATCTTAATATTATTGTGTATATTGACTTTTATGACTGTTTTTAATCATGTTGAAGTTTTACTGCTCAGTTTAATGTTTTATCTGATTTGTGCTGTCGTGTCTGGGCATGGCCCCATGTAAGCCGCCCCGAGTCCCTCTGGGGAGATGGGGCGGGATATAAGAATAAAATTATTATTATTATTATTATTATTATTATTATTATTATTATTATTATTATTATTGTGTGGATGGAGAATATGCTTTCTTAACAGCCCACTCTGTAATGTAGGTATTAATGATAGGCCACTTGTCTTCTTGTTTTCGTAGGATCCCAAATCTCTGAAGAACAGAATTCGAAAAAATTAGGGCTGTTACACAAAAGAAGTTTGTGGAGAGATGAGACAAAACATTTCTTATGGCAATCTTTTTTGAGAGCAGGGAGAAGAAAGCTGTCATCGTAAATGACTTCCCCACAAGGTTAAATGGATACAGAATGACCATCCAGAGCATGTGTAATTTACATGAATACCAGAAAATTCAATATGATTAGTGGCATTGCAACAAACACAGCATGACTGTAGTACACTTCCCATCACTGTAATTATCTTCTTAAACTTTTAACGGGAATGCTGATTGCGATTTGCTGGCTTATTCACTCCCAGAAAGTAGAATAATGAACAGATGCCAAGAGTCAAATATTGACTGCAGAAGGCCTGCATGTGTTGCCGAGATGAGAAATGAACAAGAGGTTGAAGGAGAAAGGACAGCCTCTCTAAGGGACTGAATCAGAAACCATGATCAAAGCTGGCTCAGCCAAAGAAGCGTATTGAGATAGGTTTGTGTGTGTGTGTGTGTGTGTGTGTGTGTGTGTGTGTGTGTGTGAGAGAGAGAGAGAGAGAGAGAGAGAGAGAGAGAGAGAGAGAGAGAGAGAGAGAGAAGCTTGGGCTAGCGAAAACCAGTTTTCTGAATTCCATGTACTGCATACAGCTAAACATTTTTATTCTTTAGTAAATGCATAAAGAACAGTCTAGACTCAAACTAGCTGTTTTTAAAATACTAAATTTGTTGCCATGGGGGAATTTAAAAAGAAATACAAAATTAATTGTCAATTATCAAAAAATGACCCAGTAGCTAGAGAGGAAGCTTTAATTGCTAAAATGGATTTGGTTCCACATTCTTGTGTGTCTGTCACCTGTCAACTCATAGGAAAATGTCATAGGAAATTGGATAGACCACATCAGCTCTAGATTATTAAATATGGTTTTCTATGGCTGGGCAAATGGCGACTACTGGATGTTATTTGTTCTGTATCAGAAACTAGAGCAGATGTGGTTTATCCAATGCAATTTTCTGAATCAGTACCCCAAATAACCAAACTGAATCTAAAGTTGACAAAAAATTGATTTGTAACCCTTTTGGTACTACTGTTGGAGCGTGGTCCCTGGTCTAAGTGGTCTTTGGTCAAAAAAAAGGTTGGGAACCATTGTGACAGAATAACTATGTTTAAAAAAGTGATGAAAAATAGAGGAGGAGTAAGTTTAAAAATTGATATTCCATATGTTATAATGGCTTGAGTGTTGGACTTGGACATTGGGCAACCACGGTTCATATCCCCATTCAGCCATGAAATATATTAGTTGACCTCAAGTCACACTTCCTCAGTCTAAGAGGAAGGCAATGACAAGTTTCCTCTGAATAAATTTTGCCAAGTGAATCCCAGGAAAAGGTCACCTTAAGTCAGAGTTATGGCCATGCATAGATATCCTGAAGGTCCCCAATCCCATCTGATTTTGGAAGCTAAGTATGGTCAGCAATGGGTAGTACTTGTATGGGAGACCAACAATGCTAAAGACAATGTTTCAGAGGAAAGAACTGGTCTGACTCATTCATTGGGCCACCAGACAGATTATTTGAAGCTAGATAATATTTCTATATAGACAGACAAGTTAAAGTGATATTGTGAAGGCATCTCACAGCAACAACATTGATAAAAACCCAACAACTTGAAGAATTATTGGGTTTCAGCAGCATAACCGTCTCTGAATTTCATCAGCTACCAATAGGGTATATGTAATTACACACTAAATGGGCTTTCTGTAATCATAAACAAAACAAACCTCTTGTCTTTCCAAGGAAATGACAAATGTTTGAGTAATTGTCTGTCAGCATGCTACCAAGTTTGGCTCAGCGCACTTCCTCGGGATTTCAGCAAAACAACCCTTTTGGCTTAAACCAGCAGTCTAGACAGTGCTCTCCAATTCTGCAGTTTTCTTAATTAAAGTAATATCTTCTTCCCATAAGAGCTGAAAACCAAAGTGTTATGTCATGAAATTGTTCACTTCCCAGAACAAAGGTATATCTATCTATCTATCTATCTATCTATCTATCTATCTATCTATCTATCTATCTATCTATCTATATACACACACATACACACACACATACACACACACACACACACACACACACATATACAGTAGAGTCTCACTTATCCAAGCCTCGCTTATCCAAGTTTCTGGATTATCCAAGCCATTTTTGAAGTCAATGTTTTCAATATATCGTGATATTTTGGTGCTAAATTCATAAATACAGTAATTACAACATAACATTACTGTGTATTGAACTGCTTTTTCTGTCAAATTTGGTGTATAACATGATGTTTTGGTGCTTAATTTGTAAAATCATAACCTAATTTGATGTTTAATAGGCCTTTCCTTAATCCCTCCTTATTATCCAAGATATTCACTTATCCAAGCTTCTGCCGGCCCGTTTAGCTTGGATAAGTGAGACTCTACTGTATGTATATGTATATATATATATATATACACACACACACACACACACACACACACACACACACACACACAGTATTTGTAAATGAAAAATATCTAGCCTGGTATGGGAAAGCTAGAGGAATTTCATGTTGTGTGACAGTTTCCACCAGAATATCCCACTGATGGGACAGGAATGCATCTACATGGTAGAATTAAAGCAGTTTGACATCACTTTAACTGCCATGGCACAGTGCTATGAAATCACAAAAGTTGTTGTTTTAAAAGGTCTTTAGCGTTATCTGCTAAAAAGTGCTCCGGAAATTTCATAGCATTGAGCTATGGCAGTAAAAGTGCTGTTAAACTGCATTGATTCTTCAGTGTAGATGCACTACTAGGAACCCTGTTGTTAGAAGACATCTTCCCAAACTGTTGACTGCTGGCCAGATGTTATGGAAGTGTCTGCAGAGTGTAATAGCCCCTATTATTTGTGAGTAGAGATACTGTACTATGATTTGCAATGTTTGAGTCCCCATCAACACTGCCATATAATGCAGTTTCATAATGCAGTTTAACTGCATAAACTGCACTACATGAGTCTACACAACCATATAATGTAGTTCAATGCAGTTAAACCGCATTATGAAACTGCATTATATGGTAGTATAGATGGAGCCTGAGACACTCCTGATTGTCCTCAAAACATTATTTCACTTGCGGGGAAAACTTGAGTTAATTTGGTCCAGCTTCACATTGAGGCCACATCTGCACAGCCATGTAATACAATTTGAAACTGTATTATATGGTCAGTATATAGACTCATATAATGCATTTCAATGCAGTAAAATGGTATTATATGAGTCTACACTGACCATATAATGCAGTTTCAAATTGCATTATATGGCAGTGTATTAGATAGAACCTAAGAGAAGTTGGGAGATGCTCTGGTCAAAAATGGTCTGGTCAAAAATCCAAAGTACCCCAAGGATCCAATGTGGACAGATCCATATAGTCCACATAGACTGGCACTGCCATAGCCATTGCTTTATGCTCACCAGGGAAAATGGGAGGGATCAGGTCTGTGTTGCTGCCATTGCCATTTATGGATGACTGCAAAGCTCTAGGTAAACTCCTGACTATTTTGAACCTGCACATCCAGGGAGAAGCCTACCTAGCATTTCGAAAACAAATGTGAATAGATGAATAGGAACCACATTAAAGTGGGGAGGTATTTAGGCTCAGAAAAAAGGAGGAAGTTTACGAACAAAGAAAGCTCTTTGGCAGGCAGATGGAGCAACAGCACCCCCTGGTGACCGGAACTGCGCACAACCTCCAAAGATGCCGAAACAGGGGAAAGCCTATATAAACCTCTGTTGCCTGTCTTGTAATTGTTATAACTGACATTGAATGTTTGCCATATATGTGTTCTGTGAGTCCCCTTCAGGGTTAGAAGGGTGGAATATAAATACTGTAAATAAATAAATAAGGAGTGGAGACTGGCTCCGTCCTTCTCTCTGAATTATGTGGACACCTTGCTGTTTGTGCATGGGTCACCTACCACAGCCAGGACCTTTCATGGAGCTCTTCAGACAGCTGGCAATAGCAACAAGGATGGTAAGGTGATGGCCCAGTGGGGCCAAAATGGTATCAGCCTGTCGAATTCCCAAATTATGAGATGTACAAGGAAATGTATCAAAATATGAAATAGAAGGTGTTGCTCCACCAGACCCAGCGGGTGCATGCTTGTGCCTCACCTTTGTATACATTGTCATTGGAATGTTGCCTGGTTGTTCGCAAAATCCCTTCCTTTAATTTCCACAATCCCCTTGATTGACTGGGAGACCAGGGAGGAGGATGGGAATTACTCAATGGATGTACATCAGAGCTCCCCACATCCATTTCCTGCTCCCATTGATAAGATCGGGGCTATCTGTGGGAAAGATTTAGCACCCATGCCTCAAGACAGCTTCACCTATTGAGATGTTCATAATCCCCAAGTATCCATTATGTACATTGGATTAACCCTATTGTGTTTACTGCAGCCAGACTATTAGGCTCATCAATGGACTCTACTTGATATCACACCACATTCTTTCTGATCACACCCTTATTGGAGGTAGACAAATGGATTGACATTTCAGATACTCCAATGACAGTTATTTGGATTTCCCTCCAAAAGAAGAGTCAATCAGTGATGATGCCCACTGGAGTCCTGAGCCACTCAGGATGCAGATCCTAGCTGTTTTTCAGCCAATCAGGAGCTGGCATGGGTTTATTGGATAGCTGTCAAATGAAATCAAAATCCTCTGTGTTCCCAGTTGTGGTATGTGAGTACTTTGGAGTGCTTTCTCTGGCTGACATCCTCTTTGGCCACCAATAATAAACTTTTGGTTTTGCCTTCTACCCTTTCTGTGTCTGATTTGTCCTTCTGGATTAGGTATAATGCTAGGCTTCTGAACTCACGGTTCTTGCGGTAGCTGAAATCACTCAATATGCTCACCACCAGTGCAGTGAGTTGGAGACAGTATGTGGCCAACCCTGAGGCCAGTCTGGACATTTCTGCTCTAGGCAGGCTCCTGAATAAGTGTAGGTGTGTCCTTAGTCTAATGAGTAGGACCAAGGCTGGAAAAAACCTCCACCCAGAACATGGTGAACCATACAAAAATATCCATACCTACTGCTCCTACAAAGCCTTCATTTCCCACTGTCTAGAAAACTAGTAATGCTTCCTTATTCCTCATGGGAATAAAAGCATTTAAATCCATTACTCATGCTAAAATTCTTGAATTTGTTCATGCTGAAGGCTACACACACACTTTTGTAGAGAGATCATGTTGCAAATGTATTTCTTTGGGAGTCTTGGGTATTTCGGCAAAGCTTGTGGGATTGGCCTCGATATCTCTGTTTGCATAACCCAATTAAACACTAATTTAAATTAGGTCAGAAATGGTAGATTAATTTGTAGTTCTATACCATTAGACGGTTGCTAATTGGATTTTAATCAGTGTGCTCTAATCTGTGCTCGTGAAAGGCAGCAAAAGCTTTAAAACAAAGGTAGCTGGGAATGTTTTATTCTAACAAGCTAGAGACAGCTCCAAGAACCAAATAATTAGTTACCATTTCAGTTGCAACTGTAAAACAATATTGCTTGGCTTTTCCACTATTTAAAAATGCAAGCATATGTCAATTTTAAAAAAGCATAGTGGGCAGTCTACTTTCACAAGGGTTAGGGGTGCAGGACTCCCATCATAGTGGAAAACGGCAAATAAAGAAACATTTTTTTAACCTGAGAGAATATGTTTATAGAAATCTCTGGGTTCTTCAAACAACATATAATTGAAATTGAGCAATTTAAAGCAACCACAGACAGTGAGTTCTGGGCCACGGATAATGAAACCCGGAGCGTGGATACCGATTTTCGATAAGCGGATACTGGCACCCGCAGCAAGCCGCCTGTGGATCAGTGCACCTGGCGAGATGAAGAAGCTAACCCAATGTTCCCAAATCAAGAAATCTCACCAAGTTGAAGAAGAAGCCATTGAGGTAATTTACTCAAGTCAGCTGAAATGGATGCTTGTGGTAAGCCACAGAAGGAAGCTAAAACATCATACATTGCAAAGCATACATTTTTATAGATAGAAATCCTTTGAATTTCCTGCTCCTGCCCCAGCTGGAGCTTGCTTCACCATGATTGGCTGAACTGGGTTGACGTCAGCTGGGGGGGGGGGGACTCCCTGAAGAGGTTGTTGTCGACCGCGTTTTAGGGGATCGGGCCCTTAAGGAGAGACCCGACCCGGTCCAGAGGGAACGGACCTTGGCGAAGCCAAAAGGAGAATATAAGCCGCAATACAACCTGAAGCCTGAAATGAAGAAGGTTCGCCAAAGTTGAAGGAAAATCCGCCAAGGAGTCTTTATTGAGCAATTCAGCTGAAAAGGACGCTAATAGCGATCATTCAATCTACTAGCATAACATATGTTTCAAATAAAGCCATATTTATACAATGTTTCGGTCTGACAGCCCTTTGAATTTCCCGCCCCGCTTCCCCGCCCATCCGATCGCGGATAGGCTGGGAGGTTGAACGAGGCGGGCTTTCGTTTCCCGCCTTGCCTTGCTGGCCCAATGGGGAGCCGCTTTTTTGTCCCCACTCGGGCCAATCAGAGAGGAGGAGGCGGGAGCTATTAAAACAATGAAGTGACCGGACAGGAAATATCAGATTAATCCTGGCCCGGCCGATTTCTAAAGGAATTAATGGCACCCATCAAGGATGTCCGGGGTCCTGTCACGTTCACAGATTTTAGATATGTCTTTGGGGTGTCAGACGGGAAGTAAAGAAGGGTGGTGATGAGCCGTCATTGACGGGCTCCACAGGGGTGCCTTCCTGAGGCGTCCTGGCCTGGGATATGACAATGTTTGCCTTGGGGGCGAATCACCTTTAGGAATTTGGTGACTCAAGCCCTATATTGTCCATGCGATCGGAATGAGATTGGATTAAACTGTGGCAGATTATCCTTTTGTTTTTGGGAAGGGAGGTCTAGGGTTCACGTTGGGGTCATAATATTTCCCATTTGATTTCATGATTTGACAATTATATGGGATAAAATGAAAATTAAAATAAAGTTGGAACATAAACCCAGCTGGGAAAAACACATATTTTCCGGGGATCCCAAAGAGTATAAATACATATAGGCAGATAGGTAGATTTCAAGGAGGAAAGGGAGAATCCATAGAAGGGGGGGTTACATTGCACAAAGGGGAACCATGGATGATATAAACAATTGAAAACATTTGATAAGAATGAGGTTTACAACATCTGGGGAACCCAATATGGAAAGTCATAGGAGTGGAGTTCAAGCAGCATGATTTCACAATTCATGAAGTTAGCCCAACGATTAGAAATTCATACAACAGTGGGTCATGAGGGTGCCCAGGTACATAGAATATGCAAATTCATGGATACATGAGGAAAAAGAGTTCATCTGTGATGGGAGGAATTCGTAGAGATGGCATGGGGAAGAGGCACATGTGGGTTGCAGTCTTTGGAAGTATAGGATTTCATAAGTCCAGGGGTAGGTCTGGGGAAGAGTGTTCTTCTCCTTCATAAAATTATGAAAGTATGAATGAAACGTGGAGGGCACCCGTCCGGGCACCCCCTGGCAGCTGTAGAGAGGGTAAGGGTTCTTGGAGAACTATGTTTCCCCAGCGAGAGAGCGATCCCCCCATCCCCAGTTCACAGAAAGGGGCTAGGGATCTCTTAAAACCATTCCGCGGGCCGCGGGGAGAGGAAAGTCCGGGATAAGGCAGCAGTTTAGCTTGAAAGGAGCCGTCGGTCCCGTTTGACAGTCAGCTGTTGAGGTGCCGAAAACTGGACCGATTCCGGTTCCGCTGGTTGTCTTCGAGTCAGGAGCCTTAGAAAGGGTTAGGACTAAAAGAGGAGCGTTCTAGGGGTAATTTTGATAGAGATATGAGCCGATTTGTATCGTCCGCCATATTAATCTATGGCGGAGAAACCTCAGCCGGAGTTAAAGGGACGGGAGAGAGAGAGAAATTGCATGCAAAGGAAGGAGTCAGAGAAAGATACAAAATAACCAGATAGAGAGTGTTATTGTTAAAATAAATGCTACTTTTATTGGGGGATTTTGTTACATAGTTCAGGGAAGGGGAAAGTGAAATAAAAAGATCTCTTAATAATAGTCTGCTGCGGTCCCGTTCCGTTCCTTTGGTGAGCGATCTACGGAACTCTCCGCTGCGTTTTCAAATCAATTTGAAAGCTGGGGTGACGGTCATCAAGGTGGGACTGTGGCACCCGTCAGTCAATCAGAGAGCATTCCCCGCTTCTGATGCAGATTTCTGCTCTCCAATGGCTGACGGGGTGCAGACAAAGGAATGCAAAGTACTCTGAATGGATTACCATTGTCCCAGCAAGGGACAGAGCAAAGAGGAGCCCTCAGGTCCCATGTGTGTTGTGAAATACCTTTTGTGTAGATGAGTGACCCATCAGGGTGGGTTGTCCATTGTCCATTGTGTTCTATGCAGATCATTCTTAGAAATCATATTAATCCAGCCCATGAATAATCAAATCTGTGAAAGTTAAACCTTGAAATGTAGACAGCTGGCTCTAGGCAATGGTATCTTTCTGGACAGGCCTTTTTTCAACAGAAAATTTGGTGCCTGAGGCAGAAATAACATGGGAAGATTAGGGATAGGTTCCAATGCTACAAAAAGGAAGAATTCGACATATTTTAGACACCTGATATCCAAAGTGAACATGCAAGTGAACATGCCAGTCAAGTAAGTGTTGCATAAGTAAACAAGCAAACAAAATTTGAATCTTCCTGAGACTATGAAATGCATACATGATATTATTTTACTAATCTCCACTTTTCCTGCAATTCCCATTTTGATGGTCAGATTTTCAGAGCTATACTTTTTTTAATATGCTGGGTATATTTTGTGAGGCAGGCTTTGCTGTTCTTTCTTTTTCTCTCTGTTCTATTGTTCATGCATATCCTCTAAAGCAGTGGTTCTCAATGTGTGGGTCCCTAGATGTTTTGGCCTTCAACTCCCAGAAATCTTAAAAGCTGGTAAACTGATTGGGATTTCTGGGAGTTGTAGGTCAAAACACCTGGGAGCCCACAGGTTGAGAACCACTGACCTAAGGGATTATTCTGGAGGCAGCTGCTGTTTCCCTTACCTGTTTTAGACAGGCACACACAGCTACGGGAAGATTGGTTAGAGAAGAAGTTGATTCCTTTTCAACCGAAGCTTTATTGCATTGTATACTGCACACACACTGCTGAACGTAGTACCGTGCCTGTGTTTCTTTTGCCTTCTTGCACCTTCCTCCTAGTGTTGCTAAAAAACAACTTTCAGATGGACAAAGGAGGAGCAGGAAAAATAGGGCTGACCAAGGATAAAAGATTTTGTTTAAAGGAGGTCTGCTACCAAAATAGATACTTTCAGTTACTCAAACCCATCAGAATAGTAGGCCATAGGTCTAAGGTACAATATATACCTAGTAGTGAGACTACACACATCCTGTGACTATAGAAGTTACTTTATAAAAGGCAATGAAACTTGGAAAACCAAATAAGAGGGCCAGATTCAAATTAGTAGTAATCTGGGTAGCAGATTCCAGTGGTTCTTAACCTGTGGGTCCCCGGGAGTTTTGGCCTACAACTCCCAGAAATCCCAGCCAGTTTACCAGCTGTTAGGATTTCTGGGAGTTGAAGGCAAAAACATCTGGGGACCCACAGGTTGAGAACCACTGGTCTGTTCCAATATGCTCTATGGATAAAATCACTTCAGATTCACCAGAACTCAAAAACGGATTGAAGGCACAATAGTATTAGGTCTATGTAAACGGTTGCACTTGTGGAACTGTGTTTATGCAACCATGAAATGACCCTATCTGTTGCACAATGGCCCGAGATGTTTAATTGTGTTTGTATCTGTGTGCATGCCTTCAAATAATCTCTTGATTCATGGTAATCCTATGGATTTCAAAAGATTTTCTTAGGCAAGGTGAGGTGATTTTGCTAGTTGCTTCCTCTAAAATATAGTCTATAACATCTGGCATTTCCTGGTGATCTCCTTTCTACATGCTAACCAAGAATAACCCTGCTTAGTTTCCAAGATCAATATTGATAAGGCGCAGATATCTATATCAAAATGCTATAAGAATGGTCTATATAGAAAAAAACTTAAATATATATTCTCATCCAGGTTTATGCGTGTGATGGCAGCGAAGTGTGTTAAAGCGCTGAGCTACTGAACTTGCAGACCGAAAGGTCCCAGGTTCAAACCCCGGAGCGGCATGAGCGGCCGCTGTTAGCTCCAGCTTCTGCCAACCTAGCAGTTCAAAAACATGCCAATGTGAGTAGATCAATAGGTACTGCTCTGGCGGAAAGGTAACGGCGCTCCATGCAGTCATGCCGGCCACATGACCTTGGAGGTGTCTACAGACAACGATGGCTCTTCGGCTTAGAAATGGAGATGAGCACCAACCCCCAGAGTCAGACATGACTGGACTTAACGTCAGGGGAAACCTTTACCTTTTATTATAGTAGGTTAGTATTGTTGAGTATTTTTTTACAGTCCCAACTGGATACTATTTTATTATGTAACATATAAAGCAAAACACACATCAATTTCCAACCGAAAACAGTCCACAAATATGGTGTATATACAAGCACAATTATACAGCCTTATTATGTAACATATAAAGCATACATCAATCTCAAACGGAAAACAGTCCACAACTATTGTGTGTATACAAACAAAACTATACAACAAGTAATTCCGGGTATAATGCATCATTTCAGGAAGTCCTTCTTCAGGTTGTGGATATTTATGCTAGATCTTAAACAGTCTTTTGATGTATGGTAATTCTCTTCTTATTGTGATTCTCAGAATCTTCTCATAGTTGTCTATGGTAGGCTGTGGATATGTTGCTGTCTCTCTTAATCTTAATTGCTTGCTTAGTCCTGCTTCAATTCAAGGCCTTTCCACGTTGTCAATATTCTAAACATAAACATAGGCACATACTAATAGTAACTGTGATTGTTATACCAAAATAGATATGTGTAAACACCCCATATGTTGTCCCGTTCTTAATCTGGTATATACACAAATATAAAAGAGTTTACAGAAATAAAATTGACTTACATGTCGTTGCCCAAAATTAAAGGACTGTGTCTCTGATATGGTGCCTCAGTGCATAAGAGTGGTTGGTGTTTGCCTGCATGCCCCTACAAAACTCTTAGATAGGATTCCCAGGCTTCACATAATTGTGAAGGAAATGGATATGTCAACAGGCACAGCTTATCATACAGGAGAGAGAAAGAACTCAATGATATACTTCTTCCTGCTCTGTTTCTGCTTGACAACCAGTGGCAGATGTTGGCCTCAATGCCAGTGGGTGGCAGATCCATTCTGTGGTTTTGTTTGCACTTTAAGGTAGATATTCATGTTCTAGCATACCCTTTTAAATTTTAGACGAGCTGGTAGAATGGATTCACTGTTCTATTGACACAGATCTCGACTGCTGCCAATATGGACAGCCTGTGGCTTATTTAGAGGAGATGGCTCTACACTGGCATCTCCTCTAAATAAGCCAACAGAAGGGGCAGGAGAAGGAGAAGTTGACTCGCTGCCCTTAACAACATCCAGAATGGAAGACACACTAGGAACACTTCCAAATCCATTTAGGGGTAAAGTTAGGCATCTACAGGTGCAATAGAATTATTGTATTTACTTGAATCTAATGCTCACCTTTTTGGCTAACTTGCTTTCCCAAAATTAGGGTGTGCATTAGATTTGCATAATATGGGCATCCTAGTGCTGAATCAAAGCAAAAGGGGAAACAACTTCAGGAGAACCTGGAGTTCTTATTTGAGGGACGTCATCTCTCATTCAATTGCCATAGCTCAATGCTATGCAATGCTGGGATTTGTAGTTTGGTGAGTCATCAGCATTCTTTGGCAGCCCCCATGATCCCAAACTATGGTCTCCGATAGCATTGAGCCAGGTCAGTTAAAGTGGATTCATCCTACAGCATAGATGCACCCCAAGGTTTCCATTGCTGAAAACTTTAGTGTGCTAACACTTTTGTTTTTAAAGAAGGAATTCTAAGAAGCAGGCACTGTAATGTGCACTTTTTTCATCCAAATTACAAAGAGTGCACTTTTTACCACTGTGCATTACATTCACCAGCAAATACTTTTTGGGTTTCAGGGTTTTGAAAATTGAGGTGCGCATTAGATCCAATGGTGCATTTGACTCAAGTAAATATGGGTAATGCAGTTTGACTTCATTTTAACTGTTCCAGAATCCTGGGATTTATAGTTTAGTGTGGCACCAACACCCCTTGGCAAAGAAAAGACCTTATAAAACATCAATTTCGTTAAAGTGGTGGAAACTTACATTAATTCTGCCGTGTAGATGAACTCTAAATAGCAAAGAAAAGACCTTATAAAACATCAACTTTGTTAAAGTGGTGGAAACCTACATTAATTCTGCAGTGTAGATGAACTCTAAATATAAAAATTGAAATGTAAAATTAGATATCTGAATGGAGACAGTACATTTTGGTGCATTAAAAAGACTCTGGAGACAAGGGCTCAAATCCCTGCTCAGCCATGAAAATCTGCTGGTGACCCTGGAAGAGATTCAGAAAATCCCATGAGTTTGCCTTAAGGTTGCCATGGGTTGGAAAGGACTTGAAGGCACACAACAACGGCAACTGTACTACTGGGAAAGCAACAAACAACAAAAACAACACAACAACAAACAACGATTAATGGAATAGACATGAGACATGAAAGCCTCACTGAGATCATTCTCTACTTGTGTAAATGTTTCCCCTTGAGTTCAGTAAGATCTGAAAATGGCAAGTCCTCATGCTGGATCAAGCCCGTGAAAAGCTCTGCAAATCCAGCCAAAGTATTTGCAAGCATGAAAGAAATCCCATGTTGACTGTATAGCATATGTAAATATTAACATTAATTTGTTAAGCCTGAGGACAATTGAGAGCAGTCATGAGATGGTTCATTAACTTTCTATTGTGTTTACACCTTCCAGTGTCAATAAGGCAAAGATCTGGAACAGTGTTAACAACATAAAATGCCAGCGAGTATGTTTCAGTTGAGTATAATGAATTCCTTCGGTGAGGTAGCACATAAGTCCCAAGCAGTTATATCATTCAGAGTTCAAGGCTCTGAAATTTGAAATGAATTTTTTTGAAAAGAAACCATTACAGTTGCCGCCACACATTTGCAGTTTTGAATTTTGCTGATTTAAAATTTACCTTGCAATCTCTATGTTCTCCTGAGCAACTCTGTTGTTAACTTCCTCCAGTCATGCTGGGTGACCTTGAGATTTCTAGAGAGAACACCACTCTATTTCTATTATATTTTGTATCCAGGACCCAAAGAGACATTGAAAACAGTTGCAATCTTGAAAAAGGTTTGTTTTTAAATGACAGGTTTGTGTTTTTAATGAGGAAGAAGACATTGAATAAGGAAACCTCTTGCCTGAGCCAACTGGGAAGAGTAAAATTCTGCCCATTCTTCCCCTTATTAACGCACACTACTTTTTTTGGTTTGAATTCAGTTTGCAGCAATTGAGAACATCTGAGAACAAAGAGGGAAAGTGGTTGGAAAAAACAAATGGGACATTTTGGAAGCAGCTGAAAAAGTGGTTTGACAGTGGATCAATAGGAACTATCCCAACTAAATAGAGACACTGGGTTGTTGTGAGTTTTCCGGGCTGTATGACCATGTTCCAGAAGTGTTGTCGAAGGCTTTCATGGCCGGGATCACAGGGTTGTTGTATGTCTTTCGGGCTGTGTGGCCATGTTCCAGAAGCATTCTCTCCTGACGTTTCGCCCACATCTATGGCAGGCATCCTCAGAGGTTGTGAGGTATGGATAAACCTCACAACCTCTGAGGATGCCTGCCATAGATGTGGGCGAAACGTCAGGAGAGAATGCTTCTGGAACATGGCCACACAGCCCGAAAGACATACAACAACCATGTTCCAGAAGCATTCTCTCCTGAAGTTTCCCCCACATCTATGGTAGGCACCCTCAGAGGTTGAGGGGTCTGCTGGAAACTAAGTAAGTGAGGTTTATATATCGGTGGAATGTCCAGGGTGGGAGAAAGAACTCCTGTCTGCTTGAGGTATGTGTGAATGTTGCAGTTGCCACCTTGATTAGCATTTTAATGGTCCACAGTTTCAAGGCCCGGATGGTATTTGCCTGGGGGAATCCTTTGTGTTAGGAGGGCTTAGCTGGCCCTCATTGAGTCATCTCTGGAATTCCTCTGTTTTCTGAGTGTTGTTCTTTATTTACTGTCCTGATTTTAGAGTTTTTTAAAAATACAGTAGAGTCTCACTTATCCAACATAAATGGGCCAGCAGAATGTTGGATAAGCGAATATGTTGGATAATAAGGAGGGATTAAGGAAAAGCCTATTACACATCAAATTAGGTTATGATTTTACAAATTAAGCACCAAAACATCATGTTCAACAAAAAAATTGACAGAAAAAGTAGTTCAATACGCAGTAATGCTATGTAGTAATTACTGTATTTATGAATTTAACACCAAAATATCACGATGTATTGAAAACATTGACTACAAAAATGCGTTAGATAATCCAGAACGTTGGATAAGCGAGTGTTGGATAAGTGAGACTCTACTGTTCTGGTAGCCAAATTTTGTTCATTTTCATTTTCAAGACGGGAGTTTTTTTCCCCCACCCTGGACCTTTCAGAAATATATAAACCTCATTTGCCTAGTTTCCAATATACTTCACAACCTCTGAGTGTGCCTACCATAGATGTGGGGGGAACTTCAGGAGAGAATGCTTCTGGAACATAGCCATGCAGCCCAGAAAACTCACAACAACCCAGTGATTCCGACCATGAAAGCCCTTGATAACACATTAAATAGAGAGAGTTGGAGGATCTGATTCGACAGCCCATTTATTTCACGTTTGCTTAATCCTTGGCTACCGTGTTTTCCCGAAAATAAGACAGTGTCTTATATTAATTTTTGCTCCCAAAGATGCTTTAGGTCTTATTTTCAGGGGTGTCTTATTTTTACATGAAGAAGAATTCACATTTATTATATACTGTACAGTAGTTGTCATCACAAACCAGCATAACCAGACAAACTGTGAATCTTATCAATAATTTCTTGTTACTACCATTATTTCTATTTACAACACTCTATGGTATGTTCATTTACCAATCCTGCATGCTCTGGTGTTCTGTTAGGCGGGCATACTTCCAAACAAAAACTTTGCTAGGTCTTACTTTCGGGAGAGGCCTTATATTTAGCAATTCAGCAAAACCTCTACTAGGTCTTATTTTCTGGGGACGTCTTATTTTAGGGAAAACAGGGTATTTCCTCCTTTCATCACTAGCTATACTGGGTTAGTTACACAATTGTTGTGTAATAGCCATTGTGGTCTTAACTAGACTTTTGAGCAAGATTGTCAAACTCTTTAAAATGGAAAGGAAAAAAAAAGAATAGAACTCTGTGATCCTAACATTTCATTAACATATTACCCCATGAAGAGGCAATATACGTAGAAAAGGGAATGATGCTTATATGTTATAGTTGTGTACCTTCAAGTCATTTCTATGTTAACTCTGGTGTGACCCTTCATGGGGTTTACTGGACAGAATTTGTTCAGAGAGTATTGTCTTTCCCTTCTTCTAAACCAAGAGAGATTCTGGAGCAGATCATTAAGGAGAAAGTCTACAATCACTTAGAAAGAAATGCTGTGATCACTAAAAGTCAACATGGATCTCTCCAAAACAAATCATTCCATACTAATCTTATCTCATTTTGATAGAGTTACAAGCTTGGTAGATGCAGGGAATGCTGTGAGTGTAACATATCTTGATTTCAGCAAGGCCTTCGAAAATGTCTCCCTATGACCTTCTTGCAAAAAAAACAAAAACAAAAAACAACAATAACAAACAAACAAACAAACAAAACCACTAGTCATAGCTCAATACTACTATTAGGTGGATCTGTAATGACCAAGTGAGAATTCAAACTCTAGTCTTCCAGTGTCTGAATCCAATATCTCTCCTTTTGCAGAGAAAAAATGGGGTTTAAATAAACATAACAACAACAGCAACATTCAAACAACAGCACAGTGCTCACTTTGTAGTATTTGATGCTAACACAATGTTGAAATCTGCATCGAATTCCTATGTATGGAACAAGGGAAAATTGCAAATTTGAGACTGGATGTACAGGGTCCCTTGCATGGCATACCTTTTGTGTGTATAATATTTTGTAGGTAGGAGGCCATTCATTTCTTCTTGTCCTCACTCTTCCCTTCTTTTTTAATGAAGTGAAAAGAAAAATTATTTCTGAAGACTCCCAGAATGCACAGCCAACTGTGTTAACAATTTGCCCAGGATTTCACACTGGTCCAAAATCCTGCCAGGACAATCATTGTTACAAACCTACCTTAAATGAATGGGAATTATGCCGACATTGTTGACAGGAGAGGTTTGAGGTGGATAGTGCTCATTACGGCCTGTCAGTTCTCATGCTGAGAGCGTTTGAATTCAGCTGAACACCCTGAGCCGCTGCTCCCTTGCCACTGCAGTGGAATTCAGAGCAGATATTTATTACTCCTTGAAACATTTCATCTTTGGTTATTGTGCTTTTTTAATTATTACAAAATTGCTTTAAAAAGGAAACGGGTAATTAATCATAATCTTAAGCAATTAACAGGAAATAATCCCACTTTGTTCAAGTCATAATGCCGTCATTTGGAGGTGATTATATGGATAATCCAATTGGATTTATTCCAGGGTGAGCTTGCGGCTCTCATTCATTAGGCCAATTATGCCTCAATGTGCTGTAGGATTTCCACCTCATAAATTTAAACATAATAGTAAAATAGGTTTACGACCTAATACAGTTGCTGTACAATCCTTTGACTTTCTCAGGACCACAAAACAAAGTATAGGATTCACTAGTCCACCACCAGTATTTTCCCCACCAAGAAATGTAGATTCTTAGCAAGATGGAAATATATTCAATATACAGGTTGAGAATCTCTTGTTCAAAATACCTGGGACCAGAAGCATCTTGGATTTTTTTTTCAGATTTTCCATATATGTAACTCATGAAATATCTTGAATAGGGGATTGAGGTGTAAACAAAACATTCATTATTGTTAAGTAAAGGTAAAGGTTTCCCCTGATGTTAAGTCCAGTTGTGACCAGCTCTGGGGGTTGGTGCTTATCTCCATTTCTAAGCCGAAGAGCCGGCATTGTCTGTAGACACCTCCAAAGTCATGTGGCCGGCATGACTGCATGAAGAGCTGTTACCTTCCCACCAAAGCAATGCCTATTGATCTACTCAAATTTGCATGTTTTCGAACTGCTAAGTTGGCAGGAGCTGGGGCTAACAGCGGGTGCTCATTCTGCTCCCGGGATTTGAACCTGGGACCTTTTGGTCCACAAGTTCAGCAGCTCAGCGCTTTAACACACCATAATCGTACATAATTGTTGTTATGTACACCTTAAATACATAGTCTGAAGGTAATTTTAAACAGAATATTCTCAATAATGTTGTGCATGAAACAAAGTTTGTATATACTGAACTATTAGAAAGCACTGTCTCAAGCAGCCATGTGGACAATTTCTGAGTATTTTAGATTCCAGAATTCAGACTGAGAATAGGCTCAGCACCCTGGATAGCTCCTTTGTATTTTATTCATTGCAATACTTCTATCATGCCCACTGCCCTTAGATTTCAGAAGCACATACAATAAAATTAACGTGAACAATTTAAAATAATGGAAACAATTACAAAACATGATTTTAGAAGGTTAGAACACATCGAACAATTAAACAAGTTAAGACAGGTTAGAGCAGGATAAAATAGTTTTAAAAAATTCAAAATCACACACATGTGCAGATTTGTGTAGAAACAATTAGGCCCCAGAGGCATTAGTAAGCAATAGGGGTGTGCAATATTTTTTGTTAGTTGTCATGAGTCATTATCAAATTTGTTAAAGTCGTACTTACAAAGTGATATCCGATGTGCAGGCATGGCCCATGCCAAAAACTTAAGAATCAAAAGTTACCCAATACTTTTTCGTTTGAATTTTGTAAATCTTGGAAACCTCCCAAAGTCAGTTTCCTTTTCAGCATAAGGGAGCAAAGCCAAGCCAAAAAGGCTGCCTTTCCTGTTTAAATCAATGGCCTCTTGCCATTACGAGAGGAAGCAGCAGGGAGAAAGCAGAGTTAGCTGGGAAAGAGACTGAGAAAGCACAGAATTCGAGGAAATGTAGTTTGGGAAGGCAATGAGCCCTATGTCAGAGAATGCAAAAGGCCCTGCCTAAACTACATTTCCCAGAATTCTGCTCAGCATCAGAAAGTTCCAATCAGAATCGGGGAGAGATTTGTCCCTCTGTAGCAGCAGCCAGCCAGAGTTCCAATAAATTGTTGAATCTGCAAAGCGGAGGTGCTACTTCTAGTAAGCAAATCTCTGTGCCGGGCTGAGAAGAAATCCCTACATGGAAGTTCTATTGGTTAATATGAGAGACATTCAATGACATTCATTCATTTTAAAAAATACTTTTTTTGTCAAAACTTCTTTAAAATTATCCCCAAATTATCACCTGTTATCTTGTGTTATTGTATAGGAAATTCAAGGAGCTAGCTCTTGAATTTTTTTTTAATGTTGTTTATAAAAACGTAGAAAATTCCTCAAAAATTTGTGGATAAGTGAAACGGTCTGAAACTTGATGGACCAACAGTGGTAAATGTTAGCCATACGAAACGGCCTTAGACTACGATTTCTGGATGGCGTGATTTTAATATTGAATGCAATTTTAAATGTTTAATATGTATTAATTGTAGTTCAATTTATTTCAAGCTTATGTTTTGTATGTGTTTGAATGATTGTCATATGTAAACCGCCTTGAATCCCCTTCGGGGTAGAGAAAAGTGGGGTATAAACAGGGTAAATAAATAAATAATAATAAATAAATAAAATGTGTTCTACTATCATAGCAAACTTTACCCCAATAGCTATACAAATGAGGGAGCAAGGAGCCCCTGAAGTTTCCCCACTTGCGCAATTACTATAATGAAAAAGTACAAAAATTTTGTTATTCTTGTATAGTAACAAAATTTTTACTAACAACACTCTAGACATGAAATGCACCCCCCCCAGTTTTGTAATGAGTTTTGAAACATTTTTAAAATTGATCACACATGTCTAGTGAACAACTATGTTTTCTGTGTTGTCGAAGGCTTTCATGACCGGGATCACAGGGTTGTCGTATGTATTCCGGGCTGTATGGTCATGTGATTAACTGCAACATTCACGCAACATTCCAACTGACAAAGAACTCTTTTCACACCCTGGACTTCCCACATATATATATTAACCTTCTTTGCCTAGTTTCTCCATGCCTCACAACCTCTGAGGATGCCTGCCATAGATGTGGGCGAAACGCCAGGACAGAATACTTCTGGAACATGGCCATACAGCCCAGAATACATACAACAACCCAACTATGTTTTCAATTGATATTGGGCCCTGGGGAAGAAAATTTGTTTCCAAACATGTTGAAATTGCTCCCCTCTGCTCTAAAAAGTTCAACAAGGCCATGAGTCACATCTTTGGATTCTTTGTCTCATACCCAGAAGCACTGCCAAATGTTCATCAAAGTACAAAAACCAAATGTTTTCCAACAATTTACCTCATATAATAAGGAAAATAGAACCAGTGTAGTATAGTAGACTGGGTGATGTACTAGGACAGTGGTTCTCAACCTGTGGGTCCCCAGGTGTTTTGGCCTACAACTCCCAGAAATCCCAGCCAGTTTACCAGCTGTTAGGATTTCTGGGAGTTGAAGGCCAAAACATTTGGGGACCCACAGGTTGAGAACTACTGGACTAGGATATGGGGAGATCAGGGCTTAGATTCACATGGAATCTCAGTAGGTGACTTTGGGTAAGTCATAGTCTCAAAGTCTCTGAGGAAGTCAAAGATAAACCACCTCTGAACAAATTCTGCCAAGAAATGTGATAGTTCACATAGTGTCATCATAGGTCATAAATGACTTGAAGGTACATGACAACAACCACAACCAAAGAACAAACATGCATGAACTCAGGCGCAAGTTGGATTTTGTGTTTCGTGAATCCCAGCTGTGGCTGAGTTCACGGGTTCTGCACAAAGGGAGCAGGAGAGATAAGAGACCATCAGGCTGATTTGAGAATTCCTCCACTGTCTTTCTCGTCCTGCTCCCTGCTAAATGGTAAAGTTGCACAATTGCTTGGATTTACAGTAAGGAGCCAAAAAAGGCTGCCTGGATGCCCTGTCCATGGCACAGAAGCTGAGCAGTCTCTGATCTGCAAAGTGTTTTATGTGGTGTCATGATCTTGTCTCCAAAGTTAAAGGCTGAAATATGGTTCTACCTTTCAGTAATATCACACAACGACTTGACTGGCACAGAGATTTATATAGCACTTCATCAAGCATCTTGTCAGGAGAACATATCAGAGATCAAATGGAATACCAGCTGCATTGGGGTGAGGAGTGGAGCAGAGGAGGTCGGGAAAAGCACAAACACACACCCGAGGTCAGCACTAGAGTCTTGCTATAGCCGGCACCTGTCTGTCGAGTGAAGGAGCAGGGGACTTCGCACTGATCTATTTCTCTGCTTGTACCCAAAGCCAGTAGCAAATGAGTATGCCCTTGTAAGAAGAAAGGAAGGTGCAAGGTAAAACAAGCTGAAGGATTGATGGAGATGGACAGATATGGGGAAAGCAGGGATGGGGAGTGAAGAACCTGGTTTGGTTAGTCAAGGAGGAAAAAGACATTTTTTGAATTGCTTTAAGCCTTCAATTCCATATTTCCTTGTTGTTCAACTGATGGATTACCAAGGTCTTAGATGGATTATAGTCAGAGAGTGGGAAAATTGTCCTTTGGCAGTCCATCTCTCAGAATCTCAAAGCCAGCATGGCCACCAGATGGTCTTGAGAATAAACAGTATTTGAACATTTCCAAGCAGGGGAAGTGGGCGACTCCAAGATCAAGGTGACATTCATCTGTTCTGGTTTTCAGTCTGACGTTTAAAGGAGATGTCAAGTCACACTCAGCCTCAGAGGAAGGCAAGTACAAACCTCCTCTGAATAAATTCTGTCAAAAAAACCCCAATAGCTTTGTCTTAGATTTGCCATAAGGCAGAAATGCCTTGAAGGCACATCAGAGGCTAAAATAGGTAAGGGTTGAGTATCTCCTATTTGAAATAATAATAATAATAATAATAATAATAATAATAATAATAATAATATTGTAAAAAATATATAAACATATAAACACATATTAAATGCATTTTATAAAAATACATAGACATATTAAAATGTCTTTTTAAAAATACACATTAATATATACATTAAAATACACAGAACAGAGGTTAAGCACAAGACACGGGTTTGAAATTCATGCTTAAAAACTAGCTAAGATTTGCCAGAAGAGATAGGTCTTTAGCTGGTTTTTAAATTGCAACAGCTGATCTAGCTGTCAGAGTTCTTCCAGCAGGTAATTCCACAGTCTTGGGGTGGCCAATGAAAAGATCCTCTGGGTGACAGTCATCACTCGAGTTCTGGCTGGTTGGAGTAGCCGCCCACTCAGAGGACCTATCTCTTGGGATGGATTGTATGAGAGAAGGCGATCTTGTAGGTAACTTGGACCCAAACCACATAGGGTTTTAAAGGTCAAAAGCAGCACCTTGTACTTTGCCCAGAAACTAATTGGCAGCCGGTGGAGTGACTTTAGGATAGGTGTAATATGTTCACTCCTGTATGTTGCTGTAACCAATCTGGCCGTCGTATTCCAAGGTCTGGTCACACTGAATACTTTTCTTTTTTATGTCTTTTTTCAGTGAAAAGGGAACGAGAAAAGGAAGCAAGTGAGAAATAGAGAAAGTAGCAAAAGAGAAAAAAGTGAGGGGAAAAATGCAAGTGACAATTAGGCCACAAAAGCTCATACAAAATAAAACTTATTAGTCCTTAAGATACTGCAGATGAAATAATGGAAAGCGAATCCATTATAGAAAAGTTATTAAAGTTCATCCTTAGCAGTTTTGAAAAAATAACTCAGGCTGCTTGCAGTGTTGATCAAATGAGTGCCATGTCTCCAAGAAGTTGGTCTTTGAGTCTTGAGTTTCTAAGAGCATGCAGTTCAAGAAGGCACTAAAGAACTACCGGCAGGTTGTTGTGGAGCAAGAGAGTAGCTATGTGGGAGCAGGAATAGCAAAGGGCGTTGCTCCCTAAATAAGAATTTTCCTCCCCTCACACTCAGTTTCATTCAATCCCCATATTTCTAGCAGTACAGTAAGGTAGACATATTTGGAAATACAGTTTAGGCATTAAAAAAAGAAGAAAGTAAAATTACAAGAGGGATACCAATACAGTAAAAAGAAGAGTTGTATGAGTGAATCAAGCGATTCCTTTTGAGGGGCAATGACTTCATTTCACTCTTCTCTCATGTAGCAATAACCATGTGGAGATCCAGGGCTATCCTGATCAAAGCCCTTGGCAGAAATAGAGACTGGTGTCCCAGGAGCAAGAAGCAGAAATGATCACCACCAAAGTTCATGCTGAGAAAGGTAGGTAAAGGTTTCCCCTGATGTTAAGTCAAGTCGTGACCGACTCTGGGGGTTGGTGCTCATCTCCATTTCTAAGCTGAAGAGCCGGCGTTGTCCATAGACACCTCCAAGGTCATGTGGCTGGCATGACTGCATGGAGCGCCCTTACCTTCCTGCCGGAGCGGTACCTATTGATCTACTCACATTTGCATGTTTTCGAACTGCTAGGTTGGCAGGAGCTGGGGCTAACAGCGGGCGCTCATTCTGCTCCCGGGATTTGAACCTGGGACCTTTCGGTCTGCAAGTTCAGCAGCTCAGCACTTTAACACACTGTGCCACCAGGGGCCCACTGAGAAAGGTACAAGGAATCATTATGTCTGTTCTTCAGTACTAGAAACAGAGCCGGCCCAAGGTAATTTTCAAGTGTAGGCGAACAGAATTTTGCCGCCCCCCCACCCAGTCACTGAAAAATAAAAGCGTTGGATAAGCAAAAATGTTGGATAATAAGGAGGGATAAAGGAAAAGCCTAAATAAAGAACAACATTCTGAAAACAGGGGAAATCCAGACTGGAAACAATCAGGGCCAGCTAACACCTCCCAACCAAGGATGCCCCCAGGCAGTAAGCAGCCAGTCCTTGAAGCTGCAAGGCCATTAAATGCTAATCAAGGTGGCCAATTGCTACATTAATACTCATCTCAAACAGACAAGAGTTCTTTCTCCCACCCTGGACTTTCCACAAATATATAAACCCCTCTTGCCTAGTTTCCAACAGACCTCACACCTCTGAGGATGCCAGCCATAGATGTGGAGAGAACATCAGGAGAGAATGCTTCTGGAACATGGCCAGACAGCCTGAAAAACTCACAGCAACCCAGTGATTCTGGTCATGACAACACAAATTATTATTATTATTAAGATCCAAAGGAGCAGGGTGTGAAAATAGTTCACATTCCAGGATCCCATCCCAGGCTTTTGGTGTTAAACTGGATTATATGAGTCCACACTGACAGATAATCTGGGATAAACAGAAAATTTGTGATTGGATCCTGGGATATAGGGCCCAAAGTGGCATATAAACTTTGGCAAGCTGGACATTCCTGCCTGAATATATTGCACATGATTTCTCTAGCCTAAAATGATACATTTTAATATATTGGGTTTATGGTTCCTGTCCCCTTGATTGGGTCTTGTAAGTGTTAATTATTTCTATAATTGTATTTTTACTTTGCTTAATAATGTGTTATTATGTTGTTATGTAATGTTTGTGTTGTTTTTATGATTGGAAACCACCCTGAGTCCCATTTCGGAGATAGGGCGGTATATAAATAGTTTTATTTATATATTATTATTATTCCGCCTGCTACAACAGACAGAAATGCAAATTGTGGGTCAATTGAGCAACATGACAAGGAGGCAAAGGCCTTGCACACAGCCATATAACCCAGAATATCTGCTTTGAACTGGATTATCTGAGTCTACACTGCCAGATATTCCAGCTCAAAGAAGAAAATGTGGGATTTTATTCAGTTGTGTGGAAGAGGCCAGAGAGAAGACCATACCAGAGCCCTGTATCCCAGAATATCTGCTTTGAATTGGATTATCTGAGTCTACACTGCCAGATATTCCAGCTCAAAGCAGAAATGTGGGATTTTATTCAGCTATGTATGGAAAGAGGCCAGAGAGAAGACCCTTCCAAAGCCCTGTATCCCAGAATATCTGCTTTGAACTGGATTATCTGAGTCTACACTGCCAGATATTCCAGCTCAAAGCAAAAAATGTGGGATTTTATTCAGCTATGTATGGAAAGAGGCCAGAGAGAAGACCCTCCCAAAGCCCTGTATCCCAGAATATCTGCTTTGAACTGGATTATCTGTCGACACTGCCAGATATTCCAGCTCAAAGCAGAAAATGTGGGATTTTATTCAGCTATGTATGGAAAGAGGCCAGAGAGAAGACCCTTCCAAAGCCCTGTATCCCAAAATATCTGCTTTGAACTGGATTATCTGAGTCGACACTGCCAGATATTCCAGCTCAAAGCAGAAAATGTGGGATTTTATTCAGTTGTGTGGAAGAAGCCAGAGAGAAGACCCTTCCAAAGCCCTGTATCCCAGAATATCTGCTTTGAACTGGATTAATTGAGTCTACACTGCCAGATATTCCAGCTCAAAGCAGAAAATGTTGGATTTTATTCAGCTATGTATGGAAAGAGGCCAGAGAGAAGACCCTTCCAAAGCCCTGTATCCCAGAATATCTGCTTTGAACTGGATTAATTGAGTCTACACTGCCAGATATTCCAGCTCAAAGCAGAAAATGTGGGATTTTATTCAGCTATGTATGGAAAGAGACCAGAGAGAAGACCCTCCCAAAGCCCTGTATCCCAGAATATCTGCTTTGAACTGGATTATCTGAGTCTACACTGCCAGATATTCCAGCTCAAAGCAGAAAATGTGGGATTTTATTCAGCTTTGTGTGGAAGGGGCCAGAGAGATGACCCTACCAGAGCCCTGTATCCCAGAATATCTGCTTTGAACTGGATTATCTGAGTCTACACTGCCAGATATTCCAGCTCAAAGCAGAAAATGTGGGATTTTATTCAGCTTTGTGTGCAAGGGGCCAGAGAGATGACCCTACCAGAGCCCTGTATCCCAAAATATCCAGGTAGAAAATCCCACATTATTTGCTTTGAACTGGAATATCTGGCAGTGTGGACTCAAACACCCCAGTTCAAAGCAGATATTGTTGGATTTTCTTTCTGGATGTTCTAGGATGTAGGGCTGCCGCAACCCCCGCAGACTTACAGAGAGGTGCAGCGCTTGGCGCTGGAGGAGCTGATCGCAGGCCGGTGGGTGGCTTTCCAGGCTTTCCTGCGACGGGAGCAGCAGGAGCCCTCTTCTCTTCTCTCCCTTCCTTCTTAGAGTGAAGACGCTCCTGGGCGCTTTGCAGAGGACAGAAGCAGGCGCCCGGTTCTCTCCTTTGCAAAGCACCCAGGAATGCCTTCCTTTTCGGCGGGAATACATTTCTGGGCACTTTGCAAAGGACAGAAGCAGGCGCCCGGTTCTCTTCTTTGCAAAGCACCCAGGAATGCCTTCCTTTTCGGCGGGAATACATTTCTGGGCGCTTTGCAAAGGACAGAAGCAGGCGCCCGGTTCTCTCCTTTGCAAAGCACTCAGGAATGCCTTCCTTCTCAGCAGGAAGACGTTCCTGGGCGCTTTACAGAGGACAGAAGTGGCGCCCGCTTCTCCCACCACTGGAAAGCCGCCCTCCCACCTGCAATCAGGTCGCAGGTCCCAGGAGCGGAAGCCCTGGAAAGACGCGTCCTCCAGGCACTGGGATAGGTTCACCATGGGGCCGGTACTTAATGGCGCCCCCTACAAGATGGCGCCACAGGCAAGTGCCTAGTTTGACTGACGGGTGAACCGCCTCTGACTAGAAACCTACCTCACAGGCATATACCTGCACCCTACTTGCCATGGAAGGAGGCGGCAGAGGGGAGAATGAAAAACATGGTGACAGGGCTTCCGCATACTGCTAAAAGAGAAATGATAATGATGATGATGATGATGATGACAACTTTATTTTTATATCCCGCCTCCATCTCCCTGAAGGGACTCAGGACGGCTCACATGGGGACAAGCCCAACAGCACAAGTTAAAGCACAGAATGTTCAATTTAAAACATTATAACTACATAAAACAATAAAACACATCAACAGAATTAAGACAAGGACAACAATAATAACTAAACATTCAGAGGGTAAAATTGTCTAGAACTCTGAATAGGGATCTCAGGAGGTATAAGGGTGATCAAAAATAGGGGAGGAGGAGCAATCTCAGTAAACACTAAAACCATAAAGGGTAAGGAACAGTGATAAAGTGAATTTACTGATGATGAGTTGTAAGCAGGCTGAGTATCTGGTGGGACTGCTTACTCAAAATCACACCAGAACATCCACTTCTTTAGGCCTTTTCGAAAGGTGGACAAGGTAGGTGCCAATCTGATCTCCCTGAAGAGAGAATTCCAGAGCTGAGGGGCCACCACTGAGAAGGCCCTCTTCCTTGTCCCCACCAATTGCGCTTGGGACAAAGGCAGAAGCGAGATATTTATTTATTTATTTATTTCCAATATTTCTATCCCTCCCTTCTCACCCGAAGGGACTCAGGGCGGTGTACAATTGGCAACAATTCGATGCCAACACATCATTAAAATCAAACAGCATATAAAATCTATTACAAACAATTGAGAAAAGGGCCTTCCTGGCAGATCTTAAGGCCCGTGTGGGTTGGTAGAGGAGGAGGCGATTACAAAGATAAGCAGGTCCTGAACCGTTTAGGGTTTTATAGGTGATGATATGCACCTTGAATCAGGACTGGAAACTTATTGGTAACCAGTGGAGTTGCTTGAACAGGAGGGTTGACCACTCCCTGTAGCTCGCTCCAGTTATTAGTCTGGCTGCTGATCTTTGTACCAACTGTAGTTTTCAAGCTGTTGTTAAGGGCAGCCCCATGTAGAGTGCGTTGCAATAATCCAGTCTAGAGGTAACTAAGGCGTGGACCACCATGTCCAGAAGAAGCAATGAGTAGCTTGGCTGTTGTTCTGAATGTCCTCAGAAGCTATGCAACTAGGAGGAGAGATGGACTGAGAAAACTTTTCCCTTGTCGGTGGCAAGGAGTCAAGATTTTTGTAATTCTCCCACTTCCATGGCAGGAAGTAGGGAACACAGCGAGGTGGGTGGTTGTGGAGGGTGCGGTGACCTCAAGGCTTGACTTTATATTTCTCCCAAGCTCTGTCTGTATTTAGAGTGTCAGTGTGTTATATGAAAGGACCCCAGAACCTTTTCATGAGGTTGTTAGAGATTGCTTTTCGTGTGCTTTCTAGCAGCTGGAGCTCTGTGGCTGAGCACATGCATTACATGTGAATGTCACGGGTTCAGTCCTTGTTCTGTCCAGCTAAAGACCATGGTCTGAAACCTAATGAACGTCTGCTGTTTCCTGTATGGGTGAAAATGCCATCAACCAGTTCTTTATCATTTCTAGAACCACACTACCTAGAAAGTCTTCCACCTTTTTAACCTGAACATTTTTTTTAAGTTTGCAGTGTTAGCATTTTGCTTGACTTACAGTCAGTAGTCTTTGTGCAGCGTCACTGAGTTGTAATATGCATCGTTTTATTATCCACTCTATTTAAAGGTCTGCATACACTGTAAAATACACTTTGCATGATGACTTCATCTTTAATGGAAGTCCCTTAAACGATATGAAGAAATAGTGAATGCTTTAAAAAGAAATTTTGCCAGACCCTTGAGTGATCTTTTAATACAAGCTTGACTGTACCTCATTTACACATGTTTTATGCAGTTAGCTGTCAAAGGTATTCATGTGTGAAAGTGGAATTGTATTATTTTTATTACTTGAAAGGAAGCATTGAGTTATGCCTAATGTTGTTGTCACATTCCAGGGTAGTTTATACAGAGGACAATCCAAGCCAGAACATTTCCCCTTTGCTTTAAGCCACAATGACTTGTGCCCGGACCCTTTCATACCACAGTTATAGCAGGATGATTCTGCTTTAATTGTCAGGGCAACATCCCATAGCCTCAAGGGATTGGCAATTGTCGGAGGGCATTTGGAATAATCAAATAAAAGCTTGGTCAAACACATGGTTAGACTAATAATCCAGTGAACATAATACACGGCCAATAAAAGCATCTTGCATTAAAAAATAGAAAACAATGATGGCAGGACTCATAGTCTTGCCAACGAAATGCCAACAAGCGGGAAGCAGGGCACAGAGGGCAGTGAGGAAGGGAAATCTTAAGAATGTGCAGCATCAAATCAACACCAAAGCACTAGTACTGTGAAAGTGTGAAAGGCCTTCCATAACTGTATATTTAGATTTGCAGAAACAAGTGTGAGACCACAGGCTGGTGTGTAGTGTGAAAGCGCTCTTGAAATGAATTCATATAGAATTGCTGCTTGATCCTCAGATTTAAATCCTAAACAAACCTACATCTCACTCCAATGTACAGAAATTAGTCCAATTCAGTTAAATGAGGGCATACTTCCAACTACCGTATATACTCGAGTATAAGCCGACCCAAATACAAGCCGAGGCATCTAATGTTACCACAAAAAAACTGGGAAAACATTGACTCCAGTATAAGCCGGGTGTGGTAAATTTCAGAAATAAAAATAGATACCAGTAAAATTACATTAATTGAGGCATCAGTAGGTTAAATGTTTTTGAATATTTACATAAAGCTCACATTTAAGATAAGATTGTCAAACTCTGGTCAAATCATTATTCTCATCTTCTTCAATGTAAATGTGCTTACGTGTCCTTTTAATAATAATAGAGTAAAATAATGCATGTAATAATAATAATAATAAATAATACAGGAAAATAATACATGTAATAATAAATAGAGTAAAATAATAAATGCAATAATAATAATAATAAGATCAGAGTGAAATAATAAATGTAATAATAATAATAATAATAATAATAATAATAATAATAATAATAATAATAAAAATAGAGTAAAATAAATGTAATAGTAGCAACAATAATAGAGAAAAATAATAAATGTAATAATACCAATAATAATAGAGAAAAATAATAAATGTACCATATATTCTTGAGTATAAGCTGACCCAAATATAAGCCAACCAGGACCCGAGTATAAGCCAAGGGGGGCTTTTTCAATCTTTAAAAGAGGGCTGAAAAACTAGGCTTATACTCGAGTATATACAGTATATGGTAAAAAAAAAATCCCCAGGACTGTCACCCACTGAGGATGAATCACCATTAAGCTCAAATCAATGCAGCTCTGAGTAAATATGCTTAAGATAATTGATTTTGCATATATAAATCTTGATTGGTTGAGTGTCTCATGTTTATTTCCTAAAGGAAAACTACAGGTTTTATTTATTTATATAATGATTAATATGCTTTTATTTTCAATTTACATATTCATAAAAAACCATGAAACAAATCTATATACATGTATATATGCATGAACCAATACAATACTTTTTAACAGCTATACAATATTCGTGTTTGGTTATGCTCTCTCGTCCTCCCACCCCTCCCAATTTAGTGACTTCCCATCTTTTGGTTTAGAGACATTCATATATAATTTTGTTCTTCCTATTACATTGATAGTTCTTATTTATATATTTCCTACACAGATTCTAATAGGTTAAATTATAAGGACTTCTATAAAAACGTTTCCTTCTTTCTTTTATTACATAGGTTAGAAATGGTTCCCAGTCTTTGATAGCTTTTTTTGTTTTTTCTTTGTTTGTCATTGCTAATTTATCAATTTTTGCTATTTTAAAGATTTAACTATCCCTTCTATTGTTGGGAGGTCTGCCTTTTTCCAGAACTGTGCGCATACTGATCTTGTTGCTATGATTATGTAGTGTAATACTTTATAGTTTAGTGATTTTGTTTGGTCATTTGACATTACTAATAAAAAATAATTCAGGCTCCAATTGTATCTTTGAATGAAAAAATTCTTGCAGTGTTTTTGTATCTTGCCCCAGAATTCTCTATCTTTTTTACAGGTCCATCACATGTGGAAGAAAGTTCCTTCCTGTTCTTTATGTTGTCCGCATTTGTTGTTTCTTCCCTTATACATTTTAGCTAGTTTTGATGGGGTCAGGTACCAATTGTTTATCATTTTATTAAAAAAATCTCTAAGATTGTAACACCAATTTTTTTAAGCCAATAGTCCACATTTTTTCCATTTATCTACGTCTGTGTTGTGCCCGACATTTTGTGCCCATTTAATTATACAATCCTTTGTCAGTTCTGTTTCCATTTCCATCTTCAATACTTTATATATTTTTTCAGTAAGGTGTTCTTTATTAGTACACAGTTTCTTTTCAAATTCCAATTGCTCTCTTTCAAATCCCATATTTTAATAAAAATGATTAACTTGCATTCAGCCCTTCTGCTTTTCATTCAGTTGAAATATAAAACCCTTTCCCACATTTTGGAAGACATGTGTGAATGGCCAGCCAAATGTAATATGTGTTGTGTATAGGCTCATAGCTAGAAAAAAAAATTCACGAGGGGTTGAAACTCCCCCCCTCCCCAGATGACTTTTCAGGCCAGTGTCTCCTGATCTGGCATGAGATCTCAACAAGGCCCTGACGTTAACATCATAATGCAAAGGTTCTTCACAGGTAATAGGTACTGATTCATTGCTCCCTCTTAAAGCCAGTTGTTGTCAGCCACAAAGGACAATCGTTTCTTTCTTTCGGTTTTCTTCTGCTTTCTTCTTATTTCCTTTATCATCAAAATGTCTTCCACTGTGAATTAGCAAGAAGTTTTCAGACAGGCACAAGTTGTTCTGATGGAACTCAGTTTTTTGGTGTCTATTGAATACTTCTATTGCATTTTCCCATCACACAAATGGTTTAGCAACCAATGTACCAAGCTTCTGATAACCACCTTTACCCCCTACTCCTCCTTTAAACACCATCCAGTACTTACAGAGTTCACCTTGTACATGAAATGAGTAGGTTACTCAAGGAACTCAGTTGAATCATTTGGGTGGAAAACTTGGATTCTTCTTCTTGTCCACAGGAAATACACATTCTGGCAATGGAGTTTGTGGATTTTGTGGTAATTGAGCTTTCACTTGGTCATCAGATAGATAGAAAAGTACCGTATATACTAGAGTATAAGCCGAGCCGAATATAAGCCGAAGCACTGAATTTTATCACAAAAAACTGGGAAAACATTGACTCCAGTATAAGCCAAGGGTGGTAAAAATCAGCTGATGACCCAAAATGCAGACTGTGCAAGGAAACCGACGAAACCATTGATCATATCCTCAGCTGCTGTAAGAAAATCGCACAGACAGACTACAAACAGAGACACAAGTATGTGGCCCAAATGATTCATTGGAACTTATGCCTCAAGTACCACCTGCCAGCAGCAAAGAACTGGTGGGATCACAAACCTGCAAAAGTATTGGAAAATGAACATGCAAAGATACTGTGGGACTTCCGAATCCAGACTGACAAAGTTCTGGAACACAACACACCAGACATCACAGTTGTGGAAAAGAAAAAGGTTTGGATCATTGATGTTGCCATCCCAGGTGACAGTTGCATTGACGAAAAACAACAGGAAAAACTCAGCTGCTATCAGGACCTCAAGATTGAACTTCAAAGACTCTGGCAGAAACCAGTGCAGGTGGTCCCGGTGGTGATCGGCACATTGGGTGCTGTGCCAAAAGATCTCAGCCGGCATTTGGAAACAATAGACATTGACAAAATCACGATCTGCCAACTGCAAAAGGCCACCCTACTGGGATCTGCACACATCATCAGAAAATACATCACACAGTCCTAGACACTTGAGAAGTGTTCGACTTGTGATTTTGTGATACGAAATCCAGCATATCTATCTTGTTTGCTGTGTCATAATAAAATAATAATAAATAATACAGGAAAATAATACAAGTAATAATAAATAGAGTAAAATAATAAATGCAATAATAATAATATCAGAGTGAAATAATAAATGTATTAATAATAATAAAAAATAGAGTAAAATAAATGTAATAGTAGCAACAATAATAGAGAAAAATAATAAATGTAATAATATCAATAATAGAGAAAAATAATAAATGTATCATATATTCTTGAGTATAAGGTGACCCAAATATAAGCCAACCAGGACCCTCACCCGAGTATAAGCTGAAGGGGGCTTTTTCAGTCTTAAAAAAAGGGCTAAAAACTAGGCTTATACTCGAGTATATACAGTTGGTAATAATCATGTGAATAATCAAAATTTGGTTGAGATAGTGCTTGTAGTTCTGGAGGGACTCTAATTTTTTTTGCTTCTCATAGATTTGGCATGGGGATTTGGTTAACCAGTTAAAATTCATGAGCAAACCTGGTTGTTGGTTTTTACCTGAAAAGTTTTGGCGGTGGTTTGAATCTCTTAAACTGCCCCCTTGTATATGGGCTTGTTTGGTTGTATAGATGGATCAATTCATTGGGTTGCTGAATCTGACAGGCGACTTGCAAGTCCAAATTGACACACATAACTGGACCAGGGTATCTTACAGAGAATTTTGAGCACTTCGTGCAATTCAAATATGTAGGATTCCTTAGCTGAAGGTTTAAGAAAGTTTGATAATAAAATCAATGCAATATGATATGATAGAGCATGTTGTTATTAAGTGCCCTCAAGTTAACTTTGACTTATAGCAGGTCTTTGAAAGAGATACTTCCAGGTCACCCTGTCATCAACAGCCCTGCTCAAGTCTTGCAAACTCAGAGCCATGGTTTCCTTGATTGAGTCTATCCATCTGTAAAATACAATGCAATAAAACAGGCTTGCTTTCATTCACTTACTCTTCCACAGTTTTTTTTATAGCTCACCCTTCTTCCAGAACACAGCACAGGACAGCTTACAAATATTAATCACACAAATGCAGAACAGCAATAAAAATTACAATGAAAATGGGACCCTAATAATTCTACAAGAGAAGCACAGAAACAAGCAAATCAGGAGCCAAACATTTGTGGAAATAAAAAGACCTTTGACAAGCTTAAAAAATATTCATATGTGTCTTTTAGAGAGACAGTACTTCATCTAAAAATGATTTTAAAATTGTGATTTTCTACATAAAAGAGAACCAAAAAAAGGCCAGTGTCTACAAACATTTTTTCCTCTGACATCTGGGATAGTAAAGGTAAAGGTTTCCTTTGACGTTAAGTCCAGTCGTGTCTGACTCTGGGGGTTGGTGCTCATCTCCATTTCTAAGCCAAAGAGCCGGCGTTGTCCGTAGACACTTCCAAGGTCATGTGGCCGGCATGACTGCATGGAGCGCCGTTACCTTCCCGCCGGAGCGGTACCTATTGATCTACTCACATTTGCATGTTTATGAACTGCTAGGTTGGCAGAAACTGGGGCCAACAGCGGGAGCTCACCCTGCTCACAGTCGATTTTTTTGGTCAGCAAGTTCAGCAGCTCAGCAGTTTAACCTGCTATGCCACCAGGGGCTTCTTCCATCACTTACTGATCAAAATTGTGCACCAGTTTACTGGCTAGCCCTTTTAAACTTTGCTAAGGGATTCTAGAAATCCAGTCTGTTCCTCTGTTTTTATGCCAGCTGACTATATGATTGGATCATCTTTGTGCTTAGCAAAGAAGGGCCAGTTATATAGCCAATGGTCTATATATCATGGAGTGCTGTCATATGTCTTCCTTTGGTAAATGGCCACAACACATAATTTTGCATAGATATTGCTCTTTAGATCTGTTTCCATGTTTTCTTTATCAACCCATGTCATTCACTTATACTCTGTGTTGTAAATCATAATAGGAATGATGGTTGGCCAATAAAGTTCTTTCTGTCTTCATCGGCAGCTGATTTTTAACATCGTTGTGTTTTCATTCTGTCAAAATTTGTCTATATTGCCTTTATTTTGCTATCAAAACCATCTATCAATGGGGTGCTTCTAACAGAGAGTTTCACAATGTGAATTATCACATTATTATTGCTGAATTGTTGCAAGTTTATGTAGATTATTATTGAAGTAGATTCTATCACCCTTCTTCTGTTCAGTTGCTGAATAACTCTTACCATCTGGGAAGTTCTAAATAATGTTTAGTTTAGTTGGAATCTTGCTTCTTGTATATTTGAAATCCATTGGTTTCTGAAGCAGCAGAAAACAATCTCACCCCATTTTTCATTTGATATTTAAAGATGGCTATCACATCACCTCTTAATCATGTCTTTTCCAGGCTAAACATATTCATCTCTTTCAACCACTCCTCATAGTCATCTGTTTCCAAAACATCATAATCACCTTCCTCTGGACACAAACCAACTTAATCTGTGCTGCTCAGAACTGGGCACCCTATCTGATCTGAGAAGGACCATGGGTAGCAACATAGAAAGGTGCCTTACATTGAATCAGATCTCTGATCTATCTGATCTAATATTATCAATTGATCATGAGTAATGGCTTATTAACACTTCACATATAGCTTTTTTCTAGCCTAACTAGATATTTGTGTTATTCCAAGGTGGTTTCCCATCCAAATACTAAACAGTCCTGACCCTGGAATCCAAAATTAGGTGGCAGTATCTGAACAAAAGGAGCCCCGGTGGTGAAGTGTGTTAAAGCACTGAGCTGCTGAACTTGCAGACCGAAAGGTTGCAGGTTCAAATCCTGGGAGCGGAGTGAGTGCCCGCTGTTAGCTCCAGCTTCTGCCTACCTAGCAGTTCAAAAACATGCCAATATGAGTAGATCAATAGGTACCGCTCCGGCGGGAAGGTAACGGCACTCCATGCAGTCATGCTGGCCACATGACCTTGGAGGTGTCTATGGACAATGCTGGCTCTTCGGCTTAGAAATGGAGATGAGCACCAACCCCCAGAGTCAGACATGACTGGACTTAACGTCAGGGAAACCTTTACCTTTACCTTATCTGAACAAAATTAGATAGCATAAATTAAAAAAATTCACTATATGCATTATGTGGCATGTCCTAAACAGAGTTTCAAGGACTTAATTCTGAGAAGCTTATTAATCATGATAATATACTGATTTGAGTCCAGGTCATGTGCATCTACCATTGTATATTGGAAGCTGGTCTATGATCTGGCATACACAAGTCATGTTGTAAGTAAAATTTTCAGTGACAAACTGAATTTTCATGGAAGTATGAAAGCCAGTGTTCTGCAGTGGTTTGAGAATTGGACTATGATTCTGCTGAACAAGGTTCGAATCTCCATTTGGCCATAACATGCAATGGGTGACCTTGGGTAAGTCCCACTCTCTTAACATCAGGTGAAGGCAATGTAACAAATTTTGTCATGATAACCTTGTGATGGCTTCATCTAAGGGCTGCTTTAGGTCCAAAATGACTTGGAAGCACACAAAAATAAGAACAATTACATATGCTATACACTACACATGGTAGTGGGTACACATTGGGAGGAGAGCAATGACCAATCTCGATAAAATATTGAAGAGTAGAGACATCACACTGGCAACCAAGGTCCGGATAGTTAAAGCAATTGTATTCCTCATAGTAACCTATGAATGCGAGAGCTGGACCATAAGGAAGACTGAGTGAAGGACAATAGATGCTTTTGAACTGTGGTGTTGGAGGAAAATTCGGAGAGTGCCATGGACCGCAAGAAGATCTAACCAGTCCATCCTCCAGGAAATCATGCCCGGCTTCTCACTGGAGGGAAGGATATTAGAGGCATTTGGAGATATTAGAGGCATTTGGAGACATATTAGAGATATTTGGCCACATCATCAGAAGACAGGAAAGCTTAGAGAAGAGAATGATGCTGGGGAAAATGGAAGAGAAAAGGAAAAGGGGCCGATCAAGGGCAAGATGGATGGATGGTATCCTTGAGGTGACTGGCTTGACCTTGAAGGAACTGGGGGTGGCCACAGCTGACAGGGAGCTCTGGCGTGGGCTGGTCCATGAGGTCACAAAGAGTTAGAAGCGACTGAATGAATAAACGACAACACTACACATGGAGATAGGATGAGAGGAGGCAGAGCCTTACTGCTGGTTCCCTACTCTATATAGGACACAATGCACAACGTACACTTACTATCTGAGTTGACCCAAAGTAGCTGTTTACTTCTAAGATCCACAGTGCCATTAGGGAAACTTAATTAAAATATTTTGGGAAGCGCTACACATTTGAAAACCAGCAAGGAACGCAAGTGTTCTCTCACTTTTTCAAAACATTTCAAACCTGCCTGTCCCTTGGGTGTCCGTGGGCCCACATGCATGTGCTCTGCCTCTCTCAAGATCTCAGTTCAAGGTTTGTGCTAAGCAGGAGCTATCCATCACATTGAGAGACAAGACCTTTGAGGTGAACCATAGCCCCGAGGGATAGACGCAAGACCCAGAAAAAAGCCATCTTCCATTCCTGACTGAATGCATTTCTCTGAACCCATTTCTTCAGAGGTGAAGCACTGGGACAGGCGTATACACTGCAATGCACAGACAGAGCGGCGTGTTTATCTGGAGATCTTTCCCTCGCTTGTCACACTGTTATTCAATTATTGACACTTCACTAACCAAGTATGACCGATGGTTCAGTATTATGGAGAGGGCGGTCCACACAAAGGTCAACTCAAGGGGAATCTATCAGAGTCTCTTATTGTTTTCTGGATGCCTCATGTGGAGATTTTCAAAAGACAGCAAAGTACAGTGTTTCTTTTCTATGGAAACCTCTGTTATCTCCATGTCGTAGAATCACATTTCCTTATCTCCCTTGGCTTGTTTTGTTAATGAAGGGGAGGAATGATAAAAGAGGCCGGTTTTGGTACTGACACATATGGCCGTACAATAGAAACACTGTGCTCTGGGATACGTTCCCTCAGAGCATCTCCAGGAAGCCGATAAAGAGGAAACATTTAGTCAAGAAATTATGATTCATATGTGTTAATTTCTCCATGTAGCAAATGTAGGGTCATTTGTAATCATTTGGGGGGCCTAATTGGAGTTCATTCAAGGGAAGCCTTGAAAAATGGGAGCTCAAAATGACTTTAGCTTCCACAAACCAGAGAGCTCTTGAAAGGCAAGTTATTAATAAAGGTAGTGAAAATAAACAGCAAGATTCATAATGCCATGATGCCTCTCCATTGCATAGCCATGTTTAGGGTTGTGTAAGCAGTTCTGAGCACAATAATTTATTAAAAAGTTGTGAAACAGCTGGAAAAAATAACAGAAAAAGGAGCAAAAGTGATAAAAAAAATCACACTGACTTACAACTGGATTTAACTGTGCTTAGGTTAGATCTACTGAAATCAACAAGGTTTAAAAACAGTTTAATGGTCACTTTTACAACCTTAAAGAGTTTTGGACTATTTTAGTATTGGCTGTTTTGTGTCTTCACATATTTTTTGTCTACAAGAAGATTTGGTTAAAGGTAAAGGTTTTCCCCTGACGTTAAGTCCAGTCGTGACCAATTCTGGGGGTTGGTGCTCATCTCCACTTCTAAGCTGAAGAGCCGGCGTTGTCCATAGACACCTCCAAGGTCATGTGGCCAGCATGACTGCATGGAGTGCTGTTACCTTCCCGCCTGAGCGGTACCTATTGATCTGCTCACATTTGCATGTTTTCGAACTGCTAGGTTGGCAGGAGCTGGGGCTAACAGCAGGCGCTTGATAACCGAAACCCCGGCTTTTAAATTAATTTAAAAACGCAGCGGAGAGTTCCGCAGATCACTCACCAAAGGAACGAAGCGGGACCGCAGCAGACTATTATTAAAAGACTTTTTTCTTTCTTCACTTTCCCCTTCCCTGAACTATGTAACAAATCCCCCCAATAAAAGTAGCATTTATTTTAACAGTAACACTCTCTATCTGGTTATTTTGTGTCATTCTCTGACTCTTTCCTTTGCATGCAATCTCTCTCTCTCTCTCGCTAACCCGTCTGATCTTTAAAAACCCTGGCGGAGGTTTCTCCGCCATAGATTAATACGGCGGACGATACAAATTGGCTCATATCTTTATCAAAATTACCCCTAGAACGCTCCTCTTTTAGTCCTAACCCTTTCTAAGGCTCCTGACTCGAAGACCACCAATGGAACCGAAATCGGTCCAGTTTTCGGCACCTCAACAGCTGACTGTCAAACGGGACCGACTGCTCTTTTCACGCCGGGCTGCCCTCCTCCAGCCTTATCCCGGACTTTCCTCTCCCCGCGGCTCGCGGAATGGTTTTAAGAGATCCCTAGCCCCTTTCTGTGAACTGGGGATGGGGGGATCGCTCTCCCGCTGGGGAGACATAAATCTCCAAGTACCCTCACCCTCTCTGCCGCTGCCAGGGGGTGCCCGGACGGATGCCCTCCACGTTTCATTCATACCTTCATAATTTTATGAAGGAGAAGAACACTCCTCCCCAGACCTATCCCTGGACTTATGAAATCTTATACTTCCAAAGACTACAACCCACATGTGCCCCTTCCCCATGCCATCTCTATGAATTCCTTATGAACTCTTTTTTCCTCATGTATCCGTGAATTTCCATATTCTATGTACTTGGACACTCTCATGACTCACTGTTATATGAACTTCTAATCGTTGGGCTAACTTCATGAATTGTGAAATCATGCTGCTAGAACTCCACTCCTATGACTTTCCATATTGGGTTCCCCAGAAGTTGTAAACCTCGTTCTTATCAAATGTTTTCAATTGTTCATATCATCCATGATTCCCCTTTATGCAATGTAACCCCCCTATGGATTTCCCCCTTACTTCCTTGAAATCTGTCTATCTGCCTATATGTATTTGTACTCTTTGGGATCCCCGGAAATTATGTGTTTTTCCTAGCTGGGTTTACGCTCCAACTTTATTTTATTTTTCATTTTATCTCATATAATTGTCAAATCCTGAAATCAAATGGGAAATATTTTGACCCCAACATGAACCCTAGCCCCTATGACCCAGACCTCCCTTCCCAAAAACAAAAGGATAATCTGCTACAGCTTAACCCAATCTAATACAGATTGCATGGACAATATAAGGCTGAGTCACCAAATTCGGAGTATAGTCCTAAAGGTGATTCAGCCCCCAGGGCAAACATTGTCATATCTCAGGAAATTCCAGGACGCCCCACGTTGAGCGCCCTGTGGAGCCTGTCCATTTTGGCTCATCAACACCCATCACCACTTCCCGTCTGACACCCCAAGGCATATCTAAAGTCTGTGAATGTGACAGGACCCCGGACATCCTTGATGGGTGCCATTAATTCCTTTAGAAATCGGCCGGGCAAGGATTAATCTGATATTTCCTGTCCTGTCACTTCATTGTTTCAATAGCTCCCGCCTCCTCCTCTCTGATTGGCCCGAGTGGGGACAAAAACGGCTCCCCATTGGGCCAGCAGAGCAAGGCGGGAAACGAACGCCCGCCTCGTTCAACCTCCCAGCCTATCCGCGATCAGATGGGCGGGGGAGCGGGGCGGGAAATTCAAAGGGCTGTCAGACCGAAACATTGTATAAATATGGCTTTATTTGAAACATATGTTACGCTAGTAGATTGAATGATTGCTATTAGCGTCCTTTTCAGCTGAATCGCTCAATAAAGACTCCTTGGCGGATTTTCCTTCAACTTTGGCGGACCTTCTTCATTTCGGCTTCAGGTTGTATTGCGGCTTATATTCCCCTTTTGGCTTCGCCAAGGTCCGTTCCCTCTGGACCGGGTCGGGTCTCTCCTTAAGGGCCCGATCCCCTAAAACGCGGTCGACAACACGCTCATTCCGCTCTCGGGATTTGAACCTGGGACCTTTCGGTCTGCAAGTTCAGCAGCTCAGTGCTTTAACCACCAGGGGCCCACAAGAAGATTTAGGGTATCTCTATATCAGTGGTTCCCAACCTGTGGTTCGTAGACCACCATAGTTACTACTACGGATAATAATATAGACCAACCAAAAAAAATTTTTCTTGATGTCTTAATTTTCAGACCTGTTCCTGGGGTTATTTGGGGTGCTGATTCAGAAAATGGCATTGGATAGACCACATCAGCTCTAGATTATTAAGTATGGTTTTATGTGGGTGAGCAGATAGCAACTACTGGATGGCATATGTCCTGTATCAGAAACTAGAGCTGATGTGGCCTATCCAATGCAATTTCCTGAATCAGCACCCCAAATAACCAAACCGAATCTAAAATTGTCCAAAATCCTTTTGGTACTAATGTTGGAGAGTGGTCCCTGGTCAAAGTGGAAAGGAGGTTCGTTATTCCCTCACACTACCCGCTCCCCTTTACAAAGTGACGTGGTGAGGACACCCCCCCCCCCCGCCCGGTGTGCCTGAGATGGTGAGGTCCATTGCTGCCTGAACTGCTGGGCATGAGGCTGCGGAACAGCCGAGCCTAATCAGAAGGTGAAGGAGGGAAAGTCTCCGCCATTTCTAAGGCAGAGTTGCCCTTTCTCTGCCTCCACCCCTCCCTCCCTTCGTCCCTCCCTCCCTCTGTGTGAAGCAGAACCTTTGCTCCTGCTGCTGCTGATGCTAGGGAGAGAAGGAGGGAGGGAGGAAAGGAGGGAAGAAATGAAAAGGGGAAGGAAAGAAGGAGAAAAGGAGGGAGGGAGATGGGAGGGAGGTCAGGGAAAAAAGAGGACCAAATGTAATGCTAGGAAACTTAGGAAGCCTTGGCAAGTCCTCCGTCATTGAAGCCAGAACCATAGGACAAGAATAATAATACAGTCTCACTTATCCAACATAAACGGGCCGCCAGAACATTGGATAAGTGAATATGTTGGATAATAAGGAGGGATTAAGGAAAAGCCTATTAAACATCAAATTAGGTTATAATTTTACAAATTAAGCACTAAAACATCATGTTATACAACAAATTTGACAGAAAAAGTAGTTCAATACGCACTAATGCTATGTAGTGATATTTTATACTGCCTTTTTACCGGTTATATTTTGCAAGCTCTGTTTTATACTCCATGTATCCTGCTTTTAACTTTCTATAGATGCTTGGCTGATATTTTTACTTATGTTTTTTAAATGACTGATCTTATACATTGGCATTTTACCGGTAATTGTGCAGCTCTCAGCACATGTTGCACTTGTGCTGCTGTACCTCACAATGTATAGTTTGCATGTTCTGTTTTATCCTGCTTGTATCCTACTTTTAAGTGTTGGATTTTATAGTGTTTTGTACAGATGTTTGTTTGATGTTGTTTCTGTATATGCATATGACCATTGGTCGGAGCATTAATAAATTGATTGATGTAGTAATTACTGTATTTACGAATTTAGCACCAAAATATCACGATGTTTTGAAAACACTGACTACAAAAATGCATTGGATAATCCAGAACGTTGGATAAGTGAGTCTCTACTGTACTAATAATGCAGATGGGAGAAATGGGAAGGGCTACCTTTTCATTTAAATAATAGAAGACTGAATGACAACACTGTAACAATTTAAAGAATTCTATGACAATCACAAACAGAGACACTTCATGTTCCTGGATGTGGGTGAAGAGGAACCTTTGCTCCTGCTGCTGCTTATGCTAAGGGGAGAAGGAGGGAGGGAGGGAAAGAGGGAAGAAATGAAGGAGGGAAAGAGGGAAGGAAAGAAGGAGAGAAGGAAAGAGGGAAGAAAGGAAGGAAGGAAAGAGAAAAGGAAGAAAGGGAAGAAAGAGGTAGAGAAGGAAGGAAAGGGAAGAAAGAGGTAGAAAAGGAAGGAAGGAAAAATTACATTTATCAGAACCCAGCTCTTACACTTTTCATTCATTACCATTAAACCACACATAGCCACAGAAACGTGTGGCCGGGTTCAGCTAGTATAATATAAGAAAACCGACAAATGCATGTAATCCCAAACATACGAGATTATAAAGCACAATTAAAGTCTGGAAATGTCCGTGTCGTCCTCTTTATTCCTTGGGTGAACATTTTATATTTTTCCTACATAAATCTGTATGATTCTGAATAAAGAAGTGGGAAGGGTGAGAGGCACATGCTCAGGCACAAAGTGTGTGAACATTGCCTGATGTTGTCCATTACTGCCTTATGCAGGGACAGATAAAGCTCTGGTGGTGGTGAACAATTCCTACCTGAAAATGACATTTATCAAGGAAAATTATCATAGAGAACCCAAGACAAGGCTAGAGGTAAAATTCTTGCTTCATTAAAATAAGTGTCAAACTCCCTGCAGTTCAAAGCAGCAGGAAGCTCACCTGCAGTGCGAGATTCTGGTCTCATTTCTACTCTGAGAAAATCTGCGTCAGCTCCATTCAGTTCTGGTGTTAATACAATCAGGGGAGCCAGTCCGCAAGGACAAAAAGACAAGAAGTGACAGCACAATAAACCAATAAGCAAAGGACCTGATTAAAAAAGAGAAGGGAGGGAGGAGAGAGATTGTGGAGGGAGGGGTGTGAAGTGGAAAAGAAAGAAAAAGGATATCCAAAGGGAGCCACAGGGAGGGGGAGAAGATTAGTAACATATGGCAGGTATCAATTATTTACCATATATGTACAGTTAAAAAAACCCTCACTCCTCCTTTGGGAATGAACCAGCATCTAACAAGCAGAATTGTGTTTTAAAAGCACCTGGAAAGGAAATAAAGGCAATTGACTGATCTGCAGTAAATTAGCATCGGTATAAGTATACAACACTCTTGTTCAATTATAAGACTTTCTAAATTGTGCTTCAAGATGCTCTTTGTTTATACGTAAGTAGTATTTCTAGAAGAAAATGAAGAAAGGGTGAGAGAGTGTTAAAAATATAACTTTTGCTTTAGTTTTTCTGTTGTTCATTCATAGACATGAGGCGTTTTTCCTGTTCTTTAAACAAAAACTAATGTAACAAAATATATTGAAAAATGGGCTGCTTGCTGAAATCCAATACTTTGAAGACATTCACAAGTCACATATATGAATTGGGTCATCGTTTTATCTCACCGCATCCCTGGATTAATTATATCTAATTCTGTCCCCCCAGCTCCAGTAACTTCCATGGTAACCTCTTTGTGATTCAGAATCACAGTGTCTTTATGCCTGATAAATCATCCGTCCTTGTGACCAGTTTCTCCTTTTCCACGTTTCCTTTGGAAAAGGCTATTTCATATTCCACTGAATAGACAATATTTAATAGATACTGTAGGAAGATGGAACAGCAAGCCTGAGTAGTAGAAGCCAATATTTATGTCCATTGTTACATAAATTGCTATCTTGAAAGGAGGACCCTTCCTAAATTGGTATGCTAAACATGCTAAGGGGACCGAGGTAGATCACAATAGATCACAATCCCCCGCTATGCAGCCTGGCTTTATTTTATTTTATTGCTGCAATTGGACCTGAGACAGATGCCAGGGGAACAGCACACAGGATAGGACTGCTGATAGCCCGCATTCAAGCCAGAGTGAAGCTAACATGCCTGAATGTCTCCTGATCATTCAGTTTTTAATTTAATAATAGAACATGCCTTCTCTTTTCCAACATGCAGAGACTGAAGAAAGAAGAAAAATCTCATTCTCTATCCTCAAGAGTTGTTATGTGTGTAAATGCTGAAATAAGAATATATTTTGCCATCGATGTATGCAGTTCCAGATTCATCATGCAGAGATGTATACTTATGTTTGAGTTAAAAGTTGTGTGTGTTCAGTTACTATACTCCCAACTCAAGAATGAAAAACGTAATGTTGGTAGACAGGAAAAGAGATTTAAAGATGGGCTCAAAGCCAACCTTATAAACTGTGGCATAGACACCGAGTGGCATAGACAGCTGTGACTAGTAGTGCTGTGGAATTTGGAGAGGCACAAATGGAGGGTGAAAGGGAGAAATGTGCCAAGAGGAAGGCACATCAAGCCAATCCTGACCAGGACCGCCTTCCATCTGGAAACCGATGTCTTCACTGCGGAATAACATGCTGGTCAAAAATTGGTTTCCACAGCCACCTACGCATCCACTGCCGAGACACTACAATTGGAGGGCCATCATCCTTGGGCTACGAGGGATCACCTAAATATAGTACAGTCTCACTTATCCAACATAAACGGGCTGGCAGAACGTTGGATAAGCGAAAATGTTGGATAATGAGGGATTAAGGAAAAGCACATTAAATGTCAAATTAAGTTATAATTTTACAAGTTAAGCACCAAAACATCACGTTTTACAACAAGTCTGCCACTTGTTATGGAGTGTGGCTGCACACTTGTGTTGTTGTTAAGCGTGTTGGCCCGCTGCGCATTGCTGCCTAGAGAAACAGCTGTGGATCCGGGTGTTGGATAATCCAGAACATTGGATAAGTGAAGGTTGGATAAGCGAGACTCTACTGTAAGTAAAAGTGTGTTCAGCTGCATAATATGTGTTGCAGTACTGCATACCAAAGCCCACGTACTGCCCATCACACTAACCATGTAATTATTTTCTTTATTCCATCTGGTGCACATGCATATGAAACTAGAAGAGACTGATGGCTCTGATGCGAATCTGCTCTGTATTTTAGTGCAGCTATCCAAACTGTTTAAATAGCTAACACAATGTAGTGATTTGAATATTTTGCTAAACCTGTGCAGATCAGGGTTCAAATATCCATTCAGCCAGGGAAACCCACTGGGTGATCTTCAACAAGTCACAAGAACTTATCACATTAAGGTTGAGATTTGCCACACATTTGCATTGTGGTGAATCTGTGGGGTCCCAGCATGGGGCATGGAGAACCAGTTGCCTCATGCCCTGTATCACCCGACTTATTGCTGGCCCCATCCCATGCGGGGAAGTGTCCACTGTCCAAGTTCCTTCCATTGTTGCAAAGGCAACACAGGAAGCTTACACTGCTTGCTCTCCCCTTTTGCCACAGAGCCCTGCCAAAAGTAGATGTACGTTGTGTTATAGGCTCTGCGGCAAAAGGGGAGAGCAAGCAGCATACAATGGGCAAATTAGCCCATATGATGAGGTTGACACTCTCCCAGAGGAAGGCAAAGGCAAACCCCTTCTGGACTAACCTTGCTAAGGAAATCCTGTTTTCAGAATCGTGTCAGAAGCAACTTGAAAACACACTGCAAGCTGGTTCTGATGTGAGAACATCGATAGCAGTACATGTGAAAAAGATCTTGGAGTCCTCGTGGACAACAAGTTAAATATGAGCCTACAATGTGATGCAGCTGCTAAAAAAGCCAACGGGATTCTGGCCTGCATCAATAGGGGAATAGCGTCTAGATCCAGGGAAGTCATGCTCCCCCTCTATTCTGCCTTGGTCAGACCACACCTGGAATCACACTGTGTCCAATTCTGGGCACCGCAATTGAAAGAAGATGTTGACACGCTGGAAATGATCAAGAGTCTGGAGAACAAGCCCTATGAGGAGCGGCTTAAAGAACTAGGTATGTTTAGCCTGCAGAAGAGAAGGCTGAGAGGAGACATGATAGCCATGTACAAATACGTGAAGGGAAGTCATAGGGAGGAGGGAGCAAGCTTGTTTTCTGCTGTCCTGCAGACTAGGACACGGAACAATGGCTTCAAACTACAGGAAAGGAGATTCCACCTGAACATGAGGAAGAACTTTCTCACTGTGTGAGAGAGCTGTTCAGCAGTGGAACTCTCTCCCCTGGATTGTGGTGGAGGCTCCTTATTTGAAGGCTTTTAAGCAGAGGCTGGATGGCCATCTGTTGGGGGTGTTTTGAATGCGATTTCCTGCTTCTTGGCAGGGGGTTGGACTGGATGGCCCATGAGGTCTCTTCCAACTCTACTATTCTATGATTCTATGATTCTATGATTCATTGCATCACTGCAGAATAACGCTTGACATATCCACAGGTCATATCCAAATCCATAACTTTGGCCCCCAAACCTACCCTACACGAGGCTGGTATTTCTAAATATCTTCTACCAATCGCATGGGTTTTAATGGATTCCAAATGGGAGGGGTCTGATAATCCCTCCATTTGTACAGGGTGTGTTTTCCAGAGGATGTGTATCAGCAGCAATATGAAGATGCGCCCAGAATAAACAATCCGTTTCTAGACCAAACATTCACATTGGATCTCTCTTGCTCTCCATCACAGCAGGCCTTGGAGCATAGGTCAAAGGTCCTTCCTTATCCCTTCGAGAGGGCCTCCAGGAAGGAGCAGCCTAAATGGTTTCTATTGATCCAGCGGATTGATTGAGACCCTGCTGTGATTAATTTTGGACCAAAAGCACCACAAGCAATAGGTCAAGGTTTCCAAACTGTATTGGCTATACAGCCAGGGCAGGTTGCTAAGGGGCGCATGAGGCTCTTTAAAAGGCCAGTGAAGGATTGCTGCTTGTTAAAGGCTGCTAATATTAACCCATAGCACTGGCCATGCTCAGCTTCATAGTTTTCCCTAATAGCAACTTAATAGCACAATAATGTGGACTGAGCAGAAGTGATCGGATTGATCTGCTGATTGATGGGGAAATCGTGCCCACTCTGGCCTCTTGCTGCTAACTGTACACTGGATTGTTTTGGAATCCATCATATATTCCGACCGCAGCACTTAGTTTCATAATTAATGTTTGGGATAAAGGAAGACATTAATTTATTCCAGTTCTTGTTTTCTCCATATTTCTCCTCCAGGCTGTTATTTCTACATGTGGGAATACATTCGAGCACTGCACATGGTGGGACCGCTTCTGGTTCATTCACTGGCTGGAGACATCCATTCACGCATGTAACCTGGACATTTTTTTAAAAAAATCTGCCTTCAAACCCTGTTCTTTCTCATTTATACATACTGGGTTCTTCCTATGTTCATAACAGAGTTGTAAAAGAGACTAAGCTGCGTTCCGACCCCTTGGTTGAGAAACTCTGGTCTAGTGCTCCTAAGTATAATGGAAGCACTAGGAAGCTCCTGAATAATGGAACAGTAAGTACCATGCAAGACATTTCTTCACTGTAGAGAAAACTGTGATAAGATAACCCATGTATCTGCTCTATCTGTTGTTCAGATGTTGTTGATTGAAAAGGCAATCCCTCTGGAAGATACCTCTTTTCTTCTCAAACAGGACTTGGGATGGAAAGCCCTTCAAAAGGAGCTCTCATGGGGTACATTTTAGCATTGGAGAAAGTACTGTATATACTCAACTATAAGCCTAGTTTTTCAGCCCCTTTTTTAAGACTAAAAAAGCCCCCCTCGGCTTATACTTGGGTGAGGGTCCTGGTTTACTTATATTTGGGTCAGCTTATACTCGAGAATATGTGGTACATTTATTATTATTCTCTATTATTGTTGCTACTACAGTATTACATTTATTTTACTCTATTTTTATTATTATTATTAATACATTTATTATTTCACTCTGATCTTATTATTATTATTATTGCATTTATTATATTACTCTATTTATTATTACATGAATTATTTTACTCTATTTATTATTATTATTATTACATGAATTATTTTACTCTATTATTATTAAAAGGATATATAAGCACATTTACATTGAAGAAGATGAGAATAATGATTTAATTAAAGTTGGACAGTCTTATCTTAATTTTGAGCTTTATGTAAATATTCAAAAACATTTAATCTACTGATGCCTCAATTAATGTAATTGTATTGGTATCTATTTTTATTTCTGAAATTTACCACCCTCGGCTTATACTGGAGTCAATGTTTTCCCAGTTTTTTTGTGGTAAAATTAGGTGCCTCGGTTTATATTCGAGTATATACGATAATTCTGCTGTGCCAAAGCAACCTGGCTGGGGGCCAGATGTAATCTGCACCAAAGCATTTGGCCCTCTCTGTTATAAAAGTCACATATCAGTTCTGTGACTATCTACTTTTGTGTGTCTACTCAGTAGTAAGTACCAGTGCATGCAAAGCTCAAGCTCATGCCTTCACACATACAAAACACAGCTTCAGTCTCTGCATTGAACTGGGGCCCTTTCCACACAGCTGAATAAAATCCCACGTTTTCTGCTTTGAATTGGACTATATGGCAGTCTGGACTCGGATAACACAGTTCAAAGCAGATAATGTGGGATTTTCTGCCTTGATATTCTGGGTTAGATGGCTGTGTGGAAAGGCCCTGAGGTCCCTTCTACACTGCCATATAAAATCCAGATTATCTGCTTTGAACTACGGCAGTGTAGACTCATATAATCCAGTTCAAAGAAGATAATGTGGATTATCTGATTTGATAATATGGATTATATGGCAGTGTAGAAGGGTCCTTTGCTGTTGTTTGCAGCCTGGGAAGTAGGCTCTGAGAAGTGAGCCACACTTCATTTGCTTCCCAGGCTGCGAGCAACAGCTCACTTAAATTCAACTCCTCCCTGGCTTTGAACAAGGCTTTGTCTTTTTACCTCCAACCATCGAAAAGGGTAAGAGCCAGAGAAGCATGTGGGACAGACCAGAACTCCCATGGGCTACATCTGGATCGGAGGTTATTGATTTCCACACATCTGCAATAGGGGGTGGTCTCCTCTGGAAATCTGGGCACTTAGCTCCATCTGTTTTGGTCTTTCCTTAGCATAAGTGGTCCATGTCTAGCCATTTCCTATGCAAACCTGCTACTAATATTCAAGTGGGGAATTTTCTCTTTTCATTAGTCAGAAAATTCCAGGAAGTGGCAGCGATTGCAGATGGGGAGCGGGGGGGGGGGGGGGAATCAAGGGAGGGCACTGAAGCCACAATGCTGATGGTTGTTTTCTAAATGCTCTTAACAGATTGCAGATGACCAAAGCTCCGCTTCTAACAAGCAAACAAGGAAATACGAACTTCCTCCCTTTCAGCTACAAGAGCTCTCTGGTTACACTTTAATCGCTTTTGCAGTTGCCCTTTGAAAGACAGTAACACACAGCTGGGCTAGATCAATGGGATGCTTTTCAACTATGCGGGGTGGGGGTGGGTTCTGTGATAAAGGACAAAGAATGGACTTGAGAAGGTGTTACATAATCAAGAGTTCTATATGGTAGGCAACCTAGAGGAAAAGGACAACTTCCCAACAAAATGCCTGTTTGTTGTTGTCATATGCCTTCAAGTCAACATAGGGCAACTGTATGACGGCAGCCCTATCCTTTGAGACTGAGAAATGTGGCTTGCTCAAGGTCAGCCAGGAGGTTTCCACAGCTCAGAAGGGATTCAAACCATGATCTCCCACAATGCTAGTCCAGCACTCAAACCACTACCCCACACTGGCTCTCTATGGATGTTGGTAACTTTTTAACTATGACCATCCCGTCTCTTTCATAGGTTCACAGAACTGGAAGACACTACAAAAGTCACCTGCTGCTCCAGAAACTAGGACACAGAGCAATCTACAGGAAAAGAGATTCCACTTAAACTGTAGGAAGAACTTCCTGATGGCAAGAGCTGTTCAACAGTGGGATATGCAGCCTTGGAGTGTGGTTGAGTCTCCTTCTGTGGAGGTTTTTAAGCAGAGGCTGGATGGCATCTATCAGGAGTGCTTTGATTGGGCAGTCCTGCATGGCAGAATGGGCTTGAACTGGGTGGCCCTTGAGGTCTCTTCCAACTCTATAATAATATGATCCAGGAGGAGACTTCTGGTAAGCGGCAATGGCAGCAGGCAGGATTCTCTGAGGGCTCTCAGACGGTCAACCATGGACGCAATCAGATAGAGCAATCTGCTCCTCTTCCCCGACAGATTGAGGCCAGAGAAGTCATTAAGCCTGAAAAGGCTCCGAACCAAAGTCCCTTTGATTCTTTGATTCTTTTTGTATGGCATAACATTGTTTCATTGTTGAAGACTCATAGACTCATATTGAGTCTGACAGTCTACCACTGACCTGAACAAAAGTAGAAAACTAAAAGCACGTGGCGGATTCACATATTGTATGCCTCAGTCCAGGGAGTGGTTGGTGAGTGGATGCACAATCCTGCTACTGTTGCTCTTGCAACAGCCTTGAGCTGACCAAGAGCTAGCCTGTTATTAGATCCTGATAAAGAGACAGCATCCACAACTTTACCTGAAGGCAACAGGATCCTTTGGTAGAAGCAGGCGAGGCACTGAGCTCAGCCCAACAACAAACATATATTTTTTCTGCCACGGTGACAGAATGGATTCTAGAATTTATTTATTTTTTTGGATTCTTCTCATAGAAGCCAATTGCATTTAAGGCCCATTTGGTTCATTTCTCTTAGGGGTTTCATTTCTGAGTTTTCCAAGTCGGTCTGGATCAGCTCCCTGTAAATTTTTTCAAAGGTTTTCATGGCTGGAATCACTGGGTTGCTGTGAGTTGCTGTGCCAGGAGAGAATGCTTCTGGAACATGGCCATACAGCCCAGAAAATTCACAGCAATACAATGTTTTGGAAGTTTGTAGAAATGGCCCAGGGTTTTGGTGCTGGAGGAACAATTGAGAACCTGACAGTGGCTTTCTGAGTTGGCTGCCAAGGGAAGGTCTTGAGTACCTGGAGCCTCCGATGGCATAGTGGATTAAAGCCTGTGACTTGAAGGTTGGGTTGCTGATCTGAAAGCTGCCAGGTTCAAATCCCACCCGGGGAGAGAGCAGATGAGCTCCCTCTATCAGCTCCAGCTCCATGCGGGGACATGAGAGAAATCTCCCACAAGAATGATAAAAACATCAAAACATCTGGGCGTCCCCTGGGCAACGTCCTTGCAGACGGCCAATTCTCTCACACCAGAAGTGACTTGCAGTTTCTCAAATCGCTCCTGACATGAAAAAAAAAAATCTTGAGTAACTGGCTACACTGAGAAATACCAACCTTGTGTTACATATGTAAAGAAGGGCTGTTTGATGTTGCTAAATTAATTTCCTGACGCCCCAGACTATGTTTATTTGGGCTGTATGAAAAAGCAGGCCCAATCAACACATCATACTGCCCTGTCTGACGCATTGTCATCATCAAAGTCATTGAAGCCCTCTTAGTCAGGGGCCATTGTGGGTGTCTGGAAAGGTACATTACTCTACATCCTGCCAAACAGAATGACCACGGTTGATGGCATTAGCATGTCAGAGAAAAGGTCTAATATCCACAAGAAGGGCTCATGCACAATCATGACTGACAACTACTGTATATAGTGATTGAAAACAACTATAATGTACATGTGTGTTCTTAGAGCTTGAAAAGTGTGCCTGAGAGTAGAGGCAAACTGGTAAATCATTGCATTTAAAATTTGCTCATTACTACTACAGCTGATTATGTAACTTGATCCTTCACTAATATATCAAGAGATTAGTTAGGTTCCTGTTTGGACAATACCATGGCTCCTTGGTAGCTGCTGAAGTTTGGTTTCAGTAGCCTTCATGAATACTAAAATCCACGGATGCTTAAATTTAATTGTATATAATGCATTGGAAAACGGTACCCCTTGTATAAAATGGAAGCATCAAGGATTGCTTTGTGGAATCCTTTTTTTAAAGGATAACTGAAATTATTTATTTATTTATTTTTATTCAAATAGCCATATATTTGTGAGTGTTTGTTGCATACAGTGCAATGCTTTCCAGCTATTAGTCTTCCATAATCATTTCTCTGGTAATATATTTTCTTTAAGAGGTCACAGTATTCTATTTAAATATAACATATAAAGATAGCATAGGCTCCAAATTAATATCCATTTTCTCCTTGTCTATATAGTCTTATAGGTTCCCCTATGTACATTTTAGATTAATTTTACATTGAGATGTTGAATCATTGGTGGTCATTCATTGACAAAGTTCTCTAAAGGTTCTCCTCTTGAGAGTACAGTTATTTTATCCATTATCAGCAAATCTGTAATGGATTCTCCCCATAGAAGCCAACTGCATTTAAGGCCCATTGGGTTCATTTCTCCTAGGGGTTTCATTTCTGAGTTTTCTAAGTCGGTCTGGATCAGCTCCTTGTAAGTTAACTATTTCCCTCGTAGGATGTTCTCCCTTTTGTAGTATGCTTCATGTGGGGACATCCACTGTGGTGTCTTTGTATAAATTCTTTTTTTATATCTGTTCCGAGTGTTAGAATTGGTCTCCATATGTAATGGTCATTAAATATGCCTGTTGGTTTGGCCGTTTGTATGTCAAAATATGCATGCCACCCATATGGGAGATTTAGGCTTTCTACATCTAATAGCTCATTGTCTTCTTTGTGGAATCCTTTTTTGAGTAATTTGAAGTCAAGGATGGTTGAATCTGTGGATGCAGAATCAGCTGATAGCTAGGGCTGACTGACCGTGTGATTTTTCTCACATTCTAGTCTCAATTTCAGAATGAGAAGCAATTGGCAACTGAAACCTAAGAAGTATATTCAGGAGGGATACCTAAGTGTTGGGTGGGAGGGAACAATGCGACTGCTGCTCAGGAGTTAATCCCTGTGTACAATGTCGTCATTCTTTTCTCAACTCTTTAGAGATTGGTGGTGAGATAAGCCCTCAAAAGCATGAGTCATGAACATTTTCCTTTGGGATACTGATTCACTTCCAGCTTACATTGCATCATGTGTGTTTGTTGAAGCACGCGTTTGCAGTGGGAGGGGCTGGGTCTCATATGTAAGGCAGATGAAATTCCAAACTGAAACTCAAGAAAGTTAACACAATAGGTCTTTGGTATGAGGGTTAAATTAACTGGTTTGGGATTTGCAGTGGCATGGAGAACCTCAGAGTCTTTTTACACAGCCATATAACCCAGAATATCAAGGCAGATAATCCACAATATCTGCTTTGAACTAGGTTATCTGAGTCCATACTTCCATATAATCCAGTTTAATGTGAATTTTATACAGCTGTGTGGAAGGGGCCTCAGATTCTACCAAATCCAAGTATGAATAATAGACAGAGCTAGGACCTCTGGCCTAAATATTTTAAAGGTAGCAGATTTTGTCTGATCGTGGAGGCTAAACAGTGTCAACCCTGGTTAGTACTTGGAAAGGAGACTGCTAATGAATACCAGGATTGTTTGGGGGCTAACTTCCTTTATATTATATTTCCTTTTGAAATATTTTTGAAGTAATTTGCAAGGTAATTTTGAAGTAATTAGCGAGGTAGGTAACTTATGTGCACAGTTCAATAGAGAAATGACCATTTCCGGGGAAGGTTTCATTGGGAAACGTCTAGATTGGCAGTGGCAGATGCAATTTTTCTTATCATTTTTCTGTCTTCTGCTGCAAATCGTATTTTCGAGAAATCCCGTATCTTGAAAGCCACAAGGTTTCATACTTCCGGTTATATGCAGTGTGTCTTTAAAAAAAAAAAAGGGGGGGGGGAGTTAGATGGGTGTAGACTTCTCTTCTCCATGTGATGGCAAATGAAGCAGGGGATTGTGGATGAGACAGACACATGTGATAAGGGAGACAAAGTTTTCCATTTTATTAAAACACAGGCTACCACTGAACACGATGGTAAGGTCTGGTTCGACCTGCATTTTTTTTCTAATGTGATGAGGTTCTAATCACAACAAATTAGATGGGATTGATTAAAGCAATGGGAAGTTGGTTGAGGTTAGTTCTGATTATTATGATGATGATATAGAAGGCAAGGGCAAATTTTGGCACTCCAGGTGTTTTGGACTTCAATTCCCAGAAATCCTAGCTGGCTTACCGGCTGTTAGGAATTGTAGGAGTTGAAGTCCAAAACACCTGGAGGGCCGATGTTTGCCTGTAAAATAGAGAAAATGAGAAAGGGAAGAGAGTTTGGTAGTCACTAGGCTTGTGCACAGATTCAGAGTGGTCAGTTCTTTTCGGCCAATCTGGATTGTTCAGCTTGGCTGGATAGCTGTAACAGTAAGGGTCCAGCTGTCAGGTTTTTTCTCCATAACAGGACCACTTGGCAGCCGATCACGGCTCTACCTCTCCTATTCGGCATCATGTGATGCACAAAGAGGCTGCCGTGTGCTGCTCGCATGCGGTTTCCCTGCGAACCCTGTCTGTTGGGCCAATAGGAATAGAAGAACACCATGACATGTCTTAAGCACTGCTTCCTTAACCCTGTTACTCAAACCCAGACTTCCAAAGGAAGAAAAGAGTCCCAGGAAGAATGCTTCCTTAACCCTGTTCTTAAAACTCAGATTCCCTTGAAAGGAAGTTAGGAAAGGGTCCCAGAAGGGGTGCTTCCTTAACCCCATTCTTCAAACCCAGATTCCCTTGAAAGGAAGAAAGGAAGGAGTCCCAGGAAGAATGCTTCCTTAACCCCATTACTCAAACCCAGGATCGCTTGAAAGGAAGAAACGAAAGGATCCCAGGAATTGAAAGGAGAACCTCGTAAGTTCCTCATTCCAGCCAATGGGCCCGATCTTTCTGGATCTTCTGGCTGAAGGCCAGAAACGGCTATTTGGCAACCCGCCTGTTTTCTAGAGGTGTGCGAAAATGGATCCGCGGGTCTCCTGGAATCCGGGCAGCAGAAACAGATCGAGGTTCAGCCAAAATGCACAAGCCTAGTAGCCACTAGGTTTAAGATTCCAACCATATACTGCTGTGAAGGTCACTCTCTGTTTATGATTAAAGTAAGATTTCAATTTTCTTACGCACTGCAATCTTCCAACAGCTGCTGCTCCTCCAGTGCTGCTGCTTAGACTTTACACATTTCCTGTACGATTCAGAAGGGTTTAGCATGCCAAACCGGTGCATCTGACAATTGAAAATACTTCCAAGCCATTACCTTTCTGGTACAGCACTAATTGATTAACTTGATAAATTGCAAGCTTTTGATGCCCTGAAGCATGTCTTTTAGTTACTCGATAATGAATAGATCTGGCTTGTCCCTTTAAGATGATAAACCCCCGGTCTTTGTGTAGCTTGCCTTGCTCCCCGCCTTTAACAATGGCTTTTTCCTTCACCCAAAAACAAAGCGTAATATCATTGTTTAACTTAATAATACGTTTTAGTATAAGTAGGATTTGTCTTTCCAGGGAAGAAAGACAAAAGGTGCTTAAACCCCCATCTTCTAAAGAATATTGTAGAAACTAGGAAATTAATATGTTACACAAGTTGAGCATCCCTTATCCAAAATGCTTGGGACCAGAAATGTTCCATATTTTAGATATTTCCCTCATGGATTTTGCAAAACCTGTATTTGCATATACATAAGGATATATTGGGGAGCCCCGGTGGCCAAGTGTGTTAAAGTGATGAGCTGCTGACCTTGCAGACCGAAAGGTCCCAGGTTCAAATCCCGGGAGTGGAATGAGTGCCCGCTGTTAGCTCCAGCTCCTGCCAACCTAGCAGTTCGAAAACATGCAAATGTGAGTAGATCAATAGGTACCGCTCCAGCGGGAAGGTAACAGCGCTCCAAGCAGTCATGCCGGCCACATGACCTGGAGGTGTCTAACACCGGCTCTTCGGCTTAGAAATGGAGATGAGCACCAACCCCCAGAGTCGGTCACGACTGGACTTAACATCAGGGGAAACCTTTACCTTTTTAAAGGATATATAGATGACTCTATATAGAAGATTATCTGCTTTGAACTGGATTATATGACAGTATAGAAGGGGCCCCAGTTAACTGGCGCTCATGGGGATTGATAGATGCTTGATAAACATCATTTCTCGTTACTTGAGAGTTATTATTAAAAATGGGTTTAATACTATACCTCATGCCACACTGTATAATAAACTGTATTGACTTGATATTAATGTTGAAATCCAGTAATTAAAAATAAAGTCAAACTTAGCTCAGTGCAACATAATTTTACTGTATTAGAAAGGCAGTTTTGTGAACCCAGTATGCAGTTTTAGTTAAAATGGCGGTAAATAAACTTGCTGATTGCTTGAGAGTTCTGGTTGCTTGAATTCCAGTAACTGACAATGTACGATATCTTGGAGATAGGATCCAAGTCAGAACTCAATTTCATTATATATATATATATATATATATATATATATATATATTGCCCGACTACTCACTGGAGAGAAGTATATTAGAGGCAAAGTTGAAGTATTTTGGCCACATCATGAGAAGGCAGGAAAGCTTGGAGAACATCATGATGCTGGGGAAAATGGAAGGAAAAAGGAAGAGAGGCCGATCAAGGACGAGATGGATGGACGGTATCCTTGAAGTGACTGGCTCGATCTTGAAGGAACTGGGGGCGGCAACGGCTGACAGGGAGCTCTGGTGTGAACTGGTCCATGAGGTCACGAAGAGTCGAAAACGACTGAACGAGTGAGACGACGACTATATACTTTATACATGATGGGCAAGTGGGTGATGTGGGCAATGCGGAGCACTGGGCGACAGATTCGTCCCGCTGTCCCAGAATTTGCTCTGCTGCCCTATGGATTCCTCGCATCAAGGATCTCCATGTGATATCATCCCTGATCACTGGCTCAGTGTCCACAATTGCTGATAAAGGATGGATCTCTGTCTGCTTATAACAGTGGTTCCCAACCTTTTTTTCACCAGGGATCACTTGACCAGGGACCACTTTGACCACTCTCTAACATTATTACCAAAAGGGTTGCAAATCAGTTTTTGGTCAACTTTAGATTCAGTTCAGTTATTTGGGGTGCTGATTCAGAAAATAGCATTGGATAGACCAAATCAGCTCTAGTTTATGATACATATTGGTAACATATACCATCCAGCAGTCACCATCTGCTCACAGAAAACTATATTTAATAATCTAGAGCTGATGTGGTCTACCCAATGTAATTTTCTATATCAGCACCCCAAATAACCCCATGAGCAGGCCTAAAAACAGACACCAAGGCACCCCCGCTTCCAAGCACCAAATGGAACGGCTCTGCTCAGTGGGAGGGAGGGAGGAGGAGAAGCAGCAGTCAGGAGGCTTGTTATCATGCCTTCCATGGGTAGTCAGCCTCTTCCCTCCAGACACCCCTGTTGTCTCGGCACTATAAGAGGGTTTTGCGGGACCAGTCACTCTCGTTGCAATACTGTAGTAACAGTGAGGCCGCAGATCATATTTTAGTTCTTGGGAACCACTGGTGGTCCATGGACCACAGGTTGGAAACTACTGGTTAATAAATATGGATTGGGCAAACACTATTCCTTTCACTTCACATGCTTATCCACAGTCAACACAATTCTGAGAATCCAAAGTTCCTTTCACGCAACATATTATAGTGGTCTGATTCAATTTGGGTATTCAGAGTTCTGTGCCAAAAAGTGCCTCGCCAAAATAGAAATCCCACAACTATATTTCGGATGCAGGCACAAGCAGTTTAAGTGGAATCAAAGTGCTGTACGTGTGTAACTGTACGTGTTTAATGGAGAAAGGTCCTAGTTAAATAAGGGATGAAGTGCACTGAAGTTGTATTCTTCATGCCACTTCTCATCCCAAGATTTCACCAAACATTGCCTGTATACAGTCAGTCTTAAAGATTTAGAAACGTTGTATTGTCAAAGGCTTTCAGGGCCGGGATCACAGGGGGGTTGTATGTCTTTCGGGCTGTGTTGCCATGTTCCAGAAGTATTAGAAATGTTTTTTTTTTAAAACATAAAAACATTGATGTTGAATTCTGCCACTGATACCATTTTTTTCTGCATTTTGAAAGAGTGTTCACAAGAGTTGAAAACTATACAAGGCATTCAATGTTAGGGCATTTTTACTGATTCCTCATCCCTACTTCATAACAAGAAGCCCCCGATGGCATAGTGGACTAAAGCCTCGTGATTTGAAGGTTGAGTTGCTGACCTGAAAGCTGCCAGGTTCGAATCCCACCCAGGAAGAGTGCGGATGAGCTCCCTCTATCAGCTCCAGCTCCATGCGGGGACATGAGAGAAGCCTCCCACAAGGATGGTCAAAACATCAAAACATCTGGGCATCCCCTGGGCAACGTCCTTGCAGATGGCCAATTCTCTCACTCCAGAAGCAACTCAAGTTGCTCCTGACACACAAAAAAAAATAAACAAAAAAACCTTCATAACAGCTGCCCCTCTGCCTCTCACCAGAGAATGAACTTCTTCTACTTCCACATGGTTCTGCCAGCTGATGGCTTTGTTAAAAGGCAATTTTTAATGCAGTGTGACCCATTAGGATTGCTGCTTGTGAGGTGATGGCTAACCATCCTTGTGCATGTCTCCTGGATGTGACAAAGGGTGGCTGCTTTCAGCGAGCTCCTGGCTTCAGGCACTGTGGCAGGAAGGACGGAGACCTTAGTAAAGTCATGGTGGATCAGGATAAAAGCTGCAAAAAATTTGAAATAAATAAGGATAGTTGCTGGTGACAAGTGTGGGTGCGTTTCCCCTTGAGTCCCGCTGTTTCGAGGCTGTTCCCAGCATCTTGGCGCCTCGGCCCAATTCCCCAGCTGTCAAGCCTTTACCTGTCTGCCTCTGCCGCTGCTCCTCTGGGCTTTCTTTGATGGCTCGCTCTTGTGTCAGTTGGCTGAGGTATCCTCCCATAGAGCATCACTTTCCAGCCTGACATATTGGGCCCTCCCTCCTCACTGCAGATATTAGGAGCGTGGAAAAGGAAGGAGGGGGCAATCTTTGGAGTTGTTTTTAGAAGAGAAAAAAATGAAGCCATCTTCCTTGCGTAGAACGATTTTGGGTGATGCCATCTGAAGCTTGTTTTTTAACTGTGTGGCCATCCTGGGGCTTGCAATCCAAAGGAAGGAAAGCTTTATTCTGTACAATGGGGGTCCATGGTAAGCAAAAGATCTCAAATAAGGGCAGTAGCAAACACTTTGCAATGCAGGTGAATTGCTACAGGAAGACAAGGATTTGCCTCTGTGTGTGTGTGTGTTTGTGCAGGTGTGTTTTGTGTGATGGCCTCTTGCACAAAGGACAAGGCTGTGTCTTGCTTTCAAAAGGAAATAGGTTTACTGGGCGTTGTGTATTCCTCACTACAAACCTCGCATAAAGCAAAAGCAATTTCAAGAGTCTTTTATGGCAGCTTAAAGGCTAACACATGCTATAAATATTCATAAACTCTGTCTTTTCAGCACAATTGGGATACCTCTTGAATGTAATGTTTCATTTAAAGCTGCTTTGAATCAACCCCATCTTTTAAACACCCCAGATTAGGTTGTGTCCACATGTGTCGCCAAGAGATTTTCAGCTTTTATGGTTGAACCGGGAAAAAGGGTATCTTTCACGATGTAAAGGTACTCCTTGTTTAAGTCACTTTTATGGTTACGGGATAGATGTGGCCTCACTATTTTAGTGTTCTTTCTACTGTAGGCCAGCAACTTGCCCCATTCAGATATCTTTTAAGAACATAACCTTTACGTATTTATTAAAAGTTACTGTTTAGGAGTTAGCATTCTAAAAAACATAACCATAGTGGTGATGAATTACTTGGGAGGCTTTGGAACGATAAATAATTACTTTCGACATGCGCTACCACTCCTCCACATAAGGCTAAAATGGGCAACTAAATGTTATTTGGAAGACACTAAGTTTAGAAGTCTATATTTATCCATTTTCTGCTGTGTCATTGTCTTGTTGGATCGATTCTTTCCTGGCTGGAAAAGAGCTGACTCAGATCTCCGTTTGGCATAGGGTTCTACCTGCAGCACAACACAATCTACCTCCTATAAGGATTCATGTTTCCTGAAACTTTCCTTCTTATCCCTTTCACATTCATACTATGAATCTTGTGTAATAGTTTTGTTAAATAAATGTTGAGCATTTCCTATCTGGAATTACAAAATAAAAAAAATATCCCAAAGTGCAAAAGGGCAAAAGGGAGAAACGTGCTAAGAGGAAGCCGTGTCAAGCCAACCCTGACTGGGACTGCTTTCCACCTGGAAACTGATACCCTCACTGTGAAAGAATATGCAGATCAAAAATAAGACTCCACAGCCACCTACGTGTCCACTGCCAAGACACTACACTTGGAAGTCATCATACTCAGAAAACGAGGGATCACCTAAGGAAGTAAGTATACCCATTGTACTTCCAGAAGCACTGTAATTGTGCCAAAAATAACAAATACTCGGAAAAATGCCCTGTGGCGCAGGCTGGTTAGCAGCCAGCTGCAATAAATCACTCTGACCAAGGGGTCATGAGTTCGAGGCCAGCCCGTGTCGGGGTGAGCACCCGACAATTAAAAATAAAATATAGCCCCTGCTCGTTGCTGACCTAAGCCACCCGAAAGATAGTTGCATCTATCAAGTAGGAAATTTAGGTACCACTTATATGTGGGGAGGCTAATTTACGACACCATAAAAATCACCCAGCCGCCGTTGGAATGAGGAAGTGCTGTCACAGTGGATGATGAAGCAGCTGCTCCCCCTGTGGCCAGAATCAAGCACACCCTCAGGAAGCTGGAAGCTGGAGAAGGTTTAAATTGCCTCTGCGTCTGTCTCTGTTCTATGTTATATGGCACTGAATGTTTTCCTTATATGTGTACAATGTGATCCGCTCTGAGTTCCCTTCTGGGTGAGAAGGGCAGAATATAAATATTGTTAATCAATAAATAAAATAAATAAATTCCCAGATAAGGATGTATACAGCAGGCATTGGTCTTTTTTCGGAACATTGGCTATTGATCACATCTGAAAATCCAGTGAAGGAACAAAGCTTTATTGTGAACTTTCAAGTCATTTCTGACCCTAAAGCAATCCTATCAAGGATTTTTTAAAGGAAAGATTTGTTCAATGGAGGGCTGTCTTTGGCTTCCTTTGTGACTCGTCCAAGGTCACCTTCTCGGTTTCCATAGCTCAAAAGGGATTACAACCTGGGTCTCCAACAGTTCAACTTTGCAACCACTACACCATGTTGGCTCTCAGCATACAATCCCCAAGAAAAAGAAGTGTGCCTTTGGAAGTTTTAGATTAGGCTGGCAGCAAACCAAACTTTCAAAGGCAGAAGCATGCAACCTGCCTGATTGTAACCTTCAAAGCTCTCCTCAACTGGGGAGCTGGCAGAGTAGTTCAGCAGCCTCTCCCTTGAGGAGGTTAACCTTTGAAAGCACTGCTAGGCTCTGAAGGGCCAGATGAACTTCAGTAAAGCTGGGCTAGAATTCTCTTGGCATGCAATTATATACCCTCCAATATTTCACAGATGGAAATTGGGACATGTGTGACCAAGCAACATCAGAGTATGGGTGCTCAAGATGGCAAGTGCAGACAATATGTGCAAGGACCCTGATGACTTTGGTAGGTTTATTATTATTATTATTTTTAAAAAAACATAATGTTCAACATTTTACCTTACTTGGATATGATGAATTACCTGAAACTACTTGGAGGGCCCTTCTACACTATATGAAAATCCAGGATGAAGCCATTTAAAATGGCTGGAATTCAACCCCACTCTGAACAAGTCTGCAGTCCTCAATGAGGCATAGTTAGTTAGCTTTAGAATAGGTTGAGGGAAATCCCTTCCCTCATGTCACCGGGAGCCCCTGGTGGCACAGTGGGTTAAACTGCTGAGCTGCTGAACTTGCTGACGAAAAGGTTGGCGGTTTGAATCTAGGGAGCGGGATGACCTTGGAGGTGTCTACAAACAACGCTGGATCTTCAGCTTAGTAATGGAGATGAGCACCAACCCCCAGAGTCAGACACAACTAGACTTAATGTCTGAGGAAAACCTTTACCTTTACCTAAACTGGTAAAACCCGGTTTATTCCACATTAATTCGCTTTTACCGGAGGTGTCGTTTGGACGTCTCTGGTAAAAGTGAGATAGGTCTCGCATTAAAACGCTGTCTGGAAGGTCCCTGAGAATCTCCCAAGCTTGTTGGTACACAAAATTTATCCAACTGAGGATCTTCTGTTGTTGTGGGTTTACAAGGATCACACACACCCATTACTGAACAAGACCTAATCTCACTTCTAGCCTGGAGCCCCCGATGGCGTAGTGCAGGGGTCCCCAAACTAAGGCCCGGGGGCCGGATGAGGCCCTCCAAGGTCATTTACCTGGCCCCCGCCCTCAGTTTTATAATATAATATATTGTATATAAATATAATGTTGATAATAATATTATAATGTAATACAATATAACACTAATAATAATACCATATAATAATATTAATTATATATTCTATATTACATATATTACTAATAATATTACAGTATAGTGGTATAGTTCAATATAGTAATGTATAATGCTAATATTGTGCTATGCTAATAATATAATATATTGTATGTACATATAATTTGTAAGCCACTCTGAGTCCCCTTTGGGGTGAGAAGGGTGTGATACAATTGTAGTAAATAAATGCAGTAAATAAATAATAAATAAATTTTAGACTTAGGCTCACTCAAAGTCTGAAATGACTTGAAGGCACACAACAACAACAACAACAACAACAACCCTAATTAACTTGACTATCTCATTGGCCAGAAGCAGGACCACACTTCCCATTGAAATCCTGATAAATGTATGTTGGTTAAAATTGTTTTTATTTTTAAATATTGTATTGTTCTTTCATTGTTGTTGTTGTTGTTGTTGTTTTTGCACTACAAATAAGACATATGCAGTGTGCATCGGAATTTGTTTGTATTTTTTTCAAATGATAATCTGGCCCCTCAACAGTCTGAAGGATTGTGGACTGGCCCTCGGCTTAAAAAGTTTGAGGACCCCTGGCGTAGTGGATTAAAGCCTTGTGACTTGAAGGTTGGGTTGCTGACCTGAAAGCTGCCAGGTTCGAATCCCACCCGGGGAGAGCGTGGATGAGCTCCCCCTATCAGCTCCAGCTCCATGTGGGGACATGAGAGAAGCCTCCCACAAGGATGATAAAAACATGAAAACATCCGGGCATCCCCAGGGCAACGTCCTTGCAGACGACCAATTCTCTCACACCAGAAGCGACTTGCAGTTTCTCAAGTCACTCCTGACACGGAAAAAAAAACAAAAACTTCTAGCCTACGGCTTTGTCCCAAGACAGAGCCTGTCCCTGAATTCAAGTGCAGACTTGAAGGCATACCACCACCACAACAACAAAGTGATCACAATTCTGCAGGCTGATTAAGCAAATTATTTGATCAAATTCCACATTCATTGCAATCGCCAGGACCTGCCTGTCCTCCCCACATCCTTGTATTGCCTAGTTCCCTCGAGAACAATCCAAGGCAATTTACAAACCAGTCTTTTTTCTGTTGCGGAGATCTTTGTGACAGCAGTGGATATTTTTTGTGTGAGAAATCGGTCTTCTAGGATTTGGGCCCCATATACACGAAGCAATTGAGAACGTCACTTCCAAGTGCTTTTTTTCTCCCTTACCCCCAGCCCATAATTATCTCTTTGTATCTGATCTTGTGAGGAATTCCCAACCTCCCGCTTTAGTGAAATGATGCTCGAGCGTTTTTTTTTGTTCAGAATCTGCAGTGGGATTTAAAGGAGCTTGCGGCAGCGCTATGTTAACCTTGGCAGAAAGGCAGGTGAGAGAACTGTGCAACCCCCATCCCTGCCTTACAAGCCTCAGTGTACCAGAAGAGTATTCATGGCAGATTGATTAAAATGAGTTTTACAAAAAAATTATCTGCTTAGTTTAGTGGATCATTATGCAGTGGAATTGTAGCTGCATCTACTTCTGCAACACAGAGAGAAATTATACAAGTATACAGTGGTCTTTATTCTGATGAATTCATGTTATGTGTAATATATATTTAACACAAAAATGAACTAACACATAGAGTTGGAAAATAACCATTAAAGAAGAGACATAAGCGGGGAGGCAATAATATTATCATAATATACATTTCCACATATTTACCATTTATACTCATGATATAGGTCAAGAACAGGTTTGGGGCCAATATTATAGATTTTAATATGGCCCACTGATAAGTCGAGGGTCCTTCCTCAGGGAGGGGAAAGCACCAATGAGATCTCAGGGGGATTTTTTCCAGATTTTTGAATAATTGTATTTGCATATACATTTGAATCCGTGGGACGGGGTGAGCTCCCGTCATTAGCCCCAGCTTCTGCCAACCTAGCAGTTCAAAAACATGCAAATGTGAGTAGATCAATAGGCATTGCTTCAGTGGGAAGGTAACGGAAGCTCCATGAAGTCATGCCGGCCACATGACCTGGAGGTGTCTATGGACAACGCTGGGTCTTCGGCTTAGAAATGGAGATGAGCACCAACCCCCAGAGTCGGTCACGACTGGACTTAATGTCAGGGGAAACCTTTACCTACCTTAAAGGTAAAGGTTTCCCCTGATGTTAAGTCCAGTCGTGTCCGACATCTCCAGGTCATGTGGCCGGTATGACTGCATGGAATGCCGTTACCTTCCCGCCAGAGCGGTACCTATTGATCTACTCACATTTACATGTTTTTGAACTGCTAGGTTGGTAGAAGCTGGAGCTAACAGCAGGCGCTCACTCTGCTCCCCGGGTTTGAACCTGGGACCTTTCGGTCTGCAAGTTTAGCAGCTCAGCACTTTAACACACTGAGCCACCGAAGGCTCCTGTGTTTTATATATACCTTGTTACATATAGCTAGAAGATAATTTTATACAATGTTTTTAAATCATTTTGTGCATGAAAACAAGTTGGTGTACATTGAAGCCACCTTTGTGGACAATTTCAAATGATGGATGATTCTGAATTTCAGCTTTCACGATAAAGGAGGTTCCATCTGTACAATGAAATCAACCTTTAATCATTTGGACTTTCATATGAGTAGACATATATAGAATGAGTTACAAATTTCAATATAATTTTGGATAGGTTGTATAATTTACCCAAATGTAAACTTCACGGATCTCAGTGCAATCCTTGAGTTACAAACTTCTGACTTACAAATGACTTAGTTAGGAATAGGGGTGAGACAACAGGAAGTGAGAGAAATCTTCCCCTCGGAAGGGAAATTCACTCCTGGAAGAGTCATCATGGGGAAAAGATGTCTCCACTGAAGCTTTATCACCAATCCACAACAAGCCAAATTTTTCAAAATCCAATTGCCACAGGAACAGAAAGTGAGGTGAAATCTTCTGAACAGAGGCACAGGGGTGTTAACCCTTCTCTATGCTATCCAAAGCTTTATATCTATCTATCTATCTATCTATCTATCTATCTATCTATCTATCTATCTATCTATCTATCTATCTATCTATCATCTATCTATCTATCATCTATCTATCATCTATCTATGCATATATCTATCTCTGGAGTTACACTCTAAAAGTGTACCTGTTCCGACTTACAAGCAAATTCAACTTAAGAACAAACCTACAGAACCTATTTTGTTCATTATATATAGAAAGTGGTATGGGTGGAGACTACACTTCCCTGTGTGATAATTCAGTAAGCGGAGGATCTGTCAAGAAATGTGATGGTGGTGAAGGAACGAAGGCACAAAATGCTATGGTAAGAATACAATTCCTACTATTTTCCACCCAAATTTTCCTTAGTCTTGAAGAGACTGCCATATTTCCTTGCTTTTTGGCCTTTTCTCTTTCCTTCATTCTCTTTATGTATTGCTGGTTTCAGATACAGATCTGTACCTTCAATAAATTAGCACACATAAAAGAAGCTCTTAATCCTAAATCTTGCAGGTTAACAGAGAATGGTGAGGTGTTCATGGCTTTGAGGTGGAACAATCTGTTTTCTTTGTTTTACCCCACACTAAGAAAGAGTGCCTTGCACAAGGAGACAGTACTTTCAGAGTTCAGTCACGGATCTTCTTTGTTTCCAAATCATTTAAATGGATTTCATGTTCTATCTTGCAAGCACAGGGAACAAAGGCAAAATTGGCCATTTGCAAAGAATATAGGAAGCCCTGTTTTCCATCGACTATGAAAGAGTTAAGCAAAACACTGTCTGAAATATGGACTTTATTATCCTGCCACAAAAACAGTTTAGCTAATGATAAGGTTTCACTTTGAAGGCTTAGGATAGTAGTTCTTAACCTTCCTGATGCCTTAATACAGTTCCTCATGTTGTGGTGACCCTCAACCATAAAATTATTTTCATTGCGACTTCATAATTGCAATTTTGCTACTGTTATGAATCGTAATGTAAATATCTGATATGCAGGATGTATTTTCATTCACTGGACCAAATTTGGCACAATACCCAATACTGCCAAATTTGAATACTGGTGGGGTTGGGAGGGGATTGATTTTGTCATTTGGGAGTTGTAGTTCACCTACAATCAAAGAGCATTCTGAACTCCACCAACGATGGAATTGAACCAGACTTGGCACACAGAACTCCCATGACCAGTAGAAAATACTGGAAGGGTTTGGTGGGCATTGACCTTGAGTTTGGGAGTTGTAGTTCAACTCCATCCAGAGAGCACTGTGGACTCAAACAATGATGGATATGTGAACACTGGTGGAGTTTGAGGAAAATAGATCTTGCCTTTTTTTGCATTTGTAGTTGCTGGGATTTATAGGTCACCTACAATCAAAGAGTCGCTTGAACCTCACCAACGATAGAATTGGGCAAATTGGGCTTTCAGTGGGAGGATTCGCCATCTGTTTTCAAAAAAGAAGAGGACAGGCAAAGAGATCTTCAGCCTTCCCTGCCAAAGGGGTTCCTAAGACCATCAGAAATATTTGTTTTCTTGGCGACCCCTCTGACACCCCCTTACGACCCCTGCCAGGGGTCCCGATCCTCAGGTTGAGAAACACTGTCTTAAGGAATTAGGTGTGGGGTGAAGTAATCTGCTGCTATTTTGGAGTCTTTGAAGATGTGTATGTTATTTGTTTCTGGCTTAATGGCTGTGTCACATCTAAAAAATCCAGATGGCAATGCAGGTGGAGGACACGAAATATGTGTTAAGCCAAATGTTAGTCCCCTCTCCTTCCCTAGAGAACAGACTTGAGGTATAAGAATTGTATGGTGATGGCAACATTTGTGATATTTTTAAAGCAAAGAATAAATATAATGACCTTCCTAAGGGTTACTCATTACTGAGAGATAGTAGATCCAGAGCATCACTCTACCATTGCTCCATAATAGGTGACCTTTCAGCAGGTTATTATATCAGTGTCATAGTATATGTGTGTGTGTGTGTTCAAATTGTCTCAATTTATGGCAACCCCATGAATATTATATGGTTTTCTTAGGCAAGGAAAATTAAGATGTGGTTGTGCCAGTTTCTTATATTACTTCTTAAATGTAACTTTCCATACTTCAATGCATTTAGGCCGCAAAGGAGAAGAGGGTGAGATCATTAGAGGTGGAGCAAAGGGGTTATTCCGTGCATTTGCACATGTGGGTGTCAGTCTGTCTATCTACAGAATCCACTGAAAAGCAAATGTTATAAAAGCTCAGGCCTATGCATTATTCATACAAGACAACTGGACCAAACACTTAATCTTTCTTAGAAGAGTGCATTTAAAAGCTGTGTGAGCACCCCTCTGTGAAAGATGAACAAGTAGCAATTATCCATATTTGTCACCAGAGTCATGACAGGAGCTCTACAGTTAAGGAGAAACAAAGGGGTTCCCAGCCACCCCCATTCAAAATGTGCTTACGCGAATCTTTCTGCACAAATTGGGCTTCAGGTGTATTTTAGCTTTTATCTACACAATCCATTTTATCTCTGTCAACCCCATTGTATTTCTCTCAATGTAATAAGTGATAGATAAAGCAGTGCTACTAGTTGTGTGTGTGTGTCTTCAAGCTGAGTGCAAATTTATGGCGACTCCATGAATTTCATAAGGTTTTCTTGGACAAGGAATCTGCAGGGGCAAGGAACACTTGTATTCTTTAGCAATTTCCTATCCATGGCTGATCCCTGCTTGGCTTTGAAGACCAAAGTGGAACTGGTTCCAATAAAACTTAGGCCCCTTCTATATAAAATCTCATATAAAAGCCCACTACCGTATAAAATCCAGATTATATGGCATTGTAGACTCATATAATTCAGTTCAAAGCAGATTATTTGGGATCAGAAACTTGGATATAGGGCAGTGTAGAAGGGCCTTAAAAGGTAAAGGTAAAGGTTTCCTCTGACGTTAAGTCCAGTCATGTCTGACTCTGGCGGTTGGTGCTCATCTCCATTTCTAAGCCGAAGAGCCGGCAGTGTCCTTGGACACCTCCAAGGTCATGTGGCTGGCATGACTGCATGGAGCCCCTTTACCTTCCCGCTGGAGCAGTACCTATTGATCTACTCACATTGGCATGTTTTCGAACTGCTAGGTTGGCAGAAGCTAGAGCTAACAGCGGGCGCTCACTCCGCTCCCGGGATTTGAACCTGGGACCTTTTGGTCTGCAAGTTCAGTAGCTCAGTGCTTTAACACACTTCCCCACCGGGCTCCTTAGAAGGGCCTTAGTTCACCAAAAGTTAGAAATGATCTGGAGGCAGAGAACAACATCTGTTGCCGAATACTAGACAGTGTGATCCTGAATAAGAGGATGCAAAATTCCAGTCTCAGGCACTATCTACACTACCATATAAAATCCAGATTATTTTCTTTGAACTGTAGAATAATTCAGTGTAGAATAATTCAGTTCAAAGTAGTTAATATGATTTATCTGATTTGATAATCTAGATTATATGACAGTGTAGAGGTATCTAGCAAGGTGTATTACTTACAGCAGAAGACAATGTATGCAGGTTGAATGTAGTAAAGAGAAGTCACTTATTGAAATGGTTCACAAAATAGCATGTTATGGAAATTGTGCAGTTTCTTGGCACAAGAAAGCAAGCAAACTTTCATCTTCTGGAATTTTAGTCCAACTCTTAAACTATTGTAGCCTGGCAAGCATCAGAGGATTTTTCTGAATGTTCAGAGGATGAGGGGGATGATAGGCTCCAAAATGAGGCGTCTGTGAGTGTTCAGGAGGAATTGCAGACAGACAAGGATGATGTTTAGAAATTTTCAAATTATTCCCAGGCAACAGGGAATCAGGAAGGACCAGTTCCCTTGAGAAAAGGCCTTGGGAAAATGGGGTTTCAAGGGAATGTAGAATAGACTTGCGAATGCAGGGCAGGAAAAGTAAGCAAATTAGATACTCGCAGCAGATTTGAGATGAGACCTTGAAGTCCAGGTGTATTAGGCATGATGACATGAGTGCCTGGATGGGCTTAAATAGCTTCAAGCATCTCAGAGGAGACAATGTTGCTAATGGGGATCGGTCTCCTGTTCATGTTTACAAGTTCCTGGTTCCTATATTGTCAGGATTCCTGTTTCATGTTCCTTTCTATGCTTATATACCTTTGGAAAATTTACCTTGGAGAGATTTCTGTGTTCATGTTCATGGAAATACCTTGGATTCATTCTGTGTTTTTTGATTCCTTGGTCTTGGGGTTTTACCTTGGAACCTTTGGATTACTGCTACTGAACTCTGGCTTATTTTCTGTATATTTATATCCTGACTGTCTCTTTTGGATTTGCCCTTTTTATATACTTTCTTCAATATACATTTTATTATTGGATCACTGGACTCTGGTGGGGTGCTGGGTGAAAGGGTGTCTCAGTGTTAGGGTGCAGTACAAACTACTATGAAATGCTAGCTCTGAAATAGTCACATAACATTTTGTGACTTAAAGCTATATAAATATTCAGGACTTTATCATACAAGCCAGTTGTCTCATCAAAATCGCATTCTTTAAGCAAACCATTATTAATATGAATTTCTAGAATCAGTCGTCTACGCTTGCTTCCTACTCATGTTTGTCCTACATAGTGCATGTAGTGTTTTTCCCCTATTTTTTTTCTCATCCTATTTTTGCACTTGTGAGACTTCCTTTGCTTTGCAATATCGGGACTGCAGCAGAAGGACATGATCACACAAGGACATGATCACAGCAATATTGGATTTGGTGAAAAGAGACAATCCAGTCATGTTTCAAGTACAATGTAACTAGAGGAAAGTCATGTGGTAATCTCACCCAAAAGTACTTTTATCCTGCTATAATTGTGCTTTGTCAGGCTCGCGTGATAAAGTATTTAGTTAACAATAATTAAATGGAATTTTGAGCAGAGCTTGGGACATTCAGTTTTAGGACTACAACGCCCTGTATCCATATTTGTTTGATGAATCTGAGTGTTGTAGTCTACCAATGTTTTCAAGATCTGTGGGAGGCTGATTTGCAGACAGATCCTTGCGTGGATATGCAGTTATTCTCTTTCAGGATGAACCAGGGTTTGAGGACTGAACTCTTTATCTTGTTTTTTTTTTCAGGTCCTTCCTGAATGAAGAGCAAGAGGGGACCAGAGGTCTTGATGCTGGAGTGACAAGTGTGGTCTGTCTCTTACTTCCTGCTGCTGTTTTCATCATTATTTTTTAAAGCCGATCAGCTGAAGGCCTTACAGTTCAGTGTCAGAGGAGAATATTTCTGATATATAACCAGGTTTCTTGGATCTTTCTTCCAGTGGCAACAGCTTAATAGTACTAGCTTTTCTGCTGTAAAAATAAAATTCTTCAGATACCGGTATAATATTTCTCCCACCAGCAAGCAAAGCCTTTTGTTCAGACAGACCTTTGATAATTAAGCTGCATCGCTGCAGATGGCATTTTTAATTGGGTGGATGCTATATTTTTAAACACCAATAAGCTATCAACACTTAAAAAAGAAAAGAAAATCTGTTTCATGTTTTAATTAATCTGTTTCATGTTTTAATAGCATTTGTGTCATTTTGTTTTGCTACTGTCAGCTGTCAGGAGTGTTGTTTTGAGAGACAATGGCAGTTTATACATGAAATAAACACATTAAGAGGGGGATTGTTGTTGTTTTGCGCCTTGGAGTCATTTTTGATTTACAATGACCCTAAGGCCCTATCACAGGATTTTTGTGGCAGAATTTGTTCAGAGAGGGTTTGCCCTGGCTTTTCTTTGAGGCCGAGAGAGTGTGACTTGCCCAAGGTTGCTCACTAGATTTATGTGGCTGAGCAGGTCTCCCTGATCTCTTAGGCCCCTTCTACAGTAAAGGTTTCCCCTGACGTTAAGTCCAGTCATGACCGACTCTGGGGGTTGGTACTCATCTCCATTTCCAAGCTGAAGAGCCGGCGTTGTCCGTAGACACCTCCAAGGTCATGTGGCCAGCATGATTGCATGGAGCGCCGTTACCTTCCCGCTGGAGTAGTACCTATTGATCTACTCACATTGCCATGTTTTCGAACTGCTAGGTTGGCAGGAGCTGGAGCTAACAGCGGCCGCTCCCGCTGCTCCCGGGGTTTGAACCTGGGACCTTTCGGTCTCCAGCTCAGTGCTTTAACGCACTTCGCCACTGGGGCTCCTTCTACAGTACCATATAAAATCAGAATATCCACTTTGAACTGGATTATATGACAGTGTAGACCAGTGGCCCTCAACTTGTGGGTCCCCAGATATGTTGGCCTTCGACTCCCAGAAATCCTAACAGCTGGTAAACTGGCTGGGATTTCTGGGAGTCGTGGGCCAAAACGCCTGGGGACCCATAGGTTGAGAAACACTGGTGTTGACTCATCTAATCCAATTCAAATCAGATAATGTGGATTATCTGCTTTGATAATCTGGATTATATGGCTGTAATATAGCATGAATAACAATACTATAAGAAAGAGCTACCAATTAAAAAGATAGCAAAATGGAGCAAAATTAGATGCTAAAAAGTATGCTTTGCCTCATTCAGTACTCATGATGAAGCCATCGAGAGTCATGTATTCCCGGCAGGGTCACCCATGTTGGCAAGGTCACAGGGAATGATCCAAGAAAGTCACCAGTGGCAGAACAGATACTACACTTGATCTTAGCCAAAAGGCCAAGAAGTGAAAGGCTGCAACAGATAAGAAACCACCAATACAGTGTTCCCTCACTTATCGCGGGGGTTCCGTTCCAGGAACTACCGTGATAAGTGGAAAGCTGCGAAGTAGGGACACTATTTTAATTTTAATATTTATACATTATTTTAATTGTTATGTGGCTTTTCTCCCTCTTGCAACCCTTCCCTACCAGCGCCTGTTGGGCCCTTGCTCCGGACCCATCATGTTGCTCTGGCTGATTCCCTGCAGCCAGGGAAGAAAGAACGCTGCTCCAGCCGGATGAGTGAGTGAAGGAGGGTGGGTGAGAGAGTGAAGGCTGGCGATGGCAGCAAAAGCCTGGAAGAGGCAGCTTCTGCCGGGGGAACACTGTAATGCTATCCATGGCATTGGATTAGAACCTCTTTCTATGAAGACTATATGTTGATTGCATAAAACAAATCATCATCATCATCATCATCATCATCATCATCATCATCATCATCATCATCATCATCATCCTGGGATCAAGAGCCTGTAGATATGGACATTTCGCAATGGGCCCTCCCACACAGCTGTAGAACCCAGAATATCTAAGCGGATATTCCACAATATCTGTTTTGAACTGGATTATCTGAGTCTACACTGCCAGATAATTCAGTTCAACATGGATTTTATATAACTGTGTGGAAGGGGCCTGAATCTCCAGTATGCGGACCTGCAGTACAAATGAAATCCTTAAGGAAATGAAACACTTCCAGCCTAAAGCAACAGTGGAGTTGTGTGGTCTTCTAGATGTCATTGGACCATGACCATGACACTTCTTTACTGGTGGCTATTCTGGTCAGTGCTTTGTGACTGTGTGATCTAACAACATCTGGAACTCTACCATATTTCCCACTCCTGGCCCAAATCCAACTGCTAATCCCAACTAGATTGCTTACTGTACTTAAATAGCACTGACTCAAGGGGTCTGCTCCAGGACTAACAACTGGGTTTACTCAATGGGTGGAAGGCATGCAACTGTCATAGTGTACCACGACTCCTAGCATTTTCTCACCATGTCTGTAGGACAGTACATTGCCAACTCTAGTTTATTATTTACTAGCTTGGGTACCCAGCGATGCCCAGGTTATTTGAAAAGGGCATTGTTTTTTGTTGTTTTTTTGGATGTTAGGTAATATCAGTTTGGTCATATGTTACGCTATTTCTTAGGGGAAAAAACCTTAGTCTTTGCTTTTGTTTTTTATGAATTCTCCTATTAGAAAATGCATAAGGGTGTGGGTAAACTGCAATTTCTAGAATCGTGGGTCAATCCTCCCCACACTCCGCCAGTATTCACAGTTTACCATGTTGGGTCTGTGTGCCAAGTTTGGTCCAGGTTGGGTTCAGTGTTCTCTGAATAAAGGTGAACTATAGGTCCCTGATGCCAATGTCAATCACCCTCAAACCTCACCAGTATGCAAAGTTGGGTGTGTTGGGTCTGTGTGCCAAGTTTGGTCCAGATCTGATGTTGGGTGGGTTCTGGATAAGGGTGAACAGATTCCTAAGGCCATCTTCCCAAAACACCTTTCAGTATTCACAGTTGGCCATGTTGAGTCTGTGTGCCAAGTTTGGTCCAGATCTGTCACTTGCTGGGTTCAGTGGTCTCTGAATATGGTTGAACTATAACTCTGTAATGCCAAGGTCAATCACCCGCAAAGCCTGTCAGTATTCACAGTTGGCCATGTTGGGACTGTGTGCCAAATTTTGTCCAAATCCGTCATTGGTGGGGTTCACGGAATACAGATGAACTATAACTCTTGGATGTCAAGGTCAATCACCCCCAAACCCCAGCAGTTTGCAAATTTGCCCATGTTGGGTCTGTGTGGCAAGTTAGTTGCAGGTCCATTGTTGGTTGGGTTCAGAGTGCTCTTAGATTGCAGGTGAACTATATATCCCAGTCCCTACAACTCCTATAAATCATGGTGAATTTTCCCCAAATTTCTCCAGTCTATTCAGTTGCTGATCAATTCCTCTGTTTGCTGTGTGCCATAAGCAAGGGTAGGATAGGGTTAAGGGAGATGCAGTGGGCGGGGCCATGCAAATAGAGAGAAAAAGGTACATTGGGATGTGCTCACTGTAACCTACAATGTCCTTGGAGGGAGTCACTTGGTGGGAACTATAGCCTGTTTGTGGAGGCCAGAGGCTGTCTGTGTGCACGGACACCCGTGTCACATACACACATACAGATTTTCACTTTTATTATGTGTATAGATAGATTGTATTTTTATTTTACCTTTCCTCCTAAGAGGTGAAGGTGGCTGACGAATGCTGGAAGGTCCTTTGCATGCCTATGACTTTTTTCACTGCAATTAATGGTGTCATGCAAATTTTCATGCATTTTTAAACTTCTGCCCTTCTGGGCCTGTCACTTTAGAGAGAAATTACAAGCAGCAGAAACATCTGAGATAAAGATGAATGATCACTGTTTCCTGGCAATAGGCATAAAGTGGGCAGATGGTTTGTATACTTGATGGGATTGCAACATAAGTTATGGCGGGGGGGGGGGGGCATTCTTTGATAATTGACTCTTGTTGCTTTGTGCCTTCAGGTCCTTTCTGACTTATGGTGACCCTACGATGAACCTATCATGCAGCTTTCTCAGATGCATTCAGAGTCTTTGCCTCCCTCAAACATTAAGAGAGTGTCACTTGACCAAGGTCACCTAATGAGTTTCCATAGCTGAGCAGGAATTTGAACCCTGGTCTCCAGAATTGTAGTCAAATGCTCAAACCACTAAACCACATTTGCTTTTGTCACTCTACATCCGCTTAAATGTAACTCCCTGACAGGCAGGGCCGTAGCCAGAAAAAAATTTCGGGAGGGGTTTTGAAAATTTCAGGGGGGGGGTTTGAACCCCTAGCACATACCCCTCCCCGCTACAAACCTGTCAATATCTGCTTGAGATAGTGCCTGGAGGGACTCTTAGTGTTTTGCATCTCATAGACTTAGCATGGGGATTTGGTTAATCAGTTAAAATTCATGAGTAAACGAGATTTTTTTTATAACTTGAAAAATTTCGGGGGGGGGGGGGGGTTGAACCCCTAACCCCCCCCCCCTCACTACAGGCCTGCTGACAGGTTATTGTGATGCAGACATAAAACATACCACTTTTTTCCATTTTATTTCTCATGCTACTTCCAGTTCAGGTTTAGCTCCCTGACAAATTATAGTGATGTAGATATAAAACATTCCACTTTATTTCACGAACAAAAAGTAGCTAGATGGGTTGATCTGTTTTTTCCACTGTTCTGGCAGCTGCTGTGCTACTGATTTGCAAGAGTTATGTAACGAGGTACTGTAGCCAGAAAAAGTTTGTGACCTCCTTAGAGTTGTCATATATTTTAATCTAAAATGTTATTATATCTAATATACTCTCATGAACCTAGATGAAAACCAACAGATATCTTGATTAAGTAAATGATGCAAACATGATGCACTTTCAATATTTAATTATCCATGACTGATTCAATAGTCAATATCTATCTGCGTAAACATGGGTGAGCCTTTACATTCAAGATTTGATAAAACTCCCTTGCGCAGCAATGACTCCAAGCAAGTGTTTTTTGTTAACTGTTGGTCAGTCTCTCTCACTGGCATCAAGAAATATTGGTCCACTCTACCTTACAGAGTGGCTTTATATGAATAATGTCTGAGGGCTTCTGTATTTCAGGTCCTGCCACAATATTTAAAACCCCCCACTTTTTCTGTAGCCATACCCTAGTAGAGCTGCTTGTATGCTGGCAACAATGTCATATCGCATGGACCACTTTCAGTTCAGCTACAACTCTTAGACCAGTGGTGCTCAACCTTCCTAATGCCATGACCCCTTAATACAATTCCTCATGTTGTGGTGACCCCCAACCATAAAATTATTTTCGTTGCTACTTCATAACTGTAATTTTGCTACTCTTATGAATTGTGATGTAAATATCTGATATGCAGGATGTATTTTCATTCACTGGAACAAATTTGGCACAAATACCCGATACATCCAAATTTGAATACTGGTGGGTTTTTTTTGGGGGGGGGGTTGTAGTTCACCTACATCCAGAGAGCACTGTGGACTTCAAACAGGGATGGATCTGGACCAAACTTGGCACGAATACTCAATATGCCAAAATGTGAAAACTGGTAGAGTTTGGGGAAAATAGACCTTGACATTTAGGAGTTGTAATTGCTAGTATTTATAATTCACCTACAATCAAAGAGCTCCTTGCACCCTACCAATAATAGAATTGGGCCAAACGTCCCACACAGAACCCCCTTGACCAATAGAAAATACTGAAGGGATCTGAAATTGAAAGTGATTTAGAGAAGATGTAGTTTACCTAACTCCGGAAAGCACTGTGAATTAATATGTGTTTTCTGATGGTCTTTGGTGACCCCTCTGACACCCCCTCATGACCCCCCCCTCGGGGTCCCGACCCCCAGTTTGAGAAACGCTGCCCTAGATGAATAACCTGATGTTTTTATCTGGAATCTTCTGGTATTTGGCAATATTCATGGTTGCATCAAAAATAGCAAGAAGACCCAAATCATGTCATTTCCACCATAATGCTTGCTGGTAGAGCTAATAGTAGAGCTGACTCTGTTTACTGTCCCTCATCAACCACAGAGGATTTGGGCATGAGATATCCCTACTGGCTATGAATGGAAAGCACTAATCTCAAAACAACCTGACAGCCAGAAATAGGTCAGCTTCACTAGTCCAGAGGTTGAGATACTTTCTCACTGCGCCCTTTAGGAAAAAGCTCCTCTAGAGAAGAGCCTGAAGTAGACTGAAGTGTCATCTCAACGTACTAATAGTAACACATTACTATTAGTAACACATTGCCCGGTGGTGCAATGGGTTAAACCCTTGTGCCAACAGGACTGATGACTTGAAGGTTGGGTTGCTGACCTGAAGGTTGCCGGTTCAAATCCAACCCAGAGACAGCATGGATGAGCTCCCTGGGTCAGGTCCAGCTCCACACAGGGACATGAGGGAAGCCTCCCACAAGGATGGTAAAAGATCAAACATCCGGTCGTCCCATGGGCAACATCCTTGCAGATGGCCAATTCTCTCACACCAGAAGTGACTTGCAGTTTCTCACGTCACTTCTGGCACAAAAAATAAAACACATATGTTTAGGTTGGTGTCCCTCTCTGTGTAGAACAGAGATAGCCTGGTATGTTTTTGTCACATATGCAAAGGGAAATCCCCTTACCATTTCTAGTTCCATGTGCAGGAGCAAGCTAGGGTGCTTCCAGACTTAACTTAACCATGCACTGAAGCTTTCTTGGGGGCCTGTCCTCATTCCAACACGATAGCTACCATGCTGGAATGGGGTGACCCCCCCCCAAGCCTTAAAATAAAGAAAACCTTATCAGGATGCTATTCGGTTTTTCTGGGGATTCCTGGGACATATGTACCAGGAAGCGGGGGGGGGGGGGCAAATCACTCCAACAATCAATTTCATTACATTGAGCAATGTCCCTCTCGTAGGACACTTCAGCCTCTTTTCTAGCATGGAGAGGCACGGAGCTCATCACATGTTCCAGGGTTGAAAAGTGGTAGAAATGTTGTGAAAGGAGGGAGGCTCTGAACATGGGCCAGCAATCGTATTTAGAGCTCCTACTTCTTATCACGCTTTACTCACACCTTTACAACTGAAAAACCATCAAAGCTTCCCGTCCTGTTCCATTGCCCAACTGTCAGCAGTCTCTTGCATCTTATGGGGTTCGATGCAGAGCAATAGAATCTCATGAAAAGCAATGGTTTTAAACTGGATCATTGTCTCTTGTATCCTCTGGGGTTTGGGACAGAACAATTTTTTTCCCATAGGAAGATGAGGTTTTAAACTGGTGCCAATCTCTTTTAACATAAGGGGTTTGGGGCAGGGCAAGGGGGTCTCTTGGTTTTAGGATATTGTTGTTTCTCTTAATTAAAAACAAAAAAGTAATGCCAACCTTGTGATGAATGCAAGATGAATATATTGCCAGCTCTTAAGTTTCCACCCATGAGTGTGATGTAGAGGCAGAACCCGAAAAGGCACTGCTGACAATATAAGAGGGGCGATTCTCTACTCTTAAAGGGACAGTCACCCATGCTTTCCCCTCTCAGTGTGATGAGGTTGCTTGACTACTAAGACAATTATTTAATAGCCCAAGATTGAGGAATGTCTGCAGAAGGGAACTTGGTGGGGAAAAAAGCTCCACATGTCAGAAGGCCCTGGCTCCAGACACAGGAAAGGAAAAGTAGGCTCTAGAGCAGTGTTTCTCAACCTGTGGGTCCTCAGATGTTTTGGCCTTCAACTCCTAGAAATCCTAACAGCTGGCTGGGATTCCTGGGAGTTGTCAGCCAAAACACCTGGGGACCCACAGGTTGAGAAACACTGTTCTAGAGAAGCAATGCCATGCATCTGAGGCCCCTTTCACACAAATATATAAAACCAACATTGAACTGGATTATCCGGCAGTGTGGACTGAGATAATTCAATATTGTGGATTATCTGCCTTGATATTCTGGGTTATATGCCTGTGTGGAAGGGCCCTGAGAGAGAATAGTTAGCACACTAAAAAAACCATTGCTGATTTGTTCCTGGTACTATTTATACTCATTCTGTACATTGGATCTTTGTGGCCATGGTGCAAAGGCACCACATTTAGATTCAGATTAATACTTGGAAAAGGTACTGGCCCTGCTAACCAGGTAGCTGTAGCCCCACCAAGAGCTGTAAAATAATTTTAAATGTCCTCCTTTAGATAGAGCAGGCTCCTTTATGCACAGTGCTTTCATTTTGGTGCATTGTGTGGCACAAGGTATGCTCTAGAATAATGCAGTAATAGAGACAGAAAACAGGCATAAAAAGAAATGGATTCAATCCCCTCAATTGCTTCAAATCACTGGCAACCCTAGATGTCAAAAATGGTTTCGGAGTGAATCTCCAGCTATTTCTTTGCCTCCCTGTTTCATTTTCATTTCCTGTCAGCAGAAGGGACAAAGGATGGCACTTACATCCCAGTCAACTTGGGTTTCTTTTTAAACAAAAAGTTTCCATGCCTCTGAGTTTTAAAAGCCTGCATGGACTTGGCAGTTTTCATGCTATTGCGCACAGATTTTTTTTTTTAAAAAAAGAAAAATCTCTCCAAAGGAAAAGGATGAAGCTGGAATGCTGGCTTTTGCATTGTTCATTTCCAAATGAGACAGCAAAAGCACTGTTACCGGTCCCTGGGGCATTGTCTGGCATGAGTCAGCATTGAGCCAGATTTACTGCCAACTGATTAAATTAACATTTGGTATAAGCCAGAGATTGGGAGAAAGCGAGAGGGAGGGAGGGGGAGAAAGAAACGGTTTGAAGGACTTTTGAATTATTTATGCTCTGGAACTCTATCGGCTTCATGCTGTCTGTACTTGGTAGATCCACGATGCAAGAAAGAGTCTGTCCTTTAAAGAGAAAGAACACATCCATGCGTCTCTCCAATGTTTCATTAGAAAGAGACCTGCATTAAGCAGAAAGCAGAATGGTTGAACTCATTCCAAATGTTTGGCTTCCCAGGTGAAAGTCATATACACCCTTGCCCTTTTATCTAAGGACTTCATCAGATGGGATGGGGAAAAGTGGGGGGAAAGTTTTGGAAAGTGGAGGGAACAATCTTACCACATCTCCATTCTTTCCCTGTTTTCTGAGATGGTAGCCATTCCACGTCCCTACCGCCTTGATGCCCATCTTTACCCCACTTTCTCTTATACCAACTTCTGAGGAGACCCAAGGTACCATTCTTAGACACCACTTCTATGGAATCCTTTGCTGCCTCTAAAGCTCTTTATTCAAAAGGAGAACCAAGGCACTTTTTTAAAAAAAGCACTTATTTCAATGGGATGAGTAATTGAAACATAAGAAGCATTAGCAGACCACCCACACTTTCACATCACTAGAACGATGTAAAATGGAGTTGTTATCCCACCTAAATGAGAAAGCTTAGAGAAGAGAATGATGCTGGGGAAAAAGGAAGGAAAAAGGAAGAGGGACCGACTAAGGGCAAGATAGATGGATGGTATCCTTGAAGTGACTTGCTTGACCTTGAAGGAGCTGGGGTGGCCATGGCTGACAGGGAGCTCTGGCGTGGGCTAGTCTATGAGGTCACAAAAAGTTGGAAGCAACTGAAACGAATAAATAACAAGTAATTTCTAAGTGAATTGGGGAGCTCTGGACTTGATTGCTCCCCAGCTTCAAAAACTTCAGTTTCTACACACTTCAGAAATGAATTCCCATGGGCAACTGACAGGAAGTACTCTTGTGTCATTTGATGGACTTTGTCGTTTGATGTCTTTAAAATGTGGAGAAATGGGGGAAAGTCAGCGCCTGATGAGGTCCTAAGGACTGCATAGCCACGAAGTGATTTTCCCATTGCTCATTCCCCACTTTCCTTAAAACAACAGTGGGTTAATATTTTTTTGTTCATAAATAGGCTCTATATCATACATTTTTCTGCTATAGAGTAGCGACAAAATGAAGCTCAGAACATTAGAGAACCAGCTCAAAAGGAGTGGACCATGGAAGACATATTATTATTATTATTATTATTATTATTATTATTATTATTATTATTATTATTATTGATAAAAAGACATAGTATAACACAGCAAATGAGATATATATGCTAGATTTCGTATTACAAAATCACAAGTCAAACACTTCCCAAGTGTTTAGGATTATGTGATGTATTTTTGGATGATGCACACAGATCCCAGTAAGGTAGCCTTTTGCAGTTGACAGATCGTAATTTTGTCAATGTTTATTGCTTCCAAATGCCAGCTGAGATCTTTGGCATGGCACCCAGTGTGCCCATTACCACCGGGACCACCTGTACCGGTTTATGCCAGAGCCTTTGCAGTTTGATCTTGAGGTCCTGATAATGCCTGGGTTTTTCCTGTTGTTTTTCATTATTTCTACTGTCACCTGGCATGGCGACATCAATAATCCAAACTTTTTTCTTTTCCACAACCATGAGGTCTGGTGTGTTGTGTTCCAAAACTGTGTCAGTCTGGATTCAGAAGTCCCACAACATTTTTGTGTGTTCATTTTCCATTACCTTTGCAGGATTATTATTATTATTATTATTATTATTATTATTATTATTATTATTATTAATTTATTTTTATCCCTTTCTCCCATGGATGGGATTCAAAGCGGCGTACAGTGGTTGAAAAACAGGCATTACACAAAATGCACATTCAACAAAACATAACATCATAAGCCAACTAAAGCAAATAAACGAATTATCTATATTGTCCTTTCCTTGTGCAGAAATTGATCACATTGAGCATTCAGTGCAAAGCTAGGAGAAAAACTATTCATTTTGGACAGCAGTTTCCATAATCCCTGAGCCAGCAGGGCCATTGGGCATGCTGGACAATATAACTTCCAACATTTCATAGATGACAACTGGGACGTGTGGCCAAGTGGAAGCAAAGTGTGGGCAAGAGGGCAAACATTACAACAAAAACAATCTTGGAATCTTGGTTTTTAGGCTTGTTCCTGAGGATAAACCACATCAGCTTTATTTTCTTAGATATGATTATCATGATTTTGTATGGATGAGCAGATGGTAGATGACTTTTATTATGTATCTTGAAAACTAGATCTGATATGGGGAAACCTGTGCCATTTTTGGAATCAGCTGGTCAAATATACCTCGAAATAGGACAAACATTTGAGGCAACGAAGTAAGTGTTATTAATGAGGGAAGGTACAGATGGTAGGAGGGACTTCAGCAGTTGCTTTAACCCAATGGTTCTCAACCTGTGGGTCCCCAGGTGTTTTGACCTACAACCCCCAGAAATCCCAGCCAGTATACCAGCTGTTAGGATTTCTGGGAATTGAAGGCCAAAACATCTGGGAACCCACCAGTTGAGAACCACTGCTTTAGCCCAAGGCTATAGAGAAGAATAACCTCCATCCTTCTCCTATCCCTGCTGCTATTTGAATGCAAATTATGCTTTTTGCCTTTTTAACTTAGTTTGCAGGCACTGAAGTAATCTGAGGATGTTTGAGGAAGGAAACGAAACTGGGACATTTTGAAAGCATCTGAAAAAGTGGAACAATGGAGTATTTATCAGGACTGTTCCTGCCAAACTGAGGCTGGATCTACACGGTCACATAATCCAGTACCTAATTCCAGATTATCTGCTTTGAACTGGATCATATGGGTCTACATTGCCATATACTTCAGCTCAAAGCAGATTATTTGGATTTAGAAACTGGGTTATATGGCAGTGTATAAGGGGCCTGAGACTTTTGGAGGTTTTGGGAAGACTGTAGTCAGTTCAGTTTTCCTGCATAAATTAGCTGATGCACATAAGGTTTTGTTTTCCAGCACCTTGCTGACACAGTTCTATTAAAACCACAGTCTAACATATGAAACTGCAGGTAAAAACCATTTAAAACAGCAGTATTGAGTGAAACGTGATGATATAAAACAGCAGGTTAAACCAATGTGGACAGTAGATACTAATTAAGCAAAAAAGCCGTCCCAAAAAAAGCTAAACAACAAATAAACACATAAATAAAAAGGGACCGATTTAGCTACACTTCATCTTATCTGGACTGTAAGGGCCCTTCCACATAGCCATATAACCCAGAATATCAAGGCAGACAATCCACAATATCTGCTTTGAACTGGATTATCTGAGTCCACAGTGCTATGTAATCCAGTTCAATGTGGATTTTATACAGTTGTGTGAAAGGGGCCATAATTCTACAATCCTTCATAGAATCATAGAATCATAGAATAGTAGAGTTGGAAGAGACCTCATGGGCCATCCAGTCCAACCCCCTGCTAAGAAGCAGGAAATTGCATTCAAAGCACCCCCGACAGATGGCCATCCAGCCTCTGCTTAAAAGCCTCCAAAGAAGGAGCCTCCACCACGGCCTGTTAGAGGCTGGGAGATTCTGGGAATTGGAATGCAGGAAATAAACTTTCCCATATTCTTCTCAGGCCTTTATATACGTCTCTGTAGACTGCTGCTTCTCTCACACCAGAATCAACTTGCAGTATATTCTCAATTCGCCTTTGACATGATAAACAATCTATATGACTAGAGCTGATGGGAGTTGTGATACAGTAACATCCAGAAGGCCCTGGTTTGTTCTGTTTAGTCTGGAGAATGGAGTTTGCATTTAGATACAAGGCTTGAGGAACTCCCTTTCCAGAGAGATGCGATTGACCCCCACTCTAATGGCATTTCAGTCACAAATTAAAACTTTGTTGTGGGCCCAGGCCTTCCCTGATGACGCCGAATAGACAGTGGCTAGACAGTTCTGGAAATTACATATTCTTAGATGCCATTTTAGATCTGGCAATGTTTTACAGTTTAAAGAATATGGTGTTCTCTAGGAGGTTAACATAAGCACTTTCTGTACAAACCTCAGTGGCCTGAGGTTTAGGGATTTTTAATGATCAACATCTTAACTTATTAATTGGTTTTAAATATGGTATATATAGTGTGTTATTTGTTTATTTGGTTTATGATCTTTTTGTAGTATTTCATGTTGTTTGTTTTTGCTGTTTTAACTTTGTACGCCACCCATTTGAGTCCCACCCATGTGAGAAAAGCGGGATAATAATAGTAATAATAATAATCATCATCATCTATATAAATAAATATGTAATGTCCGTTTGTGAGGACATCATATCTTGCAAACTATTTCATCGATTGCTATGAAATTTGGTCACAATGTAGCATTTGAACTGATGAGTGTTTTAAGCTATTCACATATTCACATAGCCTTGCAGTTTCTAATCCTGGCTTCTTCCTATGGTCTCTCCCAGCAGGAAAATAACATGGTTCTCTATTCTTTCTTTCCCATTGAACCAGACGGGCCACAGCAATTATTATTAGCCACAGCTAATAATAATAATAATAATAATAATGATAATAATATGCCTCAAGTAGCACCTCCCAGCAGCAAAGAGCTGGTGGGATCACAAACCTGCAAAAATATTGGAAAATGAGCACGCAAAGATACTGTGGGACTTCCGAATCCAGACTGACAAACTTCTGGAACACAACACACCAGACATCACAGCTGTGGAAAAGAAAAAGGTTTGGATCATTGATGTTGCCATCCCAGGTTACAGTCGCATTGACGAAAAACAACAGGAAAAACTCAGCCGCTATCAGGATCTCAAGATTGAACTTCAAAGACTCTGGCAGAAACCAGTACAGGTGGTCCTGGTGGTGATGGGCACACTGGGTGCCATGCCAAAAGATCTCGGCTGGCATTTGGAAACAATAGACATTGACAAAATTACGATCTGCCAACTGCAAAAGGTCACCCTCCTGATCTGCACACATCATCCGAAAATACATCACACAGTCCTAGATACTTGGGAAGTGTTCGACTTGTGATTTTGTGATATGAAATCCAGCATATCTATCTTGTTTGCTGTGTCATACAATAATAATAATAATAGTAATAATAATAATAATAATAATAATAATAATAATAATAATAATAATAATAATAATAATAGAGAGCACACACTACTTCAGGAATTTGTATGCAGCACAAAACCCATCCACCCTGATTGCAATAGCCTGTCTTGTGAGGAAGCCAGTAATGAATCCTCAGTAGATGCAAAACACATATGGAATATGAATGATATTTAAAGGCTCATTCTGTGCCCAAGAGCTAGGCACACACATGACATTGAGCTATTTCTCCTTCTCCTTAGGGAAGTCCGCTTTCCACACTAATAGCTTCAGCTCTATGGAGAGTTTCACAACAGAGAGATATGGCAGCTTATCATATCCTCTTGAGGATGCTGTGCACTCCATTGGGCACTTTGCTTCCATTATTTTTGCCATGAACCCTGATTTCCCCAATAACACTCTGACAGATAGCAATATATTGCTGCTGTGTTCTTAATGTCCGTTTGTATCTCTTTATTAATTGTGGCTGGTTGGTCTCTGGATAACAGATGCCTGCCGCCTGGCTGTTTCTCTGTCCTCTTCTTTTGTGGCTTAAATACTAAAAAATCAAGCTGATAGATTTGACATGTTTTTTTTCCACTTCTCTTATGTAGGAATTTATTGTTTACATGAATTATGTCCACTCTTGAATTGCTTTGTGAATCAAACATAGAATTTAGAAAAAAAAAATACACACACACCATCTTTGGACTGAACGGTTTTAAAAAAGATTTCTCATATCAAAGAGGAAGATGGAGACTCTGAAGGGAGAATTAAACTAAAAATAGTAAAGCTGAATGAAATTCCTCCTATTTTGGGAAGACTATATGCAAATCTAAATAAGAGATTTTTTCCCCATAATTGCTTAGGATTCTGCCTCATTTTTTTTTTAGAAAAAAGAGTTTTCATTCAGCTCTTTGTAGAACAGCAAAGTACAAAGGGAACTGAACATAATTATGTTCTAATAGTATGTTTTGGAGCCCACAGTGGCACTGCGGGTTAAACCGCTGAGCTGCTGAACTTGCTGACTGAAAGGTGGCAGTTTGAATTCATGGAGTGGGGTGAGCTCCCACTGTTAGCCCCAGCTTCTGCCAACCTAGCAGTTCAAAAACATGCAAATATGAGTAGATCAATAGGTACTGCTCCAATGGGAAGGTAATGGTGCTCCATGCAGTTATGCCGGCCACATGACCTTGGAGGTGTCTACAAACAATGCCGTCTCTTTGGCTTAGAACTGGAGATGAGTACCAACCTCCAGAGCCAGACACGACTAGACTAAATGTCATAGAGAAAACCTTTACCTTTAGTATGCTTTTATCCTTTGTTTTAAAATAAGAAAGTAAAGAGAAAATACTTCCTAATGTCTTTTAGAGCAATCCTTTTGTTTTAAAATAGCTCCATTATGTATTTTTAAGGAATGCATTGTATAAGTCACTGCCAAGACTTAGGCTTCCCCATGATTTAGATGTATCTCCCGTTTGTCAATCCTCATGTCCCGAAAACCCCACAAACGTATCACTAGAGGTTGGCTCTGCACATATATCCCTTACCTCTTGTACCTTAGTCCAATCCACTATGTCCTCCCCATGCTCATCACTCCCAGACCCATCATTCCCAGAGAGACCCATAAACGACTCATCATCTGTGGGAGCAGTAAGTATATCCCGGATCTTCTTCCTCTCCCATTCTTCATCTGATTCCTGCTCCCGAGTAACCCTCTTTGTGCCTCTATTCCCATCCACCACATATCCTTCCTCACTCATTGACTCCCCACCACTAGAAAACCCTTCGAATGAGTCTTCATTAGTAGGTGCCATAAGTATATCCCGGATCCTTTTCCTTTGCTGTTCTTCATCTGACTCCTGCTCGCAAGTATCCCTTTTCCCCCTTCTGGTACTCATACTACTGCTTGCAACATTACTTCCAGGCTCTACTACAACACCTTGACTTTCCCAAGGAATGCGGTTCAAGCTACTTGCTTGAAACCATTGTATGCCTGTTCCCAGAATCCTCAGGAACAGCAGACTCATCTACCTCTGGCTGTACAGAATCATCTAGCTCTGGCTGCATGGGAACCCAAGGCCCCAACCCAGATTCATCTGACAGGTCAGGTGCAGGTACAATCACAGGATGAACAGGCCCAACCCCAGGCTTACCTGACAGCTCAGATGAAGGCTGGAATACAACACACAGACCAGTCAGTCACAGGAAATCGTCTCTTGTGTACTCACAGTCTTCTTTTATAGCGGATCAAGATGGAGGGCAGAAGGGAGACATCTGACTGAAGTGTTTTTATTTTTAAAAAATCACTCAGTTATGCACTGAACCTCATATGCACACATGTGAATATCTTAATGTAAATACAAGGAGATTTACATGTGTGCATATGAAGTCCAGAGCATAACGGAGTGAAGTGTTGTTGTTTTTTTAAAAAAAAACTTCAGTCGGATCTCTTTCTTCACCCAATTGTTAATTCAAGCTCTTTTTAATATTATACAGTTTAAAAGAAAGAGTTTCAGAGAATTCTAATTGCTTTCCAATTGTGCTTCCCTTGTGCCACGTTTGTGTTTGTGGCTCCATGTTTTGACAGCCCGATCAGCTGATCAGCTGTTTCAGGCTTTTAAAAAATATATGTATATTGGAGCAGAACACACAGGAAGAAGGGAAAGAAAACACTGTGTTTCATGAGTGCAGGGATATACAGTCATGCAAAAGTGTGCATTTTTGGGGCAGAATTGGGTTTTAAGCACATCTTTTTAACATGTGCTTTTCAGCTGTTAACCTGATTCTACCCGCACTTTGGCTAAACATTGTTTAGCCACACACCCCTTTAACCCAATTACTTCCGTGTTTTAGGCATGTTTGGAAGGGTCTTGAGTGCACACTCTTTTGTGCTATTAACCCAGGGCCCTTCTTCACAGCCATATAACCCAGGCAGAATAAATCACAATACCTGCTTTGAACAGGAATATTTGAATCCACACTGCCATATATCCGAATTCAAAGCATATAATGTGGGATTTTATTCAGCTGTGTGGAAGGGGCCTCAGTTTGTAAAAATTGATGTAAGTAGAGGATAAAGAGGAAAAGTGAAGGAAGGAAACAAAATCTGGGACATTTTAAAAGCAGCTGAAAAGGTGGAACAATAGAAGAATGATTGGACTCTTATGCCACCAACATGAGAGATGATCCAGGTCCCATCTACACTGAGATATAATGCAGTTTCAGAATGCAGATTAATTGTATTGGACTGGATTATATGGCAGTGTAGACTCATATAATCCTATTCAATGCAGTTCAGTCTGCATTATATGAGTCTACACTGATTATATAATGGGATTTAAGAGTATTATATGGCAGTGTGGATTGGAGCCCTAGAGCATTTTGTGTAAGCACCTAAAACATTGTTGGCTCTTGTCTACTTCCATATAAAAGTATCAAATACTGAAATTGTTCTCAGACATGTCTCATTGTTCCCCTGTAGTGTGATATATGGCAGGTGAGCAGCATAGGGGACTTTTCTGTTATCAAGAATGACAAAGGTTCACTGGGCCAGCTCATTCTGATTTGTCTTTTTTCTTCCTTTGTCCATGTGTGTCAATTGGTGGACTTGGGATGCACTTTACTGATGTTGTCAGACTGTTGTACTACACTGAACCATCAATTAATAGTCACATTTGGATTGTTTTATACAGTAGACTCTCAGTTACAGTAACTGGCACCCATGCCAGATAAATGTAGTTTTTGATTGCTTGAGAGTTAGTATTAAAAATATGGTAAGGCTCACTACTACTATACTCCATAGTATACTATACCATAAATTTTGTATTGACTTGATCTTAATATTGAAATACAGTAATTAAAAGCAAATAAAGACCAACTTACAATGTACCATTTCTACTAAAAATATACACTCGAAGATAAGCCGAGTTTTTCAGCCCTTATTATGAGCTGAAAAAGCCTCCCCCGGCTTATAATCAGGTCAAGGTCAAGGCCAGCAACAGAGCCTGCAGGCTATTGCTTGCAATATGTGATCTATTTCTCTCTTCTCCCTACCAGTGTGTTTTCTTTTGCAAAGCCTCCCACACTCTTAATCAAGGGAATGTTTGCAAAGAGAAAGACACTCTTGCAAGTAAGGAAGAAGAAAAATATATATTCATTAATCTTATGAAAGCATTTTCCCCTGAAATATTTGTTAAACTCTCTTACAGATATATAGGCATTAACCCCTTGCAGGCTTTTGCTATCTCTATGTACTTTTATATGTGTATATATCTATATACATTAATTTTATATATGAATTTGCCCTCATATGTTTGTAGGTCTTTGCAAATCCTTTATACAAATAGATCCATGTACCTGTGTATTTGTAGCCATACATATACATTATTTTTATATATGAATTTACCCTCATATGTTTGCAAGTCTCTGCAAATATCTATATAAAGAGAGATGTCTGGATAGATATGAATATATTCTTACCTACTTATATATAGGGCTTGCAAATATTACGGGGGAAATGAATACACAAATATCTATAGACATGTCTAGATAGATATATGTGTGTGTGTGTGTGTGTATATATATATATATATATATATATATATATATATATATATATATATGGCTTGCAAATATTGTAGGGGAAATGCACACACACACACACACACACACACACAGAGGGGGGATTTGCAAACCTTTCAGGGGGAAATGTATATGTGAAATTAGTGTCTATAATTATAGATCTATATCTAGCTCTGCATTGTTTATATAAGCATTGAAAGTTTGCCTGTTACTATGTTGGAAGCTGGTCTGAGTCCCCATGGGGAGATAGGGTGGAATCCAAATGAAGTTTTTATTATTATTATTATTATATTATTGTTGATACCATATTGTTTTTGTTGCCCCTACTTTTTCCACTTATAGAGCTAGTTTGTTTTTCTTTGAAATACAGTAAATATTCAAAAACATTTAACCTACCGATGCCTTGATTAATGAAATGAAATTTTATTGGTATCTATTTTTATTTTGAAATTTATCCATAGTTGCTGCATTTCCCACCCTCGGCTTATATTTGAGTCAATAAGTTATCCCAGTTTTTTGTGGTAAAATTAGGTGCCTCGGCTTATATTCGGGTCGGCTTATATTCGAGTATATACGGTAATTGAAATTTTAATTGTAAGTGTTATTTCTTCAGTTTTTTTTGCATGTTGCTTGATTCTAGCTTACAGAGAGTCAACTGTATTTCATTTTAATTTTAGTCAACTTCCAGCCCCTAACCCCATTGAATGTAATGAGCTGACTGTAAATAAATGATGCTTGGGGATCTATATGTATAGAAAGAATGTTCATTCGCACAGATATACTGTAACTATAATGATTTTTTTTGTATTATAGAAGGATCTGGAGAAACTGCAGAACACAAGTCACCAATGATACACAGTATCTGCTCACTTCCTCATATCTGATATATGGAGATCTGGAAAAGTTTGCTCCACAAGAAACTGATACAAGTTTGGCGTTAATATTAGCTTGTCACATTTGTGATACAGCAGTGAAACATTTCCAGCTGCCCAACAGTTTTTCCTTTCATTATGCCACTAGGGAATTATCATCTTTTCTTTAAAAAAACAAAACAGCAAAAAACCACAAACACTGCGTTGTCAGAACTTGTTAAAGAAGACCAGCTTTTCAATGTGATCTGAACCTCTTCCTGGGGTTTCCTTGGACAGCCTGCAGCAAGATTGTGACACTTTGATATGAGTTGCTTCTTTCTGAGACACAGTAGTTGGGCGTTTTTAAGTATAAGGGTTTCCTATCTCTAGCCATGTTCATTCTAATCCCACTGCCACATTTGCAAATATTTTGGATTCCTTTGACATTATACAATTATAGTACAATTACAGTACTGATGGATCCCCTGTGGCACAGTGGGTTAAACTGCTGAGCTGCTGAACTTGTAGACCGAAAGGTTGGCTGTTCGAATCCAGGGAGCAGGATGAGCTTCCACCGTTAGCCCCAGTTTCTGCCAACCTAGCAGTTTGAAAACATTCAAATGTGAGTAGATCAATAGGTACCACTTTGGTGGGAAAGTAACGGTGCTCCATGCAATCATGCTGGTCACATGACCTTGGGGGTGTCTATGGACAACACCAGCTCTTTGGTTTAGAAATGGAGATGAGCACCAACCCCCAGAGTCAGACATAACTAGACTTAATGTCAGGGGATTCCTTACATAATATCAGGGGGCTCCTTACATAATGGTATGGAATGGGTTGCCATAAATTGACTTGAAGGCACAAACACACACATTGCCAGCATACTGCAAAAGCATTAATTGTTGTTTCAAAGTTTTACACATATGAAAGCCTAGTATCAAGAAAGCTCAACTTTGGATGACCATATTTATGTCCACCAGTCCTTTCCAAATGAAAGATCCTATTTAATAGGAAGACATCGCACAAAGGGCTTTTTGGGGGAAGGGGAATCTCATATTCTGAAGCATCCCCAGCTAGCGGGATGTGAAAAGTGTGATTTGAGTTATTGGCAACCAACCTGCCTTTTTGTACAAACCCAGGTCTGAGCGAGGCATGTAGCGAGGCATTGTTCCAACGCTGCAGAATGAAAAAGTAGGTCATGGGAAGAAGGTTTGAGAGAACAGAGAATTGAACTTATCACCTCAGAATCCATTGGAGTAGAAATTGAAAACTGCCAGCATGATCTAGTGAGTGGAGTTAGGAGCTCTGCCTTGAAAATATAGCCGTCAAGAAGCCAGACAGACCTTTACGTCTCCACAGGCTCTTTTACAGAGGTGAAGGAGTGGAGAAGATGAACTCAGCAACATTTGGTCTTCTGAGATGCTTTTAGAGAGGTTTTCTGTTTCAGATGTTGGGATTGTCATCTCCTGTGAATTTGTTCAGGTTTCAATCCAAGGGATCTGAAAGTAGTGAGGACAGAGATGCTGCTATGTATAGAAAGGCATTATTTAATAGAATCCCCAGAATTCAAAAACCTAGTGCAATATTTTTGCCTTAATGAACCGTGGCTCAGTGTCCTTAACTCCAGATGCAGAATACATATTTGGCTAGGTAGAAAGGCTAACCCCAAGAAAGTGGGACATAATTTGAAGAACGACACCAATTTATCATTTTGCAGCCTGATGCAGAGTAGAAAATGGTAGCTTGTAGTATGTTGTAATCAAAGCCAGGCAAAATCTTTTGGCACAGAAGGCAGACTATCATACCTCTCCCAATCTCTATCAATAAAACAGGGATAACTAAATATTCTTTCATACTATGCAGTTATAGAATCTTAGAGTTGGAAGAGACTTCACGGGCTATCCAATCCAACCCACTGCCAAGAAGCAGGAAAACCGCATTCAAAGCATCCCTGACAGATGGTCTATGGCAGGGGTCCCCAAACTAAGGCCCTCCGAGGTCATTTACCTGGCCCCCGCCCTCAGTTTTATAATATAATATATTGTATATACATATAATATTGATAATAATATTATAATGTAATACAATATAACACTAATAATAATACCATATAATAATATTAATTATATATTCTATATTACATATAATATTACTAATAATATTACAGTATAGTGGTATAGTTCAATATAGTAATATATAATGCTAATATTGTGCTATGCTAATAATATAATATATTGTATGTACATATAACTTGTAAGCCACTCTGAGTCCCCTTTGGGGTGAGAAGGGTGTGATACAAATGTAGTAAATAAATGCAGTAAATAAATAAATAATAAATAAATAAATTTTAGACTTAGGCTCACCCAAAGTCTGAAATGACTTGAAGGCACACAACAACAACAACAACAACAACAACCCTAATTAACTTGATTATCTCATTGGCCAGAAGCAGGACCACACTTCCCATTGAAATCCTGATAAATGTATGTTGGTTAAAATTGTTTTTATTTTTAAATTTTGTATTGTTCTTTCATTGTTGTTGTTGTTGTTGTTGTTGTTGTTGTTGTTTTTGCACTACAAATAAGACATATGCAGTGTGCATCGGAATTTGTTTGTATTTTTTTTCAAATGATAATCCGGCCCCTCAACAGTCAGAAGGATTGTGGACCGGCCCTCGGCTTAAAAAGTTTGAGGACCCCTGGTCTATGGTATTACTTTAACTACCATGGATTTGAGATTTAGGGAAGGTTCTTAGATTCTCAACCAGAGAAGTAGTTTTGATGTCTCTGACCAAAGTAAAACCCCTGAGACACCACAAAACAGAAATCATGGCAGTTAAAGAGAAATCACCATACTATGGATAGTGTGTGAATATAACAATGCCCAAATTCTGCTGCCAAGTGGCGTTGACATCCCATCAGGAAAATTTCAAACACATGGAGTTTGAAGCTCATCAGGAAAGCCTACAATGTAGGCAGTGGTGGTTTGCTTCCATGTCAGTGGGCAATGAATCCCCTGCAGGTATTTGTCTGAGCTTTAATGGTGCTATTTAGGCTGCTGAACACAACATGCCACACAGCTCCTTTAAAGATCAAACTCAAACCAGAAATGGATTTACCACCCTACTCCAACTGCTTGGGAAAGTGACCTTTTGGATTACAGTGTCCAGAATCCTGTAGCCAATATGACTAGTGTTTATTCTTATTTGGGATTACAGGAGAAGCAAGTACAACCCAGTAGCTTTTCTCATCTCTGATCATGAGGTACCAGATTGGGAATGATTTGGCTTAATTTCAAGTATTCTGGGATTACAGCTTTGAGGACCAGCATTAATCTGGATGTCATTTTTCTCTTAAAGTAACAGGTAAATAAAAAGGACTGGGGAGAAATGCAAGAAATTTTAATATAGGAACATTTTGATTGCATGTGTATACAGTAGAGTCTCACTTATCCAAGCCTCGCTTATCTAAACTTCTGGATTATCCAAGCCATTTTTGTAATCAATGTTTTCAATATATCATGATATTTTGGTGCTAAATTCATATATACAGTAATTACAACATAACATTACTGCGTATTGAACTACTTTTTCTGTCAAATTTGTTGTATAACATGATGTTTTGGTGCTTAATTTGTAAAATCATAACCTAATTTGATGTTTAATAGGCTTTTCCTTAATCCCTCCTTATTATCCAAGATATTCGCTTATCCAAGCTTCTGCCAGCCCGTTTAGCTTGGATAAGTGAGACTCTACTGTATTTTGACAAGTTTATAGGAAGCAGGCAACTCAAATTCTAAGCATCAATATATTACCACCACCACCACCACCACCACTACTACTACTACTACTACTACTACTACTATATTATAACTATTCCAAAGATCTCCTCCAAATTTTAGTTTAATGTATGAGGGTTATCCAGAAAGAAGATTACGTTTTGGAATTAAAAATGAACAAAGTATAGGGGAAAACATTTACCATATGCAGTTGAAAGCCACACCCAAATACCACTTCTCAACATAGTCACCATTCAAATCTAGGCACTTATCATAGCAATGAATGAGTTTGGCAACTCCTTCCCCACAAAACTCTGCCGCTTGCGTCCTCAACACAGCGTTTTGGCGACGATGCGCAACTGCGGGAAGGGGTAACCGGCTGGTTGAGGATGCAAGTGGCAGAGTTTTGTGGGGAAGGAGTTGCCAAGCTCATTCATTGCTATGATAAGTGCCTAGATTTGAATGGCGACTATGTTGAGAAGTGGTATTTGGGTGTGGCTTTCAACTGCATATGGTAAATGTTTTCCCCTATACTTTGTTCATTTTTAATTCCAAAACGTAATCTACTTTCTGGATAACGCTCGTAGTTCATTCAGTTGCTTAAACTTGTGAGTATCAGGCTGGAAATCAGAAGGTTAGAGCCAAGCTTAGTCATAAAGCAGGCCTGATGGAATGGATAGGAATTAGCAATGATGAACTTAGATTCCATTGATTTCCTTAGGCGTCTTCTATGCTTGCCTGAACATGGCTCCAGTCCAATACCTGGTGCTTCAGGAAAATCATAGCAGAATTCAGGTTGGAATCCATCATTTAAATGGCATGTTGGTCTTTTCCTCTTTGCATAGGAGTGAATTATGAACAATAGCTACAAGACACACACATAAAAAGAGTGCACAGATCCTTGGTGGGAGTAAATGGCAGGCTTTTAAAGATGAAGATTTTAAAGATCAAGTCAGGGGGTACTGTAGGTTTAGCTTGCGCTTTGCTTCTCTGCTACTGAATACACATGCCCAGTGTGAACACATCTCACCACATTAAAATAGTGGAAGTGGCTCTTAATGAGACATGTCACATTATCACAGGATGTCTATGCCCCACACCAGTGGAAAAATTATACTGTTTAGCTGATATTGCACAACCTGACATCCGCCAAGAAGTAGCAGTCAACAATGAAAGGACTAAGGAAGTGACATCTCTGACCCATCCCCTGTTCGGATTTTAGCCAGCATGCCAACACCTTAAATCAAGAAATAGTTTTCTAAGATCTACAGAGATACTCGCTTGAACACCTCAGCAAGCGAGAGTCTAAAAGTGGCAGGCTAAAACCTAGAATCTCAATCCATGGCATGTCGGATGAGCGACTCCCTCCTGAACACACAGAAGACTGGCCGACTTTGAAGGTGCTGAACTGACTTCACTCTGGCATGAGGCTACAAAGTAGAGTCCACAACATGTGAGTGTGGAGAAGAGCAAACCACAGATCACCTAATGCAAAGCAGTCTGAGCCCTGCCACATGCACAATGGAGGATCTTCTTATAGCAACACCAGAGGCACCCCCAAGTGGCCAGCTACCGATCAAAGGACATTTAGTATAATGACAAATTTTTAACTTTGTTGGTGTTTTTAAATACATTACAACTATACCCTCGGTTCACTTCTGACACAATAAATAAATAAACTTGAATATGCATTGAATATGTTTGAATAGTTTTAACTGTGAATTTTAATACTGTTTATATTAAATTCTGATTTAATGTTTGTATATTTGTATATTTTAAATTCTGTACTAATGCTTTTATGTTAAACCGCTTTGAGTCTCCTGAGAGATAAAGTGGGGTATAAATAATAATAATAATAATAATAATAATAATAATAATAATAATAATAATAGATTAATTGTGTTGATATTAAGAATAACAAAACCCTATATGTGATTCTCCAGAAGTAGATCCTGTTGATATGCAAATGAGATTTCTTGATCAAGAAAAACAGTAATTGTTTTGAAGGATGGTATCAGGACACTGGTAAGATGGTAAAAGGCCAGATGGATGGATGGTATCCTTGAAGTGACTGGCATGACCTTGAAGGAGATGGGGGTGGCAACGGCTGACAGGAAGCTCTGGCATGGGCTGGTCCATGAGGTCACGAAGATTCGGCAGTGACTGAACGAATAAACAACAACATCAGGACACTGAAGTGGGCTGAAACTTACAGTTGGATTCCAGCCTAATAGCTATAAATTAAAAGTTCAAATCTATTTAAGCTTGGAGGAGGACAGAATGCAGCTTTCCAGCACTGCATCTCATTCTGCTCTGAGCTGTGGCAGATCTGAATTATGCACTCCCGCTGAAATCCTTCCCAATTTATTTTATGGCAAACCAAAGAAAGGTCAGAAGTCTCAAGATGTAGACGTGAACATCGGAGAACAAACGGTGCCATGTCTCCCTCTCCCTCTTTCTCCCTGCCTGCCCTTTGTGCAAAACTGTTGTAAATGCAGCTGACTGGCATTGGCTGAAAGCAGGGTGCACAGACACAACAGCCTTCAAAGTCACCCGTGAAGCTGGTGACTGGGGCAGACAGGAAAACGCAGAAGGAGCCTGGTGCCGGTTTCACAAACCAAGTCCATCCACCCGCATGCCCTCCAGCCCTCAAGCACACAGCTGCTACACTTTCATCTCCAAAACTTCTCACTCTGTTTCTTTGCTTACAAATAACATGCCTTATTGGTGACACAGGGCTAGTGTAGTTCAGACAGAAAGCCCTTAATCTGGTGACTTTTGCTTTGTTATGAGATTAAATGTAGTGGCCCTTTCTCTCCCCTCTCCCTCCTTGCCCACCTCCCAATTCTCTCTCTTTCATGGTTTTTCTTCTGGCTAATAGCTTTAATGTGTCCTGAACAGATCTGGGCTGCCTCCCTCTACACAGTGGGTCATCATTTATTCACACAATTGGAGACCCCAAAGCAGCCTTCTGCTGGCTGTCACTCCGCAGGGGGCTCACGCAGCATGGCCACCTGCCAATCACTTCAGGAGATGACATCATGCTCATGTCAAGAAGCAAGGATCCACTGCAGCATTCAGGACCAGGAATAAGGCACTGCACCGTCTGCTCCTAAATATGTACAAAGCTCAGGAAGGCCACTTATATAGATTGGTTGTGGGAGGATATAGGGAGTTGCGTTCATCTAGAATTTATCCATAGCAACAAAACATATTTCCTTTCCATGTATTGGCTTGTTACTGTACTGTGAACCTTTGATATACTCTTGGGATTAATTCCAGGAATCGTCATGGAGACCAAAAACTGTAGATGATCAAGTCCCATATGTAGTGTAGTAAAATGACATCCCTTATAGTAAAGGTAAAGGTTTCCCCTGACGTTAAGTCCAGTCATGTCTGACTCTGGGGGTTGGTGCTCATCTCCATTTCTAAGCCAAAGAGCCGGCGTTGTCCGTAGACACCTCCAAGGTCATGTGGCCGGCATGGCTGCATGGAGCACCGTTACCTTCCCGCCGGAGCGGTACCTATTGATCTACTCATATTGGCATGTTTTCAAACTGCTAGGTTGGCAGAAGCTGGAGCTAACAGTGGGCGCTCACTCTGCTCCTGGGATTTGAACCTGCGACCTTTCGGTTTGCAAATTCAGCAGCTCAGTGCTTTAACACACTTCGCCACCGGGGCTCCCTCGACATCCCTTATATAATGTGGCAAAACCAAGGTTTGCTTTTTGGTTCTTTTTTGGGGGGAGGGGAATATTTTCAAGACATGGATGATTGAATCCATGAATACGGGATCTGTGGATATGGAGGGCTGACTGTATTATATGAAAGTAACAGCAGTCAGCCCGCAACAATTGCGAGACTGACTACTGCCGATTTCATTATTCAAAGATTACTGTCTTGGAACCTCTTCACACAGGACAAATTTAAACAGCAACTCTGGTTCTGCAACAGCTTTGCCACGGAGCCAGCCAGCTCCCATCACACACTGGAAAAGTACTTCTGGGGCAGCTCTGCGGCAAAACCACTGTGAAACTGGAGTAGCTACCAAAAAAAGCCACCGGCGGCAACACAGGAGGCTTCCCATGGTTGCATTGCCTTCAACGGGGCAAGCCGGCCAGCATACACTTCCTGCCATGTGATAAGGTGGGGGGAAGCTGGGACAGTGTGGGACATGAGGCAATGGCCCTGGGTGTGTACCATCAGAATTGCCATGATCCATGGTGATTCCAGCAGATCCTAGGAATCTCTAGCTCCTCCAGTGTAATTCTATGGTCAATATGTTTCAGAAGTTATTATACACACATTTTCACCTCTCCGAGAGGTCCTTGGTCAGACATGGGCAAACTTCGGCCCTCCAGGTGTTTTGGACTTCAACTCCCACAATTTCTAACAGCCTATCAACTGTTAGGAATTATGAAAGTTGAAGTCCAAAACACCCAGAGGGCCGAAGTTTGCCCTTGCCTGCTCTAGGTCATCTAATGAGATTCTATGATCAGCATCCAGCAAAATTGACAACGAAGTTGTACTGGAGTATCTAGAAATTTATAGAAGTAATTTCTCGGGTTAAAAAATTATTATTTTTATTTGCAGGGTTTTGCCAAATTTGCAGGGCATGTTTGAGACAATCTGATTATAAGCTATGAAATGTGTATAAAATTCACATGAGGGGTTTGGGAGTTATTATTTGTATAAAGAACAGTATGCTCAGCAGCAGATCAGAAGAGGGCAGCTCTCTCTAGGAGAACTGAAACTGATGTGTAATAGGAGGACTATCTGAATATTCAAAAAGAGAGACACTCCAGAGCAGTTGCAACAGAATTGTCAATGATGATGGTCAATTATGTTGCTGAGCTATTCTAGATCCTACAAATAGTAAGAACTACCCTGTTTCCCTGAAAATAAGACATCCCCAAAAAATAAGACCTAGTAGAAGTTTTGCTGAATTGCTAAATATAAGGCCTCCCCCGAAAGTAAGACCTAGCACAGTTTTTGTTTGGAAGCATGCCCGGTGCCCACCAAACAAAACACCATAGCATGCAGGATTGGTAAATGTTAATAATAATAATAATAATAATAATAATAATAATAATAATTTTATTTTTACACCTAGCCTCCATCTCCCCAGAGGGATTCAGGGCGGCTTACATACCACTTGTATATGGAAATAAGGATAGTAACAAGAAATTCTTGACAGGAGTCACAGTTTGTCTGGTTTAGTTATGTTGGTTTGTGATGACAACTACTGTACAGTATAGAATAAATGTTCTTTTTTTTTGTTCAACAATGAATATGAGTTCTTCTTCATGGAAAAATAAAACATCCCCTGAAAATAAGACCTAGTGCATCTTTGGGAGTAAAAAATAATATAAGACACTGTCTTATTTTCGGGGAAACATGGTATACCTGAATAAACTGGCATTTGGTGGCATCCATGTCAGTAGTAACGTGAACCCACTCCAGGCTTTAGCCTGAACTCTAAAGGAGCTATCCAAGGTCTTAAACCCGTTTGGGGGATAGAGTTTAGTTCTGAAAATGCCAGCCACAGATGCAGATGAAATGTCAGGAGAAAATGTGCTAGAACATGGCCATACAGTTCAAAAACCATACAACACTGCACTGTTAAGTTCCTTTAAGAATAAGAATAAAGCTTGGAGTAGATTCACTATCCTTCTGACATCCCAAGAGATACCACTGCAATAGCCAGTATGTGTGTATGTGTAGTTGTATGCCTTCAAGTTGCCAGTTGACTGATGGCATGAATTTCCATAGGCAAGAAAGACTCAGAGGTGGTTTTGCCAGTTCCTTCCTCTGAAATATAGTTTACAGCACCTCATATTGGTAGGGAGTCTCTCATCTGAGTACTAACTAAGGTTGACCCTGCTTAACTTCCAAGATCTGTTGCCTTCAAACACATGCATTTGTGTATATTGGTATATATTTCCTTTATCTGGCTATGGCACATATTTTCTGTATATAAGATATGGCAAACTAGCTATGAATACAAGTAATGGGTACTGAAGGCTCTGAGAACCTTTGGATTGCATTCTTTTAAAACGAATATAGTGTTGTCAACTGCTTTGAACATTTCAAGGACAGGAATAGCATTCACAGCGAGGGACCACTACATTCATGTCTTGCCGGACTTCACAAAGGTAGCTAGGTGGCCAGTGTGTCAACAGAAAGCTTCAGTCTGTTCTTAAATGGCTCTTTTTTATGTACTTACCCTATGAAAGAAACAAAAACTACTGAAAATACCAAAATGATAAAACCTTATTCTTAAAAGAGAAGAAAAGAACAATTCACATCACTAGTGGCAGTGTCTCAGTGTGCTGTTGGCAAAAAGGGGAGCAGATGAACCAAGCAAACTAGTGAAAGCGTCAAATAATTATTAGAGGCACACAGCATGTGTGTACAGCCACGCTGTCTTTTCAAAATCCATTGTCCAGACCTATGCTTTGTCTTAACAAACACTATCCTTTGTCTAGTTAAAATCTAATGTCCTGTGCTCATGATGTTAGAGAAGGATGGCTGTAAATACATCAGAGATTCTTTGGAGATTGATTTGTGAGTAATAAAAAGGCAGTGGCACAGAGAGATTAAGAGCTCCCCCTTCGTTTTTTTGCCGACTCCCAAAATAACAGCCTCAAGGCTTTGTGATCAGATGCTGTATTGAGACTCATAAGCTGAGTACCTGTTTAGCTGCCCATCATATAATGGATGTACTGGGGGAGAGAAGCGGAGTGGGAGAAATCCAAATAAATGGAGAAAATGTTGTTTTAAAAATGAAACCTGTAAAATCCAGTGTTTGCTTATAAGATACAGGGCTTGGAAACTGGCTGAATTTAAGCTGATTTTGGCCTTTAGCTAGGCAGTATAAAATAATAGGGATGTGCGATCCATTAAAAAATGGTTCAAAAGTCATTACACAACTGGGAGGCACTGGCATTTAGTTTCTAAAGTGTTTCTAAAGTATAGTTAGTGAAAAATATATTACTATAATGAGAGTTAATGGTTAATCGCTAGAGCAGTAGATCACTGCCAACCGGAAGGTGGCAAGATCAAAGCCCAAGTTGAATTGAGCACCCGACTGTGAAACCTAGTTTACTGTCCACCTAAGCAGTTTGAAAATAACTGATCTGTGAGTAGAGAAATTAGGCACCGTTTAAAATGCAGGGTGCTTTATGACACCATAAAAATGCTGGCGATCAAAGAACAAGGAGGAAACATTATGATCAAAAGGGCTCTGCATCATAGTCATAGTGGATGAAGAGACTGCACCCTTCTGTGGTTGGAATCGAGCATAACCTCCAGGCGCCGAAGTTGGAAAATACCGATATACCTCTGTCTGTTTGTATAAAAATGTCATTGAATGTTTGCCATGTATCTGTACATTGTGATCTGCCCTGAGCCCCCTTCGGGATGAGAAGGGCGGAATATAAATTTTATTTATTTATTTTTATATATATATATATATATATATATATATATATATATATATATGTGTGTGTGTGTGTGTGTGTGTGTGTGTGTGTGTATATATATATATATATATATATATATATATATATATATATATAATTGGGAAGATTTGGGGGCTCCTTTCTCCCTCATTTTTAAAGCTATTGGAATGAAACGTGCTACAATGGTAAAACACATTTACCATTGTTAGCCCACCAAATTTCAGAACATTTTGCTTATCTGCGAATTTTTGGGAAATTTTCAAAATTTTTATAAACAACTTTTTTTTTAAAAAAAAACTGCAATACTTGAATTTTATATACAATGCACAAAATAACCAGGGCATCAATCCCCAGAAGTTTGAGAAAGACTCACACATCTGCAGATTTTGGGGGATTTTTAAAAGTTTAGAAAAAAACTATTTACCCCCCAAAAAAGCAACAACAGCAATCCCCTTGAATATTTGTCTGTCTTTATGATACACAACCACATAACTTTAACTTAGCACAGATTTATACTATTACTTACTTACCTTAGTCCTCTTTGCAGATTCAATAATTTTATTTATTATTATTAGACTGACGCTGAACGGCTGGTGCCATTGGGACTTTCAGATGCGGAACACTGCATTTTGGGAAATGTAGTTTAGGGTAGGGTCTATTGCATTCTCTGCCACAGGGGGCCTCACCTTCCCAAACTACATTTCTAAGAATGCTGCATTCTCAGTCTCCTACCCAAATTTGCTAGTCCCGCCCACAGTGCCCTATGATGATGGGGCCAAAGAAAAACAGGATTGTTTTTGAAAACACTTTATGTTTTCTTGGCTTTACCAAAGTTGCTTAATGTTTATACTGAGTTTTAATATGTCATTCAAGACTAAGTCACCACTTGAATGGTCAATTAGTTAAGAATGGGTAATTAAACTCACCTTCTGAGTTTGTAGATACTCTACTGCATGGGTGCAGTTTGGGGCTCCTTTTGCACGAGCAAAGGGAAAGCAGGCTAAAAAAGGGATGGTGTAGCTCTCTAGCTTCCAAGACTCCCTCCTACACTAGGAAACAAGTTTGCTTATCAGCTGCCAAACAATTTGCCTATTTTTAATCTGGGTTTACAGATGGGAGAGTAATACTCAGGAGGAAATGGTTGCTGAAGTTTATTTAGGCCCCTTCTACACTGCCATATAATCCAGATTATCAAATCAAATAATCCACATGATCTGCTATGAACCTAGTGTAGGTGTAACTAATTTAGATTAAAACAAGGAAAATATTAGTAACACATGGAAAAAAGTGCTTCTGAGTCAGTAAGGATGATGAAAAATTCACTCCATGCTTTGGTGTGCTTTTGAAGGAGCTGTTGAACCCTATTCTGCAAATACATTCAGGACCTGGGACAGCTCCAAAGGGCAAGCTGAAACCCATGCTCTATTTTCCATATAAAAGAGTGCATCGTCTAGAACTAATGCATTTTGACCCCACTTTATCCTCAATGGTTCAATACTATGGAATCATGGGATTTGGATTTTTATAAGGTCTTTAAGCATCCTTTGCCAAAGAGTGCGGATTCGATAGCATTGATCCATGGCAGTTAAAGTGATACCATAAAGTGATAATATATTGTATGTATATATACTTGTAAACCGCCCTGAGTCCCCTTCGGGGTGAGAAGGGCGGTATATAAATGTCGCAAATAAATAAATAAATAAATAAATACCAAACTGCATTAATTCTACCATGTAGATGCACCTTGACTGACCTGCAGCTGAATCATGCTTCAGTTTTAACAGGTTCTTTGACAGTTGTGTAGATAGTAGGATAATTTAGAGAGAGGTGTATACACTGATCTATCCTTTGAGAGGGTGAGGGTCATTGAAAGCATAAGAAGTGTGGAAGCAGGCTGCCACCCCATCAGTATCTGCTACCTGAAATAGATGCTTTACTCCGATCCTGAATATATTGCATTCAATAAAAGACAACCTGATGCTGCTCCTGCAACTAACAAGTGGACTTTCGCAGTGAATAATAACCCAGGGTCATTGAACCGTTTCCGATATCTGGGTCCAGGAATAAATTAACCTCCTTTTTAGTTAAAGGAAACTTTTCAGGGAAAAGGCACCTGCCAGTTACGCTAAGCTTTTATGAGTGCTGCAGCAGGGAATGAGTAGTTAATTAACATGTGTCACTGTTGTTAACCTCTACAAATAAGTCTCATTATAACAGATTAATGAAAAGAGCTTTTGGGCACATTGAAAAGAAGTTTCACGGAGGGGTTTCTTTCTGCTTAGCCATGTTTCATTATCTTCATATGCACCTTCACTCTGCACACATGCTGTTAAACATTCAGCTGAATATTACATTGCACAGGGACAGAAAGACAAACAACCCAGCAAAGGCCTAGCATAGTATGCAAAATAAGTTGAAGCCTCGTTGGATCTCATTTCACGTCTGGCTCTTGCCAAATTTGCATATTAAAATGTATAGCAGGAACAACACTGGCTAGTCAAATTACATAACCCATGCTCAGCTAAAGGAAGAAGATAATCAGGTTGGAAAGTTATTTTTCATGATAATAAATATAATGAATTGTCAAAACGTCATCCATAAACTGAGGATAGGTAAAGGTAAAGGTTTCCCCTGATGTTAAGTCCAGTCATGTCTGACTCTGGGGGTTGGTGCTCATCTCCATTTCTAAGCCGAAGAGCCAGCATTGTCCGTAGATACCTCCATGGTCATGTGGCCGGCATGACTGCATGGAGCGTCGTTACCTTCCTACCAGAGCAGTACCTATTGATCTACTCACATTTGCATGTTTTTGAACTGCTAGGTTGGCAGAAGCTGGAGTTAACAATGGCCGCTCCCGCCGCTCCCGGGGTTTGAACCTGGGACCTTTAAGTTTGCAAGTTCAGCAGCTCAATGCTTTAACACACTTCGCCACTGGGGATACAGAAGATAAAACGCTAAAGGGCATCTGTAAATGTATAATCAATTTCCTTCTTAACAGGATAGGGTTCTCTGTCAGAGAAAGGCAGAACTGGCAGGGAAGAATTGGGAAAGTTACACATACTTGTAGTTTTATGGTTTATCGTATCCACACTGCACAATTACAGTGGTTTCATACCATTTTAAGTGAATAAAACCATTTTCTGGAATATTAGGATTGGAGGATTGGCAAAGGATGTGAAATTCTCTGCCAGAGAGCAGGAGCCCGCTACCTCAAACTACTATTCCAAGTTACTCTTGACTGTTTTTCTTTGCTACATAATTGAACAGATATCCTTCTCAGTCCTTTTCTTTTCAAGGTCTCTTCTGAATAGCTCACCCAACTCCAAATCCCGGAATTGAAGTATTAAACTGCTATAATTGTGCAATGCATTCAAGCTCTTCTGAGGACTTGATCAATCTGAGTGTTTAAGCTCCACACTCTACCGCTCTATATATAGTTCTTCCCTTTTTTTCTTATCAGCTAGAATAAAGACAGAAAAGTATTGTTACAGCCTCCAACTATGTGACCTTAATGAGCCGCAAATGAGGAGGAGCAACACAGTTTCAACCTCCAGGGAACTCAACAGTCCCAGAATTACACTGTGCCCATTCTGAAATTGCTCTCTTGTGTTTATTTAGGGAAATTGTTTGCTTGTTTTCAAAGCCATGCTTTGGAAATATCCAGGAAGGAAAAAGATCCCTGGTATTCTGGAGTGCTAATATCTGGCAGGGGTTGTGTTTAAAGGGCAGCCCCTACATTATCCCTTCAAATCAATACCTGACAGCTGCTGTGGGGTTGGCTGTTGCTATGGGTTATGGAGAGGCACATGGCAACTGTGGCCTTTAACGTCACATCCTCCACTGAGAGAAGGCCTCCCAGGAGAGATGACCTTTTCTTTCTTCCCCCTCTCTATTAAATTATACGTATGGATTCACTGTGGCACAGAATTGCCCTGCTACGCTTTACATGCCCAAGCGGATGCATTTTGCAGTTAAAAGTGTCCTGTTTATTGACATGCAGCATGGCACAAGGATCAGCTTCACCTTATTCAACAAGGTATTTTGGGCTGGTATAAAAAGCATATTGTTCTTACATACAAAAGTCACAGCGATGCAATATTTCTAGATGTTCTTTGTTTGTCACAGTGGTTTTCTTCCTTAGAGTTTAATGATACAGCTACATATGTTTTACTTCCTAACATCTTTGAGAGGCTGGTTAGTCTGCAAGGTGATGACTGCCATTGGGTTCCCCAAAGCGTTTTGTGCCTAATCGAAATTTAAATCCAGGTCTATACATTTTGTAACATGGAGGTGTCAAACTGGCATTGACTATGGTGATAGTTCCTATTGGACAAATTTATGAGCAATCAATTGCTTGTTTTCCATATCCCCATGACAAACCCATCCTTTGCTATTTTATTGTGTAATAATTTCCCAATTTGCTTCTATGCTGCTTTAGAAGTGGTGTCAGGGATTGAGATTGTCCTGCTCTTCCATTCGCTTACACTATAATTGATTTAATTATTTTTAAAATGGATTTCATCTCAACTTTGCTGCAATTGTGAAATTGTCTTACAAAAATAATAATCTATATAAATAAAAATGTAAATGTTCAAACACACAAAACTCCCAAAATACACCAATTGCTTTGAAATTTGGATACAACCTTGCAACATAGTCCCCATTGAAATACTTCTCATAGCGATAAAAGAGTTTGGAAAGTCCTTCCCCACCAAACTTTGCCGCTTAGCTTGCATCCTCAACAGGCGGGCGTCCCTTCCTGTAGCTGCGCATGTGCATGCGCTCAACTTTCCCCCACGCCCATCCTGGATCGCTCTTCTAAGGTTTTGCAAGAAGCACACCTTCCTGTCCCAAAAAATGGTCACCATCCTTGCAAGCATTTGCAAAATAGAAGAGCAATCCAGGAGGAGCGTGGGGGAAAGTTGAGCGCATGCATATGCACAGCTGCGGAAAGGGACTCCCGCCTGGTTGAGGACGCAAGCCAAGCAGCAAAGTTTGGTGGGGAAGGACTTTCCAAGCTCTTTTATCACTATGAGAAGTTCCTAGATTTCAGTGGGGACTATGTTGAGAAGTGGTATTTGGGTTTGGCTTTCAACTGCATATGGTAAATGTTTTCTCCTATACTTTGTTTATTTTTGGGGCCGCTGGTGGCACAGTGTGTTAAAGTGTTGAAGTTCAAATCCCGGAAGTGGAATGAGCGCCCGCTGTTAGCCCCAGCTCCTGCCAATCTAGCAGTTCGAAAACATGCAAATGTGAGTAGATCAATAGGTACCGCTCCGGCGGGAAGGTAAGGGCGCTCCATGCAGTCATTCCAGCCACATGACCTTGGAGGTGTCTATGAACAATGCCGGCTCTTCGGCTTAGAAATTGAGATGAGCACCAACCCCCAGAGTCGAACACGACTGGACTTAACGTCAGGGGAAACTTTTACCTTTACCTTTACCTTGTTCATTTTTAATTCCAAAACGTAATCTACTTTCTGGATAGCCCTCATGTATGTGTGTGTGTGTGTGTGTGTGTGTGTGTGTACACACACACACACACACACACACACACACACACACACACCTCCGGAGCAGTGGAAATGTGGAAGGATGAAGTTCCACTGCTACCTGGAAGCATGGCTGCAGGACTGCAGATCAACAAAGTGTTGCAGTAGAGTGATGCTTAGAGATATATGATTGTGAGGGTCATCATATTAGTAAGTTGTCATAAACCCTGGTTGTGGGAATGTTGCAGAATAATGACTTCATGTGATAAAAGTCTTATTATATCATTGCTTCCTGTAGTAGAAACACAATATCTGTCTGTCTCCCAGTATTCATTGTCCAAAAACACAGAGTGGTGGCGTGTGAGATACATGTAGGCATTCCTCCAGAAATTGTTATGGACTAACAGCTATTTCCAGATGAAGTTGGCTTAGGAAAGGAACCATTTTGTGGGGCAAAAGGGAGCCATTTCCTCTTTGTGTCTGATTAGTGAGTTTTTCTTCCTGTGGGATTTTTTTGTGTAAAGTTGATAAAAGATGAGAAAGACTGTATCTGTGTGTTTGGATTTATATACCAACAGTGACCCTCTAGTCTTCAATGTCCCCCTCTGTAATAATGCACCAGCAGCTTCTTTTCATCAGGGGCCCTATGAATTTCCCTCTGCTTCCTCCCAAGCTTTATTTATTGATACAATCAATACTTCAGACAAACCCTCTCTTAAAATGCCTACAATAACATTTTGCCCAGAGTGGTCCCCCCCCCCCCCCAAGGAACCACATTGATAATGGTAAGGCACAGCGAAAGTTACACCTGTCATGACATGTACAGATGAATACAAAGAAGTTTAGGTAGGATCTCCATGAGAAGAAAGAATACCTGCCCCAGCTGTAATTGTGTGGTTTAAGAGTAAACAAAATCACATTCAACATGGTTTACTTCTAAATAAACATGCCAGCATTTCTTTCTTTGTTACATTTGTTTATTTCATTCTAATGAGGCAAAGGAAGCATGGGTCTCTTCCCTTTTTTACATTTCCAACAATCTTGGAAGTGAGGCTGAGAGGGAGTAAGAAGTCCAAAGGTACCCCCAAATGGTATGTCTCAGTTGTGTTTCATTAGCTATGATGTTTCCACTTCACACTGCACACAATTTGCAGTTCTTCTCTGTTTTTGTTATATGTCTTCAAGTCAGACTACCTTCCACTGAGACTGGCAGAATATGGCTTGCCCAGAGTCACCCAAGGCCATAACCTACGCCACTTCTGCACTGTCATATAATCCAGATTATCAAATCAGATAATCTACATTATCTGCTATGAACTGTATTATATGAGTCTACAATGGTATATAATCCAGTTCAAAACAGATAATCTGGATTTTATATGGCAGTGTAGAAGAGGCCTTAGGTAAGATACGGTAAAGGTTTTCCCCTGACGTTAAGTCCAGTCGTGACCGACTCTGGGGGTTGGTGCTCATCGCCATTTCTAAGCCAAAGAGCCGGCGTTGTCTATATTCACCTCCAAGGTCATGTGGCCGGCATGACTGCATGGAGCGCCTTTACCTTCCTGCCGGGGTGGTACCTATTGATCTACTCACATTGGCATGTTTTCGAACTGCTAGGTTGGCAGGAGCTGGGGCTAACAGCGGGCACTCATCCCGCTCCTGGGATTTGAACCTGGGACCTTTCGGTCTGCAAGTTCAGCAGCTCAGCGCTTTAACACACTGTGCCACCACCAGGGGCCTTAGTGTCTTCGAATCCTAGGATTGAATGATTTCAGCTACCGCTAAAACACAGGTTCATGAGCCTGGTGTCTCACACAGCCAGAAGGTCGAATGAGACACAGATAGGTATGGAGGTGAAAACAGAAGCCTTTTAATCTCAATGGTCAAAGATGACCATAGTGCTCAAAGTACTGATATAAAGCATTGGAAAATACAGAGCATATTTATTTAGTGGGTTGCTGTGAGTTTTCCAGGATCTATGCCCATGTTCCTGATGCATTATCTCCTGATGTTCTTCACAGATGTGGGTGAAACATCAGGAGAGAATGATTTTGGAACATAGCCATACAGCCCAGAAAACTCACAGCAGCCCAGTGATTTTAGCTATGAAAGCCTTCGACAACACATATTTGTTTAGACCATTGGTTCCCAAACTTATTTAGCCTACTGCCCCATTTCCAGAAAAAATATTACTCAGCGCCCCCTGGAAAGGGGGGCATGGCCTAGAGGAGTGGGTGGGGCTGAGCCTCTCTCCTAGTCCAAGATGCAGGGCTGGGAGGGGGAGGTGGGTGGAGCCACAAATGGGCGGCCAGGACTGGGATGGGCAGAGTTACGAGTTCTGAGGCAGGGATGATCTTCTATCCCTGTCCTGCGGCTCCTGCCAGGACACAGGAGGTGGGGCTAGAGGAGGGGGCAGGGCCTCTTCCCAAGTGCTTGATGGGGCTGAACCTCTATACCCTGCTCCCGTATTCTAACAAGCATCTCAGCGGAGGTATACAGAGGCACAGCCCTGTCTCGTGCTCTTGGGAAGAGGCCCCGCCCCTGCCCCTAGCCCCACCCTTTAGTCCTAAAAGGCCTTTTAAGAGAAGTATAGAGGCTCAGCCCTGTCTCAGGCTCTTGGAAGGAGGCCCCATCCCCTTCTCTAGCTCCGCCTTCTGTGTCCTAACAGACGCCTCAGGAGAGGTATAGATCAGGGGTCCCCAAACTTTTTATGCAGAGGGCCAGTCCACAATCCTTCAAACTGTTGAGGGGCCAAATTATCATTTGAAAAAAAAAAATACAAACAAATTCCGATGTACACTACACATGTCTTATTTGTAGTGCAAAAACAACAACAAGAACAATGAAATAACAATGAAAGAGCAATACAATATTTAAAAATAAAAACAATTTTAACCAACATACATTTATCAGGATTTCAATGGGAAGTGTGGGCCTGCTTATGGCCAATGAGATAGTCAAGTTAATTAGGATTGTTGTTGTGTGCCTTCAAGTCATTTCAGACTTTGGGCGAGCCTAAGTCTAAAATGTATTTATTTATTTACTATATTGATTTACTACATTTGTATCCCACCCTTCTCACCCCAAAGGGGACTCAGAGTGGCTTACAAATTATATGTACATACAATATGTTATATTATTAGCATAGCACACTATTAGCATTATATATTACTATATTGAACTATACCACTATACTGTAATATTATTAGTAATATATAATATATAATTAATACTATTATATGGTATTATTATTATTAGTGTTATATTGTATTACATTATAATATTATTATCAATATTATATGTATATACAATATATTATATTATAAAACTGAGGGCGGGGGCCAGGTAAATGACCTTGGAGGGCCGCATCCGGCCCCCGGGCCTTAGTTTGGGGACCCCTGGTATAGATTCTCAGCCCTGTCTTGGGCTCTTGGGAAGAAGCCACGCCCACTCCTCTAGCTCCACCTCCTGTGTCCTAACAGGTCCCTCAGGTGCTCAGCCCTGTCTCCGGCACTTGGAAAGAGGCCCCGCCCCTCCCCTGGCCCCGTCCCATCTCCTCATAGGTGCCATCACCACCCCACTGGATCGCTGCAGTGCCCACCAGGGGGCGGTAGCGCCCACTTTGGGAATCACTGATTTAGACAGTCATTCAGAATAGCAAGCCAGCATGTGATTGGCTGAAAACTGGCTGGGCTAGGATCCAGGCTCCTGTTAGTTGTGTGCAGCAGCTTCTGTGATTTGTTCTCCTGATGCCAGGAAATTTGAGGAGCTGTCATTTGCTGGTTTGAGGTCTGGGTTTGTTGGGAGGTCTACCTCCTGTGGGGGTGTGAAAACCAGGAGTGTTGTGTGGCAATATGAAAAGAGTCTTAATTGACTCAATGGCTTAGTCCAGATGAACACAAAGGGATAGTCTGGTAAAGACAATAAGGACATTACAGGTGATCAACAGTTCAATAGGCTAAGCTTTGCCCACAATGTATGCGCTGATGCCTACCAGCAGATAGTCTAGATGGCATCAATGCAAGCTGGAACCTCTCTCCCCCCATACACAACAACTGCAGGAAGTTTCTCAATTAAATAAGACTTTATCAATAGAAAGAAGTTTCCGTTCATGAGTACAGAAGAGACTGCATCAATGGGACCGGGGTGTGCTTGGAGTGTATGCATACATTAAACGGCTTTTCCCGATCCCCTGATCCATTGTGAGAGGATTAGTTAGACTAAGTACACATGTTCAGGGTTAGATAGTTTTCCAAAGGTGATTTGATTAACACAGCCTTGGGGAGGAAGGCGACACACCCCATTTGGTTTTATTGAAATAGCGAAACATAATGGAGACAATCTACCGGCATTGCAAGATTATCTGGAAAATATATTCAATATAAATTCATTCATAATTATTTAGAATTTATTTCTTAGGGGGTTTGCTATCTTGATAACACTCGTCCAACACACAAGTCACAACACCACACTGCAATTCCTGCACCGACTCATACTGTTCCGTGTCACATTGGATCCATCAGCACTCGTGGTAAAGACTTGTTTTTGCAGATAGCTCAGAATGAATAGTAAATGGGCCAAAACATACCCAGGTGGCTACTGAGCAGGCAATGGATTCAGAGAAAGGACTGGACCCTGCAGTGAAGTGATGGCACATCCATGATCTTTATCCTCCAAACCACATCAAAAGGCAAGTGTCCCAAACTATGGATTTTTTCCTGCTAGAATTTTCTTCCCAAATATTATCATTATTTCCCAAATGTTGGTTCCGAAAAGCAAACATGAATATCAGTATCACTTACAAATACACATTTTGAAAATATGGGTTTCTGGATTATATGTTGTCTGGCATTGCTTCTGTTATTTGTTTAAAAAATGTAATATATAGAGGAAATGTGGGGTAATAGTTTCAAAGTGTTGTTCTTTATTTTCTGTCTTGATTTTAGAGTTTTTAAAATACTGGTAGCCAGACATTCCACAGATATATAAACCCCACTTACCTAGTTTGCAACAGACTTCACAACCTCTGAGGATGCCTGACATAGATGTAGGCGAAACATCAGGAGAGAATGCTTCTGGAACATGACCATACAGCCCAGAAAACTCACAGCAACCCAGTGATTCCGGCCATAAAAGCCTTTGACAACACAGTCCTCTCACTGTTCTTCTGTTAGGAGCACATGTCTTACCTGTCACCTTGCAGAATCACTGTTGTATTTTTTGCATAAGTGATCTTGGTCTTTGAAATCAGAACAGGAAAACTTGTGGTAAGGACCTGCAGGGAGGTGAATGGTATAAGACATAATAAAGGGGAGGCTACCATAACTCATCAGGATGTGCACAGTTCGATACTGATTGCTTTGCCTTAATATTGGAAAGTTATTTCCCCAAATATAAGTAATTCCTGTTTCTCCAAGATACAGTTTTATGTTGATCATACATTTGTTGGTGGATATTGTATTGAAACAATGAAGTAGTCATTCAGATACTTTTAACAAGCCCAACACCCAATCTTTCAGTTGTTTACATATATGTGTGTGTGTGTGTGTGTGTGTGTGTGTGTGTGTGTGTGATGGAATCCTGGCGCTGAGCAAAACAACAAAATTAAACACCCCCCAACCTCGAAATTTCACAACACAATCCATCATCCCCACTGCCCCTCGCCTTCCCTTCGCTGCTTTTGGGGCCCCCAGCTTTCCTACCTCTGGTTCTAAATACATGATATAAGAATAATATAAGAATATACATATAATATGTAATAATTCCTCTGGTCTAATAAGAATACAGAACAATATAATCTCTAAAATCAGGACACTAAATAACACTCAGAAGACAAGGGAATTCGAGACAGGAAAATATCAAGTCCAGCTGACACCTCCCAACAAAGGATTCCCTCAGCCAGGCTTGGGAGCAGCAAGCCCATTCAATACTAAGTTAACTAATACCAACATTCATACCTCCTGCACTGACACTATTCACTGCTCTTCAACCTACCCAACCAAGATTTCCCCTACATGGAACACCCTCAGGTACAATATCATCTCTACAATAACACTCAGAAAACAAGGGAATTCCAGACAGGAAAACATCAAGTCCAGCTGACACCTCCCAACAAAGGATTCCCTCAGCCAGGAAACAGCCAGGCTTGGGAGCAGCAAACCCATTCAATACTAATCAAGTTAACTAATACCAACATTCATACCTCCTCCACTGAGACTATTCACTGCTCTTCAACCTGCCCAACCAAGATTTCCCCTACATGGAACACCCTCAGGTTTGGAAACCATCAGGCCACTCTGTCCCATTCAACCAGCCCAATGAAGGAGGCCCCTATATAGAAAGCGGCCAGACTTTGAAACAGCGAAGCTATTCAGTACAATTCCAATGGACCACAGCAACGCGTGGCAGGGCACAGCTAGTAACACATAAAACCTTGTTGAAGGATCATTTTATGGGAATTTGAAACATAACTTCCATAAATGCCCACAAGGATACAAACCTCTTTGTCACATTTACCGGTCCTATTATATAACCCATTGCCATACTGTTTCCTAAACTGGTTTATGTTTAGAACAGCATTTTTATAACATACTCCATGAGTGCTTTAAAGTTACCATTTGGTATTCAGAGTGATTAATGGCACCATATTGTATTTCAATTACTACAAGATAGGCCGTAGTAATAAACAGTGGCAATAATATTCACATTAAGCCAATAAAAAGCATCTGCAATGTGTAGTGTGTAAGAACTGTGATCATACCATAATTTGATGGTGACACACAATGAATTATCCGTATCATTACAGGAAAGTTTTGGAATCAAGTGGTACATTTTGGTGCTGATTGCCTAGTGTGTAAGCCTTATTTTTACTAACTTATTCTCATGTGTTGCAGAGACGTTTTATGTAGAAGCCTCTGCTATACACAAAATAAAAAAAACATGAATACGTTACACCAGAGTTTCTTAAACTTTCTCCTCTTGGGTTTCTTGACAGAGGAAAAAATGATTAAAAAATGACAACATGGGGCAGAAGCAGTCACATAATGGTTGCAGGTGCAGGCCAAGTTTAGCACCTGGCAGAAACCACTATCCTTTTTTAAATCATATTTAGTGGTAATTGAGTCCCTTGACAGGAGAAAAGTGGGATATAATAAATGAAATTAACAAATAAATGGCTACATTCTTTGCTGCAATGATTTCATCACAGCAGGGAGTTGTGTAGTTCAGCTTTCCTCCAGTTGTAGCAGAAACATTGGCTCTGGAAGTATCATGACTCAGTTTCTGAGGTTTTGGGTGGAATTTGCTGACCTGCAAGATAAATAAAAACATGTTTTTCATTCCTTCTGCATACACGGCTGTCAAATTGTTCTCCCCAGTCATTTCGGCTCCCCTTTTTTTCTTCTACATTTAACTTGTACCTGGTCCCCACCTTGGGCCGTGGCACTGTCAGACCTGACTTCAATAATGGAATCCTGTTGTCATTGTCATGTTGATGCTGTAGGATCTTGGTCATTATTGTTTTAGAATGCCACAGATCAAGGGCTTACTTACTGAACTCAGCGGGACTTGCTTCTGTGTAGGCAAGTATAGCTCCACTCTAACTTCCAGTTGCATCGAGATAAGAGATTAAAATCCCAACCTAAACCATTAAAATGTCTCCCCGCTCCAAAAGAAACCCATCCACTTCCACCCAAATAGAGAGAAATATACGAGGTTTATCCAGAAAGTAGATTACATTTTGGAATTAAAAATGAACAAAGTATAGGAGAAATCATTTACCGTATGCAGTTGAAAGCCAGACCCAAATACCACTTCTCAACATAGTCCCCATTGAAATCTAGGCACTTCTCATAGCGATAAAAGAGTTTGGAATGTCCTTCCCCACCAAACTTTGCCGCTTGGCTTGTGTCCCTTCCCGCAACTGCACATGTGCATGTGCTCAACTTTCCCCCACGCTTGTCCTGGATCGCTCTTCTAAGGTTTTGAAAGAAGCACACCTTTCCTGTCCCAAAAAACGGTTGCCATAACCTTCCTTGCAAGCATTTGCAAAACAGAAGAGTGATCCAGGACGAGCGTGGGGGAAAGTTGAGCACATGCACATGTGCAGCTGCGGGAAGGACGCAAGCCAAGCGGCAAAGTTTAGTGGGTTAGGACTTTCCAAACTCTTTTATCGCTATGAGAAGTGCCTAGATTTCAATGGGGACTATGTTGAGAAGTGGTATTTGGGTCTGGCTTTCAACTGCATATGGTAAATGTTTTCTCCTATACTTTGTTCAGGGCCCCTGGTGGCGGCGCAGTGTGTTAAAGCGCTGAGCTGCTGAACTTGCAGACCGAAAGGTCCCAGGTTCAAATCCCGGGAGCGGAATGAACGCCCGCTGTGAGCCCCAGCTCCTGCCAACCTAGCAGTTCGAAAACATGCAAATGTGAGGAGATCAATAGGTACCACTCTGGCGGGAAGGTAAGGGCGCTCCATGCACTCATGCTGGCCACGTGACCTTGGAGGTGTCTACGGACAACGCCGGCTCTTTGGCTTAGAAATGGAGATGAGCACCAACCCCCAGAGTCAGTCACGACTGGACTTAACGTCAGGGGAAAACCTTTACCTTTACTATACTTTGTTCATTTTAATTCCAAAACGTAATCTACTTTCTGGATAGCCCTCATAGTAAGAAACTCTTACATGTAAAACAGGAAGGATGGATGAGGAGGGATACAACATCCTTTAACCTGATCAGATCCGGCATAGTGTCTGTGAATACTTATGCCATAATAAACATGTTAGCCTTTAAGAGCCTGCTTTTTCTGATGTTGTTGCAGCTTCCAAGGAAATTAAATTAGATATAGACTTCTTCACAACACAGACATTTTTGTAAATTTCTCTGTAGCCTTTGAGGTTTTAAATACATGTTGGATGCAAAAACATCAAAATGGAAAACAATCTTTTTCTTTCTGACAAAGCAACTTTTAAAAAGGGGTTTTAGAGTGGGGGATCAATGGGTTGACTTTGTGATTTACATAATTAGGGAAGATTTGCATAATATGCAAAGTAAGCTGTGTAGCTTTGGGGGATTAGAATAAAGCAATGGCAGCTCGGCACAAATGCCACTCCTTAGGTGGCACATATCTTGTGCATCTCCATGGAGCCCACTAACCCACTCCTCTAAGTAGGAGTCTCACATTAAGCCTGTTTTAAAGTAGAAAATAAGTTTGGACATCTTTTGTCTAGCACCTTTTATTCCTGTGTTCTCTGGAGATTTGAAGCCTAACAACAAAGAACCAAGTAAAAATCTCTTTTTAAGAAGAACCTCTCTCTTCAGCTGTATAAGAATACCCCTCAATTGTAATGGAAATTTGAAAAATCTGGATTATCTGAGTATAGGCTGAGCAGTCACCCTTTACTTCCAGATCCAGGAAGTCTGGCCTGATGTCGATCAAGGTGAAACAGGCAACATTCCACAGCCATCATGAAAACATTTGCTGGTACTTAACTCAGAGACAAATGAAGATACAAGCCTTTGCAAAGAAAATGCTATGTGTCGGCTTGCATGCCTGAGCAAGGCCTATCAGGAACAAGACTAGAAAAATTGGATTTTTAAAATGCCCCAAGTTTTTGAAGATAAAGCTAGGTTTTCTTCCCTGTACTTCCTGTGACTCATTCTGTTATCAACAACAAGGAAGAATCAACCTGGCATAAAGTGAATGACAGTCCAAGATCAAGCCCTTTTGCTGCATTTCTATCTAGATCCAGGTGCACTGATAGCAAACATCCAATTTCCTCAGGTTACCCAGCTGTGCTGGCCCATGTTGCCCACAGAACAGACACACCACACAGTTGTAGTACGGGAGAGAGTGTTAACCTGTTAACGGGCATTTCTCCCTGTGCTTCTCCTTTCATGCCGAGGTGAATAGCTCCCATGTGAACACGTCCAAAATGACCTAATTTGTGTTCTACAGCTTCCCTGATTTAGAGGGTAGTTTGGTTTATGGAAGGTGGATGAAATGAAAAAATGTTATTGTTCTATAATCATTCCTGCAGGAGCTTTATACACCCGAAGAATGTACAGGGGATTCATATTGATTTTTGAAAGTGGAGATAAAATTAAGAGAAGAAATGCATTCCTATAGAAAACTGAGACATGAAGGGAGTGTATCATATTATCTACTTTCAGTTGATTTTGGGGAGGTTTTTTCCCATCTTTGACATCAACCTTAGCTGTATCCTATTATTATGACCTGACTATCTGAAAAGCAACAGTAAACCAGTGGTTTTTAACCTTCCTAATGCCGTGACCCCTTAATACAGTTCCTCATGTTGTGGTGAACCCCCCCCCCCCCCCAACCATACAATTATTTTGTTGCTACTTCATAACTGTCTTTTTGCTACGGTTATGAATTGTAATGTAAATACCTGATATGCAGGATATATTTTCATTCACGGGACCAAATTTGGCACAAATACCCAATACGCTCAAATTTTAATACTGGTGGGGTTGGGGGGATCGATTTTGCCATTTGGGAGTTGTAGTTGCTGGGATTTAAGTTCACCTACAATCAAAGCGCATTTTGAACTCCACTAACGATGGAACTGAACCAAACTTGGCACACAGAACTCCCATGACCAACAGGAAAAACTGGAAGGGTTTGGTGGCATTGATCTTGAGTTTTGGAGTTGCAGTTCACCTACATCCAGAGAGCACTGTGGACTCAAACAATGATGGATCTGGACCAATCTTGGCACAAATAATGTGCCTGGTGGAGTTTGGGGAAAATAGATTTTGACATTTGGGAGTTGTAGTTGCTGGGATGTATAGCTCACCTACAATCAAAGTGCATTCTGAACTCCACCAACGATGGAATTGAACCAAACTTGGCACACAGAACTCCCATGACCAATAGAAAATACTGGAAGGGTTTGGTGGGCATTGACCTTAAGTTGTAGTTCACATGCATCCAGAGAGCTCTGTGGACTCAAACAATGATGGATCTGGACCAGTCTTGGCACAAATACTCAATGTGCCAAAATGTGAACACTGGTGGAGTTTGCGGAAAACAGACCTTGACATTTGGGAGTTGTAGTTGCTGGGATTTATTTATTTATTTATTTGCAGTATTTATATTCTGCCCTTCTCACCTCGAAGGGGACTCAGGGCGGATCACAGTGTACACATATAAGGCAAACATTCAATGCCATATAACATAGAACAGAGACAGACGCAAAGGCAATTTAAACCTTCTCCAGCTTCCAGCTTCCTGAGGGTATGCTTGATTCCGGCCACAGGGGGAACAGCTGCTTCATCATCCACTGTAACGGCCAGTTCCTCATTCCAATGGCGGCTGGATAATTTTTTTATGTTGTCGTAAATTAGCCTCCCCACATATAAGTGGCACTTAAATTTCCTACTTGATAGATGCAACTATCTTTTGGGTTGCTTAGATCAGCAACGAGCAGGGGCTATATTTTATTTTTAATTGTCGGGTGCTCCCCCTGACATGGGCTGGCCTAGAACTCATGACTTCTTGGTCAGAGTGATTTATTGCAGCTGGCTGCTAACCACCCTGCACCACAGTCCATCTACAAAGAGCCCCTTGAACCCCACCAATGAGAAAATTGGGCCAAAGAACAGGCGGAGAGATCTTCAGCTTTCTCTGCCAAAGAGGGTCACCTAAGACCATCAGAAATATGTTTTTTTCTGATGGTCTTAGGTGACCCCTCTGAACTCCCCTGGTGACCCCTGTAGGAGTCCCGACCCCCAGGTTCAGAAATGCTGCTGTAAACTGTTCAGGTCTGTATCTAATGCATCAAAGGGGATTTTAAAAGCCTCCTGTTTTCTTATTTTCCTGTTTAACCTCTAGAATCTTAGCTGTAATAATTCTTAAACTACAAGATTATTAACAACAATACTATTTTTTTTACTTTTCTTCCAGCCCCATGAATCCTAACATACCCTGTTTCCCCTAAAATAAGACATCCTCAGAAAATAAGACCTAGTAGAAGTTTTGCTGAACTGCTAAATATAAGGCCTCCCTCGAAAGTAAGACCTAGCAAAGTTTTTGTTTGGAAGCATGTCTGCTGAACAGAACACTAGAGCATGCGGGATTGGCAAATGTATGTACTATAGAGTGTTGTACATGGAAATATTGGTAGTAACAAGAAATTCTTGAGAGGAGTCACAGTTTGTCTGGTTCTGCTGGTTTGTGATGACAACTACTGTACAGTATATAATAAATGTTCATTTTTTTTTGTTCAACAATAAATGTGAATTCTTCATGGAAAAATAAGACATCCCCTGAAAATAAGACCTAGAGCATCTTTGGGAGCAAAAATTAATATAAGACACTGTCTTATTTTCGGGGAAACACGGTAGCACAAGAGCTATGTTCTGTTTTCTAATCTGTTACAACATTCCCAATGAATTATGGCAGGTCTCCCCTTTTGTTCTTACAAAGCCGCCTCACTTAGAATTGCAGTCGGGAACTGAAGAGTGCAATTTGGACAACATCCCCCCCCCCAAAAAAAGCCTGGCAAAATGTTAAGCATTTGCCACAATTTTCAATTTCCGTATACAAAAACAAGCTTCTGGTTTTATAGCCATAAAAGCAAAATGTAGCTTGCTAGTTAGGTAGGACTGTTCCTTATCAATCCCTTTACCTTAGAAATTAGATTGACGACAAACCTTGAAACAAAATATGTAACATGCAGAGGTGAGAGGAAACGTATGTTTCAAAGAAACCTGGCCTCTAAATATATGATACATGTATTATCTAATTTAATTCTAAAGAGGGTTTAGGACATTTTAGACAGTGGAGAATGTTTTGGACAAGCTGGAATGTCTGAAGAGTAATATTGTGCCAAATCCAGGAGTATCTGAGCCAACATGGAGAAACTGAGGTGCTCAATATTAAAGGACATAATTGTTATCAGAAACCTGCAGAATGGAGAAAAGCAGTGAGATATCATTGTAGGTATTTTCTTTTCTTTTCATCGGTTGCCTTGGCTAAGAGCACAAAAGAAGTTCTAATGTGGGTTTTTTTTTTATTATGATCTGCTTTGCAAAGTGCTTCAGCATTTTTTGGCTGACTTGGTGATGACGTGAAAGCAGAGAGTTTAAGAATCACTACTTTGTGCTACGTATATGTTTTCAGACTTCTCTCATTGGATTTGGGTTTTTATTATATAATAGCCATTCAAGAAGCATTTATTTTAAAATAAAATAAATCTTGCTTCTAACGGAAGAAGCAACAACTAATATTAGAACAGATCTCTCTTCTTTCCTAGAGGTAAAAACTAGTAGTGGCTGTCACTCAGGGTAATTTTGTTGCCATATCCATCTGTCAATGGATGTTTACTTAGGATACAGCACTTTGAGTGCCACAGAAATCTGTGAACATAATGGACATCTTTTACCAATCAAACCATCTTGCTGTTATTTCTCAGTGCTCTTTCATATCATATTTCCAGAGATATATGGATATGTGCCTTCAGGTTGCTTATCAATTTATGGCAAGTGGCAACACTATAAATTTCATAGAGTTTTCTTAGGCAAGGAATAAGCAAGATGGCTTTCCAGTTCTTTCTTCTAAATTACAGATCACAACACCTAATATTTGTTGGTGGTCTCTCATCCAAGTACTAACCAGGTCTGAATCTGCCAAAATCAGACAGGATCTGGTGCCTTTACATTATTTAGGAATTTGTTTCCAAATATGCCATTAAAAAAAATAATCTACATAAGAAGTCACCATCTAATAAGTCAGGCCATCTAGCCTAATACCAATAGGGCCCTGGTTTGAGCTCATGGTCTTTCATCTAAGGATTAAACAAACAAAACACTGCTTAACATCTGATATAGCGTCCTGCATTAAAACAAAAATAACTTCTTTCTTTCTAAAGTTTCAGGTTTGGCCAAACCTACTGTCTGCATTCTTGTAATCCTGCCACCCTTTCTGCATAAAACCAGTTTTGTTTGTTATGCAGACAAACAAGTGAGATCAACCTGATTATTTAGACAACCTGAAGAAAAGAACAGGAGAAAAAAAGAGCAGGAAGTGCTTCACTGGTAACATCAAGCAATTACTGTTATGCCTGAAATGCCCATCACAGATCAAACACAGTGATGAATGGTCTGTCACATAAAATCCAATACTCTTCTATGGAAGCATTTCACACTTCCAGGTTTGATGCATGACATACTAATAACTGTCTGAACCAAGCTGAGCCAAATCTTAAGGAGACCACTGATCCTGGCAGGAAAATTTACCCAGGCTCATATACTTTGTGAAAGGCTAATTCTTAGATCAGAGCCCTAAAAACAGATAAACTGTCCCAGCCCTGCAATTTGAAACCTCTGGATGCGAGAATAGTTCTGTTAACTTCAGTCAGACTAATCCATGGAAGGGCCATTATTACCTTTTGCTTTACAGCACTCATTTGCTCCGAACCTGAAGCTCAGCATTTTAAAAAAAGTAATGTTTAATGGGGCAAAACATTCTGGTGAAAGAACAAAACCTCAAGTTCCTCCAAGGAGTCCAAATGTACTCTGGTGGCACTTTGCACCAGTAAAACGTTCTAATAACTACAACCAATTCCAGAAGTCATTGACATGTTGAAACTGAAGCTTTCACTTGTACAATCGTTCTTTACTAGTCTAAATGGTGTTTTTTAAAAGTAAAGGTTTTCCCCTGACATTAAGTCCAGTTGTGTCCGACTCTGGGGGTTGGTGCTCATCTCCATTTCTAAGCTGAAGAGCCAGCATTGTCCATACACGTCTCCGAAGTCATGTGGCTGGCATGACTGCATGGACGCCATTACCTTCCAGCCGAAGCAGTACCTATTGATCTACTCACATTTGCATGTTTTCAAACTGCTAGATTGGAAGAAGCTGGGGCTAACTGCAGGAGCTCACCCAGCTCCCTGGACTTGAATCGCTAACCTTTCAGTCAGTAAATTCAGCAGCTCAGTGGGTTAATCCGCTGCACCACCATGTACAAAAACAACACTGTGAGGATTGACTCTTACATAACAGAATTGTACAGTCTTGTATGTGTCAGAAGTAGGTGAGGAAAAAGTGGGTCAAAATTGAGTGTTAATTCCATCTGGATCAATTTACATTTTCCTTTGGGAAATTTTGTAGAGCAACAGTTTGGAGAAAAGGACTATAAAATAGGTTGCAGTCATGTAGCAAGAAGGATGAGAGCTGAAACATGTTTCTTGTCATGATGTTGTGTAGTCAACTGTTGGTAGAAATTGAATCCTCTCTCTTTGTAAATGTCCATTTATTTTCAAAAGTTCGTAACTCCTTACACTTGTAAAAATTAGGCATGAAAATATATTGGAACTCTAGTGCTAAGAGAACATGTTGGCTGCAAAGAAATAAACTCTGCTTTCTGTAGATGTGTGCAAGGACAGAAAGTTTAAGAAAGTGGTAAAAGCATATTTAAAGTGAAATACCCTAGAGATAGACATTCAATTAAATAGCAGTCGGTTGAAATATGAGCCTGTAAGGATTTCTGTGGCCTAGAAAACTAGGTTTCACACCAGGAATTTTTCGCTCCTGCTTAATAATGAGATGGTAAAATTCAGGCTCACACTAGTAATACTTGCTTAACACTGTTTCTTCTTTTTCTGGTTGTTACACTATATGGCAAATTGCTTATATCAAAAAGAGTTTTCAGAAAGCGCTTTGGAAAACTTGACCCAGAACAGCAACTTGCACTTCACTAACATACTAAAAATCAGTTTTAGAGGAAAAAAGAGATGGTAGTTGACCTCGATAAAAGTCATTTACGGACGGGTGGGGAAACATTTAAAGTTTGACAGAGAGGTGAGAGGTTGGGGAGGAAGCTATCAAAACATCAAGGAAATTAGGGGGACTTCAAAGGCTTGTGAGCAGGTGGGGGGCGTTGATTCACAGAAAGGAAACTGTGCCTTTTATTGCATTGTATTGTTTATTGAGATTCTAGTTGTCAGTTCAAATCAAATCCAAACAGGTGAAACATTCTCTCTGGAAATAAAGAAAGACACCTAGTCAAAGTAAGTAATACATTTATAAGGCCTGATTCCCATATCTTTTCACCGCATTATGAAAACAGTAGTCATTTCCTGCAACTTGTAAAATCATCCCAGGATACTCTTTTCCAAATAATCCCTGTGATGTTCCACCTCAGGAGAATCTTGAAACGAATTACAATGCAAAATCCAGAGAAAACCTAGCAGTGAATGAGTCACTGGTCTTATCAAAACTCTATTGACTTATTTGAAATTCCTTACATGTTTTGCCTGAGGGGAAGACCTTCAAATTCAAATTTTGCCAATTGTAAGCTGTAGCAGAGCATGGCATTTGGCTATTCAGAAACTGCATATCGGTAAAAATCTGCCCCAGAAAATCATAGGTCTGTGGAAGGAAATAGAACCAAAGCATAAAGTGTTTTTGCAGTGTTTTAGTATGCAGCTGGCTGCTTTAGATATAAAGTTCTAAGCTATTTTATCTATACTGGTGCCTCACAAACAGGGCCGGTTGTTACTAGGCGGCCGCGGACGCGGCCGCCTTGGGCGCTGGCTGCTAGGGGCGCCATTCGGGCCTGACTTCCTGGTCGCGGCCGGCGATCGCCCGGGCGGTCGCCGGCCGCGACCAGGAAGTCAGGCCCGAATGGCCTAGCTGTGCTGTGCGCGTGCGCACAGCACAGCTAGGCCATTTTGCCCTTAGTAACAAACTAAGGGCAAAAATGGCTTCTCTGGCTGTGCGCATGCGCACAGCCAGAGAAGCCATTTTTGCCCTTAGTTTGTTACTAAGGGCAAAATGGCCACGCTGGGCGGGGGCGGGGCCAACTGTGGCCCCGCCCCCCTCACTAATCGCCCTGGCCCCGCCTCCCACGCAGCGTGGGAGGCGGGGCCAGGGCACGCTGGGCGGGGCCAGGGCGCGGGTGGCGGGGGCGCTTTTCAGCACCCCCGCTTCCCATTAAAAAATATCTCCGGCCGGCCCTGCTCACAAAATTAATCCCTAGGCAGCATGGGGCTGATAGGGGATGCCATCCAATGCATCTGGGGGTCACCAGGATGAGGTTTACTGCTATATAATGGTTGTACATTTTGGGTCCCTTCCTTAATCTTCCTATGGATGCTACCATCCTTTGAAAGGATGTTTTTAAATTTCATTTTCTGCAGTTCAAAAACATGGTGTGAAGGCATTCTTAGTATGTGGTCTACACTTGAGGAACTCTGTCATACTTTGGAACAGAGCAGAGCTTCTTGACCTTGTGATCCCTTTCTGCCTGAGAAATTTTTACATGACCAAAGGTATATAGGCATATAAAATAGGCATAACAATCAAGCATTTCCTGAAAGTAAGCCAGCATTTGCAATGCTTGCTGAACAGGCATATTTTCCTTTTTGTGGAGTACAACTGAAGCATTTTCTGCAGACACTGTAAACACGGTATGCTGTTGCAAACAGATTTTTGTAAATGGATGGCATTCAGAAACCTTTTACTGTTGCCATTTTGTGTGACCCCAACATTCAGCAAAGGGGACCCCATTTGAGATCAGGACCTGCAGTTTAAGAAGCATGTGGCCCTAGATCAGTGGTTCTCAACCTATGGGTCCCGGATGTTTTGGCCTTCAACTCCCAGAAATCCCAACAGCTGGAAAACTGGCTGGGATTTATGTAGGCCAAAACATCCGGGGACCCACAGGTTGAGTACCACTGCCGAAATCTCATCAGCCTTAGCCAACATAGTCAATGTAAGGGGCTACGATAAATGTAGTCCAAAAAGATTTGGAGGGCTACTGTTTATCATTGCTCTAAATTCACAAAGTGAAAAATACATTGCTCAGTGAAAGAACCTGTTGGGAAAACTTCATGTCATAGGTCTTGAAAATGGCGCATAGAATAATGTATCTTTAGCATTTTGTATATGTCTGTGTCTTCAAGATTTATGACAACCCTATACATTTCATAAGATTTTCATAGACAAGGGGGTGGTTTTTCCAGTTCCTTTCCCTGAAATAAAGCCTACAGCACCTTGGTGTGTGCCCTCACATTATTTCCAACTTATGGCAAGCCTATCACGAGTAATCTGGGACTACAGTTAACTCTATTCTTAATAGTTTCCTTCTTTCTCAATAAAATTCGTAAGACATACTTCAAAGTAAATGTACTTTGGACTGGGCTGCTGGGAATCACCAGATGAGCCTTGAGATCCCTTTCAGTTTCAGCACTCTGAAAGGCTGCTTTCACAGAATGGAAATTCAGTTTTAATGAAATCAGCCTGTTTGAAGTCACCAGGAAGTTCTACAGTAAACTGAAGTGCATTGCATTTCTAATGGAAAAAGTGCCATTTTAATCTTGAATTTCCACCAAAATTTCAGAAACATAGTGAGCTTTTGGAGCCTGTAGGACCCTTTTCAGATTGGATTAATAAGATGTAGGGGGTAAGGGAATCAAAAGAAAGATGCCCAATCTCCGGTCAGATGCTCTGTTGGTCATTAGGGGTCTGCTGATCATTAGCCCCCAGTGGCGCAATGGGTTAAACCCTTGTAGGACTGCTGACCGAAAGGTCGGTGGTTCAAATCTGGGTAGTGGGGTGAGCTCCTGTCTGTCAGCTCTAGCTCCCCATGCGGGGACATGAGAGAAGCCTCCCAAAGGATAGTAAAACATCAAAACATTTGGGCATCCCTGGGCAACGTCTTTGCAGACAGCCAATTCTCTCACACCAGAAGCGACCTGCGGTTTCTCAAGTCCCGCCTGACATAAAAAAAAAATAGAGGTGTACATTTCAGTTACACCCCATTCTGTTTTCGGTATCCGGATTTTGATGGACCCCCAGATCCATTTTTCAAGAGCCTCCCAAATTCGGTAGGGAAAAAAATCCATTTTTTGATCAGCCAATCAAAAGACACTGGAAGATCTAGCCAATTGGCGGCAATGGGGAATTTATGGGGCTCCCCTTTCCATCATCAGACTTAAGAAACCACCCTTTCTGGGATCCTTTCTCATATCTTTCAAACCTGGATTAAAGGCATCAGATTTAAGAAACCACCCTTCTGGGATCTTTACCCTCAACACCCTTTTAATGTAGCTGAGTTAAGGGAGGCACCCTTTTTAAACATATTTCAGTGGGAGCCACACCACCTGAAGGAGCATTAGTAATTCTCATACATACACACACACACACACACACACTCACACACACACACACACACACACACAACCTCCTCATTTTATGGTGGCTTTAGAAATGGTGGAGTCTCCGGTGGCTCAGTGTGTTAAATTGCTGAGCTGCTGAACTTGCAGACCGAAAGGTCCCAGGTTCAAATCCGGGGAGCGGAGTGAGCACCTGCTGTTAGCTCCAGCTTCTGCCAACCTAGCAGTTCGAAAACATGCAAATGTGAGTAGATCAATAGGTACCGCTCTGGCGGGAAGGTAACGGCGTTCCATGCAGTCATGCCGGCCACATGACCGTGGAGGTGTCTATGGACAACGCCGGCTCTTCGGCTTAGAAATGCAGATGAGCACTAACCCCCAGAGTCGGTCATGACTGGACTTAATGTCAGGGGAAACCTTTACCTACTTAGAAATGGCAAGATATGTTCTCTACCCCACAATTGAAACTTGCTCCATGTGAAGGGCGCCATAGGTGGCAATTTCCTAAGTGTGTAGAAAGTAAACTGCTTATTTATTGCTATTTGAGTCAAATAAGCAAGCCAAGCTATGCAGAGGTTCAAGCAGCACTGAGAATTTAGATCACTGATCCGTTTCTCTCAAAAGCTCGCAACAGAAAAATGGAAGCTCAGCTTGGCTAAAAGACACGTCATGGCTTTCTTCTGTTCTGATTGGTTCAACAGGCAGGGCTCACGGGGAAATCCCATGCAGGAGCCCGGCTGCCTCTCCGTGCTCCACGTGTAGCCAAAAGAAAGAGAAAGCAGTCATTTTCAGCAGCCACGTGGTCTGTGGTGGCTGGAAAAAAAATGATGGCGGAGTTTGTGCCTTTACGGCTCGCTAAAACCGCCAGAGCCCATTTTGAAAAATGGATCCATGCACAACCCTAGTGGTCATCCATTTCCCATGAATAGAATAGATACAACATTTTCTGGGGGTAACTCTTCCCCCAGAAGACAGCCAGAAAAATAAAATAAAAACATGGGACAAGCTATAATACGAGAGTTCTCTCTTGGCATTGTAAAGATATACTGGCCCCTGTATTGGTTTCAAAGAGGAATATAGAAAAATATGACAGTCTTTATATTACCGTGTTTCCCCAAAAATAAGACAGTGTCTTATATTAATTTTTGCTCCCAAAGATGTGCCATGTCTTATTTTCAGGGGATGGCTTATTTTTCCATGAAGAAGAATTCACATTTATTGTTGAACAAAAAAAAATGAACATTATATACTGTACACTAGTTGTCATCACAAACCAGCATAACCGGACAAATTGTGACTCCTCTCAAGAATTTCTTGTTACTACCATGTACAACAATCTATGGTACGTACATTTACCAATCCTGCATGCTCCGGTGTTCTGTTGGCGGGCATGCTTCCAAACAAAAACTTTGCTAGGTCTTACTTTCGGGGGAGGCCTTATATTGAGCAATTCAGCAAAACCTCTACTAGGTCTTATTTTCTAGGGATGTCTTATTTTTGGGGAAACAGGGTAACAGATGTACACAGTACTCTAAATGAAAAGTGAAAATCATGTGCCCCTCCAGATGTTTTCAGATTGCAGCTCTCATCAGCCCTAACTAGCATGTGTGAAAACATGACAGCAAATGGGTTGGGAAATACATGTGGTTATGGCTGGACAGATGAGAAGAGCTGGCCAGTCACACATTGATTCAAAGCAACCAATTTTTTGACTGGATGCTTAAATTTACCTAGAATAGAAAATGACAATTTGGTTTTCATGGCTTTTGAGTATTCATGTGGTCCTTCATTTGACCAAGCAACTTGGTCTACTGATGCCATTGTTAATTACTATCCAATTGATTTCAGTATATACTAACTCTATATATGAGAGATCACTCTACGCTTTGGGTACCAGCAGCCTGGTCAACTCAGGGACATGGCATTCTTGATTGAGTTGATATTGGTGGAGCCCTCTTCTTTTCCTAGGTAAAGGTAAAGGTTTTCCCCTGACATTAAATCTGGCTCTGGACATTGGTGCTCCATTTCTAAGCCAATGAGCCCGTATTGTCTGTAGACACCCCCAAGGTCATGTGGCCGGCATGACTGCATGGAACTACGTTACCTTCCCGCCGCAGCGGTACCTATTGATCTACTCACCTTTGCATGTTTTCGAACTGCTAGGTTGGCAGAAGCTGAGGCTAACAGCGGGAGCTCACCCCACTTCCCCGAATTCGAACTGCTTACCTTTCAGACAGCAAATTCAGCAGCTCAGCAGTTTGATCTGCTGTGCCACCGGGGGCTTCTTTTCCTACAGACTTCTATTTCACCTAGCATTAACATTTTCCCCAGAACTATCTTATTTAACACCGTATGGATTTTAAAATGTCACAGAATAACTTTTTCTGACCAACCATGAAAAACACTAATTTGTTCTATATTCAAATTGCCTATGAATTGACAATGTTGTATCTCATTGTTTGTTACATTCAAAACTGTCACATAACCTAGTCTACTCAGTTTGGGGTAAATGAAAGACTCTCCATTGCTTCTTCACTGCAAAATAACATGGCATGTTTTCAAATTTCGGATGTATATTTTTAAAGAGTATTTTGCCTATTATGTTGTTGATGCTATGTGATTTCAAGTTGTGGTTTACTTAGCAAGAAGGGACTTGCCTTTGCAATCTTCCTTTGAGGCTGACAGAGTGTGATTTGCTCAAGGTCACCCAATGGACTGAGCAAAGATTTAAACCCTGTTCCCCTAGTCCAGCACAAGTACAAAGATCCATACACACAAAAATTGTGGTCAATGTAATCTCTTGATCATGCTATATCAATCTGTATTTTTAATTATTAAGAAAATTGAGTCTTGTGATTTAACAATTTGGTGATTTCAAACTGTTCAATATCTGAAAAGGACTGGAAAGTATATGGTCTAGAGTTGCATTTAGGATTACTTCAGCATACTTTACTTCTATATAAAATAAAATGTAAATAAGACCATTTACAGAATAAATCTAACACTAATAAAACTAACCCACATTTATATTAGCAAAAATTTAAGCTTCTTGTGCTGGTTAGAATGCAACCAAAGAGGTGTACAGTGACAGTTTTTTGCGCATTTGCCCTAATGTAACAGACTTCTGGCACCAAATATGAAATCACATTATGCAGCCTGCTAAATACAAATAGTTTCCAAAGAAGTATCTGTATTAGTCTGTTGAAGTATATTAAAAGGAGTGATGTAGGGATCTAGCACCTTTAAAATTATTTGATTTTTTATGTTAATATGATATTTCATGGATATCAATTATTTCTTCATATGTAATAAAGAGTGTTATAAACACTCTGTATTACGCACAACAACAATCCTAATTAACTTGACTCTCTCATCAGTCAAAAGCAGTCCCACACTGCCCATTGAAAGACTGGTACATTTATGCTGGTTAAAATTGTTCTTTATTTTATATATTGTATTGTTCTTTTGTGTGTGTTTTGCACTACAAATAAGACATGTGCAGTGTGCATAGGAATATGTTCATGTTTTTTTCAATCTATAGTCTGGCCTCCCAACAAGCTGAGGGACTGTGAACCTGCTCTTGGCTTAAAAAGTTTGAACACCCCTGACTTATGAGGAAGTGCTCCTTGGCCGGCCTGTAAAAGGTGCCTGCCACACTAAGTACAGGCAGTCCTCAAATTATGGACAAGGTAGGTTCTGTAGGTTTGTTCTTGAGTTGAATGTGTATATAAGACAGAACAGGTAAATGTTAAAACTGTAACTCCTGCCATCTACCTATCTATCGCATTGCTGGAATCACTAGGTTGCTGAGAGTTTTCCGGGCTGTGTGGCCATGTTCCAGAGGCACTCTCTCCTGACGTTTCAACCACATCTATGGCAGGCATCCTCAGAGGTTGGAAACTAGGCAAGTGGGGTTTATATATCTATAGAATGCCCAGGGTGGGAGAAAGAACTTGTCTGCTTGAGGCAAGTGTGAATGTTGAAACTGGCCACCTTGATTAGCATTGAATAGTCTTTCAACTTCAAAACCTGGCTGCTTCCTGCCTGGGGGAATCCTTTGTTGGGAGATATTAGCTGGCCCTGATTGTTTTCTGTCTGGAATACTGTTTTCTGAGTGTTGTTCTTTATTTACTGTCCTGATTTTAGAGGTTTTTTTAAAAAAAATACTGGTATCCAGATTTTTTTTTTTCATTTTCACGGTTTCCTCCTTTCTGTTGAAACTGTCCACATGCTTGTGGATTTCAGTGGCTTCTCTGGGCCCTTCAACACACCATACAACCCCGAATATCAAGGCAGAAATTCCAAAAATATCTGCTTTGAACTGGGTTATCTGAGTCCACACTGCCATGTAATACAGTTCAATGCGGAAGGGGTTCAGCTGTGTGGAAGGGGCCCCAGAGTGTGGTGGAGTCTCCATCTCTGGAGGTTTTCAAGCAGAGGCTGGATCTGGATGGTCCTCTCCTAGGAACACGGGCGCGCGCGCTCGTTGACTAGAAAAGCCTGCTCCTTCCCAATGGAGAGCCGCGCGCCTACGGTAGGTGCGCTTCTGCTACACGGGCGCGAGATGCAGCGCGCGCCCCCCAAAGGCTCTGCTGCTGCTGCTCCGTCAGCCAGCCAAGGTCAGCAGCGCGCGGCAGCAGTCCAGCGCGCGCGCCCCCTTGCCTCTCGGGATGAGGCGCAGAGAAGACACCAGCAAGGCTTGTTTTAATGAGGCGTCTTCCCATTCTCTCCGGAACTTTTAAATCGGGAACATATATATTGAATATATATATAAATAGGCGCTCCAATATGAGAGCCAACGTTCAAGACCTGCCTCATTTTCATTTCACGCGCTCCTTTTTGGATATTTGCATGCAGCGGGCTTGGAGAGCCCTTCGCACACTCCTCCTCCCTCGCTTTTCCTTAGTACCACGCGCCCGTCTCTCTTTCCCTTTCCCAAGCCGAGCCGTGCGTCCATGTTTATATAGCCCTCTAAAAATAGCTCCCCTTACACTTCCTTATAAGGCGGCAGCCGGCCAGGGCTTTGAACCAATCCCCGCGGCTCTTCCGTGTTAAACTCCGCCCCTCGCCGCCGCTGCGGCTTGGGATTGGACGGCAGTGACTTCACGCGCGGCCCCCTTTGGTTCCCTCCCCTTGTTTGCCTTACATGGTCACGCGCGGCCTTAATGGACGGTTTCCTCTGCGCGAGAGGGAGGGAGGGGGAAGGAGCGCGAGGAAGAGGGAGCCAGGAAAAAAAAAAAAGATGGGCGCGCGCCTCGGGAGCGCGCGCGCCTGAGAGCAAAAATGCAACCTCCCCAAAATAAAGCGCCAAGATTGCATTCAGCCGCGAGCAGCAATGCAGAAATAGATGGCAGTCTGGTGTCAGTGAGTTTGCAATCTCTCTCTCTCCCCCCCTCCTCATTTCTTTCCCCCTGGTCCAAGAGCTGGAGTCAGCAACAGAAGGCAATTCGCTCCTTTACTCCCAAGTGGAGAACTCCTCCACTGTAACAACATTGACGGCTTCCACTCCACACGCTTTCCTCATTGGGTGCTGGATGGGTCCCTGTTTAGTGTTTACACCTTTTTGCCCCTGAATTTTATTTTTTTGCCTTGATCCGCCTCTTTCCCCCCAAAGTGTGACTACAAAGCCAAGTTGAAGACAGACAGACACAGAGAGGTTGGATTGACTGGGAGCTCTTTCTGGATTTCCCCCCCTCCTCTCGGTTTTCATGAACAGGACTAGAAGAAGCCCACCAGGAAATTGCCGATGCGACCCTAAAAGGACGAGGCTGGTTGTCTTTTGCAGTGGCTTCAGCTCCACCATGGATGTCTTGGCGAGTTATAGTATATTCCAGGAACTGCAGCTGGTCCACGACACCGGCTACTTCTCCGCTTTGCCCTCCTTGGAAGAGAACTGGCAGCAGGTGAAGCCTTTCTTTCCCCTCCTTCCTTCTTTCCTTCCATCCCTCAAATGCAGTGTTGCTTTCCTGCTTCTTTTGTGTGTATGTTTTATGTGTCGTCAAAGGCTTTCATGGCCGGAATCACTAGGTTGCTGTGTGTTTTCCAGACTGTATGGCCATATTCCAGAAGCATTCTCTCCTGATGTTGCGATTGCATCTATGGCAGGCATCCTCAGAGGTTGTTGGAAACTAAGCAAGTGGGGTTTATATATCTGTGGAAGGTCCAGGATGAGAGAAATAATTCTTGTCTGAAGCAACTTTGAGTGTGGCAATTGGCCACCTTGATTGGCATTGAATGGCCATGCAGCTTCAAGGTCTGGCTTCTTCCTGCCTGGGGGAATCCTTTGTTGGGAGGTGTTAGGTAAAGGTAAAGGTTTCCCCTGATGTTAAGTCCAGTCGTGACCAACTCTGGGGGTTGGTGCTCATCTCCATTTCTAAGCCAAAGAGCCGGCGTTGTCCATAGACATCTCCAAGGTCATGTGGCCGGCATGATTGCATGGGAGGTGTTAGCTGGCCCTAATTGTTTCTTGTCTGGAATTGCCCAGTTTTCAGAATGTTGTTCTTTATTTACTGTCCTGATTTTAGATTTTTTTAAAAATACTGGTAGCCAGATTGTGTTCATTTTCATGCTTTTATGGTATATTATGCAGCTGTGGACAAGTCTACTTAGGGACCACCAAGCGCAGCATTGCCCAAACATGAGTCAAGGAACACGAAAGGCACTGCAGACTAACTGAACCAGAGAAGTCAGCCATAGCAGAGCACTTGATGAACCAACCTGGACACAGAATATTATTGGAGAACATAGACATGCTGGACCACTCTCACAACCACCATGTCAGGCAACCCAGAGAAGGCATTGAAATCCACAAGAAGCATGTGAGCAATTTCAACAGAAAAGAGGAAACAATGGAAATGAACAAAAGCTGGCTATCAGTATTTTAAAAACTCTAAAATCAGGATAGTCAATAAAGAACAACAGGGGAAATCCAGGGATGAAACAACCAGGGCCAGCTAACACCTCCCAACAAAGGATTCCACCAGGCAGGAAACAGCCAGACCTTGAAGCTGCAAGGCTATTCAATGCTAATCAAGGTGGCTAATTGCAACATTCACACTTGCCTCCAACAGACAAGAGTTCTTTCTTCCACCCTGGACCTTCCACAGATATACTCCACTTTCTTAGTTTCCAACAGACCTCACAACTTCTGAGGATGCTTGCCATAGATGTTGGCAAAGCATCAGGAGAGAATGCTCCTGGAACATGGCCATACAGCCTGGAAAACTCACAGAAAACCTGTGTGTGTTTTGTTTCCCATTTTCTCTCCAGTTCCTCTTTCCTTTTCCTGTCAAAAGAAGCAGCAGGCAGAAATGTCACCCTGAGCAGCACTTCCAAATTCCTTCCTTATGGAATAAGCCTAAATTAGGCAACATCTGAGTCTTCGGGGAAGTTCTTTGGAGTCCTTTCCATAGCATACTCTGCGTATTTTTGTTTAAAGCAATATGTGTGTGTGTGTGTATGTATGTGGGGTTTGTTTCCAGAAGTATCATCTGAACTGATTCTGTAAGGAATGGGGGGACGGGGACGTGCTGAGTATACGCATTTCCCCCTATAAAATGCCCTTTTCCCAAGCCCTGTGCCAAAATGATTTGATGCATTTTGATAGTTTTGATCCATGCATAATATCCTACTCCTCGCCAATAATGTGTTGCTATCTATAACTCATTTTTCCATTTTTTGGGTACTTTATGGAAACTACACATATATACATACCACATACACGCACACAATGCACATATATACATGTACATGTGTGTATACCAGTATCTGTCTATCATACGTCAATCTGTCTTCCTCCCTTTTCTTCTTGTGTGTTTGTTTAGGGGTTCATTTTCAACCACTATTGACAACTAACAGCTGGTGGGATAGGTTTTTCCTGATTTTTAAGGTAATTGGGATGTCATTTCAAGCCTTATTGTTGGAGAGACATGGGGCCCTTCCACACAGCCATATAGCCCAGAATATAAGGTAGATAAACCACAATTTGAACTTGATTATCGGAGTCCACACTGTCCTATAATTCAGTTCGATGTGGATTTATACAGCTGTGTGGAAGGAGCCTTGGCTGTAGGAGCTAAGAATGTAACTAAGCATCACCTCTGGAGTTTTTCCTTCTTAAAAGAAAAAGATCAAATTGGCCCTGAATGGTGAATGTGGGCTTAAACAGAGTGATGCTCCCAGCTTGTTTCTTTCTGCACAGCCAGTGAGCGCACGTTTGGATGCCAGAGGGGTTAAGAAATACTTCCCAAGCGGGAAATTGGGTAATGAGGTTAAACTAAATGGGGAGACAATGCTGTCAGGAGAGATGGGAGCACAGAGAGAGAGAAAGAGAGGAGCGAAGGACTTGCATGAAATCTGTGATTAGCCTCAATACAAAGATGGAGAAGCGGGAATGATTAGAAAGAAAGGCATCAGCTGGGACTGGGAGCTGGTGGAGAGAGCACATGCTGGCAAATGGGACTCCTTGTGAAGAGAAAGAGGATAAGGCTTACTGTAGTATCGTGCTCTGAGTTGGGTTTGGTGTCAAAGTCAGACGTGAACCTTTTGCATTTAGCAAACTATTAGGGAGAAACCTCTGGCCTGGGTGGTGAACAAGACATGCGAGTGTTCAGAAGCATGTGGCCGCAATTGAAATTGACACCCCATCCCCCATTTTACAGCGATATGTTGGCTGAGATTGTAGATTTCTGGATTTTTTAAATCTTCCAGTGATTCAGATGCCCTGAGCATCATTTTACAATATGCCTTACACAGTGTGCATCAATATCTGTATATCTGGATCTTATTGCTCTAAAAGTGGGAACCATTTACAGCGTAGCTGCTCAGTATTTTAAGGCTCTCCCATTAGGTTGTCCTTGTAGTTCCTGCTTTCTTTGTGCAAAAGTAAAGTGTTGCAAATACATCTCAGCCAAGCAGACAGTTCAAGTCTACTTCATTCTTAAAGGATGAGGAGCTTTTTCTGTGGAGTTGCTTGTTAGGCATGCTCATTGATGAGTCACATCTGGTTCTCTTTATGTTTCTCCTTTGAGCAGCTGATTCATTTGGAGAGGCGAATAATTCCCCACTTAACAGTTCTTCCAGTTTGCTTCCAACAGTGTCCTTGCCGTTGAATCAGTTGCATATTAATAACAGTCTAGACAGTTCAATGGGAGATAATCTGTTGACATAGCCAGCACGCCTGGGGCAGATACTGTATGCCACTCTACTGTAAAGAGAGGATGCTGGCTGTTTTCTGCAGTACCAGCTCGAGTCTGCTGTGTATACGCTGAGTTTGAAGGAGCAGTTTGCCACTAGTAGTGCAGGTACGCATGTGTTCGCCATAAATCCTTTAGTCAGGATTTGCTTTTGTAGTTACACTAACCTTTCCATGATATCTTTTTTTTTTGGGGGGGGGGGGTTCTCTTTGAACACTTCTGACAAGTGATGCTCTTCTAAAAACAGTTTACAAAACAATCCTTTAAAAATTGTCCAGTGCTATTGTCCTCCTGTTTTCTGTACTGGGAGAAGGAGACAGTTGACACAAAACCTTCCATTTTGGCCAAAGTAAAATGTGAACTAGAGATTTCCCATGTGGCACTTTTATAGCACATGTCTGTTTCTCTAAGCAAGTCCCACTGAGTTCAGTCCACCTTGCTCCTAGGGATGTGCGTACAAGCATGCAGTCAAAAGCCATTCAATGATGGTGGGATGGGAAACAACCTGAGAGGGAAGCAGCCATAGGAAGCCATAACTGATCTGCACACAATTTATATATCTACTGATCTCACTCTACCCCATTTCTTATATTTTCCTCTATCTGCTTATTTTTAGAATCCAGTCTACTACAATTAGGGTCATCATATTTCAAATATGTTTTAATAAAGGATTTTATAGAAGAAGATACTACCATGTTGCATAAAAATATTTCGGAAATTGTTTATTTCCTGGGAATGGAAGGCTGCACAATTCACCCAATAATTTCAGACCTTATTCTAGCATTTTTCAAAACACTTCTTTGCCTTTTATCCAACTGGTATATAGCAAAACATTGACATAACACTGGGAGGTTGAGAAATATCTGGGGGGGGGGGGGGCAGGAAGAGTGGTTTTTAATTTCACCTTCCCTTTGTCCCCAAGGCCAGCCGACTACAGAGTTTAGGAAAGCTGTTCCAAAGATTGCTTGAGTTGTATTTATGAGAGATTCCAGCCAAGCAAACTCCTTTGTGCTCTCCTTGTTTCCACACTCACATTCTGTTGTTGAAGGGCAACACTTCATTTGACTCTTTTAACAATAACAACAACAACAGAAAGTCTTGCTCAAATGACAGTTCGTTGCCTAAGCAAATTTACCAGCAGAGGGTTGTAGATTAAAAATGAATGAGCTGTAAGTCCTTGGTTCAAATCTTATCTCAGTCATGACCCCATTGAGCCGCTGTGTCAGCCTCTATTGCGTATATGGAAAAATAAGCTTACCACATTTGTGTATGTAGACTGGTATTGTGAGTGAAATCTATGTGAAGTTCTACTAGACTGCCTGGAAAGCCCACCCCATAAGCACTAAAGACGTGATCCAGTTTTTTTTTTCTCGTGTCAGGAGCAACCTGAGTTGTTTCTGGTGTGAGAGAATTGGCCATCTGCAAGGACGTTGCCAGGGGACGCCTGGATGTTTTGATGTTTTACCGTCCTTGTGGGAGGCTTCTCTCATGTCCTCGCATGGAACTGGAGCTGATAGAGGGAGCTCATCCGCGCTCTCCCTGGGTGGGATTTCAACCTGGCAGCCTTCAGGTCAGCAACCCAGCCTTCAGGTCACAAGGCTTTAACCCACTACGCCATGGGGGCTCCTTGTGATCCAGTTAAGCACTTCAGTATCTAGCTCACATGAAGCATTTGCTTCTATCTCTTCCATTCAAACCAGTGGGAGTTACAGATCATCAACTTACTTGCTGGATTCTGTCCCATGTTGTATGATAACATGGGGGCAGGCTAACTTGCATTCAAGAAATGACTTTCAGGTTGTAGCTTTTGTAATGCCTGCTTAGATGTTTGAGCATGAGTGACAGCAGAGGAGAGCTACTACAGCAACAGTGTGGGGTCCTCCCTCCATCCCTCCTGGCTTACTATTTTGTGGCTACTGAATTCAGAACAGGAAGAGTTACATAGACTCTGTAAGTGTCATCACAAGGAAAAGGCCTCCAGTTCTATGGACTGTTGCAACAATTCCAGCCAATTGCTAAGTAATCTCTCCCTTCTCCCCTGCCCCCTCCTTTCCTAATGGCTTGGAGGAAGAGGAAGTTCTTCGGTCTCTGCTTCTGAGAATTGGTTGTGTGGAAAGTTACAATGAAATAGTTTATATATAACCCAGCCTCCTAAATGCACAGTAAGCCAACTTGTGGGTGGAAAAATGTGAATACCTTTCTCTCCATGTGCATGTGTGTTTATGATTGATTGTGAGGATAAATACATTTGGCATGTACTCTTGTTCCATACTTACAATAGGTCTGAAGAGAATTTTGTTTGGATCGAACCAGAGTCAAAGTAGGCAAGTTCTGCACAGCTCCTGATGGGGCAGAATGAAAATACAGCAGGCCCTCTGTATCTGCTGTTTGGTTCCAGGATTGTGAATACCAAATCCGTGCTCAAGTCCCCCTGGATACAATGGTGTAATAAAATGGTGCCTATTATAGGAGCCCCGGTGGCGAAGTGCATTAAAGCACTGAGCTGGAGACCGAAAGGTCCCAGGTTCAAGCCCCAGGAGTGGCGTGAGCGACTGCTGTTAGCTCCAGCTCCTGCCAACCTAGCAGTTTGAAAACATGGCAATGTGGGTAGATCAATAGGTACCGCGCTGGTGGGAAGGTAAGGGCGCTCCATGCAGTCATGCCGGCCACATGACCTTGGAGGTGTCTACGGACAACACCGGCTCTTTGGCTTAGAAATGGAGATGAGCACCACACCCCAGAGTCAGATATGACTGGACTTAACATCAGGGGAAACCTTTACCTATTATATAAAATGACAAAAATAAGTTTTGCTGTTTACATTTTTATTTTGGAATATTATCAAGCAGTGAATGATTGAATCCGTGGCTACAGGATCTGTGAATGTGGAGTGCCAACTGTGTACAGCATGTTCTAGCAAGTGATTTTGATTTTTTGGTTCATGTATCATTTTAGGGTCTTTAGGTGGAGCCAAGTCTGAGACTTTCCCCAAGCAGTAGTAACTCCAAGTCTCTCCTTAGCCATGGACTGTCTTAGTTATTTACTTTCTCTGCTTCTGTATGTTGTCCAATAGATTGGCTCTGGTTTTGTTGGAAGGAAGACCACTGTTTGCTCCACTGCTTACAAATATTGCACAAGATTCAAGGAGTTCAAAGCAATGGCTACATTGTATTGGACGCTCTGTTAAAATGTTACAACTTGCATGAAACCATAAAGATTTAGAAGGATCCTGCATTGGGGGGTGGGAGTGGGAGGAGATGTTTTGTGGGCAGGAAGAGCTTGTTATTTCTGGCCAACTAGTGTATTATACATTTAGTTTACCACATGCAGCTATTTTGGTCTTAATGGTCAGTGGAATCAGAATGAAAGTTCACCATGAACGCAATGAAGCTTTCTTATGCGTGCCTTTAAGATTTTGACTGGAATTTGGAATCATTGCCTGTGATGTGTGGAGGGAAAAGTCAAAATGGGGAACACATCAAGAGCATTTTGTCTTTAGTTTCTTCTCCTCCCGCCCCTGCCCCCCAATATGTCAGCTGTTGGAGTTGGAGCAGATCTTAAGAGCTCTTTGAAATAGCCTAGGCCAGTGGTTCTCAACCTGTGGGTCCCCAGATGTTTTGGCCTTCTACTCCCAGTAATCCTAACAACTGGTAAACTGGCTGGGATTTCTGGGTGTTGTAGGTCAAAATACCTGGGGACCCACAGGTAGAGAACCACTGCTCTGAAACGGTTCAGAGTGTGCTTTTGTCATCTATCACCTATTTCTGCAATGATCAGTCCATCTCAAGTAATATGTTCTTCAAATATAATTTGAGGAACATCTGTGTATTTGTTGTAACACTTTAACACCCCTTCAAGTCTCATTGAGAGATACATCTTGATTCCACTGTAACTGTCTTGATTGCACCCAATTCCTCTTAGGATTTGCAGTTTGGTTGGAGGCTCCAAAAGCAAGTTCTCTGGTTGAGGATTCCAAAGGCCCCTCCCTCAGTTGCCAATCGCAAGACTCCACAGGCTGTCTCCATGACAATTAAAATGAAATCATAACACTATAAATATGAAAGGTCCCTTAGTATCCACAGCAGCTCTCCTTGGCCTCTAATCTTCAAGATATGTTGACTGAAATTCATATAATTCTCAGTAGTTGTAGCTTAAGATGATGAGGGTTCTGTGGCAGAGAATCTATAGTACATATAGAGGCAAGGTCTTGTTTAGCCATTCATGTTTTAATAAATAATACCTTATATTTTCTTGCTGGAGATGTTTGGGAACTGAGAATGGGATTTTCTGCAGTAATGGGACTGTTTAGACACAGGAGGTGTCTTTACTGTAACAGCCTGTTCAGCGGTTAGTGTACTACAGCCCTCCAAATGAAAACATGGTGAGGACATGTACTGTTCCCAGATTGTGGAATTCCCACTCATAGTAGTTGTCCTTTTTCTGCTTGCAAGCAAGATGTTTATATTTAGATCAGTGGTTCTCAACCTGGGGACCCAAGATATTTTTGACCTACAATTCCTAGAAATCCCAGCCAGATTACTAGCCATTAGGATTTCTGGGAATTGAAGGCCAAAAACATCTGGGGACCCCAAGTTGAGAACCACTTATTTAGATAGAAATCTGGTCTTTAATTCATATGACAGAAGGGGCTTCTAATGTCATGTCATGTGCTTTTATGAAACCCCAGAAGATATCAAGGGATATTTTGTTTTAAATGTGCTTTGCTTTACATGGTTATGGGCGGCGCCGGCTACCTTGCATCTTGTGCTTGGAGAAAGGTAGAAAGCAATACATATAAATGAATACATACAAAATGCTACGATGTGAAAAAGTTTAGATTTCAACTTTCAGAATTCTTCACTCCACATTAGAAATTTGGAGGCTAGTTTCTCAGACTCTCCGTGGTATGCATAGAAACAAGAGTTTGCATTTGTCCAACTGTTTCTGGAATATAGCCAGGCCATAGGAAAACAGAGCTGTGGACTTCCACAATCTTATCACTCAGGATATTTTTCAAGCACTGCTTGCAAGAGATGTTCTGCGTGTGAAACATCTACTTTTCCACTGAGCTATAGAGTCATGCAGTGGGACCTCTGTACCCTGTCTTCTTTCATGCCCCTTATTTCAAGCACAGAATGCATCCTGCAAAACAAAATGATACACTCCAGTTTGCTAACTGCCTGCATATTTTCAATCTGCTAAATGTGGAATCACTTGACACAGAATTTGGTAATGCTGATGTGTAGCTGTGGGCATTTTTTGAAATAAAAATCAAAGAAACTCCAACACGGAATGAGTTGAGGGAGATGTGCTGTTATGTGACAGCACTGCTCCATGTGTTATGGAAATTGTCTGTATGCTGCAAATACCTGCAGATTGTATTGTAATATTTGTTGTTATCTGCTATCAAGTTGGCTTTAACTTAATATGATTCTGTGAGGGAGAACCCTGATCTCCACAGCCCTATTCAGGCCTTGCTGTGCTTTCCTTACCAAAGCCAATCCATCTCTAATGTGCCCTTCTCCTGTGTCTTCTACCTTCCACTTTACCAAGTGTTTTTGTCTTAAAACTGGCAGACATAATTGCTTACCATTTCTTTTTTGGCCAAGTGGACATCTTATGTACAAGGCACAATGGCCCAAAACTGCCATTTGTGTCCTATTTAACATTCAGTCAAAACCAGGAAAGATAAATATATCTTGAACATGATGGGAAACAACAAACTATTTTTCTGTAAGGTTTATGTGAAAAGGTCCTTGGATTTGGATTTGAATTGAAAGGTACCTGGGGTTGGCAGAGTATCTTAGGATGGTGTGTAATTTCCTCTGGGCCTCTCATAAGAACTGAATTCATGTCAGTAAGGCAATCCAGAATACAGAATGAGGTACAGCATTTCATCAGGTAAAGGCTTATCTGTTGTTTTTTAAACTCCTGTGGAATCCCACGTTCTTTGTTCTCCTGGTCAGAAATATGCTTAATCTATTCTCTTCCAATTTTTCCAGTGCTCCTGAAAGCTTAGTGAAAGTGCTTAGAGAGCAATGGAATGTAAAGTATACTTCTTTTACAATGTCTTTTCTCTGGTTTGCAATCCTTGTTGTTTGCTTTCAAGTTGTATTTGACTTAATGGCGGTGTAAGGTGGCCCTATTATGGCCTTTACTTGACAAGTTTCTTCAGAGGGGCTTGTTATTGCCATCCTTAAGGCTGAGAGAGTGACCTCCAAAGACCACTCCAAAGTGTTTCCATGTCCAAGTGGAAATTTGATCACACTGGTCTCTGGGATCATCATCTAATACTCAAACAGCTCTAATGTTTTGTTTGTTCTTATTCTGTATGTGGAGGGGATGGGTGATAGTATTGATGTAATTCACACTTGGTTCTGATCCGTGGCATTTGATCATGTGATAAATCTTAATGCCAGATGGTTTTTTCCCCACACTTTGAGCTACTGAGCTTCTCATGTAAAAGAGTGAGGAAGTAGGAAGAAAAGCCTGCTTTGGCTAGCCCAGAATGAGTGAATACAAAGTCACATCCAGCAGCCTGGCTGTTGTCATTTGGCGGGGATTGGACAAGACAAGGGAGCCCTCCACATGACAAGCAAAATTAGCCTACCTGGTTGGAAGTTCTGTTGCATAATAAATTCTTAAGTAGGTGTTGCTGTCAGCTTCTCTGTTCATTGCTTATTCTGGGAGAAAGATTGGATAAATACATATAAAGACATGCTGTATATAGTTTGGAAGAAGAGGCGGTTGGCAGTTGCTTTGCTCAATGCTATATCATCTCCACCCATAGACACACCTCAAAGACAGCTTCATGCTTTATTGTCAAAGGTTTTTGGGAAACACTCTGTATGGAGTTATGTGCTATCTCTTAATAAAATATCTGTTATCCAGTATTTATACTCACAGACTTGAAGCGAAGAGGAGAGGGCATGGGTCTAGCTTATCTGAAAGACTTTTATCACCCAATATTAGTCTGCCTAAATATTAGTGTGCCTAAATATTAGGATCTTGGGAGGAGGGCTTTCTCTTAGTCCAGTGGTTCTCAACCTGTGGGTCCCCAGGTGTTTTGGCCTACAACTCCCAGAAATCCCAGCTAGTTAACCAGCTGTGAGAGTTTTTGAGAGTTGAATGCCAAAACATCTAGGGACCCACAGGTTGAGTCCCACCACCACAGGTTTGTTAACTGAGGATGAGGGAGAAGGGAAAAGGTCTTCTTGATGGCTGTTGTCAAGCTGTCAAGTTCTCCTTCAAGGGAGGTTTGGTTGTCCTTCTCACTGCTTTCTTCCCGCCAGTAGGCAAATACTATTTTGACTGTTAACTGCCAATTTGTAAATCTTTAATTGGACTGTTTTGTGTTGTTATTGTTGTGTCCCTTTAACCCATTTTAAATTAATGTTTTTTTATTTTTATTTTTAGCATTTTATTTGCATTATAACATGTTCTGTTCTACAGAAAAAATAATAAGTTCATTTAATAAACCAAGACTCTACGTGCATTCCAAGAGTTGTCTTCAGTTTGAATTCTCACAAACTGTAGTATTTTAGCAAGTTCTTATCTGTTGGTTTCAGAATTTTCTTTTCTGACATGTTTACAACCCAACCTGGAGCAAGGCCAAAGAAAATCTGTCTAGGATCCTTGCACTGACTTAACACTGAATAAATATGGACGCAACTGTTCTCTTGGTCTTGTTGGTTGGGTCAAAGGCAGTTATAACCCTGTGGTATTGGAAACCCTCTCTAGTCTTCAGTTGGTGTTACTGTACAAGGGTAATAACTTTGCAGTGGCCTAAAGCCTTGGTGTTCTGGGCAATATGGCCATGACTAATCTAGCAGAACTCCATTAGCCGTGAAACAGTTTCACATTTGGCATCCAGAGCTTCTTTTGCTAGCTGGCCAGGAACTTTCCGTTGCTGCTGGACAGGAATAAATCACGCTGCAGACATTCCTTCCTGCTTGCCATCCCCCATTGTTCTCAAAAAATGGCATACTTGGCTGCTCCATAAACAAAACTCATCTCCTTTCATATTGCCATTTCATCTTGGTTCCAATTGCTGCAAAACACATTTCTAAGTGCTTATTGCCCATCATGCCTCTCTGGGAGTTGACTTCCCAGAACAGCCACCTGTGTTGGAAATTGCCGCAGAAGAAGCAGCCACACAAAGAGCGAAGCATAACAAAGATTCCTGGCAATCTTCTGTTGCCTTTTGGCTACAGCAACTGTATTGGAAATTGTAAACTGTGTTCCAATCGTAGTAGTTATCTAGAGAGGTAAGAGTTCTTCACTTTTTTTAAAAGGAAAAAAAAAACAAACACTGTCCCCTGACTGAGCAATATTTGTATTCTTGGTTTGAGCCACAGAAGCATCCTTCATATGCACCATTTCTTCCTGAGAAAATAAATATTTTAGTGCTATTCCTGCTGCATTTGGAAACCAGCCTCCTCAGGAAAGCCTGCCCGTATTTAAACTGGAATACTCTTGCAAAAGGCATACTCCTTTACAACCTTTTAAATCTGAATAGTATGTGTGTGAAGGTTTAATATAGTGGGCCATTGATATCCACAGGGTTTGGTTCCATAATTCCCTGTGGATACCAGATCTCATGGATGCTCAAATCTCATTAAATACAGAGCTGTAGTAGAACAGCTTCCCTTATTGAAAATGGCAAAATTTGCCTTTTGGATTTTTGCAGAATATTTTCAAACTGAATGGTTGAATCTGTGGCGGGCATACTGTATTTGTTATCCCCCCCTACACTTTAGTCCTTTATTTTAAAAGTGTTTATTTTTTAAAATAATATGGCCATTCATTGCCATGAGAATCTTTTAAATTGAAAAGTTTTTTTTATCATATCAGAAGTGACTTGAGAACATACCACAAGTTGCTTCTAGTGTGAGAGAATTGGCTGTCTATGGAGACATTGCCCAGGGGATGCCCAGATGTGTTACCTTCCTGTTGGGAGGCTTCTCTCATATCACCGCAAGCTAGAGCTGACAGACGTGAGCTCAGCCCATCTTACAGATTTAAACCGGCGGCCTTCAGGTCAGCAACCAACCTTCAGGTCAACAGTTCAGCCGGCACAAGGGTTTAACCCATCCTGCCACTTCGGCTCCTTGGAAAAGTAGTTGTTATTAAAAGCATCTCTTTATTGCTTGGGGGGTAGCAACATTTAAGCACAAACAAAGGCAAGCTATAAAGATATAATAGCCATGTTAGCAAGCATGTAAAATACATCGAGAAGCTGCTCTGAAACATATAAGCTCCTTGCAATTGAAATACATAGAAATTGAAGTCCTTCAGGGCTTATCTTGACACCTGACAGTTCTGAAAGAACCATCCAAGATGCTGAACACAACCCTCAACGTAAGTTTATCACATCTCCTTTAAAGTTGGAACTAATCCAGTGGGGGTTCACTGCTTCACTTGTAGAGATGCCAGCAGCCAAGATTGCAGCAAGTGCTCAAGAAAGAATCTAGAGGTAGAATGTGATGTATATGTAGGGTTGTATAAAGCAAGCTGGTCCTTCAGATGGCATGGTGTCAGGGCATTTGGGACTTTAAATTGTGACTTCTACTTATAATGTATTAGCAGCTGGTACCAAATGGAGGTGTATGCTAAGATCCGTAAAAATGGACAAACGTAGCAGAAAATAGGACCTGGATTTACCAGTACAGTATATGTCAATATTTCTTATCACAAATAGTACGAGTCCTGTATCTGCAGGGCTGGTAGTCTCAGTTCCATTTATCCATGTCCAACATTTTCTAGGCATTTTCTTAATCCTTCAGCTGCATGGTATTCTTAGTCCAGGTGGACTTCATTACAATACGGTTCAAAATGTCCAGGAGAGTGTTTCTTCCAGGTGTAAGAGTTATGCCGTTGTGTATATCTGTAGCATAATCATTGCTTAGTTGTTTGGTTATTGGGAAGATTTCCTGTATGTTAGTTTTAGCTGCTAAAAAATCTCTCGTGGCACTTAAACTTCAGAGTTAGGGCACTGTGAAAATGGGATTCTTCACTGCAAACCCAGAATAAGCATCTTGAGCTGTTGAACAAATGGGATTATCGTTCCCTTACTATTGTACTTTTCTTGTACCATTTGGTCTGGCAGTTTTACTTGTAATGTATTTTATAGATACCGTGTAGCCCTGTTTGCCTTTTCCCTCTTACCTATCCTTCTCAGCTTGCTTTCCTGAAATTGTGGGACAGCTCCTGCCTGCTAGAAAGGGTGAAAGCTTTTACCTGGAGCGAAGGAATCTTGGCCATTGAGAGCATGGTTTGCATGGTTTTCCTATCTGGATCCCTCTCTGCCTTACAGATTGTGCGTGAGTGTTCAGAGTGTGCTGCCTGCACGCGAGTGAGCAGTGGGCGGAATTCGTTTAACCTTCAGTAGCGAAATGTTGCAGGAAGGCAAGACAGAGTGGTGAATGCCATTTGGCAAGCAGTCAAATGTAAGGGGAGCTGTTCTGTTTGAGCAGGGCAGCTCAAAACCAAGCAAGTCACTAGAGCAGGTGATGGTCGGACAGAAGCAGTTGTGCTTACACTGGCAAGATTCAGTACCTCGGTCCCTTATTTTCCCAGACACTGCGAATGTTTGGAGTAGGGGTGTTGTGACAATCTTTATCCAGAACTCACCCCACATCTCATATTCTGTTTATATTGGTATAAACTCATCCAGGAGGCAAGTTTTCCTGCTCTCTCCTCTTTGTCATCTCTAAATCAAGGAAGCCCTGTCAACTGAGGATTTTTTTTCTACATATTTTTAACTGGCAAAGACCCATTCATACCGCACAGTTACTAGTTCTCTGATTCACATGTCAATGCTTTGTAGTTTGACCCTTCCCTTATCAGTCATGCCAGCTAAGATGTGATCAAAATGCTATCAGGCTCCCACTCAAATCCCAACATTGTGAGTCAGGGATGGGAATCTGTGGCTTTCCAATGTTTTTAGTCTATAACTCCCAGCGGTGCTAGCTACCATAGCCACTAGTAAGGGAAACAGGGAGTTGCAAGCCCAAGAAGATCTGGAGGACCACTGGAGCAATAGAGGGACTCTTCTTTGAAGCTGAGTATGGTAGAGGTTTTTCCCATGAGTTTGTTTCATGCTTTTTATGTGGGATGCCTTTTTCACTAGCTTATGGGGACATGAGAGAAACCTCCCAGCTAACACATCCAGGAGTCCCCTGGGCAATGTCTCTGTAGATGGCCAATTCTCTCACACCAGAAGCAATTTGCAGTATGTTCACAAGTCATTTCTGACATGATAAAAAAAAAATCACAAATACAGTAGAGTCTCACTTATCCAACATAAATGGGCCGGCAGAATGTTGGATAATTGAATATGTTGGATAATGAGGGATTAAGGAAAAGCCTATTAAACATCAAATTAGGTTATGATTTTACAAATTAAGAACCAAAACATCATGTTATACAACAAATTTGACAGAAAAAGCAGTTCAATACACAGTAATGCTATGTAGTAATTACTGTATTTACGAATTTAGCACCAAAATTTCACAATGTATTGAAAACATTGACTACAAAAACATGTTGGATAATCCAGAACGTTGGATAAGCGAGACTCTACTGTTCTCCGAACAAAGGAAGAACCATGTATGTTATTTGATTTGTTTGGTTTTTTTTTTTTTTTACTGCGAACTGAGATTGCAACAGTCTAAAACTACACTCCCACCCCACTCTGCACATACTGGGTAGTTTTTGCTGTGTCATAGGGTATTATGGCAGTAAACAAAAAGTACAGACTGATCCAGGCTTCTCCAATTTTCTGTCCTCCCTCTTTCCGATGTTGGGTAATGAGTTTCAGCTACTTTGAATGGTATAAGTATGGGCTTCTTATTTATTATACAAGTTACTTTTGCCCTTCTCCTTTTAAAAGATGGCAACCGCTTTCTGTTGGTAGAAGGATCTGTCTTCTGAGAAAACTGTTGAATCAAATGGTATTGGGAAAGCAGCCCTTACCAATCTTTCCCAGTGGGGTATTGTTCTTCTTGGAGGTATTATTTCATCTATCCTTGTTTTGTTTTGGTTGTGTGCCTTCAAGTTATGTTCACCCTATAGCAAATGTGAAACAAACCTATTGCAGTGTTGTTGTTTTTTGGTAAGATGTTTTCAGAGGGGGGTTGCCTTTGCCATTCCCTGTGACTTGAACAAGGCCATCCAGTGGATTTTAATGACTGAGCAGGGATACAAACCCTGCTCCACAGAATAACCCTGTGCTCAAACAACTACACCACGCTGGCTCTCACTCATATTTTGGAGGCCAGTGGCACCTTGGCAACTTGTTCCAGCACTTAAGGCCGGTGTGTTGATTCACACACATTCTGGACAAAGAAAACCTATCCAAACTCTGACTGAAATGACTGTAGTGCATGGACGTGAGACACTTTGTCTTAATTTTGTTACATTTCTGTTCTTGTGTTATGAGCATTTTTCCTAATCTTGTAATACATTTCTCTTAATGCATGCCCTTTTAGTATGCTGTACCTCCACTACTGACTAGCATATGTTTTCTTGTAGAGTTTTCAATAATACCCATTTTGAGTGTCATTCACTGATTTCCATTAACATTTGAAACAGCAGCTGGGTGCAGGGGAACCAATTTACTCCTTGCAGTTTCTTCCCAATGCGATAATATTGAAAGATACATGCACAGTTTCACTATTGGCATGACAGACAGTGCATTTATGGTTAAAAAAAAGTATACACTTCATTTTCATTCTTGCTGTAATGCAGGTATGGTTTTCACTGAAGAATGTCTACAAACTGCAGATAATTAACAAAAACGCTGATAGGTTGCTTACTGTGATCAGCTATTATAATTTCATGAGTCCAGCGCTTGAAACAACTGCAGTGCCCTCGGTATGTTTCCAGGCATTTGAAATGCTGGCCCTTGCTTTCAAAGCTCTGTACACTTTGGGGTCAGCCACTTATAGGACTGCCTGCCTCATTAGTCTGCCCCTGTGTTAAAACCTTCTTTGGAGGGTCTCTGGGTGTCCTCACAGTCTATAAGATATGATCTTCTCAATGGTGATGCCCTGGCTATGGAAGATTCACCCAGACCCTACTTTGTCTTTTAGGTACAATCAGCCCCCCCCCCCCAAATATCCACAGATTCTGTTTCCATCTCCACAGGTTTAAAATATTGAAAGAACCCAGAAACCTAGATTTTGCCATTTTATGTAGGAGATGCCATTTTTGTACATCATTGTATATAATGGGTTTTGAGCCTCAGTGAATTTTGGTATTTTTGGAGTTTAGGGTCCTGAAACCAAATCCCAATGGATACCAAGTTCCCACTATATAAGACAACATCCTTTTTATTTTCCAGGTCTTTTTAAATCTGTTGTGAAATTGGTTGTAGCTTGTTTTAGAGGCTGTGTCTCGGGTATTATTCTTCTACTTTCATTGATTTGTGTTTTGTTTTTATGGGTTGCAAAGATTCCTTTGAATTAAAAAACAACAACTAGGCTTTCTGTTTACAAATGGCTGTTTAAATTATTATATTATGGAGGTAAAAAAGATGGAACATTCAAAACTATCGGAAAATGTTCCAATTATCATCTGAATGGTAAATTCTGTTCTTTTAACTCTCCAATTTAAGGCCATCTTAATTATGCCACAGAATGGGAACAAAGCCTGAGACAGAATAGGAAAAATATTTCATCCTGTTCAGTTCATTTTTTAAAAGATAGCAAGCAATTTTCCCATGTACCCGAAATACCTAGAAGCTTGTGTGGTTTAAAGAGCCAGTGGCTTAAATCTGATTGTTAGACCCACTGAATCAATGGGTACTTCATAAGCAAATACTAATGTTAGCTTCATTAATTTAATGACTTTAGTCATCTCAGAAACAGCAAATGGATTTAGGCTGGCATTTTTAAAAGTTCAAGAAATCCCTAAAATGCTGAGCATGGATAATTAAATATTTACACAGAAACCTACACACTTTCATTCAAAGTGGGGGTCTTAATTTCCAGTTCATTTTGGAAAGTTTTGTTTCCTTTACAAGGATTGTGAGATTTTGTGGTAAGCATTGTTCTCCTGCAGCTCACACATTTTTCTCATGTGCATGCGTTGTGATTTGCCTCTGATGTGTTTCAGTATGGTTTCGTGTAAGATTTTGAGTTTCACCCATATAATTGTTGGGAGAAGTATTTAGTACTGTTGACATTTGATGGCACAGCAAATGTATTTGTGTGGCTGAATTGTTGAACTGGAGAATGCTGATCATAGGGATCACAGCAAAAATGTGATTCTTGTTCTAACACTGGAAAGAATCTACAGTTAGGGTCAATCCTAAAAGGTCTGGGATGCAGTCTATAGCCATTAAAATAAACTGCAGCTTAGCCTTTGCTTTCAATGACATATGGGTTAAAACCATGGAATCCTAGTGTCCCTAACCATGTCCTCATGACTGGGTTTCCTGCCTCATTTGAAACCAGTCATTTTAGGTTTCCTTTCCAATGTTCTTCACTTGGAGGTCCCAATACTCATGATTGTATTGAGTGTGCACTCCGTGTGCCTGTTGTAAATGAGTTCCCATCTCATTGCTCTTCTTAACTTAATCAAGAGAACCTGCAAAATCCTATTTTGAAATCTCTTGTGTATATTGTAACTGTTCAACCCTTTAATCTCCGGGCATACTTATATGTCATGGGGAGGAACCTACACAGGGGCAACTGCAAGGATGATAATAATAATAATAATAATAATAATAATAATAATAATAATAATAATAAAACATTATTTATATCCCGCCACCATCTCCCCACGGGGACTCGGGGCGGCTTACATGGGGGCAGTGGCCCAAACAACATAAGAACAAAATATAAGCAACACAATACAATCACAATATAAAAAGATAAAACAATAATACAATATATCAATATAAACAACAATACAAGATAAAAATTTCATTTAAAACACATAAATGGTAAGACCGTAATAAAAACAGGATAAATTATTAAAAACCCACTGGGGCTGATTAATTAATGACTATCTCCGAAGGCCTGCCGAAACATCCAAGTCTTCAGTTGCTTCCTGAAGGAAGGTAGAGAGGGAGCCAACCTAATCTCCCTGGGGAGGGAGTTCCAGAGTCGGGGAGCCACGGCCGAGAAGGCCCTCTCTCTCGTCCCTACCAAACGCAGTTGTGAGGAGGGTGGAAGTGAGAGGAGGGCCTCCCCGGAGGATCTCAGCGATCGGGTGGGTTCATAGGGGACGACGCGGTCACGAAGATAGGCAGGTCCCGAACCGTTTAGAGCTTTATAGGTAATAACCTGCACCTTGAATTGGGCCCGGAATATTATCGGCAGCCAGTGGAGCTGCTTGAACAGGGGGGTTGACCGCTCCCTGTAAGCAGCTCCAGTTAGTAACCTGGCTGCCGACCATTGTACCAACTGCAGTTTCCGGACCGTCTTCAAGGGCAGCCCCACGTAGAGCGCATTGCAGTAATCCATCCTTGAGGTAACCAGAGCATGGACCACCATGGTCAAGTCAGACTTCTCGAGGTACGGTCGCAGTTGGTGCACAAGTTTTAATTGTGCAAAGGCCCTCTCGGCCGCCGCCGACACCTGAGCATCAAGTGACAGCGATGAGTCCAGGAGGACCCCCAGACTGCGGACTTGTGCCTTCAGGGGGAGTGTGACCCCGTCAAGCACAGGTAGCCACCCTATGCCCCGATCAGTCGCACGACTGACCTGGAGGACCTCTGTCTTGTCAGGATAAGAAAGGGAAGAGTGGGCAGTGAGGGAGCACTTGCATTTGGTGCATTAAAAAGCATTCTTTGGTAATTGTTTTTCTTTGACATTTTGCCCGGAGAAAGTGGTGCTAACTGTCTAATGGAAGCTTGGAGGAATGCCACCTAGGATGAATTTTGCATGTTTCACAGCAGATTGGACTGGCAGTGAAAATCTGGTGTAAGCATGTGTGTTGAAGTGGCACTTGAAAATTAAATAATTGTGGAGGCTGTGCGTGGAGTCCTCTGTTACTGCAGTTTGCTTCATGATGGCTAAAAAACATGGCAGAGCTGTTCCCACGTAAGTGGCTTTGTCAGTGCTCTGAAAGATGCCCAGAAGCACTTCTGATGTTCAGCACCATGTTGTGTGACTAGAATAAAGAAGTACAAAAGTGTGAAATGTCTTAAGGATTGCTGCTCTGACTTGTGCAAAGGCAAGAGGATTAATATCTGATGTGAGCAGTGAATTGCTGCCTTCTAACACTTTGCTTAGATGAAGATATTCTTGATTATTGTTGCCTAAAATATTAGGCAGGGTGGTGTAAATCAAGCAGTGCATACATTTCTGTTCATGTAAAATAAAGGTGGGGGCATGTTGTTGTGTGTCTTTAAATAGCTTGCAACTTGTGGCTGCCTTAAGGTGCACCTTACTCAGGGTTTCCTTGGCAAGATTTGTTTAGAAGGGGGTTGCCTTTCCCTTTCTCTGAGGGTGAGAGAACACGACTTGGCTGAGGTCACTCAGAAGATTTCATGGTTGAGTGGGGATTCAGACCCTGATCTCTGGCATTGTAGTCCAATGTTCAAATCAGTACACCATCATGCCTTTCAGATGATGTTGAATTACAGCATTCCTCATTGTCTGATGGGCTGCCTGAAGCTGGTTGGAGTTTCAGTCCAACAGCAACTGGAGGGTCTCATAACACTATGTAACACGATTTTGTTCCTGGGTTATAAATATTCCCTAATTGGTTCTACCATAAAATGTGGAAAAAAATTACATCCTGCAGCACATTTTGCTATAGTTTTTATTGAATATCTCATTGAGTCTCAACCAGTTCAACATAGTTTGTGGGCAGTAGCCACAAAAATGAAGTTTCTAGATTATAACAACTACTTTCAAAGTACAGTAGAGTCTCAGTTATCCAACATAAATGGGCCGGCAGAATGTTGGATAAGCGAATATGTTGGATAATAAGGAGGCATTAAGGAAAAGCCTATTAAATATCAAATTAGGTTATGTTTTTACAAATGAAGCACCAAAACATCATGTTAGACAACAAATTTGGCAGAAAAAGTAGTTCAATACGCAGTAATGCTATGTAGTAATTACTGTATTTATGAATTTAGCACGAAAATATCACGATATATTGAAAACATTGACTACAAAAATGCGTTGGATAATCCAGAACGTTGGATAAGCGAGTGTTGGATAAGTGAGACTCTACTGTAAGTACCACACAATTAACCAGAAAATAACACCTTCCAAACCAGGGAAAGAAAATTTTTCAAATGTGTTACATAGTGTAATTCCTTTATTGGGTGTACGGCCTTTTATTTGTTTGATGGGTTACAGTTCTTACTGCTCACTAGTGATCGGACAATGGCTTTTGACATTAGGATTGACATTTATTTATTTCAAAGCTGTTAGAGAAGGTTAAGAAAAACAAAACATACCTTACCTTCAGCCTTATAAGTGAAAAAAGACATGGCACTAATGGAATCCATATGGGGCAAGGGAAAGGGGAGAGGGAACAGACACCAATTCTTCATACTATAAAATTCCAAATATGCATGAGATTGGATTAAGTCTCAAAGATGCTATCAGGTGCCAAACCTGTTAGTAGTTTAGTATAAATGTAATTTTCCATGGGTAGTCAGCTGTAATTTCCCACTTACAAGAGACAGTGTTTTGTGACAACTGTGTTTGATTGATCCTCAGTGAAGCTAGACACATTTCAGCTAAAATATCTGTTGCTGAAGATGTGTGTCTTTGCAGTCAATCTTTGTATCTGAGATCTTGTTCCATTACTTGACATCAGCTACAATTGTTAGAGCACAGGCTAAATGCCTATTGCACACAAAGCATATGAAAAAAGAGATAGCAATAGATATATATAATAACCTAGAAGAAGTGTTAGCTGAAAACCAATGGGTGATTTAATTCAGAAGTGATGTAGTATTGGTGGCGCAGATGTGTTTTGTAGGTTGAGAATGGTGAGTGGAGTTGACCCAGTTCTTTAAAGGAAACATTGCTTGTGGTTTCTTTATATACGGCTCAGTTTGGAGGTTGCGCCAATATGTGAAGAACAATACCTCTTCGTGATGTTTTTCTGTCAGCTAAAGGACTAACCATATGCCTCTTCATACCAGATGTACTTTCTAGGCAATTCATCCTTATCACAACATGGCACTTTTTTCTCTGATCATCTGTTAATGGTGATGCAATTGCTTTCCTTCTGGCTGTTTGGTTTTTTGTCCACTCATATGCTGCTTAAGTAACTATGGGAGGATTTCTCAAAGTCTAGTTTTGAGATGGTGAGTTGAGCAGGGCATAAAATAATACCCATGGGCATGTGATCTGGGTCATCACCCCTATAGTCCATGTTTAGGAACCTAGCAACCCTCCTGATATTGTTGGACTCTGGTTCCCATCAAGTTCAGCTGATTTGGCCAATACTTTAATCCCATGTGCTCATGAAACTATTGCTTAATGATAGTGCTATGATTCCACTCTAATTGCCATCGTTGCATCCTATGAAATTCTTGAAATACTGGCTGTTTGGTCAGAGACACTGGAGAAAATTCTCCAGTGGAGGCTGTTCTTCTAAAAGCTCTTCAAAAATGCCAACTCCAGGATTCTGCATGGTGCAGCTATAACACTTAAACTGAAATAAGAATGCTATAACTGCATGCTGTGAAAAGGCCCTTGGTTTTGTGTTGCCTTTGGGCAGTCTCTTTGCATTGGGGTGAGGGGGTGGGCTGTTCTCTTAGCTTACATGTGCAAATGTGCAGCCTTGTCTAAGGAAATGTCTTTCTCTTTACAGTTAAATGGCTTTTTATATATGCCTTCAGTTGGAAACCTAAAAACTAAAATGTGAAAACTGGTGATCCTGGTTATAAAGTTCATGAGCAGAATCCTCTTGGAAAGTTACCAGCAGCTTCAGATGCAGAATTATCTTTACATAACTTCAAGGTGACACTGCAAGAGTTTTTCTTTCACTGACCTCAACCTTGATTTGCAAGATCGTTTGCTCAGAACTTTGCCAGCTAATCTGTATTCTCTCTTGAATGCATTCAGACTGTAAATCTGTCTAGCAGTTCCACAGGCAATGCTGCTTTTTCTGGAGGAGATCATAAAACTGAATGCATCATCGTCTTCAGGTTTGAATCAGACCATGATGATCCCATTGTAAAACTTTCCATGTAGCTTCTCAGACCCTCACTGAAAAATTTCCACATAGAAGTATTTAAATTTTATTAAAAGTGGGCTGAGTTCTTAAATGAGTCCCACACTCCGTAAAAGAGGTGTTTGTTCATGGGAGTAATTAGGTGAGCCTGAGAGAACTGATGTACGCGGTCCTCCGATCCTGAAGCATGCATTACTGTGCTCCTTTGTGGGGGCATCTAGAACTGTGGCTCTCAACCTGGGGTCCCCAGATGTTTTTGGCCTTCAATTCCCAGAAATCCTAACAGCTGGTAAACCGGCTGGGATTTCTCGGAGTTGTAGGCCAAAAACATCTGGGGATCCCAGGTTGAGAACCACTGATCTAGACGCTTGACCATTATGAACAGGATTTACTGTGTGCAACAGCACAGAACCAAAACAACTTTGCTTTAACATTGTTGAATTTTGTGGCAAAATAATCCAACCATTTTAAATATAGTAAGACCCCATGCCCATATATATGAAACCGAAGACACGGATGAAAGCCATTGAATTACCTTCCTCCTGCTCCCTCTGTATGAATCTTTAGGTCCTCCAATGCAACTCTATAGTGACTTCTGGAAGAAGCATACCATACAGTAGAATAGCCTGGAAGTTTTAGCAAATACCTAGGGAAACTATTTCCACCCTCCCCCTGGATGTAAGTTAGTAAAACCATGGACATATGTGCTGTGACAATGGGGATTGTACTGCGATGAAGATGATGATGATAATATTAATAATATGCAAGAAAGGAGAAATTCTGGAAGTTGTAATGCAGCCTATTATTATCTCTGGAGTGGGAGGCTGATGACATGACCCTTTACAAAGACTTACCTTGAGGAAAGCCTTCAAAATCTGTATGTTGACTATGGGTGAGATGCCAGGTTGAGAAGAATCAATCAAGTATGAATGGAAATCTGCCTGTGGCAGACATATTTGATGAGGAAAAAGGCCAGGATTTTAAAAATTGGGATGCATACCATAGAGTAGTTAAAGAACTCAATATTACATGGGTTAGAACCTTGGATAGATTAGATTAGCCCTTGGCTTGGTACACCGAGAAACTAAAAGACGAACTGTGCATCTGCCGGAGTTGAATACATTGTACTTCCTTTGTCCGAATTGTGTCTTACTTTGGTTGTTCATGGGGCACACTTGGAGCCCACTGAGACTGCTCTAGGAAAAAAGGGAAAGACAGTTTTGTCCTTTGAACATCATGCTCTCCGCTACACCATCTTCAGATTGGAAAGACAGCACTTACAAGTAACTGTCTGCCTGTTAGGAATATCCGTTCCTTAGAGCTTTTCTTCTGGGTTGCTGTGAGTTTTTCAGGCTGTACGGCCATATCCCAGAAGCATTTTCTCCTGACATTTTGTCCACATCTATGGCAGACATCCTCAGAAGTTGTTTGAAACTAGGTAAGTGGGGTTTGTCTTTCCCCTTCTGCTCACTGTTACAGTTCTGACCATAAATTCTGTGAAGCAAGGGTTTTGCTTGTGTAAGCATTATGTAAAGCGTATGTATTGATAATGCAATGTACTATAATGATTAGTAATAATGTAATGGTTAGTGATCTATGGGAAATACAATCCTTGATTATTGCAATCCTAAAAGGGAAGGATGATTGTCAGCTTGTCAAGATGCTTTGTTCAGCAGCAAAGTGCATGAGCCTGGACTTTATAGTACAAGTCGGTTGAGTAAAGTGCAGGACCTTATTCATGATTTTCACTATCTGTGGCCACATTGGCTGGGTTCATGTCCATTGCAGATTGCATGCTTTGACTGACTGACTTGTCCTGTTTCTTTTCATTTCTGTTCCATGGGCAGAGGGTTGCAGGGTTGCTGTGTAGAGATTTGTACTTGTCTAAATGTAAGTCTGTGTGGACATTTCAGGGAAAGTCCTGTTAATTCATTGGGACTTTCTTCCCAGTTAGTGGGTATAAGAATGCAGGGAAGCAGAAGATAAAGTAGCCATGGTCAGTCCCATCTAGGCTCTTCTCTAATCCACAACTTAGATGTTAAAATTGCAACTATCAGAGTCTCCCCAGCCATCCTAGGCTGCATCTACGTTGTAGAATGAATATAGTTTGACACAGCTTTAACTACCATGGCTCAATGCTATGGAATTATGGGAGCTGTAGTTTGACAGATAAGGTTAAGGACCTTGTAAAGCTACACTTCCCACGATCCCAAAGCATGGAGCCATGGAAGTTAAAGTGGTGTCAAACTGCATTCATTCTACAGTGTATCTACATCCAATCACTGGTTGTGAGGGCCAGGACATTCTGGGAGTTATAAAAAAGGACATTTCTGAAGCTGTGATATAATAGATTTCCCTAACCTGGTCCTCTCCTGCTCTTGGAATACAATTCTCCTTGTATTCAGTGTGGCTGCAAGGATGCAGAAGGCTGATCTACACCCTCCATAGACTTCTGAGCAGGATTGTGGGCCTTCCATTCAATACAGCAATTGGGAGAGGAAGGTAAATAGAAAGAGCAAGGGATGGGTTGCTTCCTCTCGTGGCCATTGAGGCTCGTTCAGCACAGATTCTAGGGTCATCACAAGGCTAATTTTTGTACAGAAACTCTTCCTACTTTGCTGTTGACTTGAATGCTTATTGGATTTAGAAATCTTTATCTCCAAAATCAAAATCCAATTGTTATTTGACATGAAAGTACACCCATTGAATTAGTGGAATTTTCTTAAGCTTTGGCTTAACAAGTCCCATTCCTTCGTTGGGTTTACTGTAATTGGGACCAAAAACTGGATTAAGTTCTAAGCTTCTGTCTTTCAACAACAGTTTTCACAAGTGACGTGTTCCATATTGAAAGATGGTCTTGTCACCTGAGCAAACATTGTAGGAATAGCACTGCTAAGCCAAAAATAGAGAGATAATGAGGGTTTGTTGTCTATATAAAGACCATTAGAGTCAATGGAAAGAACTTCACTGATGCTTTGTGCTGCAATGCAGAGAAGAATCCATCTGTGGTCTGGCATTGTCTCGATCTGCCTTCCCTAATTCTTCTAATATTTGATAGCTTTAGTATACTCAGGAATTTTTTCTCTTTTGTAGTAAATCTATACTTTTTTGTATAGATTTTAGACTTGTGTGTTTAGCCTTAAGGACACGAACGCTCTCCATGGATATTGCTTTATATATTCATTTATTCAATACTTCCCAGTGGCTAAAACTATTTGGGTGATTTGCAAAATGAATCTTAACACTATCCAGTAGAAATCATAATAAAACATAATGTAAAAGAACACCAACAGCATAGTGAGGCCCAGCAGATAGTGCAAGAACTGAAAATCTAACACATCTAAGCTGTTTTAAAAAACAAACAAACTCTGAATTAATATGTTGTAGAAGGCTTTCATAGAACATGGCCACACAGCCCGAAAGACATACAACTCTGAATTAATATATGGTAATGTGTATGATAAATATCTTATCAGAGCAGCCTACCCGTTATGAATCAGTGGAAAACCAGCCAGCTGCTAATGACCAGAAAGAGACATCCAAGTTCAGTGTGAAAAATATGAATAATTTTCTTTACAAATTTAACGGCATGGTCTTTTGTCCAATCCACAGTAGCTAAGAGTCTTGATCCTTCATATTTAGTAGGTTTTGAATTTGTGGTAAATGGAGGAAGTGAAACATTTCTAATTTATGATTCATTATGGAGTATGACTGGGAGGGGGCTATAATGAAACGGACAGATGTAATGTTAGCCCTCCATATCCATGGATTGTACATCCATAGATTTAACCATCTATAGCTTGAAAATATTACACACACACAAACCAACCCTCCAAAATAGACCCTGATTTAGGCAATTTTATACAAGAGACATTATATTACTAAGCCATTGAGGATCCACAACCTTTGGTATCCATGATTAGTCCTGGAACCAAACTCTCATGGATACCAGGAGCCCACTGCACTCTCGTAGAATTGATTCAAAGGAACTCAAAGGCCCTGTTGCATGTTTATCATTTTTCTTAAAACCATAAAGTAATCTTTCAATGCAGACTATTTCCCTGCAGTTCCTGTATCCTCTTTCTTTAATTCATTTACTGCCAGCTCAGCACCCTGAAAAAGCTACATATATTCTTATGGAGTATTTATGTCTTTCTTTCTTTTCATACCTGCTAGATAGCATTTGCCTTCCAGCTGAAGGTTCTCTGGCTGCTTTTCAGAGGACTCTCCTAAATTTGTTTCCTTAAACATGAAGTCATATCCCATTAAGAAAAACTATCCTAATAAAATCTACAAGTACTTCCAAGAAGCCACCACAATCAGGCAATGCCAGGACATACGATTTGCCTCACTCTTTCTACTGGACTTCAAATTACAAGACAAGAGATCCTCACCTAACAATGGGAAGGACTTGTTGAGCGTTAACATTGGACAACATTGAGAAAGTGATGGATACTTCTTTGGAGGGCTCTAAACAAAGACTGGATGGCTTTCTCTCAGAAGTGGCTTAGTTGTGTTTCCATGCATGGCAGAGGGCTGGGCAAGGTGGCCCTTCCACTCCCTTCCACCTTCATAACTCTATGGCTGGCAGCAACAGGACAAAAAATTTCTCATAAACAGCTAGAAGATTCCCTCATAGAACCTTTATATACAATTCTACAGGTTGAGTATCCCTTATTTGAAAGGCTTGGGCCCAGAAGTGTTTTGGATTTTGTTTCCCACCCCAGATTTTGGAATATTGGTATTTGTATGTATGTACATAATGAGATAGCAACCAAGGTGGAATAGTAAGAACAGACCACAGAACAACAGACTGGTTCAAGACTGGGAAAGGAGTACAGCAGGGCTGTATCCTCTCACCCTACCTATTCAACTTGATGAATCCAAGGCTGGAGTTAAAATTTCTGGAAGAAATATTAACCTCAAGTATGCAGATGATACCACTTTGATGGCTGAAAGCGAGGAGGAGCTGAGAAGCCTTATAACCAAGGTGAAAGCAGAAAGTACAAAAGCTGGGTTGCAGTTAAACATAAAAAAAAGATTATGGCAACCAGAATGATTGATAACTGGCAAATAGAGGGGGGAAACATGAAGGGAGTGACAGACTTTGTATTTCTAGGTGTGAAGATTACTGCAGACACAGACTGCAGCCAGGAAATCAGAAGACGTTTACCTCTTGGGAGAAGAGTAATGACCAATCTCGATAAAATAGTGATGAGTAGAGACATCACACTGGCAACGAAGATCCGCATAGTTAAAGCAGTGGTATTCCCTGTGGTAACCTATGGATGCGAGAGCTGGACCATAAGGCAGTCTGAGCGAAGGAAGATAGACGCTTTTGAACTGTGGTGTTGGAGGAAAATTCTGAGAGTGCCTTGGACCGGAAGAAGATCCAACCAGTCTATACTCCCGGAAATAAAGCCCGGCTACCCACTGGAGGGAAGGATATTAGAGGCAAAGATGAAGGACTTTGGCCACATCATGAGAAGACAGGAAAGCTTGGAGAAGAGAGTGATGCTAGGGAAAATGGAAGGAAAAGGGAAGAGAGGTCGACCAAGGGCGAGATGGATGGATGCTGTCCTTGAAGTGACTGACTTGACCTTGAAGGTGCTGGGGGTAGCGATGGCCAATGGGGAGCTCTGGCGTGGGCTGGTCCAGGAGGTCATGAAGAGTCGGAAGCGACTGAATGAATAAACAACAACAAAAACAACAACAACATGGAATTCATTTATGTTTCATTGATAAGCTTCTACGCATAGCCTGGAGGTAATGTTATACAATATTTGTAATGATTTTGTACATGAAACAAATCATGTGTACATTGAACTATCAGCAAGCAAATGTGCCATGATCTTAGCCACCCATGTGGAGGATTTTGGCTTTGGTAATTTTGCATAAGAGGTGCTCAACCTGTCCTAACTTTTTATAACCCTTGGGTTCCTGAGAAGGAAAAATGTTGAACTGTCCCTGTGCTGGTATGATTTCAAAATCCTGCTTCTAAATTCAACTCCAATTTAATCTAAACCTCAACACACAGACACGTTCACAGCAATCAAGGTGTTTCTTAATGTGTAAACTTTCCCCTAAATATCTCCTCCTCCTCCCCATTTTTGTAGTCCTTGCTGCAGCCATTTGATGCAGCCCAAGCAGTTATGCTATAATTGATCAGTGCTGCCACAAAACCGCCCAAATTTCTAGTTTTCTTAGAAGAACCGATAACCCACTTCAACTAATGGATCTTTAAAGCACATTGTTTCTTTCTTGATCTATCTTCTCTAACAAAAGGCCTCCTTCTCATTTGGTTTAGGAGTGCCATAGTGTCACAAGTAAATATATTCATAAAGCATACTTTTTGTTCCTTATGTATAGTAGCACATCTACTGTATTTTAATCTTTGTTCTATTCATTTAATGTTTGTCTTTTATGGAAATATATTTTAACAAATGCATTTTATTGAATGTATTTTATAACGATTATGTATTTTAACTCTGTTGTGCCCTATTTCAAGCTATAAGATAGGTGGGCTAGCAATAAATGATGATGATGTGCATGCCCTTAGTTGTTTGGACCAGCATTTTACATTGTTAGATTTTAAGTGATTTCTTCAGTCAAAACCCTTGTTCATGGCTACTGTGTTGAAGAAGATAACACATACACACACACACACATACACATACACATATATTTTCAACAAAAGTTGTATATTTGGTCTGCTCAGATACGGACATATTTTATGCAGGTTGCACTGATATTCTAACAACAGATTTGTTGTTTTTTAAAAAAATGTCCAGACTCAGTTTCAACTATTTTGATTATTTGGTAAGTAGCTTTACTATTTATTTATTTATTTACAATATTTATATTCCGCCCTTCTCACCCCGAAGGGGACTCAGGGCAGATCACATTACACATATAAGGCAAACATTCAATGCCTTAACATAGAACAAAGATAAAGACAAACGCAGGCTCCAAGCTGGCCTCGAACTCATGACCTCTTGGTCAGAGTGATTTGTTGCAGCTGGCTGCAGCTGGCTGCTCACCAGCCTGCGCCACAGCCCGGGCTGAGCCAGTATGGTTTGAGAGCCAGTATGGTTTAGTGGTTTCCACTTGGGACTGTGATTCTGGAGACCAGGGGTCAAATTTCTGTGTGGCCATGCGCACTCACTAGGTGATTTTGGGAAAGTCATACATTCTCATCTTCAGAGGAAGACAAAGGAAAACCCCCTCTGAACAAATATTGGCAACAACATTCCATGATGGATACATATCAGTCATATTGCAGAAACTTACCAAAGGCACACAACAAGAAAATCCCATGATAAAGTAACTTTAGGATCACCTTAAGTCAGAAAGACAGACAGTATACACAGAGAGTAAATATGCATTCATTTATTATTTTCAAACTTAGTTTTTATCTGTTTGTTTGCTTCTTTTAACTAGAAGTACATTCCCCCTCTGTCTTATAGATGAAGTATTTTCCCCAAGGTTTTTCAAGAATCTACAAGTCACCCAATAATATCTCACAGGACACATCCTCTAATGAACTTGTTGATGGCAATGCAAAGAATTTTGGCTGTGTGCTCTTTTGCATGTGACACTGAGCGGCATGGGTGCCAAACCCATTTTCATTGAGGGCCATATCAAACTTATGGTCACCTTATGGGCTGTTGAATCAATGGACAGAGAATCTGTGGATACAGAGGAACAACTATATATTTTTACATAGTGGTCAGTGCTCTTTTTAATCCAATCTGGGTCCCTAGGTGTTATTGAATGACAACTTCCATCTCTTTTGATTATCTGCCATGTGGACTGGGGATAATGGGAATTGCAGTCCAACAGCCCTTGTGGCTCTGTGGCTGGGGAAACATTAAGGGGCATTTTAAAGTCAGGCATCATATCCACCATCCTTGTATCTAAATTCAGACCTCACTATTCTGACTAAACAGAACAAACAGCAGCCTTTTAGCTGTTATTGTATCACAACTCCCATCAGCTCTAGTTATGATGCCTAATGATGAGAAATATGGAAGTTGTAGTCCAGCATCTGGAAGACATAAAATGACATGGCAAGCTGGATTCGGCCTGCAGGCCTTGAGTTTGATATATGTGCCGAAGGGGATCTAGTGACTATGGAGATTCTCTTTTTCTCTGTAGCCCTATGAATGTTTTGCTCCTTTTCCTGGCATCTTATCACCTGGGAGCATTTAATAGTTAACAGACCTTTTTTGCACGGCAGTGAAGATTTACTGTACTTTTAAGGATTATTGTTCTCCATTCATCTTGTAGGAGCTAGGAATGCTCTTTCAACCCCTATTTCTGATCACCCATTACTTAGCTTTTTAGAGGTATATTTCTGATAATCAGAGAAATATTGGCAAGGTGGGAGGCAGGCTGGCAAAAGGTAACCTTGCTTTATGGTCTTGCACTAATAGTGTGTGGCAGAGCTTGTAATAAGAGATCTCAGACCCTCTGGTGAACAGCTTTGATTCAGTTGCTGAATCTACAAATGTTCGATTGCATGGTTTTTATGGGGCCAGATGCTCAAAATGGCATAAACTGATGGAGCTTTTCTGACTTCAGTAGCCCTTTCTCATAAATCTGAATGTTTATCGGGTATTTTGTTTCTGCTCTCTGACTAAACATTTTGGAAAAGCACCTGCCATGAAAAAAGTCTTGGTGATGCCTAATAACTACATCCCACAAATATTATTTTTTGGGGCAACAAATACATGTCAGAGTATTTTCTTTTAAAATTCTTGGTTGTGCAAGGATTTTTTTTCAGGCTTATTAGCACTGAAACCAGGGGTAGGTCCAATCTTTCATTTTCCAATTGAATCAACAATAGAGATTGAAATAATGAGCAGGAACAGAGCATGCAGTGTAAACAAAGATTGCTGGTGCAGAATAAAGATTCTGAAGAAACTACCACAAAATAACCTTGGATATCACTGATGATGAGCAAAATTGTCTGGGTTATTACTAAATTTCCCTTTTGGTGCTGCATAGTGTCTTAGGAACTGCACAGTGTGGTAATTTCAGTTGTTAAACTTTTGTTTTGCCGAATATGTTTTCCTGGAAGGGATCCTATTTCTGCTCGTTTGAAGGTGTCTGCTTTTTATGCTCCTCACAAAGCTTCAGCCTTTCAAGTGTTCATGTGTAACTAAACTTCAGCTTGCTTATATCAACTTTGTGAATTTTTATGAATTTGGCATATGCCTTTTGACTTGTATAACTTCGGTTCTCTCTACCCAGAACTCCCTGGTGTGTGGGGAAATATCTGATATAATCGTCCCTATAAAAAAAGGTTTTCTCCCCTGAACCATCCTCAGGCAAATTCTTAGCAGATTTCGGGATAGAGGGGGGAACATTAATCTCTTTTACTTCTTCCTCTTCTATTCAGCAGAGCCTATATTGATTTTTTTTTTGAGGCAGGCTTTCTGAGGCTGGGTATTTGTTTCTGCTTCAAACATTGTGTGATTTTGAAATGTACTTTGCATCTATCTTTTTAAAAAGATAAGTTGCCTTAGACCAGGGGTCCCCAAACTAAGGCCCGCAGGCCAGATGTGACCCTCCAAGGTAATTTACCCGCCCCCTGCCCTAAACTGTAGACTTAGTCACCTTCAGTCTGAAACTACTTGATGGCCCACAATAACAATAATAATCCTAATTAACCTAACTATCTCATCAGCCAAAAACAGGCCCACACTTCCCATTGAAATATTGTGTTGGTTAAAATTGTTCCTCATTTTACATATTGTATTGCTCTTTCATATATATTTTTTTTGCAATAGAAATGAGATATGTGCAGTGTGCATAGGAATTCATTTTTTCCCCAAACTATAGTCCAGACCCCTAAAAACTGAATGACCATGAACCGGTTCTCAGTCTAAAAAGTTTGAGAACCCCTGCATTAGAACGTATGGTCTGATTGTATGGGTATCTCATTGTCCTGTCAGGAATCCTCGGTGCCACAATGGGTTAAACCCTTGTGCCAGCAGGACTGCTGACTGATATGTCGGTGGTTCGAATTCGGGCAGAGTGGGTGAGCTTCTTCTGTCAGCTCCAGCTCCCCATGTGGGGATATGAGAGAAGCCTCCCACAAGGATGGTAAAACATCAAACATCCAGGGATCTCCTGAACAACGTCCTTGCAGAGGGGCAATTCTCTCACACCAGAAGCGACTTGCAGTTTCTCAAGTCGCTCCTGACATGAAAAAAAAATCGTCCTGTCATTTTCTGTCCCTTAGGCTCCCTGCTTTTGAGTGTTTTGTTTCCTGTTCCTCCAGACATGTAGAAAGGCACGTGGCTTTGTTCTCCTGGCTGCATTTTGAAGTATTACTGTTCTCTGCAACATGCTGCTTGTGTACATCCCAACTGGTTTGGAGTAGAGCATTCAGGTTCACACATGACTCTCTGCCCTTGAGAAGCTCCCCAAGGAGGCAGTTAGCAAACACATTTCTGCTGCTGGAATGTGGGTAAACACACCCTGATGGGAACAAGAGAAGCTTTTTTTAAGGCGAGCAAAACAACAATAGCAAGATACTCTGCAAGAGAGCATTCAAATGCTTCATTTTAGAGCTTCTGGTCATGACTCTGCCTGAAAGATCTCTCAGAAGTGTTGCAGTGGAGGTGGGCGGATGGGAGATGAAGATAAACCTTTGGGATTTCATTCTGCCTGTTTCAGCCTCAGTTCCCTTAGGTTCTGGTCTGACATTACTTTTTCCTATTTATGCAAGTTGTAAATAATTTGGGGGTGGGAAAACAAAAGGCAAAAGATACAAGTCTTTAATGCTGGAGCTGTTGCGATTTTGTGCTGTTTTTGTCATTTTTATTTCTTTCTTACGTTTCCCCAGTTGTGAAACTCCAGGCAGCTTAGAAAAGTTTACAAAAGACAGCTAAATATTCCTAATGCATCCTAAACATCAGCTGCATAAACCCCTGCTGAACCATTTGGACCAATTCCCAATTATTGGAAGTGGTAGAACATGCAGTAAAAGCCAATTCCAGTATATTGAGTAGACATTAATCGCTCTGATTTTAAAAAAAAATGTATTTAGATACACAGATATTACCAACTCTCTGTCCATAGTGAGATGCTCTCCTTCTTTTTCTATTTTTTAATTCATTTATTGCCTAAAATACAGTATTTTTCAGACTTTCCGGCTTAGGTGCATTGAGATTTTGCTTCCTGGCATCAGATAAACAAGGAAATGAATATTTATAAGCTTTTTTAAAATGCTGCACTTAAAAAAAAAGATACAGCCAATAACACTTCATACATATGAGTGAATTTTCCTAGTGCTGAAATCACCCCCAAATAATTAGAGGCGCCCAATCTGAAGAATGACTGTTGATTCATTTCATTTTACCTTGGTAGATTCAAACATATTTTGCCTGTATTGCTACAAAGGACAGTGTCTGAAACCCATTCCACACAGCTGAATAAAATCCCACATTACCTGCTTTGAACTGGAATAGATGGCAGTGTGGATTCAGATAACCCAGTTCAAAGCAGATATTGTGTGATTTTCTGCCTTGATGTTCTGGGTTATATGGCTGTGTGGAATGGCTCTGAGTAGTTGTAAATAGAAGCTTCGTGTACTCTGCCTGCATAATTGATGCATCAATGGCATTTCTCATAAGAGCAAATGGTCGTGCTATTATTTATTTCCTATAGCCTTTGCCTCAGATGAACTATTTGGCCATGAAGTGAAAAGCAGAGAAGTACAGTAGAAAGAAGAATGGCTGTTTATGCATTTTTTCTCTTTATTTGTCTACGTGTGTGGGCAAGGTGGATTTCTAAACAGAAATGTTTCTTCTACAGTTATAGTAAACACTATAGCCTCTATTGAAAAACACAAAGAAATGGATTAAATTCATACAGACACATTTTAATCAAAATGAATTCATGGGATGGAGTAGGCTAGATACACTTTGATGTAACCTTGCATATCCTCTCCCCAACAAAGCCATACATGCTGTTAGGGAAAAAGGACACTTAATTCTGTCTGCTTGCAATGTCAAACTTAAAAAAAACAAAACCTTAGAGTGGTTGTTAACCTGTGGGTCCCTAGGTGTTTTTGGCCTACAACTCCCAGAAATCCCAGCCAGTTTAACAGCTGTTAGGATTTCTGGGAGTTGAATGCCAACACATCTGGAGAACCACAGGTTAAGAACCACTGCCTTAAAGAGTCATATATTTTACGATTTTCACCGGGAGATGCACTGGAGAAGCTTTTGCTCCTGAGGAGAAGGGAAGAAAAAATCAGTTGGACAAATGGATTTCACTCATCAGATTTCTTTGGGTATGTTTTGGTTTTTAGAAAGAGAACTCAGCATAGACACTTTGCGTCAGATTTTTCCAGATTAAATTTACCGTTTGAATACTGGACGAGGACTCTAGTAGACTAGGGATTCAAATCCATGCATATACATGTATGTATGGCCTTGGGAAATTCACACTAGCTCACCCACAGAGAAAGACAAATCTCTGTTGAATAAATATTGCAAGGAAAACCTTATGGCAGGGTGCTATAAGTCAGAGTCTAAATGTTACATTGACTGGGACAAAAATATCCCCAAAGCAAGGATTTAGTTAAGGCATATGGGATTTTTTTTGATGCAGTATATTGGGGGTGGGTGGGCTGTAAATGATAAAGTTGGCTGAAATCTGGTATACTATACCATTTAAGTGACAATTTCCTAGAAGGATGATACTCCAGGGCTCTGTATAAATGATGCATGGACTGGCATTTGCACTGCAATGATGGGTGAAGCTCTAATTTAACCTGAAGTTCCAAGCATCCTCTCTAGATCTAGTATTAACCATTCCTTATTTTGGGTTTATTTAATCGGGAAATGATTAGGTCTTTGATTGATACTTTTTCTTGTCAAAATAAGAAGAGTAGATTGAGAATGAAGTTTTAATTGGGTCCCCAACCATGCTCTATGGTACTTGAGCATGACTTGTGGACCCTCAAAAGTGATGTCCCACTCCTTTGAAAAGCATTGTGAAGTGTACAGAGGTGGGAGTATAGGGGAAATGTGAAATGACTGAAAAATGAAGGATTCAAATTCAGTGGATCCAATTTGATTGGGAGACTGATATATCAACAGCTGTTGAGTCTGTCTACTGGTATTAGGTATTTGCAGCATGTCCCCTTTCTCTGTATTAACAAAACTGCCAATGATTGAAACAGTTGCATGTGCTGGATCTTCAAAAACCAAGAAGATACATTACATTGAAGAGACTACTAATGTGCAGCTGTCCAAGGTACTCAAGTGCCTGGCCCTAAATGTAAGAGGCAAAGTCTCATCACTCTGGTAATACATAAATTACAGGTTTATTTTTTTCACATTCCTCAATAACAATGATAAGGAATATATTCAATGGGATAATTTGCCCCCTATTAATGTTCATATTGAAGTTTATTTATTTATTTATTGTGTTAAAAGCGAACTGAGGATATAGTTATAATGTATTCAAAAACACAAAGTTACAACTTGGCAGTATACTAGATTTCCTTTAATCAGAAGCTGGCCACCTGGAGTGCCTCTAGTGTCACTGTGAGAAGGTCCTCCCTTGTGCAAGTGGCAGTGCTCAGACTGCATTGTAGTAAGTGGTCTGTGGTTTGCTCTTCTCCACACTCACATGTCATGGACTCTACTTCATAGCCCCGTTTACTTCCTTCCAAGTCGCCCAGTCTTCAGGGTGCCCAGCGGGAAGTTTCTAATCCAGTTTCAGCCACGGATTGAGGTTCCGGTTTTTAACCTGCCACTTTTGGATTCTCGCTTGCTGAGGTGTTTCTGCGAGTATCTCTGTAGAGCTTAGGAAGCTGTTTCTTGATATAAGGCATTGGCATGCTGGCTGATATCCAAACAGAGGATGGGTTGGAGATGTCAATGCCATGTCCTTTCATTGCAGGCTGCTACTTCCCAACGGATGTCAGGTGGTGCAATACCTGCTAAACAGAATAATTTCTCCAGCAGTGTAGGGCAGGGGTCCCCAAACTAAGGCCCGGGGGCCGGATGCGGCCCTCCAAGGTCATTTACCTGGCCCCTGCCCTCAGTTTTATAATATAATATTTTTATATCATTTTTAATAATATAATATATTGTATATACATATAATATTGATAATAATATTATAATGTTAGACAATATAATACTAATAATAATACCATATAATAATATTAATTATATGTTATATATTACATATAATATTACAGTATAGTGGTATAGTTCAATGTAGTAATATATAATGCTAATATTGTGCTATGCTAATAATATAATATATTGTATGTACATACAGCTGCTCTGAGTCCCCTTCAGGGTGAGGAGGGCAGGATATAAAAGTAACAAATAAATATAGTAAATGAATAAATAAATAATTTTAGACTTAGGCTGCCCAAAGTCTGAAATAACTTGAAGGCACACAACAACAACAACAATCCTAATTAACTTGGCTATCTCATTGGCCAGAAGTAGGCCCACACTTCCCATTGAAATCCTGATAGGTTTATGTTGGTTACAATTGTTTTTATTTTTAAATATTGTATAGTTATTTCATTGTTGTTGTTGTTTTGCACTACAAATAAGACATGTGCAGTGTGCACAGGAATTTGTTCATTTTTTTTCAAATGATAATTCGGCCCCACCACAGTCTGAAGGATTGTGGACTGGCCCTCTGCTTTAAAAGTTTGAGGACCCCTGGTGTAGGGCATAGACATCCTGTGATAATACGACATGTCTCATTAAGAGCCACGTCCATTGTTTTAAGAAGGTAAGATGTAGTCCACACTGGGTATGCGTATTCAGCAGCACAGTAGCAAAGTGCAAGGGCAGATGTCTTCACTGTGTCTAGTTGTGATCCCCAGGTTGTGCCAGTCAGCTTCCATTGATATTATTTCTAGCACCCACTTTTTTCATGACATTCAAGCACTGCTTCTTATAAGTCAGAGCACAGTCCAGAGTAACTCCCAGGTATTTTGGTGTGCCTCAATGCTCCAGTGGGATTCCTTCCCAGGTAATCCTCAGAGTTCAAGATGCTTGATATTGAAGTGAAATTTACAGAGTCCTTCCATTTGAAACTTTTGAATAAATAGGAGACTATACCCATGGGTTCATATACATATGAAGAGTTAGTGCCCAGATAGTATTAACCGAATAGTATACACTTATACAGGTTGATTCGCCTTTATCCCAAATGCTTGGAAGCAGAAGTGTTTTGGGTTTTGGATTCTTTTTCCAGATTTTGGAATGCTTGTACTTGCATATATGTACATAATGAGATATATTGGATATGGAACCCAAGTCTAAACATGATATTCATTTATGTTTCATAAACACCGTCTATACATTGCCTAAAGGTTATGTTATACAATTTTAATAATAACTTTATACATGAAACAAAGTGTTTTTATACTGAATCATCAGAAAGTAAAGGTGTCACTATCTCGCCACCCAACTGGACAGTCTTGGATTTTGAATACTGTGTACACATTTGCTCAATTTGTACATTCTTCTTTTGATATGAGATAATTGTCCCTCTCCAAGGCATTCCGGAAGAGTGGATCTGATTGGCTTCTGAGATTTGGGGGCTTTTTGCCATTCAGTGTATTTGGGGTTTGGGTGAATGATGGATGATGAGTAGCTCGACATCAGCTGAAGAAACCCTTCATTTTAAAATTGTGAACATGCACTGAAACTTGGGACTGGGTATTGGGTAAGGCCTTACTAACGCAGTCCTCCTAATTCCGCTTGTTTACAGTGTCCTCTGTTGCAATCATGTTATAGCTTGTGTAAGAAAGTTTCAATAATTTGCTCATGCTTCTGATGTCCCATTTGGTGTATATATTGTAAACACATTTGCCATCAAAAGTGTGAAAATATCCTGATTTTTGCATGTGAAATGCACATGATTCTGAAGATATACTTCCTGACATCGACTATATTCTGCTGATATAAAATAGTGGATGCTTTAATTCTAAGTGAATTTGAGTCTCCCCTAACAGTTGAAGGTGATGTATAGCCCAGCTATAACAACAGTCATGAATTTTATACATCAGTTTTGGTCAAATGTGCCAAAACCCAGGGCTGGGAATTTTTGTTTTGGGGAAATGTCAGATTTGTATTTTGTGTATGTATGTAAGGTAAAGGTTTTCCCCTGACATTAAGTCCAGTCTTTTCCGACTCTGGGGGATCGTACTCATCTCATTTTCTAGGCTGAAGAGCCTACGTTGTCTGTAGACACCTCCAAGGTCATGTGTCTGGCATGACTGCATAAAGTGCGTTACCTTCCTGCCGGAGCTTCATCTGTTGATCTACTCACATTTGCATGTTTTCGAACTGCTAGGTTGGCAGAAGCTGGGGCTAACAGCGGGAGCTCACTCCGCTCCCCAGATTCAAACCCCCAACCTTTCAGTCAGCAAGTTCAACAGCTCAGCGGTTTAATCCACTGCGCCACGGGGGGCTCCTGTGTGTGTATGTACATACATACATACATACATACATACAACTTGTTAACAAGTAAATTAACACTTCTGAATTCTTCTGAAATAGGCAATTCACCCCCTTTCCCCTGAATAAGAGGCTTCATGGGGCTTATACCCTGTCCGGTCTTAACATTAACATGGCCATAACCTATTTCTTTTTCCTCATTGACGCTGACTATTCTGCTATTTCTTAAAATTAGTGATAATACAAATATGCTACGCTCCATTAGCTATTGTTGATAAACACAAGGTTGTGTGAAGGACAAATGGAAATAGAAAAATAAACTGTCTTCAGGCTCAGAGACCTAAGCTGTAAGGAATGTGGAAGGGAAGGAAAAGTGGGTCTCTCCCTTTAATTTCCCTGATGGTTCAAAAGCTCCTCTGTCTCAACTGAGAACAAACTGTGAGCCATAATAAAATGGCATCAAGTGCAATAGACACACCACACTTGGGACATAATTACTGGACTTTGATGTTATAAAGGGCAGGGATTTCCTGTTGTGTTCCATTTGAATGGTGCTGCTGCAAAAACAATTGAAACCCAGGCTAAATGGGAGCAGAGGATGCCATTAAAACACAAGCGACTGCCACTGAGAAAACAGAAGGCGATCTAGTAAAAAAATTAATTATACAATGGGGCGAATGAGGCTTTTCTCTATCAATGTATTTTGCCAGCCTCTTTTCTTGACAGATGTGACATCAGAAATAGATTTTCTTTTTACAGGGGTTCAAAGAAGCGAATCAACTTTGTGTAAATGTGGATATGGTAACATGTTTTTAACTGTCTTCTACACTAAGCCTTTGGTTTCATTCATGATTTTAGAAGGTTTGGGATCAGACATTTAAGTGTGCCTGCAAGAATATCTGTTAACATTAAGAAGTGAAAAGAGATAACTCTTTATGGGTGGAAGGAAGCAAGGAAGGAAGATGTTGTTTGTGCATTAATAAACAAAATGAGTGTCTACCATTGGGGCAAAGGAGAATATGTTGACTTTCTCCACAATCCCCATGTGTGAAAACGAGGTGAAAATGCATGCAGTCCCATCCTTTCAGCTTCATTTCTGACGAAGGCTCATCCAGCATTCATTTTCACTTCATTTCACACTACATAATTATAGCACTGTGATTCCACTTCCATGGCTTTCATCTTATGGCATGCTGGGGATTGTAGTTTGATCAGAAGCACTAAAGAAGTCCTTTCCTGAGGATTCTTACTACTGCAGGAAACTACAAATCCCAGGATTCTGTAGGATGTTGCCATGGCCATTAAAGTGGAATCATGGTGGTATAATTGCGTACAGTTGTTTGAAAGCACTGCGTGTAATGTAGAACATTTCCCGCAGAAAGCCTGATCTACAGTATATGATACGATTGATGCCAACCATTAGATCTCCTATACTGTATTGATATTTCAAAATTCTTGATTCATGGCACTTTATTTTTCATATGCTAAATGTGTTTACAATATGTTTGCCACATTGGACTTCATGCAGCATGAGTAAGTTGCTCATTTTCTCTGACAGAAAGTGTTCCAGATACGCATAACATGACTGTAATGTGACATAATGAAAAAGGACAAAACCACGGACAATATGTTCTCATTTATATTTTCCCACTCAACTCAGCTGAAGTACATAGGTGTGGTTTAAACAAAGCTACCTGTATTGTAAATAAACCTATTGATATGAGTATATTATACACAAGCAGTTGGGTTCACTGCAACTACGCAGTCTAAATTTGATCATATCATATCTGCATTAGAGATTTTGCTTCTGGTGATTCTGTTTCCTACTATGTCACTGTGTCATCATACTTGGAGAATACCCATCATTTGATAAAAAAGAAATCAAATTAGCCCTCTTTAATTTATTCCCAAGTCCTGCTTTCCAGACAACTGCAATCAGTTTGAGGAGTATTTTCTCATTGGGATTGAGCTCTAGGATGCGAAGAATAAATGTTGAGTTCACCGGTTTCTTTTTGCATCCTATATCTTCCCATCCTATACCTTCCTATACCTTCCCATCCTCTCCCTCCTCTCACTTTTAATTTTCCAATTGTCCTGCTGTAGAAGTGTATTTGTGTGTAAAAAGCATTCTTTTTATAGGAATTTTGTATTCTTTTTAATTGCTTCCTTACTCTCCAGACTTTGGGGAATTGTATTTTGTATCCCCTAACCTCAAGAGCTAGAATATGGCATCTCTTTCTTTCTATTTAAAAAAAAAATAAAAGCTAAGATTAATTTATAATTGCCTGTCTTAGCACCCAGAGCATTAATAAAAACATCAAGATGCTGCAATAGAGGTGATAATATTACAAGTTCTGATTCCTAGGGCCTTTTATTATACTCCTATGTGTTCCTGTGGTCTCTCTTGTCTTATGACCTTATCATACGGGACTAGATTCAGCAGAAAATGCCAATCTAGCCCCATTCACTCCACGGAGTTGGCGTGCTCTCATCCAATACATCGTGTCAACTCCATGGGTGTAGTGGGCCGGAACTAGCATGCCGTTGCTGCCTCCACCCTGGCAACACGGGAGGTTTCCCGTGTTGCCCAATCTATGGGGGGCAGCTGCGCGCACCATGCATGCTTCATGCTTCCCCCCACGTGATTACTCTCCCAGCAAGGTTGGCATTGAGAGGCATTGGCCACTGGATTCCCCACACCTCTCAGCAAAGTGGACCACCACCTCCTTCTGCCACTGGCCATCTCTTACAGATATTGAAAGCAATTTTTGTACTGCTTCTTAAAAGATTTCATCAAAGTTTGCCATCTGAGATTTTTACGTAATTGACACAATGATTATATAAAGCACATGGCTGTGGGACCATCATTAAAAGACCCTGTTAGGTCTCCCTGCACATGGAGACACCAAGGAGAGTTTTGTTATGTGGTGGAATGTACCAGAGTGTAGGAAATCTTTTTTCATATATGTTACATTACGTTATATTTATACATATATAACAACAACAACAACAACTTTATTTTATCCCACCCTATCTCCCCAAGGGGACTCAGTGTGGTTTAAAACAAAAAAACTGGCAAACATTCAGTACCAACAGAACATAAAAAACAGATCAAATTATAAACAGTGAAATAAACAACATTGAAGTGTATTTATAAAAAAATTTACATATATGAGACCATGTACCTATATTTATGGACTGATTTTGGCTATAACACAAGGCTTCTGGGTGAATGGATCTAACCTTTTGTTTAAAACTTTTATATTTTATATTTTATATTGTATTTATGATTTTAAACTGTTTTATATACTGTGTGTTTTAACTGTGTATAGGCATCGAATTGTTGCCATTATTGTACGCCGCCCTGAGTCCCTTCGGGTGAGAAGGGTGGGATATAAATACTGGAAATAATAAATAAATAAATAAATAAATAATTCGAATCTAATGTGCCATCGAATCTAATGTGCACCTCAATTTTCAAAGCCCCGAAACAAAACAAAAAATTTGCTGGCAAATGTAATGCGCAGTGGGAAAAAGTGCACTCTTTTGTAATTTGGCCAAAAGAAGTGTGCATTACAGTGGCTGACTGTATAGAATTCCTTCTTAAAAACCAAAAGTGTTAGAACACCAAAGCTTTCACTAATGTTAAAGAAACCTGGGGTTCATTTGAATCCACTTTAACTGCCTTGGCTCAATGCTATGGGGGCTGCCATGTAATACCGATGCCTCACCAAACTACAAATCCCAGGAATGCATAGCATTGAGCCATGGCAATTAAATTAAAGATGACGTCCTTCAGATAGGAGCTTCAGATACTCCTAAAGCAGCTTCCCCTTTTGCTTTGGCATAGCACTAAAATTCCTATATTCTGCAGAACGAATGGGCATCCAAATTTTGGGAAGGTATATTAGAAAAAAAGGGGAGCATTAGATTTGAGTAAATATGTTATATGAGACTATAATACACATTATATGGATAGAGGGCAAAGATTTGGACAGAAACTACCCCAAAGATCCACAAACCACCTGTGAATGTAACATTTCGCTTACATGGGGATACATTGCTGAAAACGTGACTACAATTGTGGTTAGAAATAAAGTTGCATCACTTAAATATATATATGCAGCCTATTAGGCAGGTATTGGGTGTGAGGCAGTTAGCTCCAGCCTCCTTTGCAGTTGCTTCTCACCCCTGTATTAAGTGTAGAGCCAGGGTGATTTTAAGAGTACAGTGAAAATGTACCGTAGTGTGTCATTGTGTCCATTTCTCAGGCTTGTATGCTTAGCACGAAACCACAGCAAACCCTTGCTCTTTGATAAATGTACATTTAAGATGGGCCCAGTGTTACTGTAGTCTTCTGGATGCAATAGATTTATCTGGAATATGTCTTTCTTTCCTTCCAGAACTTACAGGGTTCAATAAGCGATATTTAAAAGTGCTTTCTGAGTGGCCTAGTTTCAATATTTATTTGAGTCATCCTGTGAAATGCACCAGAAACAAAAGCCAGATGTATGATCTGAGGATTGCCTTTTCTCATGAGTTATTCATGTTGATCATGTTTTCAACGAGACTACCGTGTTAGTTTGTTACACCAGAAAAGGGAAAAGGGAGAAAAGAGAAAAAGGAGCTTAGCATGACCTGTAGGACTGACTGGTTTATTTTACTGTGAACTTTTGTGGATTTCAGTCCATGAAAATGAAAATGGAAATTCATTAAAACTCACTCTAAAATATACCATTTTATGTAAAATGGTGAACAGTGAAGAAAGCTTATAGGAAGAAAATAAACTCATTTGAAACTCGGTGCTGGTGAAGAGTTCTGCAGGTATAGTGCACTGCCAAAAGGACAAATAAATGGTTCTTAATGAAATACTGAATCTCCCTAGAAATCAAGATGATTAAACTAAGACTTTTGTATATTGGACATATGAGAAGACATGACTCATTAGAAAAGAAAATAATCTTAGTGAAATAGAGGGCAGTATTAGATGGATGGACTCTATCAAGAAAGCCATGGCTGTGAATGTGCAACGTCTGAGCAGGGCTGATGACGAGAGGGAGACTTGGAGGTATCCAGTTGATAGAATTGCCATTAGTTGAAATTGATTTGATGGCAGTTAACAGCAGCAAAGTCTGAATGGTGCTACCAGCTCCCCCTTCCCCATTTGTTGTTATTTTGTTGATTGTGAACCATTGTCATAATTCCTTTTAAAAGTGAACTGAGGTGGTTGAATGCCAGTGTGACTGCAGTCAAAATAATCATGCTGAGAAAAAATGGTAAATCAAACCTCAGGGTTTGCAAAATACAAAAAAACTTTAATCTTTTCTGATCACCATGTAACAAAATTTGGAACCCCCCCCCCCCCCCCCCCCGTTCCTTATTTGAAAATGTTATTCCTGTTTAAATGTGTGGTACTTACTTTGAAGGTAGTTATTATACTACTTCATTTTTGTGGCTGCCACAAACTGTGTTGAATTGATTGAGGCTCTTATGAGATAGTCATTGAAAAACTATAGCAAAATGTGCTGCAGGATGTCCTGCAGAAACAAAGAGTTTGTAGTTTAATAAACTTTCCCATGTTTTTATGATAGAACCAATTAGGAAATGACATTTATAAATCAGGAACTAAAATTGTGTTACATAGTGTAATCAGTCCTTGAGGGTTTATGTATGTTCAGTAGACACACAGTGTTGGTATAGAGTGGGATAATAAAAAGTGAAAATGGAAAGTGATTGCACATTGGCTTTGAGATATTCTGGTGGAAGACATGATTGGGTCATCTTTCATTAAGTCCAGATATGTGTGTATATGCCTTCAAATTGCCTGTTGACTTATTGCAACCCTGTGAATTTCACAGGGTTATCTTAGACAAGACTACTCAGAGGTGCTTTTGCCAGTTCCATCCTCTGAAATATAGTTCATTGCACCTGGCATTGAGGTCTCATATCCAAGTATTGATCCTGCTTTACTTTCAAGATAAGGCAGGATTTGGTTCTTTGGGGAGATTTGACCCCTATAGGTAAAGATATATCTATATTTCATTGCCTAATAGTCATCATCACATAATGATTTCACCCCATTTTGAGGAAGTCTAAATTGGTATTGTGCTCTTTCCTGTGTAATAGTCACACCCTTTGTTCACTTGCCTGGGGAAGTGGGGCTTAACTCAACTGGGAGCTCATTTATCGCTATGATAAGTGCCTAGATTTGAATGGCGACTACATGAGATGTGGTTTTTGGGTGTGGCTTTCAACTTCATATGGTAAATGTTTTCTCCTATACTTTGTTCATTTTTAATTCCAAAACATAATGTACTTTCTGGATAGCCCTTGTAGTATGATTCCTCCATTGAAGTACACTTAAAAGGTCTTGATATATAAAAGATTTGACACTTGGTTGAAGATGACTCTGTACACAAAATATACCTATGCAATCTTAAGGGAAAGCGCTCAGGAACTCCCCCAGCCACAAGTTCTAGACTTCAACATTACATACAGTAATAGCTGCACCTAGTAGTGAATTTCCTAAATTGGCAAAGGCTCGCATTTGTATATCCTTTGAACTTTCTTCCAAATCCGGGATTCTGCCATTCCTTCTCCTCTTCCCTTTTAAGGTGCTCTGCTTCAAACCCCAAGAAAGTGTAAATTATGTGACTGTTATAATGCACGTTCCAGAGAGACAGATCTCCGCTTTCCATTTGTTGTTCCTAAACTTGGAAATTCAGGTGTCTATTTCTCAGTTCACCTGAAGGGGCCAAATTCCTCCTCAGACTCTGTCTACCACTTCAGACAGTAAGTGTGGCAATTAATAATATGTATCAGTTTCCCTTCATCTTGTAGTCACTGCCCTGCAACATTTATCTTCAGTTGTCTTTTGTTCAGTATTAGTCATGACAGTACAGTCTGGGTCTTCCTTAGCTTCTGCTGAGCCATACTCTTATGCAAAACTGGTATTTTGCTAGGTTGCTTTGTTTGCTCTTCTACTTGGTAGTGATGTAAAGAACTGATAGTATCTAGCCCAGTGGTTCTCAACCTGTGAGTCCCCAGGTGTTTTGGTCTACAACTCCCAGAAATCCCAGCCAGTTTACCAGCTGTTAGGATTTCTGGGAGTTGAAGGCCAAAACATTTGGGGAACCACAGGTTGAGAACCACTGATGTAGACTAAGGGTGCATCTAAAATTAATGCTGTGTAACACCAATTTAATTGCCATTGTTCAATTCTATGGAATCATGGTAGTTGTAGTATTACGTGGCCTTCTCTATCAAAGAGTGTTGATGCCTCCCCAAACTACAAATGCCAGAATTCCAGAGCATTGAGCCATAGCAGTTAAAATGGTGTTAATCTGCACTAATTCTACAGTGTAGGCACACCCTAAAACTCCACTAGGAATTAGGACATTTTTAATAATATGAAGCACTCAATGACAAAACTAATGATACAGAAACCCCCTTCTATAAATAAGGTTGATTTGGTTTCAGAAGATTTCATCTTAAAACCAGGAGTGTAATGGATAAACAAGTTTCCAAGTATCTTATCTAGGAATAATAGAAGTAAAAAGGCCAGAAAGCAGTGTTTCCTTCCAGTGGTTTATGTGGAGGTGGATTCCAATACATTTGTTCTATAACACAGTCTCAGCAGCCAGATCCTTATTTTACTGGTGATGCCAAAGTGAGAGGAAGAAAAGTTATGTAAGGTATTTATCATGCTGTCTTTTCCAAAGAAGCAAACTGGCATGTGAAGCACGTTTGCCCATAATGCATGAAAAAGCATCAACCTGTTGCATAGGAAATAGCAGACAGGACATGAATTTGGGTTCAGAGGAGGACAATAGTACTAGTAACTCTCTGATGGTTTGTTCTGAAAATGTTTTATCCATCACACTTCCCTAAAGGCACAGGCAAAGGAAAGGGCACGAAGGGCAATGCTGGGGAAATCCGCATAGAAGTAATTTGCATGTTTGGCTGCATATAATTGATGTATGGCTTTGAAGAAACACCAGACATATTGTGCTTCATCTCTAATGTTCTAACAGTACAAACTCACAATTGATCCTTGCTTTGTCTCATGGGGTATACTCAGTAGTAGGTGAGTGCTGGATCACCACCAGTTCTGTGATTCTTCCCAAATTTGGAAAGACTCAAGATGGCACCGAGAAATATATTGACTTTGAAACTATGGCACTCAAAATGGTGCAAACTGATTAGCATTCTGGTTGCTGCAGTGTTTTCCAAAGATATATAACCTTTTAAAAACCGAATGAACAACTATCATCTGAATGCTGACAGTTGCCCTCAGCTATCGGAGGTGATTTCAGAGCCACATGTAGTGTTCAGCCGCTGTGTCACTCACCCCTGCTGTTTAGATTGAAGCCTTGTCAAACTGGGTTTTTTTTTTTGTAGTTGTTGTTTTGGAAGGCCGAATCTTTTCCTCAAACTGCTTTTTTTCAATATTTTGCGCATTTCCACCCACCTCACTGGCAGTTCCCTTTTTTATTTTTTAAGGGGCGATGGGGCGATTTGATGAGGTGGTTTTGTATTTCAGAGGCAGAAGGCAAGGCTTGACCAGCTGGTATCTTGAACTGACACAGGTGCAAGGACCGCAGGGGGTGGGATCCAAGAATAATTACAGGTTTCTGAAGCATCAGGCCTTGCCTGAAAGGGGGCTTACGGAGAAACTCTGCTTTATGGGAAATTAATGACAAGGCTGAAAGACTGTCAGGACAACTATGGCCATCATAAGAGGAGTAGTGCCTTAAAGGGACAACTCCCCCTTGTCCGCTCTGCAGGAAGTTAGAAGGCTGAACACAGCATTTTAATGTTCAGGCAGTGAAGATTGCATGTGACTGGCAGTCGCTCTTTCTCTGTATCTGTCTCTTTTTCATTTATAACATATAGATCATGTGCTGTATATTTTTGGAGTAAGCCTCATGTTTTCTACTCTGTGGGCTACATCAAAAGAAGGTGAATATTTCAGTATGAGGAAGAGAATACGTGAGTCTGGACTCTGCTTCCTGGGTATCCATCCACTGGCTATTTTATTATAACAAACCTGGTCGTCTTGCTGCATTTCCTTAGCAATCTGCATTGGTTCCAGTTTCTAAAATAGCTAAAAAGCTGACTAGTGTAAATGGATGGGCCACGAGGCTTTAAAGAGCCTGCGTGCTCAGCTGGCCTTGCATTAATACATCTTTCTCTGGCCAGGAATTCATTTCACAACTCCATAAAGCATAAAGTTTGCCTAAAATGGAAGTCAGGCGACTTTAAGCACTGATGCCCAGGCACCTTTTAGATGAACTAAATATGAATGCAGTCTAACTAGCCAAACCTGGCGGTTCTGCTGACTCTTGACATTTGACTTGGCCAGTAATATCTCAGGCCCAGCAAAATGGGAATTAAAATGCCCTGCTTATCTATATATATAAATGAGTGATGGCATCACGGCGACCGGCAAAACAACAAAACTACAGGCTCCCCAACCTCGAAATTTGACAACACAACCCATCATCCACGCCTCTAGGTTGATACAACAAAAAGAAAAGAAAAATAAAGTCCTAATTAAAGGGAAAGGAATAATTGTTTTTATCCAATTGCTGCCAGTTAGAGGGCTAATCTCTGCCCACTTGGTCTCCTAGCAACCAACTCAGCCCAGGGGACAGGCAGACTTAGGCCTCACTTAGGCCTCTTCCACAGATTATCTAATTTGCACTGGATTATATGGCAGTGTAGACTCAAGGCCCTTCCACACAGCTATATAACCCATCTGTAATCTTATATTATCTGCTTTGCACTGGATTATCTCTACCTTAACTACCACCAATTTCTCAATACTTTATTTCCCATACCACCATACTTTGCCACAGCAATGCGTGGCCGGGCACAGCTAGTGTACTATATAGGCATATGTATGTACATGTAGTTATGCAGATGGGAAAGAGTAAGGCTCTGTGGGTTGCAGGGCAGTGGTGTGGGGTTTTGCCCTGTTTCCCCGAAAATAACATTCCCATAAAATAAGCCGTAGTAGGATTTCTAAGCAGGTGCGCAATATAAGCCATTCCCCAAAAATAAGACATAGTGATAGGCGTGGCTATGCAGCGCACAAGGTTGTCCTCCCCTGTCAGGCCCCGGTAGATCCATGTGTGCTGCAAGCTGAGGCATAGGCAGTGGTTCTCAACCTGGGGTCCCCAGATGTTTTTGGCCTTCAACTCCCAGAAATCATAATGTGTGTCTTCTTGAAGAAAAATAAATGTCAGTGATTTATATTTGGGGAAACATGATAGTTTGCATTTGGAAGCTGTACTACATTCATGCGAAAGTCTTTTTTGTCATTCCAGTGATGTAGTAGCCCTTCCCCCCCCCCCCCCCCACACACACACCTCCCGGTGCCTGGAAATTTCATATGGGGAAAGCCATTTTGTATAGGAAAATCAGCAGAGGGGAAAGGATTAAATAGCACCATCTTTACTCCATCTTAAATGTGTCCAGACTCTTTTTTGGTGTTGTGTCTTCTATTTTAAAAAGCTGAGTTCCATACAGTTATGGGTCAGTGTTTTGTCTTGACTTCTGTCTCAGCCTGACTGTAAATGGCTTTCCCTACAGGCCTAAGAAATACAATTCTTCACTTCTGCAGTCATGCTTCAGTTCCCAGACGGATGTTGTACTGGTCTACGAAAGGAAGGCTGGAAAGAATATGTTTACTTATTTGTTTGTTTAACATATTTGTAGTCTTGTATGTCTGCTGAAATCATCCAAGGCAGCTAATAAAAGATGCTGTAGCTTTGCATTGGGGGTTTGCCTCCGAACTGATTGTGGAGCACTTTGCTAACATTTGGGGGTTGATATGTGATTTTTTCCAATGGTTGCTAAGCAACTGGAAAGAGCCCTTTCTTTTGCATGTGCGTTCCCCTTCTTCCTTCCCTACAATTCAGGTATTTCAATATGTAGAAATCCCAGGATACAGAATAGAAAATGACACTCATATTTTTTATTGTGTGGATAATTTCACAATGCCCCGGTTTTATGGTAGGGATAATGTCTCACTGCATTTCTTTCCTTATGATTATTTTGGCTTTGCTTCATTATTCCTCCAGTAGGATTTCTGACACATTCACTCATTAGATTTTTGGCAGGGGATCTTGTTGTATTTGACCATCTAATGATGGCTTCTTCCTCCTTCTGTCTCTGCAGACATGCCTTGAGTTGGAACGCTATCTTCAGACCGAGCCCAGGAAGATCTCAGAAAGCTTTGGTGAGGACTTGGAGTGTTTTCTCCATTCCCCCTCAGCTCCGGGCACAGAAGACGGTATCCCGCGACTGGACCCCCTGTTGTTACCGGTAGACATGAGTCCTTGTGGCAAAAATGCCAACATAGACGTTATCCTCTCCCGGGACAAGCTATTGTCTGAGACTTGCCTCAGCTTGCAGCCAACCAGATCCTCCACAGAGGGCCATACTGCTGTCAACCAGGCCCAACTCAACGCTGTGACCTCATTGACGCCTCCTTCCTCGCCGGAGCTCAGTCGTCACCTGGTAAAAACCTCACAAACTGTCTCTGCTGTAACTGATGGCACAGTCACCCTGAAACTGGTGGCAAAGAGATCTGCCCTCAGCCCCGTAAAGGTTGGGGTGGTGGCACCCACTAACACCACAAAGTGTGTGCTCAGTGACAGTGAGCAAGGAGGAGCAGGGGGCGATGCATCCCCGGAAAACAAGAAGAGGGTTCATCGATGCCAATTTAATGGATGCCGAAAGGTTTATACAAAGAGCTCACACTTAAAAGCGCACCAGAGGACTCATACAGGTACTTGCTTTGGATGTTTTGGGTTTGACTTTCATTTATTTGTCACATGTGTTCGTGACTGAGGTCCCCAAATGACAATTATAGGTCTTGGTAATGGAAGATGGATTGATGTGATGCACTGTGTGTTTTTGTCACAATGGGATGGGACCTTGCTAATCTTATCTCTCACAGTTCTCATGTTTTTCCACAATTGGAGCACAACTCAGAATTGATATGAAAAATCATTCAGATCATTTGGGTGAACGGTTTGGAAAGAGAGAATTCCTTTCAACCATTAGTTTGTTCTAACTGGGCTGTGTTTCTTAGACAGGGGGCCTCTGGTATAGTATATATTTGTGTTTCTTTGTATTCTTTTAAAGAATTACATGTGAATTACTTTGCTGCTGCTCAGTTGTTTAGTTGTCTCCGACTCTTCGTGACCTCATGGACCAGTCCACACCAGAGTTCCCTGTTGGCCGTCACCGCCCCCAGTTCCTTCAAGGTCAAGCCAGTCACTTCAAGGATCCCATCCATCCATCTTGCCCTTGGTCGGCCTCTCTTCCTTTTTCCTTCCATTTTCCCCAGCATCGTGATCTTTTCCAAGCTTTCCTGTCTCCTCATGATGTGAATTACTTTACCATTATGTTTTTAGCTTTATAATGGTTACCACATGCATTTCACATAGTGAAGCAGCTCAACTGGGAGCCATGGTGGCACAATGGACTGCTGACCTGAAGGTTGGGTTGCTGACCTGAAGGTTGCTGGTTTGAATCTGCAAGATGGGGTGAGCTCCCACTGTCAGCTCTAGCTTGCAGGGACATGAGAGAAGCCTCCCAGCAAGATGGTAACACATCCTGCCGTCCCCTGGGCAATGTCTCTGTAGATATCAAATTCTCTCACACCAGAAGGGACTTGCAGTATGTTCTCAAGTTGCTTCTGACACAATAAAAAGCAGCTCAACTAATAGGATATGTTTCTGTCTTTAAAGTAAACATTGAAGAAAAACCTCTTATTCTCAAAAATCTGAACTGCTAAAGAAATCCAGTGTACCTTAAAACTGTGTTTGGATGCCTGCTTTAAATATATTTGGCTTCTCACTAGCTTTAACTGTTACATGAAAGGTAACATTTGTTAGCAGATTGCTTGCCCCACTCTACCTTGGTTTTTCATATTCATGAGGCTGTGAAGGCACATTGATACAGAAGCTTTGTAAAAGGTTGGAATATATTTCTTTTGTTTAATGCCAAGTAATATAAATATCTCAACTGGGTTATACAGAATAGAAAAGTGTATGGTAAGCATTCTACTATTTGTGTGTCTGAAGAATAGAGAATATAGAGGAGCAGGTGGGTGTACGAATAGGCCGCACAGAAATGTAAACACACCTTTTCTAAAAATTGCAATCTGTTTGAGGCCAGTCCAGGCCCATGAGAGTCTAGATCAATTTTTGAAATAAGTCAGATGCTAATAACCTATCCGTTTTCTTTCCATTTGCAAACCAAGCATACAGACATGGACATACTTCAGCGATTCCTACTTTCACATGAGATGGATTACTATGGATGGGAAAGAGCTCTAATTCACACACACCTTTTGTAAATTTGTTTAGCAAAACATGTATGAAAGATGAGAGAATATTGTGCTCTATATTTGGGATACCTCTTGGAACTGATCTTTTCTCCCAATTGGAATATTTCTTAAGATTTCTCTGAAGGCCTCTTAAACTGTTTTCCAGTATTCAAAAGGGATTAGAGAGAGATGATTGGGCAATCTGAGTAAGGTGTTCATCCTAATCTAGGGATACATTACTTTGGAGACTAATTTTGTGTTGCCATTTTCTTCCATTATTGGTGTAAAACTCTACCTGGCCTTTGTGTTAATTCTGTTCTGAGAAGTATTTTCTCCCATGTTCCAGTTGCAGGGTTGAGAGATCATTCTGTCAATGATCACAAATTTGAATCCAGGAGACCCAGTCACCTTCTTCCCAAACTATATATTTTCACTCTAGAAAGTCAACAATCAAATTAGAGCTGATTTCAGACATTCAGAGATGTATATCCAAGGAACATTTTGTACACCAAGCTTTTATTCATTTGGAAAAGCTCCTATGTCCCATGTGTGAGGCAACTGATTAGAATGGGATTTTGATATGAAAGAGGAATTATGCCACCGATACCTCCTTATACATTCTGTGGTAGTGTAATCCCTAGACCAGTGGTTCTCAACCTGTGGATCCCCAGGAATTTTGGCCTTCAACTTCCAGAAATCCTAACATCTGGTAAACTGGCTGGGATTTCTGGGAGTTGTAGGCCAAAAACATCGGGGGACTCATAGGTTGAGAATAACTGAATTACTAAACCTTTCTTTCTGTAACATTTGTAGTAGAGCAAGTAATTTTGAGCAGCAACGCAACAACTTTTACTGCGCACATGCAAAACACTTTTTAAAAGTTATGACTGTGTGGATGAGAGGTGGCACTATGTATTCAACATATTCATAGCCAAGATATCTTTGCTGCTTTACTAGTCAAATATTGGTAACTCGTTTGTCTTCTTACTGAAATAATAGTTAAGAAGAATGTTACCATATGCCATGTCAACTTATATAATACAAATCCCCATCTCTTTCTGTGCATGGCATATTTGTGTAGATTTAGGGAGCTATCCTGTCATTTCTGTTTGCCAGCCTTGATAACTTATTCAAAAAATTATCCCATTTGTTCTCTTTCTCCTTCCTTACTCTAAACCCCGGGTCCCTAGACTAGCAGCTGGGCAAGCTAAGGACTCATGACTGAAACATTTTTTCTTCCCACTTCTATTGCTATCTTAAAAGCTTCCAGTTTAGATTAAACCTGTTTTGGAGCCTGTGAGCATGTTGGGTAATTGTTTAGCATGGGAAAAACCTATAACACAATCAATTACTTGTTTTTGTCAGCTATTCCCTTCGCCTCTATGGACACAAACACACATATCAAACCCTTGAAGAGGTTTCCTTCTGGTGTAAATGACACACTTACTCTGAATTAAATGTGCCTGGGATATCCTATTCATGATAGTTAATACACTGATACAATCAAGCACTTTGAAAGGTGACTTTTTATAAGTTTGCCATTTTATTGCTGAAAAAAATGGTGGGGAGGTTGTCACATCGAGCTGAAGTTTTGGATGATGCATTGCCATTTCATTGTGTCAGGATTTGGTCAGAACTGAGCAGTGAACAATTTAGGGACAGGTATGTTCAGTTCTGGTTCTCTGCTGGATCAGATTGTCTTCCATTAAAACTCTTGGCCCACTGTTTAGATCCAAATGCAATAGGGGTTAAGGAAGCAAGCATACTCTTAGGATAAAGGTCACTTTTTCTAACAATCTGCAGACTCAGCCACACAGTCTGTTTTCCATTCTTTCAATTTCTGAACACAAGGAATTTGAATCCATATACGCTGTCACCCAGAGGTTTGCTTTAGGATATGTGCTACACATTTTAGTCTTAAAAACATAAACGGGGAATAGAGTAATGAGAGCTATTAGAAAAGATATACAGGCCATTCATGCTATATTTAAACTGTCACCGATGCCTTCAGGTTCTACTTTCTGGCAGTGAAGCTCTCTATTCCTCCCTGTTTGAATTCTGGAATCTGAATACTTAGGCTAGATTTTGAGCTGGGCAGAGTTAGAGTCTGACCCACAACAGCTGTGCTTATGTTTACACAGCTTCTTTCTTTCAATCTCTACTGTCTGATCTCTTTAAACAAGAAAGCTTTCATTACTTATGCAAGTAAGTAGCTGAATTGCCACCAAAACCAAAATAGGAAGTATTAAAGGGGCGTGGCTTGAAAATTTTGGGGTGTATTGTAAAGGTCCCGAGTGCACCTACCCAAGATTATAGACACGAGGCAGTCATTTTGCTGGGTCCTTTGTCTCAGCACACAGCCGTAGCTTCTTGGAACTGTCATCAGTGCAATACATTGTCAATTGTGAACGTGCTTGGCAGTGCCAATGGCTGCCAGCCACTTGGCTCGGGTGGCAGCTGAACTGGATTGTGAGATATTATTTTTCTCCCTTGGCTGTGAGTAGCTCTCTCTCATGTGCTGGGGAAGAGCAAGCTCTCTGTGGCTGAATTGCTTTGCACCTCTACCATAGAGCCAAAGGACAAAGATCCCTTTCTCTCCTCCATCCCTCCCTCCTCCCTTGAACAAGAGGTGGATGGGTTTTCATCTCAATAGTAGTAGCCACAGATTAGAAGAAATGTATACCAAGCAGCTGAACTCTGATGGTGACCTGATAAGATTAGCTTAGAGGGGGATAGAATAGGAGGGTAGATTTTCCCCCCTTTGGGCCAACGTGAAATGAAGTTCCACATGTATTCCTTTATAAGCTTTACTGCAAAAGCACAATATTTTGCATAAAACGTTGGAAGGAAGGGGGAAAGAAAAGGAAAGGGACACGATCTACGGCAATAGAATATGTGGTTTGCATACAGTGCATCCCAAATTGAACCCTTGTTTTCTCTAGTTTAAAAAAAGGATCTCTGTTCACAGGTCAGGAAAATACCTCTTTTCTTGGAGAGGTGCTACCAGTTGGACAATTCAGTTCTGGCTACTAATCTGACAGTGTATGCCTTTTGTTGTTAACTGCCATCAAGTTGAGTGTGACTTATGGCAACACCATGAGTGAGAGACCTCCAAGTCATCCAATCCTCAACAGCCCTGCTCCGGTCATGCAGACTCAGGCTGTAGCTTCCTTGATTGCGTCTATCCATATGGAATGCAGTCTTCCAATTTTTCTACTGTCTTACCAAGCATTATTATTCTTTCTAGTGAATCATAGCTTGTCATGGCATGGCCAAAGTACAGTGGTTTTAGTCATTTTGGCTTCTAGGGAGAGCTCTTGGTTTGCTCTAGGACCCATTGTGAAAACAAGTAGTTGAGTCTCACTAAGAGAGATGTCCTATTGGAAAAGTCTCGTCTCTTGAGGTCAACTTCAACATGTATTTGTGATGTTCCATAAATGGGTAATTGTATTGTATCGGGGGGGGGGGGGACAGTTTTCCTCTGGGGGCCACATGGACTGCCAAAAGTGTCACACAACCAAGCAAGGGGGCAACAAGGAATCACTGAAAAGTGGTGAAAAGAAGTGTTTTTCAAAGTTAAACTGTGTAAAAGACTCCTAGGGAAAGCATTTTTGCCCCATTCTGTTGTCAGTTCAGTTGAACAGCAGCTCAAGAGCAAACTAGGCGCATGCATTTTCCCACTCCTGTCTTTGCATCAGAAAGAGCCAAACTGTAGACAAAGGCACCATAGGATGATGCTGTACAGACCAAGGTGAAGGAAGAACATGGGCAGTGTAATGTAGTTGTATTGGGATGGAGTGGGTTTGAAGCAAATGGCCTCAAAAGATACTTAGAGAAGGAGAAAATATCTCTGTAATGTACACACATGCTTTGCATGTGAAAAGTCAGAGCTTTAGTCTTTGGGATATAGCTAAATCTCTGGAGAGCCACTGCAAGTCAGCATGATAGATTGCCACTCAGTGCAATGTAGATGCTTCTGTATTGGATGGATCTCTTGTATGCTTTGGCATGAAGCGGCATTGTTTGGCTTTTGTGACTCTTCCAAGAGGAAGAAGAGCAAAGTTTAGCTCTTCAGCTGAGCCACTATGTACAGGAAGAGAGTTCATTCAATGGAGGATAACAAGAAGCAGTCTTCTATTTTTGTCCCAGTTAACTGCAGGATTTTTTGAAAAGTTATGGTGCTAATTTATGTTGTGCCAAGGAGCTGTCGTTAAAGACAAATGTGTAAAAAGGTGGAACCAGCTCTTGGCCTGGAGTAAAATGGAGGAGTCGCTTGTCACATGTGAAGATAATGTGTGAAAGAGAACTTGAAGTGCAGGAAAAGGTGAAGTCTGCAGTTAAGGGTGAAAGAGCACCCAGTTCATGGGTGTGAGGCAGATCTGAAATAGAATAGAGATTTAATTATCTGGAGATATAAATCCAGCTTTAACACGTTTGTCCCCTTTTAATTGTACAGCAGATTCTTCATCTTGCAATGACAGTTTGGCTCCTAAAGAAGTGGAGAGATAATTTTTCAGTCCCATCTCAGCAAATGCCAATGAGGCAAGTGACAGAAGGAGAGCTAATTTAGATCAAACAAAAGCACCAATAAAAGTGTGTAAATTCGTCATTGTCTAAGATGGGAAGCAAGATGTCTTGATGAAAAAATATGCTTTAAAAATTAAGTGAAGGAGATTTTTTTTCTCCTTGTGGAAGGCTTAGCACAGCTGCTATAATACAAGTGTAGGTGGAGACCTAGAGCAGGCGCTTGAATGGAGCAGTGCTCATAATGCAGAAATGTATAGATGTGGAAAGCTCCCTTGGAGCACAGGGATACAACGTAGGATAGAAGTCTGGAAGGACTGATGCAATAAAGAGGCAAGCAATAAGCATGCAGACAGTGAGCTCAGCCCCAGAGGGGAGAATTCATGTTGGGTGTGTGAGTGTGTGTGTTTGACTAGCTGCTCCCTGTTGGGATTTGCAGTCTAGAGTTCTCAGAGCATGGAGCCAGGACAATTAACAAGAGGATATGAGGAACGAAAGGGAAGTATACATGGGGATATTCTGCCCCACATGTGGTGGAAATGCCCAAAGACAATACTTCTCTGGGGGAAAGCAGTAAAGAAAATTGAGAAATTATTGAAAATACCAATTCAAGTAAATATGGACTTAATGGGAATACTTATGAACAATAACATTAATGCAACAAAAAACCTCAAAATATATTTAGAGCAATTGTTTTAGCAGGCAAGGTGGTAATAGTATGGGGATAGAAAGATGGAAAAAATATAATATGGAATACTGGAATATCTGTTTGATCAAGTCCAATTGGACATTATAACATGCAGAATTCGAGATGATGTACAGGAGGACAAGGCAGAAGAAATGAATGAGAAATAGTTGATCTACATGGAATGGATAGAAAGTAGAGATGTCAACACAGATATTGTACAAAGATTAAGAAAATTGTGTTTGTAGTTAAGTATAAAGATAGAGGGAAATGTGGTAGGGGAGGAGAACAAAGTGAAAAGAATAATAATCTAAAGAGATGAATAGACAATCTATATATATAAAAGGGTAATGAAATTTCTGCCTAGGACAAAACAACAAAACTACACATCCCAGAAACACTAAACTTGGCAGCAGAACCCCTCATCCATGCCTCTACGTTCATACAACAAACAGCTCCAGCTACTCCAGAAAACGGCCAGGCTTTGAGACTGCAAGGCTATTCACTGCTATTCCACCTGGCCAACAAAGGATTCCCATAAGCCACAGCAACGCGTGGCCGGGCACAGCTAGTATAGATATATAATATAACCTATTACCTATTCACAAATTATGTTATTATTTACTTAATAAAAATACAGTATTCCCTCACTACTTCACGGTTCGCTTTTCGTGGATTCGCTGTTTCGTAGTTTTTCAATAAACTCTAAAAGAATATTATAAATCATAAAAAATACAAGTTACAGCCTAAGGGAGGAAGGAGAAGCCAAAGGGAGAGAAAAGGAGCCCAAGCAGCAATGAGAGGAGAAGGAGGTGATTTATCAACACACAATTGGTTGATAAAGACTTAAAATAGTGTATAACTACTAAAATAATGTATAAATATTACGATAAATTTAGTGTCCCTACTTTGTGGCTTTTCACTTATTACAGGTGGTTCTGGAACGTAACCCCCGCAATAAGTGAGGGAACACTGTATTTCTAAAAACATGGGGATATTCTGCAGCTTTTAGCTTGGCCATCTACTGTGCAAGAAGTTATATTGAAGTTAAGAAGTGAGCTCTTTAGCATTTTCACTGAATTCCTTAAAGAAAGTTATGTATGGCCGGCCCTCAGTATTTATGGATTCTTCATCAATGGATTCCACTATCCACAGCTTGAAAATACGAGTCAGTGGTTGGACTGACAGGCATGTGGCCCTCTAGATCAGTGGTTCTCAACCTGGAGTCCCCAGATGTTTTTGGCCTTCAACTCCCAGAAATCCTAACAGCTGGTAAACTGCCTGGAATTTCTGGGAGTTGTAGGCCAAAAACATCTGGGGACCCCAGGTTGAGAACCACTGCTCTAGATGTTGTACTCCTGTTTCCATGAGCCTTACGCACGTTAGCCAATTACAAGGTATGATGACAGCAGTTGTTCACCAGCATTTGGAAGGTTGAAGGTTCTTTACTGATCTATATTTTCCTGAAAATGAAAGGGACCTTTTTGTTTTAAGATGTACACCACCTTATAGCGTACTAGATAACATAATTAAAGTCAGCCTAATGGCTTTCCATTGGAAATGACTGTGAGATATGATAGCATATAGAAACATGATATCAAACAGCATTTCATGTTAAACAAGCTCATGCTTTGTCTGTTAAGATATAATCTATGTCATGGAGATGCACTGATTATTGCATCAGCAAAATGTCACATGCTGAGGGTCTATAGTGGGTGTTAAAACACACATTTCTCAAGGAAGCACATTTTCCTAATGGCAGGTAGAAGGTGGTATGAACACCCTGTCAACCTGGAGAGAGGTTGATGATAATTGGGCTCAACGAACATCTAATCTTGTGTAAAACAGCTTCATACCTTAGGCAGATTAAGCTGATCAAACATTTTGGATTGGAAAGGGTACAATCATACAGCTAAGACCAGTCTTTTCTGAGTGCCAGGAATGTGTGTGTGGTGTTGGTATAGAGATTCACTAGCACAGTCCATCTGATTCAGGTGCTAAGAGTGTGCAAATGCGACAGCCTCATGTGGAGCTTGTCTCAATACAGCAGTCTATGTGTGCACTTCTGCTGCGTCCATGACTCTGTGAATAAAGGCCAGTGGGTTCTGCATTGAATATCGGTTACATACCCTCACCCTTTCTTTTTTCTTTTTTACTCCTGCTTTCTATTCAGATATGCAAGAATATTCTCTGCAGCTTGGTGTATCTTTCACAAAGTGTAAATCCACAAGGTATCGCTTTATCTCTTGATTCATAAAGTGGAAATACACAAAATATTTAACAAATGCACACAGAGAAGGTGCAATGGCTTCCTTTTGGAAGCCTGAATATAATGCAGTAATGATGATGGCGATATTGTTATGGCAGCCGAGGAAAATCTGAACACAATGAACTGCAATCTCTCCATCGCCGTGCTCCTTATCTCTTGCTTCTGCAGCTGTTGCCTTGTCATGCATCCGGAGCTCTTAGCGCTAAAGTGAATTTGAAACTAAATGCTCTTATTACTGATTTTTTAAAAAGTTCTCCTAACCTCTCTTGGGACAGAAAATAATGGCAATTTGAGGCAGCAAAGAGATGTCAATTAAGGCAAGGCTGATGGAGGCAGGGGGAGTAATGGTTCGAATGGGGGGAATGCGAGGAAAGTGAGCAGCAGGTGGACTTGTGCATCCCGTCGCTAGGAAACCGCATCCGTATTAAATACGGCGTGCTAATTGGCTAGCTTGTCAGGGGCTGGGTACCAGTCCAGGCCTGCTCCACAGCTGTTTCTGCTGTTTGGTTGCTAGGAAACTGCATCTTCTCTCTCTTTCTACCCCCCCCCCTTCTTCTTCTGGCACCTAATTGTCTACTTGTGCTGCTGGTGTTGCTGCTGGAGACCAGTCTGGACCTGCCGCTCTGCTGTTCTCCCGAGGGAAGGGTCCGGGATGGGCAATGGGGCTGCCGGGAGCCGGAGGCCGTTTTTCAGGGAGGGGGGGGGTGAGGATATGTCCACAATTAATGGAGCAGAAGTGTACATGCTGCAAAAGGCCTGGCACCTGTGTCCCCTTACCCCCCCCCCCCAACAGCCCCCAAATCCTTCTGTTCTGAGCACACATCAGGTGCCTCCAGCTCCTTTCTCTGCTAAGCTTGTAAGAATGGATTTTAAAAGGCATTGGAAGTGAGGAAGCTTTGTCCTTTTTAAGCAGGGACACGCAGGGACGGTGGAGGGATAATGTATGCTTTCTCAGTGTGCTTTCTGTGGGGAAATGAATCCTTGCTTTCTTAGGAACAGGCAGGGGGTGGGAGGGAAAGGATCGAGAGTGTTGCTTGCAAACCTTTTGAGGCTCTTCCCACTTAGTAAAAGCCATTTTTTGCTAACCTTAGAAGGAAAGTCTTGTTTTCTTCATTTTTACATTCCCTTTGATGCTTCAAAATACAGTAGAGTCTCACTTATCCAACATTTTTAATGCCTTTTAAATTTATTTGTGTGTTTTTGTAAAACTGTATACTGTATGCTGGTTTTATATCTGTAAGCCGCCCCGAGTCCCTCTGGGGAGGTGGTGGCGGGATACAAAAATAAAATTATTATTATTATTATTATTATTATTATTATTATTATTATTATTATTATTAACGGACTGGCAGAACATTGGATAAACGAATATGTTGGTAAATAAGGAGGGATTAAGGAAAAGCCTACTAAACATCAAATGAGTTATGATTTTACAAATTAAGCACCAAAACATCATGTTATACAATAAATTTGACAGAAAAAGTAGTAATGCTATGTAGTAATTACTGTATTTACGAATTTACCCCCCAAAATCATGATATATTGAAAACATTGACTACAAAATGCGTTGGATAATCCAGAACGTTGGATAAGCGAGTGTTGGATAAATGAGACTCTACTGTATAGTCAGCACGATGCCAAGGCTGTCGTGGGTGCTTAAATGGGAGAAACACCACACCATTCAGGTTTCTCTTCCTTGGTTTATCCAGTTCAACTGAAGCAGCACACTCAAGGACCTAGGAAGACCAATAGAATTAGACAATAGAGAATACCTATGGAACAAAGAATTCAAATTTACACTATCTCAATCAATTAAAGAGAATCTATACAAGATGTTCACCCACTGAGCTGCTGAACATGCTGACCAAAACGTTGGCTGTTCAAATCCACAGAATGGGGTGAGCGGGGAAAATGTTTTTCCCTATACTTTGTTCATTTTTGGGGGGCCTGGTGGCACAGTGTGTTAAAGCGCTGAGCTGCTGAACTTACGGACCAAAAGGTCCCAAGTTCAAATCCCGGGAGCGGAATGAGTGCCCGCTGTTAGCCCCAGCTCCTGCCAACCTAGCAGTTGAAAACATGCCAATGTGAGTAGATCAATCTGGCAGGAAGGTAATGGCGCTCCATGCAGTCATGCTGGCCACATGACCTTGGAGGTGTCTACGGACAATGCCAGCTCTTAGGCTTAGAAATGGAGATGAACACCAACTCCCAGAGTTGGACACAACTAGACTTAATGTCAGGAGAACACATATAACCCCATGATTGCACCATTTGGCATGAATGTGTGAGAACGTGCTGTTGCTGCATAGACTGAATGCCACAGATGAGAATTAAGAAACCAAATAATGTGTGAATTGATCCAAGGAGTCATTTCTAAACATGCAGCCCTCCTGAATGTAGGGATGTTTATAAACAGTCCTTCACATTCACTGGGCTTTGGGGCAGAGGACCCCCATTGTTGTTGTTGTTGTTGTTGTTATATTTAATTGTACCCCACTTTATCTCTCCTGGGGACTCAAAGCTTAACATAAAAGCATTAATACACAATTTAAAATATACAAATGTGCAAACATTAAAACAGAATAAAATATAAATAGTATTAAAACTTCATTTGAAAACCATTCAAGATATTCAATGCATATTCAAGTTAATATGAAAATAAAATATAACAAATATAACCTAAAAGAACAGTAGTTTGGGAATTTTTAGCATGATTCTATGGTCGACATCTCCTTGAAGCTGAGCATAGAATCACATTGGAAGACCTAGAGATTCCTAGAGAGGTGTTTGCACTAAAAATCCATAGGACCATAGCATCACTGGAAGATGTTGGCCATAGAGTCACACCAGAGAACTTAGAGATTCACAAAGAGAATATTTTAATCAAATCTGTGAATTTTGCAGAAGTCAAAATAGCAAATGTGGAGCGATGTCTTTGTGTGGGATGAATAGATGGATAGATAGGGACTGGTACACAGATACATACACACAGGTAAACTGTGGTTTACACACACATTACATATACTGTATATGTCCCATCTTTTTTTTTCCAGTATGACAATTACTATCATGATTTATCATTCCCTTTACTTCAATTGCGCCTGAGCATATGCCTTACTACTAGGATGATAGGAAGCCAGAATAACTCTTGCTCTGATGTGTTATAATTCCATCCTCCTTAATGCTGTCCTGTTGGAGCTTTACATTAAGCGCTGTTTCTGAGGCGGGCAATAATATTAAGCTTAGTATGTTGGCGCTGTGTCTGCCTGCACTGTGGCTTAACGGTCATTGATCTACTTGTCAAGTCTTGCAACAAAAGACTGTGTGCTCCCTCTCCTCTAGATATTTTGAGTGGTTGGGATACAAATTACTGCAGGGGTAGATATGCTGAGGAGAAGCATAGTAGCAATGACCTTCTCCTGCCTTTCATCTCACATGGCTTCTGACCTGTTTCTCCTCTTAGTTTTTCAGCACGGGACTTGAGCAGCTTGTCTTTGCTTTCGTTGGGGTTTGCTAAATGTGACCTTTCCAACATATCATTCTTCATTTTAAGAAAGCAGACTAGTATGACAAATATTCTCCACTGCTTTTATACGTTAGTGAGAAATTAAGCTTTTCTTTCTCAATTATATAAATTAAAGGCACATTAAGAAAGTAAGGTCATTAAACTGAAATCATTTTAAAAATTAATTTTACCATGATTGGTTCAATTTTTTTTTGCAGCTTCAGGCTGTAGTTATGAACTCTGGCTGTGTTTTCCACATCTCATTGACCCCCAGCTCTCATTTCCACTCCCCACCCCCTCCTATACTCCACCTGAAAGCAACAAAGCCTCTGATGTGTTCAGTGTAAGGATACTATTTTTACCTAATGCATTTAGGACTGAATTAAATTCCCTAACTATTTTGTATCAGAATGTTGAAGGAGGTGATTATATTGCAAATTATTAACTCATGGTACCTTTAAAGCATGTGTTTATTACCATTGGTAGCCTCTTGAATAGCCTCAGTGTTGTAATTTTAAAATAAAATTCCATATACTAAAGTTTTTAAAAATGCAGCTTTGGAACTACAGTAGAGTCTCACTTATCCAAACTAAACAGGCAGGCAGAAGCTTGGATAAGAGAATATCTTGGATAATGAGGAGGGATTAAGGAAAAGCCAATTAAATATCAAATTAGGCTATGATTTTACAAATTAAGCACCAAAACATCATGTTTTACAACAAATTTGACAGAAAACGTAGTTCAATACGCAGTAATGTTATGTTGTAATTACTGTATTTATGAATTTAGCACCAAAATATCACGATATATTGAAAACATTGACTACAAAAATGGCTTGGATAATCCAGAGGCTTGGATAAGCGAGGCTTGGATAAATGAGACTTTATATGGTAAATATGGTATTTGAAAGGTTTTTAGCTGAATAAAAACATCTATCGAAATTACATTCATCTTTGGCAATATAATAGGGCCAATATTAGATATACCAAATATTAAGGTGCATCGATTAGATGAAATGAGTGATATAAAATGGATTCAAGTGTTTTAATTAAAATAGTTTCCATTTTGTTACATTGTGGAAGAGAACATTCATTCTACCTTTCATTTCTGCTATTATTTTTACAAAAAATACCCAATGATCTTGATTGTAATGTACAAGGTTGCCTATTAAGAATTCAGACTATTAGTCTATCCAATATCTGACGAGAGATGGATTTCCAAGGCCTCGATTAGAGATCTTTCCCTGTAGTCCTGAGATGAACTAGAAATGCCAGACACTGACCTTAACGATCCTTCATCATTATCAACTGATTGCGTATAGAAGTCTCCAAAGGACCATGAGCTTTGGAAACCTGTGCTCTCACTCTGTTTTCAAGTCAAGTTTGACTTGTAGAGTTATATCACTTGCAGAATAAGAATAATGGTGAATCTCCATCATCAGGGTTTTTTTTTTGATACCTAGCAAACTACTTAAGCCATTATAAACAAGCATTCTAAATAGGTCTTTGTATGTGGATATCATATGAAAATAGTTCCCACTCCTGCCATTAACCAAATTTTAACTCATTCCATCTCTATCGTAACCACGGATTTAAGTCTTTTTATGAAAGCACTTGGTTGAGTATTACATACAAACTTGATTCTATATGTGTTTTCAAAGGCTTTCATGGCTGGATTCCCTAGGTTGCCGTGAGTTTTCCAGGCTGTATGGTCATGTTCCAGAAGCGTTCCCTCCTGACATTTCGCCCACATCTATGGCAGGCATCCTCCGAGGTTGTGAGGTCTGTTGGAAACTAGGCAAGTGGGGTTTATATATCTGTGGAAGGTCCAGGGTGGGAGAAAGAACTCTTGTCTGTTTGACGCAAGTGTAAATGTTGCAATTGATTAGCATTGAATGCCTAGTTTCCAACAGACCTCACAACCTCTGAGGTTGCTTGCCATAGATGTGGGCGAAATGTCAGGAGGGAACGCTTCTGGAACATGGCCATGCAGCCCAAAAAACTCACAGCAACCCAATAAAGTATATGTCTCATTCTTTTCCTTGAGTCTGTTGTAATTGGATCAAACATTGAATTTAGCCCCATATGTGTGGGCAAGACCTTGTTCAAAGAAAATAAACACAGATGTTCTTTTGTCCTCCGTTCTTGAGTTCATGTACACGCATAACACTCGCCAACACACTTTTTGGTGCCTCAAATGTTACCCCTGGTCTGAGAATATTTGACATGTTGATTCCAAAAATGACACTGGTTTCCCCCATCATCTCTAGTTTTTGAGATACAGATCATATGCCATATATCAGTTTTCATCTGCTTGCCAACAGAAAATCATGATAATAATATCTGTGAAACTAGAGCTGATGTGATCTATCCAATGCAATTTTCTAAAGCAGCACCCCAAATAGCCCTAGGAACAGGCCTAAAGACCAACACACCAAGAATTGTTGGGCTGTGTTATAGATTGAGATAGCCAGGTTGTTGTTATTTCTGTAGTGATTCTCATTTAAACAATCCCCAAAATGATTTACAACTCTATCAAGAAAAGTGAAACAAAACTGAACACATTCTCTCTCCCTTCTTTCCCCCATGCTCTATGATCTTGCATAGCTTTCCCTATGTTTTGTACTGTGATGTTTGGGGTCAGGAGGAAGAGCGAAACAGCCTGATCTTGGCTGAGGTCGGCAGGTCAAGGATTCCTTTAGACTTGGCTTTTAAAGGTCATCCTTTCCTTTCCCTCTGTATTTTTGCTTTGCACTGCCTACTGTAAGCAAGGCTACAATGCCTGGAAACACAAAGAGACTCTGTCTGACATTTGGCAGCAAGCAGCTTGTATTACAAAAGAAGAGAATCTGAAAGGAAAGCTAGTCTATGTGCTTTGCAAAGCCATTCTGGAATGACCCTGGAGCTCAGCTATCACAGATATTTAAGGTATAACTGAGGCTATGATAAGAATACACTCTAGATAGGGTTTAACAACATCTGCTTCATATATCACACCCTGTTGTCAAAACAGTAGGTATTTATCATTTAAACCATAGAGCCTTAATAGATTTTGTTTATTAGAATAGATCTTGACTGTTGGATTAGACATTATAGGGATCTGTTGCAATAAAATGGCCAACTTAATCAATTTCTCTTGTATAGTCTGAAATTTGTTTAAGGAAGTATGCTTATTGTTATTGTTTTGGTCTCCTTTTGTCATCCCAATCCATCTTGTTTGTTCTTGAGGGCCACAAGGTAGCCTTTTCCTGCTGCTTCTCCACCTCTCAAACTAAGTGCTGAGCATTTATTTTCCTTGACAGAATCTATGAAAATACATTCTGTAACATTCAACAGCCATTGACTTTGACCATTAGAAGGTGCTGTCTTCCTAGACCTCAAGTATGATCTAGGTATGAGAAAGGTATCTTGCTTCTTCACTTCACTAAACAAAGACTTGCTGAAGAGTACAAGCAATTAAACTTTTCTCTTCTTTCAGCAGGACTTGTGTGATTCTTCTTCCAGACACTTTCTCCAGGGCCTCAATTCCTGATGATTCCAACCATTTGCTTTGCTTCCATTTTATTGTTTTCATTCCTATCTAGCTTTGAGTGTGAAACCAAAACCAAAGCAAAAGTTTATGTGGGAAGCAACTGATGCGGTAACAACAAAAAAGAAGTGATAATTAGCGAAGTTTATATAACTTTCTCCTTGGTATTCTTTCTGTAAGAATGGCAAAATACATGGTACAGATGCTTCACAATTAGCAAATTGCATCTAAGTCTTGCTGTCTTGTGCAGAACTGCTTTAACTTGGAGGACGTCAAAGACTTAGAATGAGTGACAGATTAGTGTTTACTACGATACTTTCTTTTAAGATGCATTTTGAAATCCAAAAAATTTACTGTGTAGGGCATTCTACATAGGCACAAAGTTACTTACTTAGGCGATCCCACGTTGACTGAGTATGATGACCTTCCAAGTGTAGTGTCTTGGCAGTGGGTATGTAGATGACTGTAGAGTCTTATTCTTGACCTGCATGGTCTTCCACAGTGAGGACATCGGTTTCCAGACAGAAAGCGGCCCCAGTCAGGGTTGGCTTTCCTCTTGGCACATTTCTCTCTTAAGCCCTCCATTTGTGCCTCCTCCGCAGCACTGTTGGTAACAGCTGGCCTCCAATTAGAGCGCTCAAGGGCCAGGGCTTCCTAGTTCTCGGTGTCTATGCCACAGCTTTTAAGGCTGGCTTTGAACCTATCTTTAAATCTCTTTTCCTGTCCACCAACATTACATTTCCCATTCTTGAGTTGGGAGTATAGCAACTGCTTGGGAGACGGTGATCGGGCATTTGGAAACATGGTCAGTCCAGCGGAGTTGATGGCGTAGGAGCATCGTTTCAATGCTGGTGGTCTTTGCTTCTTCCAGAACGCTGACATTTGTCCACCTGTCTTCCCAAGAGATTTACAGGATTTTTTTGGAGGCAACGCCAATGGAATCGTTCCAGGAGTTGAGTGTGACGTAAAATAGGGTTGGGAGAACAATAGCTTTATAAACAAGCACTTCGGTCTCCCTACGGATGTTCCAATCCTCAAACACTCTCTGTTTTATTCGGAAAAATGCTGCACTTGCAGAGCTCAAACTGTGTTGTATTTCGGCATCAATGTTGACTTTTGTGGAGAGCTGGCTGCCAAGGTAGTGGAAATAGTCAACGTTTTCTAGTGTTATACCATTCAGCTGTATTTTTGGCATTGCAGAGGGATTGGTTGGTGCCTGCTGGAAGAGCACTTTGGTTTTCTCGATATTCAGTGAGAGGGCGAGCTTCTTGTATGCTTCTGCAAAGGCGTTTAGAGTGGCTTGTAGGTCTTTACTTTTGTGTTGAACAGATATGCAAATATAGAGCATAACAAAATCTACATCCACTGTATTGATATAGTTTGTCAGTCTGAAGAAGAGATACCCCGTGCTTGTTGTCATTTGTCAGAGACCATATTATCTATATTCTGTACATGAAGTAAAGTCCTCAATGAGTTTAATCAAGTCTATTTAGGTGTTTTTGAAAAAAAAATCAGGGTCCCATAGTCAAACCATTGGTGTTTTTTTGAGTTTGAGTAAACTGCTACGCACCTGGAGAATTCAAAGATCTTACTTGGTTTTCTACCTTTTAAAAAATTGTTCCATCCTTTAATCTTTTCAGCATTCATCTCCTAACTGCTGGGTTGGTAGATCAATGGATATTTGGCTTTACTGCACCTGCTGCAGTTTTATATAAAGTTTCCTTGTTGCATTGCTTTGTTTTGTTTTGTTTTTTAATCAGTCCTCTCAGCCCACTCTCATGCCTTTTTCATTTGGAACCCCCGTCGGAGCTTGGGATAAAAGCTTTTGGTTGCTGAACTATAGGAGATATCTCTGCCCATTCTCCTCTTCTGCTTGTGCCAGATTTCCACTTTATCTTTCAAGCAGCAGGGCTGAGTTTGTAATCAATAGCATTTAGTAAGTGACGAACCACACAGAAGCTTTTCCTGCCCTCCTCAGGTCCAGATGAGAGATGCTTATGCTGGCTTCATTATAAGTTTAAAACTGAGATTGATGCCATCCCATTTCTTCTTCTCACTTGTCTTCATTTTAATGACATTTGCTATCACCACAAATGTGGTCTGTAAAGCCACCAGAACCCCCATTTCTTCCCTGCTTCTGTGAAAATAATGTCAGCAACAATGAGAAAAACAACAAGAAAACAACAACACAGAAACCTGCATTTAGAATTCAATACAAACTTCAATCAAGTGATTATTCCCATGTCTATTTGAAGTTAATGCTGAGTGATTATAATGGTGACATTGAGAATATTTCTAATATTGTTTTTCAAGCTGTTTTCCTCTCCCTGGTGCTTGTAATTGTTGATTAAGAACTTCATCGTGGAGGCTGTGTATTTATATTTCTGACGATGTTCATTCTTCCCTGAGTCTGTCTGTGTTCTTTTGCTTTGTTAAAAAGTGTAGAATTTTACATGTTTCATTTCAAGAGGGGAATCCCCCCCTTTAAACATAAATAGGCATAGGAGTCATACCCATTTGGAACTAGAAATTGGCTGCATGACAAGGAGATTGCCAGGCTTAACACAGCAGACTAAACCACTGTGCTGCAGAAAGATCCTGCTGATCGAAAGGTCGGCAGTTGGACCCCAGGTTGGGGTGAGCACCTGCCGTTAGCCCCAGCTCACCTGCCCACCTAGCAAGTCGAAAGCAGAAATGCAAGTAGATAAATAGGTACCTCTTTTAGCAGGGAGGTAATAAATGTGCCCTTAAGGACACTGATTGGGAGGAAGCTCCTCAGCATAGAAGATGGAGTGGCAGCAGCCCCCCTCCTGTACAGAGTGTACATCCTCCAAGATGCCGGAAAATAAGATGGGGAAAACTGCCTTTACCCCTTCTATATTGTCTGTTGTATAATTGGCATTGAATGTTCGCCATATTTGTGTTCTATAAAGCCACTCCGAGTCCCCTTCGGGGTGAGAAGGGCAGGATGTAAATACCGTAAATAAATAAATAAAATAATTGAGGAAAAGATATGAAAAGTGGACGTTTTGATTTCACTTTGGGAGGTCTTTGTGGGAAACAGATTCTCCTTTATTCATGGTTCATCTTTCTGATGTTCCCTTCCATTTGGGGCACATTTGTCTGAGCAAGTTTGGATCATTGGTCTCTTTCTGACAGAGAAATGTTCAAAGAGTTTAGCTGGGGTGGTGATTTGCATATTCTGGCAAAAGGAGGAGGAAAATGAAATTGTTTCTCATAAACTGCAACAAATGCCTCTATTTCCATCTTATATATGGAACATTATTGCCTGCCAAACTATGTACTTTACCTACAAAATGAGAGACCCTTGAATTTTTTTGTTTTGTTTTAGCAATGGATAAAATACACAGCCCAGCCAAAAAAAATCTTGATGTCTCGGTTTCCAGGCCTGGGGTTATTTGGAGCACTGATTCAGAAAATTGCATTGAATAGACCTAATCAGCTCTGGTTTCTCTGGTTATCATGATTTTCTATGGGAGAGCAGATGGCAATTCAGAGATGGCATATGTCCTGTATCTCAAAAACTTAAATTTTAAAAACCTTGACAATTCTGGTATATTTTCTGGCCAAAATTCCATGACAAACTACAAAATGCACTGGCAGTGTAATTGACTAACATTGTAAACTGCCTTATTCCAAATAGAAAAAAAATAATTTTGGGGGAAACTTGGTTTCACAACATATTGTGACCATTTAACATGGCCAATTACCTTAACACAAATGGGAAGCCTTTAAAAAAAAAACCTTGCTTTTGCAGGCATTTCAGAGCACAGCAACCAAATGCTGGTGGTGGTGTTGTTCCAGGTGCTTCCCAAGTCCAGTGACATTTCAAATTATATTTTAATTAATTCAATTTTACAGTGAACTGCTTTAATGCTAAAAGCATTGTAATTAGCACAATAATATATCAGACATTAAAACAAATTAATATTTTCAAATAGCAATTAATTATTAATGAAATCAGAGTAACTTCATTTACTACAGTAGAGTCTCACTTATCCAAGCCCCGCTTATCCAAGCTTCTGGAAAATCCAAGCCATTTTTGTAGTCAATGTTTTCAATATATCGTGATATTTTGGTGCTAAATTCGTAAATACAGTAATTACAACATAACATTACTGCGTATTGAACTACTTTTTATGTCAATTTTGTTGTATAACATGATGTTTTGGCGCTTAATTTGTAAAATCATAGCCTAATTTGATGTTTAATAGCCTTTTCCTTAATCCCTCCTTATTATCCAAGATATTCGCTTATCCAAGCTTCTGCTGGCCCATTTAGCTTGGATAAGTGAGACTCTACTGTAGTATTAATTTTATTATAACAAATACATGTGCATATTTATAATAAATAACCCTATGTTTATCCACTTTACCATGTTTCTCTCTCTCTCTCTCTCTCTCTCTCTCTCTCTCTCTCTCTCTCTCTCTCTCTCTCTATATATATATATATATATATATATATATATATATATATATATAGTAGAATATGTTAACTCCTTCTACATATGAATATTCAATTTTATCTATCCCTTCCTTCCAAACATTATACTAAGCTCTACTCCTAATTAGACCATGATTTTTTTTACCTATGTAGCCATTGAATCAATGGCCAGCCAAAGAAATGGCTCCCAGCTCTCTGAATATGCAGCTATTTTTATTAACTATCCTGACTGTGATGAAAAGAAGCATGTGCTTTTGCTTTCCTAGCAGAATTATTTTCATTCATCCATATAGTAGCTGTTACTAGCAGGGGAAATACAGGCAGGTTTTAAATAACACTGCCTCAGATTCAGCATTTCAATTTTACAATATTTCTGTAGAAATAGATAAATGAAAGTCTCTTCCACAAGACATGGGAGGAAAGCTGTTTCAGTCTCGGTATTGCTAGAAGGAAGAAATTTCCTTTGCTTGCTTAGAAAAGGAGGCATAATGGACAGGAAGAAGCTGAATTCATGCTTCGGAGGACGGGGATCACTTTGACTGCTTAGAAGGGAAGGGGATAAAGAAATTATAAACTTTTTTGTGGGACTGTAAGGGGTTTCCGGACCCCCCCCCCCCCTTGGCACAGCAGGTTAAACTGCTGAGCTGCTGAACTTGCTGACTGAAAGGTCAGTGATTCAAATCCGGAGAGTGGAGTGGGCTTCCGCTGTTAGCCCCAGCTTCTGCCAACCTAGCAGTTTGAAAATGTGCAAATGTGAGTAGATCAATAGGTACCAGTCTGGCAGGAAGGTAATGACACTCCATGCAGTCATGCCAGCCACATGACCTTGGAGGCGTCTCTGGACAACACCGGCTCTTTGGCTTAGAAATGGAGATGAGCACCAACCCACAGAGTTGGACACAACTGGACTTAATGTCAGGAGAAAACCTTTACCTTAACTTAAGGGGTTTTCTCATTTGCTTATGTGTGGAGGAGTGCTCAGCCAGGGTGTTATCACCTGAAAGTGAGGGATTTTATCTAGCATTGTAAATATAAACTTTTATATATTATGCTTTAATAATTTTTAAAATATTAGTAGATTGAATAAAAGTGTTAACTTTATGTTTCCATCAGAATGCATCCCCCCCAACTGCCCAGTGTTTCCTTATGTAACAACTTCCCCCCATTTATGTCAGACTCAATTTACATCACAAATCTAGGAACATATAGAGATGCACCTGTATAAGGGCCCCTCCAGACAGGCCCTATATCCCAGGATCTGATCCCAGGTGTTCTGCTTTAAACTGGATTATATGAGTCTGCACTGCCAGATAATCTGGGATAAACAGAAAATCTGGGATCAGATCCTGAGATATACGGCCTGTCTGGAAGAGCCCTTAGTCACCCACCTGAGTATATGGCATGTTTTTGGTACTATTGTGAAATACAGCACATGAAGTATTAAATCAGTGGTCCTCAGCCTGTGGGTCCCAGATGATTTGGCCTTCAACTCCCAGAAATCCTAACAGCTGGTAAACTGGCTGGGATTTCTGGGAGTTGTTGGCCAAAACACCTGGGGACCCACAGGTTGAGAACCATTGTATTAAATTATGTAAGCAAGCATTAGTAGTTCTTTTTAAAACCAAGAAAGCTGTCACATAGAAGCAAGGGGGTTAAGGAAGATACACATCATATAGTATTAAAAGTGAAAAAATAAATCAATTATAGAAAACATATAACCAATACAAGTACAATGCGAGATTTGAAACCATTTCCACTGAATACATTTCAGTGGCATGGTCTTCTTCACCAGTTATGTGTCAGTAATGAGTGCTGGGCATCACTGGGATCTGGCCTTTCAAAGGCAGTTTAACCACGTGCTTTTTAATGAAACACGTGCACAGATCATTTTCAATTTAATTGAAACAATAGCAATGACAGGGATGGATTTTTTCTGAAAAACTCTTCTCCACACTAGTTCCAGCTGTTTCCCCCCTTCCTCACTTTGCATACATGAGAGAGAAGGGGTGGGGAGAGAAGGAGAGTGAATAGAGATATCTGAGAGGGAAGTGTTGATTGACAAAAAAAAAAGGAGGGCAGAAGTGTTAAAATGCAAAAATGATGTTTGCTCTAATCAAATTGGCCAGCATGTTCACATGGCTATTAGATAGAAGAAAACCCATTGGTTTTTAATAATTTGAAGAAATAATTGATTAAGTAATGACTCTAGTTAAATGACACTTTGAAATATTTCATCCTTGAATGAGCCCACTATTGTGTACTTGGTCTAAGTGTGCAATGATCACAATTAGTCACACAAGCTGTCAGTTGGTGCACACCTTGCCTCATGCTTTCAATATGCCATTTGCTCTGTGGAATCAGGGAATGAACCTGGAAAGGAAATTCTCTCAAATGACTGTTTTTAAAAATTGAAGGGTAGGGAGGACGACAATGACCAAAATGTTAAGATAATTTATTTCACTGTAGTGATTTTTTTTTGTTTAGGAATGTCATGGACAGGCTGTGTGAATATGTTGTAGACCCCCATCCCACACACACACACACACACAAATTGCCAACTCTGTAAGATGAATAAATCATGCAAATGAAGAACATATGCTGCATTCATGCAATTATTTGTTGCATTTGTGTAATATTTCATATAATTATCAAAGGAAAGGATCAAGAACTATGAACATCACTGAAACCTTGCTCTTGGATTTACACTTATGCTTCTGATTGTGTTTGAAAATTCTGTTTTTGAACCTTGACTACTTCTGCAATTAGAAGCACTAGATGGTTTTTAAAAAGGGAGAGCAGACTATCAGAAACAGTATATCTGTGAGTAGTTTTCTGTGGCCCTACATTGGCTCCAATTTGCTACTGGGGTATTTAACACTGTGCAGTTACAGCACTTTAAAGATCCACTTTATCTACTTTCACTGCATCCTCTGGAATACTACTACGGGTTGTAGCTTGGTCATAGGTACTTAAATATCCTGAGGGCATCAGATGCCATCTGTTCTTGGGAGCTAAGTAAATTTGGCCATTCTTAGCCCTTGGATGAGAGACCACTCATGAATGTCAGCTTCTGTAGACTACATTTCTGAGGAAAGGACTGACAAAACCACCTCTAGGTATTGCTTACCTTAGAAAGCCATAAGAAATTCATGGATCACCATAAGTTGACAAGTGACATACACACAGAGGTACCCGAGAATTCAACATATCCCTCCATTACCTGTCAATAACAGGATTACTCAGGGTATAGCCATGGTGGTTCACTACCATCTGAGTACTTACTTAGGCGATCCCTCCTAGTTCGAGGATGATTGTCTTCCATCTTGGGGGTGTGTCCGTAGATGGCTGAAGAGACCTATTCATGATCTGCATGTTCTCCCGCAGTGAGGACATCATTTTCCAGGTGGAAGGCGGTCCCGGTCAAGGTTGGCTTGATGCTCCTTCCTCTTGGCACATTTCTCCCTTAAGCCCTCCATTTGTGCCTCTTCAAACTCCACAGCACTGCTGGTCACAGCTGACCTCCAGTTAGAGCGCTCAGGGGCCAGGGCTTCCCAGTTCTCAGTGTTTATGCCACAGTTTTTAAGGTTGGCTTTAAGCCCATCTTTAAATCTCTTTTCCTGCCCATCAACATTACGTTTCCCGTTCTTGAATTCAGAGTAGAGCAACTGCTTTGGAAGACGGTGATCGGGCATTTGGACAACATGGCCAGTCCAGTGGAGTTGATGGCGTAGGAGCATGGCTTCAATGCTGGTGGTCTTTGCTTCCTCAAACACGCTGACATTTGTCCGCCTGTCTTCCCAAGAGAGTTGTAGGATTTTTCTGAGGCAACGCTGATGGAAACGCTCCAGGAGTTGAGTGTGATGTCTGTAGACCGTCCACATTTCGCAGGCATAGAGCAGGGTTGGGAGGACAATGGCTTTATAAACAAGCACCTTGGTATCTCTACGGATGTCCCAATCATAAAACACTCTCTGCTTCATACGGAATAATGCTGCACTCGCAGAGTTCAGGCAGTGTTGTATTTCAGTGTCGATGTTGACTTTTGTGGAGTACCATCTGAGTAGCCTCTGACACATAGCAGTCCTGTACAAGATGCAGTATAACTAGCACTATAACTGGGTAGCCTTTGACGTATTGCAATGCTGTTGAATGTGTTCATTTCTCACACTCCCATTGCTGGGACATTGGGAAAGGCAGAGTTAGGGGAGTTGGCAGTGAAAGCCTTCCATATCATTTGTGGGATCCAAAGCCCTTGAAATGGCTATAATGTCACAGCAACCCTACCTACTGACTTATTTTTTTCTCAGCACTAACACGATCCCTCTGGTCTCTTTTGCAGGTGAGAAGCCTTACAAGTGTTCATGGGAAGGGTGTGAGTGGCGTTTTGCGCGAAGTGATGAACTCACGCGGCATTACAGGAAACACACGGGGGCCAAGCCCTTTAAGTGCAACCATTGTGATAGGTAAGGATTTCTGTTTTCTCTAAACTTTGACCCTGTCTTGAAGTGCCCTCAAATAATTTTTAAAATACTATATATGAATTCCTCTATTTGGGGAAAATATCTGAGAGGGATGAGGTTATAGGAGGACCCTGTAATGCAGGCATGGGCAAACTTCGGCCCTCCAGGTGTTTTGGACTTCAACTCCCAAAAATCCCAGCCAGTTTACCTGCTCTTAGGAATTGTGGGAATCGAAGTCCAAAACTCCTGAAGTGCTGAAGTTTACCCATGCATGATTGTATCCTTTCCACTCTAAGTTAAATGCTCCAAACATTTCAAGATACGTTTAACAGATTTAGAAGGATGTCTGGTGGGAATATGACTTCCTCCTTACTAGACAGACAAAACCTTGTTCCTGAAAACTCAAAAGGTATATTATAGAGTCATCACCAAACATGGTTTGTGTGGACTCTTGGTTTCTAATTGCTGCTTGAATGGTTCCTTGCATATAGGTTTGCATATTCTTTATCCAAAATGCCTAGAGCCAGAAGTGTTTTGGATTTTCCCCTGCTTTTGGAATCTTTGCTTATAGATAACTAAATGTCTTGGCGATGGGAACCAAGTCAAAATACAAAATTAATTTATGTTTCTTGTACATCGTATGTGCCTATCATATGATATACAGGGTGTTTGAAAAAGAACTCACTAGTTTTAAATATAAATACATTAAAACTAGGGAGTTCTTTTTCAAACACCCTGTATATTTTTCCAGTCTCAAAGCACTAAGCTAATGCAAAAAAAAAAAAAAAAAGTAACAAGCAAGGCCACTAATACAAATTGAGTCTTTCATGCTATGGGACAGCTGTTGATGTTTGGCCTTGATGCTAACCAAGCCCATCTGCTTGGTGGCATAGACCCAGCTCGTTATAGTTGTGGTATCTGTTATTCTAGCTTTTCTAAAAAACCCAATGACATTTCTATTGTGCCAGATATTGGGGGGAAGTTCTTAGAACTAGCAGCAACATTTTATTCCCAACCAGAACGTGGGCTTATTTTTAAATCCAGGAAGGAGCCCCCGATGGCACAGTGAGTTTAACTGCTGAGTTGCTGAACTTGCTGACTGAACGGTTAGAGGTTCGAATCTAGGGAGTGGGGTGAATTCCTGTTGTTAGCACCAGCTTCTGCCAACCTAGCAGTTCAAAAACATGCAAATGTGAGTAGATCAATAGGTACCGCTCTGGCGGGAAGGCAATGGCACTCCATGCAATCATGCTGGCCACATGACCTTGGAGGTGTCTGCGGACAACGCAGGCTCTTTGGGTTAGAAATAGAGATGAACACCAACCCCCAGAGTCAGACACGACTCGACTTGATGTCAGGGAAATCTTTTATCTTTACCTTTATAATACAGAAAGAAAAAAGGGGGGTTCCAAATTACTTGTATGATTGAAATTTTGCAGTTTAGATTTGGCTCATACCTCCTTTTCACACTATTTCAATAAGATATTTTCAATGCTGTTGCAGTAGAGTCTCACTTATCCAAGCCTCGCTTATCCGAGCTTCTGGATTATCCAAGCCATTTTTGTAGTCAGTGTTTTCAATATATCGTGATATTTTTATGCTAAATTCGTAAATACAGTAATTACAACATAACATTACTGCGTATTGAACTACTTTTTCTGTCAAATTTGTTGTATAACATGATGTTTTGGTGCTTAATTTTTAAAATCATAACCTAATTTGATGTTTAATAGGCTTTTCCGTAATCCCTCCTTATTATCCAAGATATTCGCTTATCCAAGCTTCTGCCGGCCTGTTTAGCTTGGATAAGTGAGACTCTACTGTACTTTGAAAAAGGAGGTATAACCATGCAGGTCCCCAGAGTCAATAGTAAACAAAGATAATTTATTTCATTATTCTCCCTTCTATTTATTTAATGGGAGCCATGACTATAAAAAAACCCCAATAAATCAGACCTCCTCTCACCCCTCTGTCTGTGAATAGGTTGGACATGTAGATAATGAAAATAGGCCCCACAACATCCCAGAGTTATGAAGAAGGGCCAGAGAGTGGATAAAACAAAATCCAAGCCCCAAAAAGATTGTTGATAAATAGGCAACTTTTAGGAATCAGATTAATCAGGCACACAAAATGTCAGTGTGCTTCCATTTGAAGCTTCCTCTTCAGTGCTAAAATAAACAAGAAGTCATATTTCAAAACGTGGGCTTGCAATAAATATCAACCAACTTCAAAAATATGTGCATAATGAAAAGTATTAATGAAAACAAATCTGGTTACAAACTGTAGTGAAACTGCTAACAGAAAAGTGCAACAGAGAGCAGAAACCATGCCAAAATGTCATATTGCCCTGTCTAATAATTAAATCACAAAACTTGCACATAATAGAAAGAGAGGGGGGGGGGGGGGAGACCACTTCTTATAAACAATAAAAAATAATAGAAAAAATGGCTATCTGCAGAAGGGAAGTTGTGGTTACAAACCCTTATGATTCCTACAGACTAAAGGGGAATGCAGCTAATAATTGTGTTGTAAATACTGTTTGATCTAGGAGGGTAAACAGAGTCACATGTGGTGCAATGGGTTAAACCCTTATGCCAGCTGAACACAACCTGAAGGTTGGTGGTTCGAATCTGCGAGATTGGATGAGCTCTCCTCTGTCAGCTCTAGCTTCCCATGCAGGGACATGAGAGAAGCCCCCCGGAGGATGATAACATATCCGGGCGTCCCCTGAGCAACATCTTTAAAGATGGCCAATTCTCTCACACCAGAAGCGACTTGCCTCAATTCGCTTCTGACACAATAAAGAAGCAGGATCAGCCCTGGTTAGTATTTGGAGCTGTGTGCTATATGAGGTTCTGTCAGCTATAATTTAGAGGAAGTTACTGTCAAAACAATGTCTGAGAATTCCTTGTGTAATAAAGTCCTATCAAATTAATGAGACCACCATAAGTTGACAGGAAACTTGAAAATGCTCTCACACATACATTTAAATTTATCTTCATGTATGTATGTATGTATGTATATGTGTGTGTGTGTGTGTGTATGTGTGTGTGTGTGTGTGTGTGTGTGTGTGTGTATATATATATATATATATATATATATATATATATATATATATATATAAGCAAACAGCAATATATAACTGCGCACAGTACTATTAACATCCATAGATTGACAGATATTCTTTGGGTCTCTCTTTAGTACAGAGGATTTGTTTTTTTTAAACAGAAGTGGCTCCTCGTCTACGGACAGAGCTTGGAAATCTCTGTGCCCAAAACTAGTTACTTTAATCCAAGTCAAACAAAAAGAGCTGAATAAAACTAGGTTTCAAAAGTAACAATAATGAGCAAGAATGAAGCTAAGTTTTCTGATGTTACAAGTTGTGGTTTCTTGTTACTTTTAGAAGTTACTATAAATTGTCATTTTAAAAGTGTCCAGTGAAGTCTTCCTGGTTTGATGGCATTCAAGGAATCTGTCGGTATTTTTCAAGACGACAGTCAGCTCTCCATATTCGCTGGGGTTAGGGGCACAGGACTCCCGTGAATGTGAAAAAAAACCCCATGAATAACAACATTGCTACTTAAAAAAAATAAGATAACACTTAGTTATGAATTTCAAGGCCTTGCAGCATGACTCCATGGTCAATGTTTGCTGGAACCTGACCATAGAAGTGCACTGGAGGACACAGAGATTCCTAAAGAAGTGTTATTTCTAGGAATCTCTAAGTCCTTCAGCATAACCTGAGGAAGTCACACTGGAGGACCTAGAGCAGTGGTTCTCAACCTGTGGGTCCCCAGATGTTTTGGCCTTCAATTCCCAGAAATCCTAACAGCTGGTAAACTGACTGGGATTTCTTGGAGTGGTAGGCCAAAACACCTGGGGACCCACAGGTTGAGAACCACTGACCCAGAGATTCCTATTTTAATCACATCCTTGAATAGTCAAATCTGCAAAAAGCAACAATCAGAAATATGGAGGGACAACTGTACTTCATTTATTTTAGCATGATCTTTCATGGCTCTCTGTGTATTTCCAGAGATGTGTTCAAATGCAAGGAAGATCAGGTTTCCCAGTAATAACACCCCCCCCCCCACCCCCAATAGCATTGTCACGGCCAATCAGCAAGCCATCTAATTGGAGATGCTGGCCATTCCCAGTCTACAACTGAGATTCTACTGAGGCTGTAATCGAGTAATGTACTTACATCTTGTAGTGCCTTCTTTTAAAACCCTATTTATATATGTAACTCTTCGCTTTTAGAAAATTGCCCGTCTTTTTAAAGCAGCCTGAAGACCTCTGCTGTAATAAGAAATTGCTGATAATACAATCAAAGATCTATTTAGCTCCCAACTGAGCCCATTAGGCTGCTGCAGCATGGAGAAGACGATGCACTGGACATAAACAGGGACACATCCTTTAATGGGAAAGAAATCTGATCATTTTTCACATCCTGTCTGCCTGAGGCACCCCACCAGTTTGCTCTCCTTCTGTTCTCTGCCAGGGCTCTTTCTTGCCTTCCCCCGCCTTTTATCTGTGGACATTCGCCTACGCTTTCTGTTTGTTTAGCAAGGGGGATAACATCAACTAAGAAACGTTCTTTGGAGCCTTGCCTCTTCTGTACGTTTCTTTGTCTACCAAAGCAAGACATGTCTTCTTCTTTTTGAGGGCAGTGGGAGAGTTGTATTACCATTGATGTTAGTGGAACTGCACTCGATCCAAGCAGCCGGGGAATTGTCTTCTTACAGTGAAGCCGGTTGCTTTTGTGTTGTCATCTTCTTTTAAGAATAAGCCAGGCAGGTTTCAGAGATAGATTTCAGCATGTCTAGGCTTAAAATTAACCCTTTCCCTTTTGTTAGTTTGTCACAATATCATTCAAGCCATCTAACATAGCATAAAACAGAAGCCAAAGAACAACACAGCTAGAAGAACTTCCTCACTGTGAGAGCTGTTCGACAGTGGAACTCTCTCCCCGGGGCTGTGGTGGAGGCTCCTTCCTTGGAGGCTTTTAAGCAGAGGCTGGATGGCCATCTGTCGGGGGTGCTTTGAATGCGATTTCCTGCTTCTTAGCAGGGGGTTGGACTAGATGGCCCATGTGGTCTCTTCCAACTCTACTATTCTATGATTCTATGATTCTAGTTCTCAATGTCCAAGTCTGATGTTCTTTGAATTAAATTTTTTTCATGCATTTGGAAAGGAAAATGCCTTTGTGCATGTTTGCAGTTTTTCACAGAGTTGCTTTCTGTATTTTGGTGCTAGGTATTTAGGCTACTGAATTGTGGGATCTTGCTTCTGATTCACACCCACACATATACTGTATGTACTTCATTTTTCTGAAAGGTTCAGGGCTAATTTCCAACAATATAATGGAGGAGGTTTCCTTTACCTCTGACTGTAGCTCCGTGTTTTTAAAGCACCTTTGAATGAGTTGGGAATATCACATATGAAGTTTCTTCTCCATCCATTGATCTCTTTCCCCAGTTTTCCCTTTGTTCCGTGTCCTATTTCTTTTACACTGCCAACACAGAGATTAGGCAGCTCTATGGGAACAGAAATCTGTTTTCTCTCAGGCATTCCATTGGACCACATCTGTTCTTCCTAACACATATGAAGCCCCTTCCTATCACCATTTGAGGCAGGGTTTGATCTGGGAAAAAAGTTTGTCAGGTTCTAGATCAATGGTTCTCAACCTTTGCATCCCCAATTATTTTGGCCTTCAACTCCCAGAAATCCTAACAGCTGATAAACTGGCTGGGATTTCTGGGAGTTGTAGGCCAAAACACCTGGGGACCCACAGGTTGAGAACCACTGTTCTAGAGGAATAAAGTAACAAAAAGACCATGTTTGCAGGTTTGGGGCATTTTGAGTGCCCAATTGTCTCGAGAATGGGCCAGAAATTAAAACTGGGAGAAGCTTGTGAGGAATAGCCAATGGACTTCAAAGACCACAGAAGTGGGGTTTATGGACTGCATACAGTTTGCATGCTGCAGATTCGCCATCCCTGGGTTAAAGCAAATTTGAATTCAGTGTATTGTTGAAGGATTTCACAGCTGGGATTACTGGGGTGTTGTATAGTTTCCAGCTGCATGGTCGTGTTCTAGCAGCATCTTTATCCTGATGTTTCAGAGGAACCTCAGAAGCTGTCAGCCACAGATGCAGGTGAAACATGCTGCTAGAACACAGCCATACAGTCCAGAAACCACACAACACCCCATTATTGAATTTCCCACTCGGCAGCATAGGATGCTCCTGGACCAGTCCAATACATAGGCTGTGCTCTGTCTTTATCTAATCTAGGAGTGGAGGACCATCTATACCAGTGGTTCTCAATCTGGGATCCCCAGATATTTTTGGCCTACAACTCCCAGAAATCCCAACCAGTTTACCAGCTGTTAGGATTTCTGAGAGTTGACGGTCAAAAACATCTGGGGACCCCAGGTTGAGAACCACTGATCTATATCATTCCATTACAATGTAATAAAAGCATAAAGGCAGGCTGTATAGCTTTTGTTACAACCCACATGGCCCAATCACTTGAGATACTCTGATGCTTAGTGTAAATGCAAAGGGACCAAATAGCTTTGGTGTTTTGCTTTCTAACCATAGTTAAAGTGGGCACCTTTATAAGCAGAGACATGAAATAAGCACTATCAATCTAATCACACGTAAAAAAAAAAAGCGCCTTAGGATGTTTCTGCCCCAGTTTACTCATGCAGCCCCATGCTGCCCATCAGACAACGTAGGCTGACTTCCGGCTGGGCTCTGTGGGTGAACAGGGATGGCAGCGTGGTAGGACGCTGCACCGTCAACATGGTAGCTTCCCCATGTTCCACTAGGAACAATGGGGCTACCGTAGGATTAAGCCGCACAGCAACGATTCCCCACATGTGATGGGGAAGCATCAACCCCCTGCCGAAGCTCCGGATTGTCCTGCTGCCGCCCTGATTTGTCATGGAAGCTGGTGAATCGCAACTCTGGACCTCATCCATGTGATGAAGTCCTTAGTGAATCTCCACCTGTACAGGAGGGCTGTAGTACAGAGAAACGTCTCTATGTGAATAATGACATTTCCCTCCATGAAACGTATCCTGTGCTTTTCTTTTTCATGTTAGATTATCTGTGGGAATGAGAGCCTTGCTGCTTACCCAGAAACTTACTTTATTCAAATTGGCAGAATGATGGTTTTCTTTATTTAATTGTGCCAGCTTTGATTGTAACATTTGCTTTCATTACTCATCCCCTTCCTTCCCTATTCTCAAGAGCATGCAGGATAATCTCTTTTGAGCTCTCATTTGTAAAAGAAAATAAGTGTGTGATTAACTGAATAAGGATGTTTTTCTATTCTGACAAATTTCTGTTTCAATTTATACCTGGAATATGACTTGTAATAGCTTGTGATTTAACCTTGTTCTTTCTGCTCTAAATTGATTGGTTTCCCATGTGAATGTGGAGAGTGAAACAGCATATACCGTGTGGCCGTTTAGACCTTCACCTAAATCCTCTAGTTAGTCCCAACTGGAGTAGACCCAGAATCAATAGGTTCTTCTTGTAGATCCAAGTGTTTAAACTGCCATTAATTTTAACCACACTCTGTCATTTGGAAACGAACTTGCTCTTGATGGGAAGTATAAAAATGCTTTTAAATAGATGAATATTTAGAACTTTCCTCAGCAAATTGTTTGCTTAAGTCTCAGGTGAGCCCTATTTTAATTTAAATTATTTATTAAAATATTTATATCTTGCCTTTCATCATAACATCTCAAAGCAGCATACAAATGAACTCAATCTAATCTGGTTAAAACAATGTGAAACAGACCACAACTAGGATGCCACAGCAAAGAAAGCCCTTTATCCATGTCTACACAGCATATGTTGAACTCATTGTTGGGACACAGATACCATGGGGAGGGACACCACTTCAAGGACTTTAAATATGATTGCCACCTTGAATTCAGAACAGAGGCATATTGTCACCTAATGCAATCATTGCATGATATCTTCATGATATTCTGGTTCATAGATTCATAGAATCATAGAGTTGGAAGAGACCTCGTGGGCCATCCAGTCCAACTCCCTGCCAAGAAGCAGGAAAATCGCATTCAAAGCACCCCGACAGATGGCCAGCCAGCGTCTGCTTAAAATCCTCCAAAGAAGGAGCTTCCACCTCACCCTGGGGCAGAGAGTTTCACTGTTGAACAGCTCACAATCTAGCTGCTGTGTTCTGTCCTAAACTTTCAAATTATTTTCATGGGAAACCACACATAGAATACATTGGTTCCAGTAGTCTTAAGTAGTAATCTGTGAACTACCATAGCTAAATTGTTGAAGTCAAAAGGTTTCATGCTGATTTCTGGCATCAACAAGCATACTAACGGTGTGCTATAGCTATCATAACACTGGGAAACAGGAGCAGATGTGGTCCCCATGGAAGCTGAAAGTGAACTTGTGCAATGCTCTGAGTATTATCTCAATTAATAGGTTGTTGCCTTTCTCTAGGTATTTCCGGTAAAATATTGTTTATATCAAAGAGTGTTGTTGTATTTGTTGTCATGTATATTCAATTCATTTTTGACTTATGGCAACCCTAGTACAAAACCATCATGGGGTTTTCTTGGCAAGATTTGTTGAGAGTAGGGTTGTCTTTGCCTTCCTCTGCGGTTGAGATAGTGTGACTTTCTGAAGGTGGTTTCCATAGCCGAACGTTGATTCGAACCCTCTTCTCCAGTCATAGTCAAACACCTACACCATTACATGACACTGGCTCCCTTGCATGTTGCATACCATGTGTAATATAACCATACCCCATTCACCTCACCACCAGAATGTCAAGAGTCCCTAGAGATGGTGGTGGTTAATGTAATCTTAATGCAAAAAATATTATACAGCACATTTCAGGTTCTCACAGCACATCATGTATCATCTCACTGAACCTTGTAAGAGTCTTCTGTAAAATAACTCTCACTATTGTTACACTTGGGAGAGGGAGAAAAAATGGGTCACCTAAGAGTTACCTCTGAGTTCACAGCTAAGGTGAAAAGTGATCTTTTCTCATTCATCACCATTATCTAGTTTTTTTTTTTGACCTCTTTGGTACCCCCAGCTTTCATATGTAATCATACAACATCATCTTTTCCTGACATTACATTTGGTCTCCTCAATTTAACTGTAAACATCTGAAAACCTGGCTATTTAAATGTCCGTTTGATTAAATTGGCATAAATTGAAGACTGTCTCTTACCTCCACCTAGACCCAGTTACTGCAATTCTTCCGATTCATTCAGTAGAGGTTTATAAGATATTGTACACAGACAACATTTACCTTGCCCCAGTGGAATATGTTCACTGTGCCTGACTATTAGTTATTGCTTGAGTATGTTTTAATGTATTATATGTTTTATGATTTTATGTTTATATGTTTTAAATGTATTTATGTGATTGTATTTTATTGTGCATTGCTGGGCTTGGTCCCCATGTGAGCTGCCCCAAGTCTCTTCAGGGAGATGGGGTGGGATATAAGAATAAAGTTGTTGTTGTTGTTAAATGAACAATTGCTCCTATTTACCTACGAATGCTGAAATTTTTTTCCTGTGTGCTACTTCATAATGCTTTGACTTGATGAGAATGAAAAGCCAATGCTTCCTTCTGGATGTTAGGGGCAGTGTTTTGTGGAGTAATTTTGCTCCAAAGCCATCCCAAAATGCCAAGTGGGGCCTATCTCCCTGGCACCCACTCAGAATTGCTCTGTGCCGTGGCCTCGCTCGTAGCGAGACTGTGTTGCTTTGTCAAATCTTGCAGACTGGAGGGATTACTGTGCCAGGACTTATTTGGTATGCTGCTGCTTGGAGAAAATTCTTGCGATGGCAAGCCTGCTGAATTACAACACATTGGTTATAATAAGGCTTTGTTGTCTCCCACCAAAGAAGGCAATATACTGTCTTTTCTTGGAACACAAAAGAACGCACGATTCCAACTTCCTGGCTCAATAAAGCCTATTGGCTCTGGTGTGTTAATTTCTAAAATGGAAGAAGTCAGAATTCAAGGCTGAGTGGAATCCGTTTTCTCTGGTGGGGAAGCCCTCCCTTTCTCCAGTTGCAAATGTTTGGTATTAGGCAGTGGCACTTATTTTTAAAGGCAATGATTCTCTCCTTCTATCTAATGCCACCTGTTCTAGAGCTAAGATTTAAAATTCAGCTTCAAACTTCAGTGAGGCCAGTTAATATTTTGTTTTGTTTTGTTTTGTTTTGCAGCAATGCAGAGCAATGCAAAAAAAAAGAAAAAACCCTCTGACTTCACAATTATACAATAATTGATTGAACATGTAAGCAACCAAATTGGCACAAAACAATGGGCCTGTTTTGGAGATAACTTTTTCAGGCAGGATGTTATGAGGATGGCTATTGTCGAGGTGAGAATGTTGGAAGTGGATTAAATGTTGAAGTTGTGACCTTTTCTAAGAATTATATATTAGAAAATATTTCTAGATATAAGCTGCTCAAATGGGTAGAATAACATTGAGGAATAAATTAGCATTCAGTCAGCAGAGTTTTAATTTTTTAAAATAAATAATGTATGCATTTAATTGCAGAGGAGATTCCATGTTGCTGTTAAACAGAGGTTAGAAGTAAACAAAGATGGGAAAGATTTGAGTGATTTTCCTTTCTTTTTAGAAATATTTGAGCTTTGCCTATAGATATTCGTTGTCGGGAAAAACATACACAGGTTTTACCTTGAACACTGAATATAGGTAATATACTACCGTGTTTTCCCGAAAATAAGACATCCCCTGAATGTAAGACCTAGGAGGAAGGAGGTCTGTGATTTTTTTCCTTTGTGATTGCCATTCTTCCTAGCATTGTTGGTTCTTGGTAGGACCAATATCACTGGCCCTACAGCCATTTGGTTCCTGTATCCAGCCTTCCATAGCAAAATGTATGATCTTGGCTTTGGGTAGCAATATTCTTACCCACCAAATGAAGATGGTATTTCTTAGACTGATGGTAAATCATCCATATGACATTTATACTCAGAGCAACATTGTTTTCCCTACCCTTTCCCCGCTGTCCCCTACACCAAAATCCTTGCTTTTTTCTGAAATGTGGTGGGTCTAATTTATTTGAAGCTGTATGCAAAATTCCTATGGCTGTAATATTACCCAGTCCTGCATCTGATTGAGTTCATATCCAAGAAAGATCATGCTAAAATAAAAACCATGTGCTGCCATAATTATTTTTCTCCTCCCTTGTCTTCCTCCTTTTTAGGCCACAAGAGACTAACTCAGCTACTTCACTGGAGATCTTTGTTATGTCCAGATCTCCCAACAAGTACCAGGTGCTTTGGCTTTTTAAGGCACACTTGTCAGCAGGGAATTTAATCTACTGTTGATTTTCTTGTCTACTATGAGAAATAATGCTTGAAAAAAATGTTGGTGTTTGTTCCTGATTTCACATCTGTACCTTTCTTTTGCAGGTGTTTTTCAAGATCTGATCACCTTGCCCTCCATATGAAGAGACACATCTAAATCACTGAACGTACTGCATATGGTCCAGATTTAGTTAGACTGAAGCATCATGGGAGAATGGATGGAACAGGATTGTCTGTCTCTTGCTGCCATTCAGAGGAAGAGAACTTGATTACTTGTAGACCTCTGTACTCAACACGTGCAACCAATTCTACTTAATTGCATACGCCTGTTCTCAGTACATTGCCTGTCTGGAAGGCAGAAGACATGTGAGAGGAAAAGGGTAGCAGAAGAGGTCGGTAAGGTTGCTTCCGACACAATGGGATCCTTGCTTTTTTGTTCCCTTTTTATTGCCAATGGAAATCAAAGCAGAAAGAAGAGGATTTAATGCAGGCGAACAGCAGTAGCAGAAACATCTATAACTTGCTTTTCCACGCAACTTGAGGAAGTGGGACACGGTTTTGGAGTTGCATATTTGTAGCACTGACTTTTCCTTTTAAATACATTTCAGAGGGGAAATTAATGACCTAGAAAAACCAAATCCCAGTTTGGTAGCCAAAACATTCATGTCTTGGTTCCTTTCTGTTTTTGTTTTTGAGAAACCATTATGTACAAGGATGTACCATGACTCTTCAAGGACAGTTTTATCTGCTCTGGTTCTTCATAGAACTGACTTGTCAAGATCTGTTTAAGACAAAATACCAATGGCCTTAACTGGCAGTAGACTGTGCAATGACACCTGGGACACGCCTACCACTTTCCTGGCTTAAACTGATGGACACTTTGTCAAGGATATATATTTTCTTTGTTTTGTTCAGTTCCTTACATTTTGATATTGGGTTATTGCACATCTTGTGCACTAGAGGACTAGGAAGACTGCTGATGTGATTTCACAGCGCTTGGCCAGTGAAGTCCCTGACCAACACCACAGTATATCCTGGAGGCATTACCATGCTGCCATAGTTCAGACTTCCTATTTAATTGCCTAATGAAAACTTGAAAAAAAAGCTTGTTTGAAAGCTTTGAACCTTTTTTCCTCTGTGTTCCTCAGAACTCTTGTAACACACCTGGATATCTGTCTTGGATTCTATCACTCAGGCATGACTTCAGGTTTTCCTTCTGCACCAATGGGAGGCATGCTTGTTGCAACCCGTAATGAATGGTTTGCAGTTCTGGTCGCTTGTTCTTGCTAGCCCTTTTAACCCATTTGGTAACTTCCTTGTGCGACTGGCACCTGCAAAATATAAATTCTTGGATTGGGCAGACATGTAGAAATATTATTATGGTTCTAAGTTGAAAAATAAGAACCCTTGTCCAGTTAAAAATGAATAACACTAAACCGTTCTGCCCTAAAGGAAAGGCCCACCTTGCCAAGGGTTTCCTCCTCCATTTATCAAACTTGTACAATTTTCCCATTATAAAAACATTCTACAGTTGATGGAAAGGGGTTGTGGCTTTTAAAATGTGCACTGACCTTTTTCCAAAGCAAAAAAGCATGTGTCCACTTTGGCCATTGGTAAGCAATGGATGTGTTAGACTCACTTTTGAATCTTGTAGATAATTGGACAGTTGTTTCCCCTGTACCACACACACACACCTTCTACCTTTATAATGGCTATTTTTAGCTAGTTGGAACTGGCACTGATTCCAAAGACTGCCTTTTCAAACTCTCCCTCCCATGCAGGTGGACAGCTAGTCATTGAGAATGGTTGTGTATAGTGAATAATGTGGAACCATCCCTCCGAGATGAGCTGAGAAGTGAAAACAGCATGTAATATTCCCTTGGTTGCTGCTCTTCCACTCACAAAACTAGCTCACTGCCCTCCTTTTGACTGTTTTTTGACTTGCTGACTGTTCAGTAATTTCCTAATTTATGTTTAGGATGCAAAAACCTTTAAAAAAACTTTTTAATATATATATAATGTATACATATACATACACACACACACACACACACACACACACACACATAAGATATCAAAAATTGTGTAATGTAAGTACAAACACAGGGATTCTTAGCACTTGGCCTTTGGGTCTTTCTTTCCATCTTTGATTTCACCAAACTATCAGATTTTCAAACAAAGCTCCTTCCTTTTTGGATCAGAGTTTCTAGGCACACTGTGACTGTCAGTGGCCGTTTGTGCTGCAAATATAAGGCCTGGCCCTTAACCGTGGGAAGAGAAATGGACCAAAATAATGCACCATCTCTGCAAGGGCAGTGAACGTTGGCATTTAAGAACAAGGGAGAGATCTATGTTTTATTCCAAAGATTTATGGTTAACGATGATTTAGAAAATATTGGAGCACTGTTTGCGGACAATCTTGTAATTCTCTATATGTGTGTTTGCATATTTTCTATCCTACCCAAGTGTTCAGTGGGTTTTGTGAGCGCCATCTACTTTGGGATTTGAATATCATGTGACAGTTTTGGAATATCAACTGAGGGAGATGACAGAACGCCTAAATGTGAAAAAAATCTATACTGTCCATTTGACGTCCTACATAATGTGCAAACATACTTGTCATGACAATAATCTTGGGGTAATATCCATGAATGTCATCACCTGAAATGTTGTTAAACCTTGTTGCTTCTGGTATTCTTAGCGATCATCTGCAGGAGTTGGTGGACATTTTCTTGTAATGCTGTATTTCAAATAATCTGAAAGCAGGTGGCAGTAGAGAAACAAAATGGAACAACAGGTATATCTACACCAGTGATTCCCAACCTTTGGGCCTCCAGGTGTTTTGGACTTCAACTCTTAGAAATCCCAGCCAGCTTACCAGCTGTTAGGAACTGTGGGAGCTGAAGTCCAAAACACCTGGAGGTCCGAAGGTTGGGAACCACTGATCTACACTGTAGAATTAATGAAGTTTGACACCACTTTAATTGCCATTACTCAGTGCTATGGAATCATGGGAGCTGTAGTTTTTCAAAATTTTCAGCCTTCTCTGTTCAATAGAGCTGGTGCCCCATTGAGCTGCAACTCCCAGCAATCCATGGCACTGAAGCATGGCAATTAAAGTGGTGTCAAACCACACTAATTCTACTGTATAGATCAGGCATGAGCAAACTAAGGCCCAGGGGCTAGATGTGGCCCCAGGGTGCTTATCTCAGGCCCTCCTCATTTTCTCTGGCCTGCCACGTCCTAATGCCAAAAATCTGGGGGAGGAAAGCACGTAGCAGCTGAGCACCTTCTGGAGCATTCTCAACTACTGTGTGTCTCACCCTCCTCCCGGCATAAGGACAGTGCAAGTACCTCATCCTTATGCAGGGAGGTTGGCTTGAGGAAGTCATGCAGCAACTGAGAGCCCTCCAGAGCACACTCAGCTGCCATCTGTCTCACTCTCCTCTTGGTATAATGCCAAGAGGACAGCCTGAGGATCGGGGGAAGAGGGTGGGAAGGAGGATCAGGGCAGTTGCCACATGTCCCGCCTTCCTCCCAGCATAAGAATGGGACGAGCTGCCCTGCCCGAGCCCTGCCCTGCCCTCTCCTGGCCCCGTCCTTTCCCGGGCCCTCCCTATTCAGCGTGTGCCCAGTCCTCCTCCCTTGTGACCCAGCCCTCCTGGCTGGGCCTACAATGCAGCCCCAAGGCAAAAAAAAGTTTGCCCATGCCTGGTATAGATGCATCTAATATTTATTCATTCTAACTTCTCTACTAATTACTGTAGAATATGAAACCATCACCTCTTAGGTGTCTGGAAAGGCAATTCACGGCAAAATTTGTACTGCGCACTGGTGTTCAAAGTTGGCCCATATCATAAGAATCAGAAAATACCATAGTGGCAGATTGGGTTCCTATACTAGCCTTTCATCTCTTTCTAATGGCTCCCCAAAATTAATGAGAAAAACATGTCCAGTTATTTATAAAAAAGACTAGTTAAAATAAACAATTGAGGTGGCAGGACAAAACATAAAAGCCTAGTAGTGACTTGGGGAGAAGAAACCGATACCTGTAATGGGAGGCATTGCAAAATGCTGATGGAAGCTGCTAGGTTCCTAACATGACAGGTATGTACCACTGAACAGGCCAAGAGCACGCAGTGTGGTGTACCTCATATGTGGCTGACAAATTAGTCTGCTGGCCAGTCACTTGTACCCTATGCCTTTGCCACTGCTTTGTCATGCCTACCAGTAAGGCTATCAGGTCCCTTTGGTCAGCATCTGGCATTGGCTCCTCCATCCCTTTCGGTTATTATTGAAAAGACCAGTCTGCAATCCACTTTGTACTAAAGAGGTGAATCTTATGGAAGTCAGGATTGCACTATGAGATGTGCACAGAATTTCCCTCCTGTTTTTGAGGTCATTCAGAGAAAGAGAAATCATGTGTAATGGGAGTTGCTGGAACAATAAAGAATTGTGCTTTTTAGAAAATTCCTTTTTCATATCAAGAGTCCTGAATAACCTGAAAAGGAAGTCTGTAAATATTACAAGGGCCTATTTTCACCACTCATTCTGGCGCTCACTCTCCTGTACATTACTTTTTTTTTTTTAAGGAGAGGGTTTTCTTACATTCCAACAGTGATGACAAACTTCTCCAGGCCTAGAGCTTAGCCTTGATGCAGAAATGTTAATGGGAGGAGATCTTGCAAAGAGCAGTACTTAGAAAACTTAACTTTTTTTGGATGCTCACTTCCAGAATCTTACAAAACAGCATCCTGAGGGAGTCAGGGGGTCGTTCAAAAAAGTAATTCTTAGCCCAACTTTTGAGTGAGAAGCAGCACCTGATCCTATAGTCTAGCACAATGGTTCTCAGCCTGTGGGTCCCCAGGTGTTTTGGCCTACAACTCCCAGAAATCCTAGCCAGTTTACCAGCTCTTAGGGTTTCTGAGAGTTGAAGGCCAAAACATCTGGGGACCCACAGGTTCAGAACCACAAGTCTAGCACAATGACTATGCGACCAGGTGAACAAGGAAGGAAACTTATATGGAGCAGCCCAGTCGGTGGAGAGGCATCATTCAATGCTTTAATAGGTCAGGTGTTCTGCATCCCATTTTTAGTGTCCCAGTATGCAAGTTTGCTCTATAGGATTGGGCTATCTTTGAATTGCATTATATTGTCTACATCAGTGGTTCTCAACCTGGGATCCCCAGATGTTTTGGCCCAGAAATCCTAACAGCTGGTAAACTGGCTGGGATTTCTGGGAGTTGTAGGCCAAAAACATCTGGGGACCCCCAGGTTGAGAACCACTGGTCTACATCAAATACTGATTCATAATTTCTGCCCTTGGTCCCATGTTAAAACTGATTTGGAAGGGCATTGTTTTACAAAATAAGCCAGGAGGCATCAAAGATTTCCCTTTCCTGTTGAGAGGTGATTAGTAGAACGTGAACAATCCCGTTGGAAAGAGCAAAACTCCTAACAGGACTTTATTTAAGTCTCTCTCCCCAACTTTGTTTGTGGATGACATTAGAGCAATGCTTCATTCCCCTCCCCTTCCCAAGAAAAGCCACAAAAGAGGATCTCAGTGAGAATGGATTTATTTTCGGAAGTAAGGCAAGGTTTTGTTTTGTAATACATTATTTCTGTATGCTCTTGGAATTAGAAATTTACATTGGTTCATTCATCCCTCTCTTTTAAAATGTCACAGATTTCTTTATGTTTTGAGTAGAAGACCACTAATATTCCCACACAAATGAAACTGAACTCCGGTGTAGTAACCAACAGTGCCTATTTCCACTTGGCTTGGTGAGGATACTACCAGTGAGTGAGTTTTAGAAACGAGGCAGCTAATGTAGGAAAGTTTTTGCCTGTGCTAGAAGACATATTTTGTTGTGTACCATGAGTGAATAGAGTGCAAGAATGGGTTACAGGAGGAACCTGAGATTGAAATTAAAACATGGTGAGAGATGACATATTTTTAAAGTCAACTTTGCTCTTTTGACTGTAGTGAGCCAAAATCTGCTATCAACACAAAGTTCTCTGAACATCAAACTTGTTTTGATTTTTGTGTAACTGGCTGTTAACCTGACAAATGAATCTGTCCAGTTGTAAGGTCCACTTGGATAGGCATTCCTGGGAGTCTGAAGTTCTCCCACTTTTGTAGTGCTTTCAGTGAATATATGGTTGTCATGTATTACGACTTGCGGACAGGACAAATAAGCATTGCTCTGGAAGGCTAATCGGCCAGACTAGTTAATGCTCAAATTATATTTGTTCCACTGCAATAATCCAACATGTCATTTATCAATTTCTCATGCATTTCTGAGTTCTGTGCCTGCTCATTCTTAAACACCAAATTTCCAAACTCCTTTTAAACGTCAGACTTTGCTCCATAGTTGGAATTGCAAGGGTTTTGTGGTGTTGTTTTTTTCCAGCTCCATAGACTTGTCCAAATTGCAAAGCTGTTTTGTTCTAGCAAAAAAAAAAAAAAAAAAAAAAAAGGGGGGGGGGAGGGACACATTTCAGCATGTGTCATCTGCAAGTGAAGACGCTAATTAGAAATGGCAATTAGTTTTTCCAGTGAATTGAAGGCAATTATATAATAGAGGCATCGTAACACATTGTATACACTGGAATTTGTGTTCCAAATATTTTCACTGTGTAACAAGGCCTTTAGTTTGTTTTTAATGCAAAATCCCCAAATAACATTGGCCTGGAAACAGTATATTTGTGGGGAGTACAATATAAGCCAGGTTTACTATTGAAGGAACATGGGAGAGGACCACAGGTTTGGCCAGGGCTCATTCCCACTCTCTGCCATCAGTTTTCCATGGCTTTCTCCTGCTGGCTATACTTTCTATAGGGACCCCCTTCAGGATACACCCTTTATTGTGGGAACCCTGCCTCCATACGTCCTGCCTCTGCCCCATAAAGGGCTCAAGGGTCACAAGAACTTCACAGATTACTTTGAGTTTAAAATACCGAGTGGGTTTTGCATGCCTGAACATTGGTTCCTAGTAACTTTAGTAGTTTCCCTCCTCAGAGTCTGGAACATGCAGGTTTTGTTTCAAGGAAGCTCAGGAAAGGGGGAAAATCTAACTATAAAGTGAGTCAGGGGAAGTTTGATCATGGGTAGTTCTAATGTTGGTGGGGCAACTGTCTTTTTAAATGTTGGCTTTGAATTTGCACCACGTTTTACTGATTGACCTGCTTTAGGAAGAGTTAAAACCAGCACAAGCATGTGGTTAGTTCAGATCTGTGTTTGCCACTGAAATCCCAGCAATTGGCTCTTAATTTGTGCAAATAAATCTAAGGACTACCACCCCATGCATTTTGCACTTTCCAAATCCAAAGATCTCAAAGTCTCTTAGCCTGACTCAGTTTTCTTGCCATACTAGATGAGAGATATGGGAGGTGATGTTTCTGTCCTTACTTTCTTTCCCTTCTTCTTTGAAAGAGGGGCGGGTGCGTTTCAATACTACAAGAAACAGGTTTTCAAACTGCAGTTGTATATATTGATCTTGAATTGGGTCCATAATTCTACATGTGGCTATATCTGCTAAGATTAGGGTTCCTCTTCCTTCTCCATCCTGTCTCAGCACCTTGTTGTACTTGCAGTGAAGATGTTCCACATTTCATGTGTGAACAACCACTTGCTAAAGTGGAGTAACTGAGTTTTTAAAATACAGATTTGACTCTGCCACTTCTTTGTGATTATTGATCTTCTGAGAGATTTCAGAGAGATTTCAAGCACTTATTAGGAGAACATTGCTCCTCTGGAATGCCATCCTGCCTTTAAAAGGGTTTGTTTTTTAGCATCAGTGACAAAAGAAAAGGCACCAAGACAGAGATGAAGAGGGGGAACTACACCAACATTTCTCACATTATTAAAGGTGTGACCCACTCCTTTAACAATCAAACAAATCTACCAGAGTCCCTTTTTTAATTTATGAAAGTATGTATCGTTTCTTTTAAGTGTCGAAACTCCATCATTCCTTGACTCAAGAAACACCACAATACCTATCTAACAACCAATAACGCTTGAAGGACTTTTCGTTTTTGCACTACGGCTTTCCCTTTGCCAGATGTTTCTGCCAAGTGCATCTGGAGAAAACTTTGGTCACATCTCTCAGGCCTTCTCTGGTATTTCTAGTATATCGCAGAAGTACCCAAACTTGTAGCCCTCGGTTCTGCCTTTTTTGGTTGACATTTTATTTTTTTTAAGCTTTTTTATATATATAAATATAAATATATATATATGAATATATTACTTTGTCAATTTTTTTGGCTGTACAAAAGTCTTAAGATTTAAGAAAAAATATTATTTGTATTATATGATGGTGGTATGTTAATGTATCAAGATTATTAATGAAGAAGAAGATTTATTTTTGTTACTGGTCTGTTTCATAATTCTTTTTTAAATTCGTATATTGTAAGATATCTATGCAAAAAAAAGTTATGTGGCGCATTTTTATTTAAGAGTGTAATATGTGTAATAAAAAGTAGAATGTGTTTGGCCTGAAAACGGTTCAGATGTCCTCAATGTTTTCTTTGTGGCATAAAAAATCCTGCAAGTAATAGGGAAGATTTATCTGGGGGATAGTTAATATGGTGGTGAAATTCTCTTGGAGGGAGTAATGGCACTTGGAGATTTTAGATGATTTCTTCCTTTACTGGAGACCCTTCAAAGCAGTGGTTCCTAACCTGTGGTCCATGGACCACCAGTAGTCCGTAAGAACTAAAATTTGGTCCATGGCCTCACTGTTACTGCTACAGATAATAACACAGCCCTACTCCAAAAAAAATTCTTGGTGTCTTTGTTTTTAGGCCTGTTCCTGGGGTTATTTGGAGTGCTGATACTGAAAATTGCATTGGATAGACGACATCAGCTCTAGATTATTAAATATAGTTTTCTGTGGGCAAGTAGATGGCGATTACTGGATGGCATATGTTCTGTATCCGAAACTAGAGTTGATGTGGTCTATCCAATGCAATTTTCTGAATCAGCACCCCATATAACCAAAATGAATCTAAAGTTGACCAAAAACCGATTCATAACCCTTTTGGTACTAATGTTGGAAAATAGCCCCTGGTTAAAAAAAAAAAAAAAGGTTGGGAACCTGTGCTCTAAAGCCACATCTGATCCATCCTGTAAGTTGGTCCTTGGGGTGAAAAATAGGTTTCCTTACTGTCATTCAGTGGAGGAAAAAGCCAATATTTTTGGAGGCAACAATACAGTTCCAGGAGTGTTCACAAGAATGGATTCACATTTCTTGGGGATCTTGTTCTCTTGCTAGGGAAAGACAATAGGTTTTTCATATTCTGTTTTGGAAGAGAAAAAATATTTTACTCTTGCATTGGCCAGTACAGCCTATCCACCGAGACAGAAACAATACATGAAACCCTTAAGCCTGTACTTCAGTACTATATCATTAATGAATGGATGCCCCTTCCGTCCCAGATCATAACAAGGCTGGATGCTTTGGACACACAAGAGGATATCAGCCTCAAAGTCAGGAGGGCTTTGAGTTTACTGCCTTTGGGAAATGTCTTGAAGCATTAGGAAGTTGTTCAATGTGTTGTCGAAGGCTTTCATGGCCAGGACCACAGGATCCTTGTATGTTTTCCAGGCTGTATGGCCATGTTCTAGAAGTATTCTCTCCTGACGTTTCACCCACATCTATGGCAGGCATCCTCAGAGGTTGTGAGGTGTGGAGAAACTAAGCAAGGAAGGTAAATATATATCTGTGGAAAGTCCAGGGTGAGAGAAGAACTCTTTGTCAGTTGGAGGCCAGTGTGAATGTTGTAGTTAATCATCTTAATTAGCATTGAATAGCTTCATGTCCTGGCTTCTTCCTGCCTGGGGGCATCCTTTGTTCAGAGTCGTTAGCTACCCCTGGTTCCCATGTCTGGAACTCCTCTGTTTTCAGAGTGTTGCTTCTTATTTACTGTTCTGATTTTTGAGTTTTTTAAATACTGGTAGCCAGATTTTGTTCATTTTCATGATTTCCCCTCACCCTGGACTTTCTACAGATATAGTTTTTCTACAGATATAGTTTGGGAAGGTGAGGAGTCTATGGCAGATAATTCAAAAGGCCCTGCCCTAAACTACATTTCCCAGAATTCTGCTCAGCATCAGAAAGCTCTAATCAGGAGAGGGGAGAGATTTGTCCCTCCGTAGCAGCAGCCAGCCAGAGTTCCATTACATTGTTGAATCTGCAAAGAGGAGGACTGAATGATACTTCAATAGAGGTAAGTAAATCAGTGCTGGGCTGGGAAGAAACCCCTACATTGAAGTTCTATTGGTTAATATAAGAGGCATTCAATGAGATATCTGTGGTGGCTTTTTTAAAAATGTCTTTGTCAAAACTTTACAAAATTCCCAAAAATCAGTAGATATATGAATATTTCTGAAACTTGGGGAAAATGATCCCCTCTTACCTTGTGTCATTGTATAGAAAGCTCAAGGAGATAGCTCATATAGTTTTTAAAAAAGAAAAAAAAAGAAAAAAAAAGAAAATGTGGTTTGTAAAAACTTTGAAAAATTCCCAAAAAATCATGGAGAAGTGAAACATTCTGAAACTTGATGTGCTAGCAGTGGTAAATGTGTTCTATAACTGTAGCAAGTTTCATGTCAAGAGCTCTAACAATGAGGAAGAAAGGCACCCCTGAAGTTTTCCCATTGGCACAATTAATTACTTTATGAAAAGTAAAGAAAAAGTAGCAAATTTGTTATAGTTACGATACAGACTCTGCCCAAGAGTCTATATCATAACTATGAACACTACAAACGATTACTTTGTTAGATTATTTCCCAATTTCATAATGAGTATTGAAACATTTTTTGCATTGATCGCACAGGCCTAATATGTATACATAGGATTTGAAAAAGCCTGAAGTATTACACAATGCTCCCTTTGGCCCATATTCAAGGAAGGACATCAACACTCTCATTGAAGAGCATTGGGTGGGTGTGAGAAGGCAAAGAGCAGGAAGAAGTGCAGCTACATAACTCTTTCCCCAATGAAAAGCATTGTACGAGGGTTATCCAGAAAGTAGATTATGCTTTGGAATTAAAAATGAACAAAGTATAGGAGAAAACATTTTCCATATGCAGTTGAAAGCCACACCCAAATACCACTTCTCAACATAATCGCCATTCAAATCTAGGCACTTATCATAGCGAGGAATGAGCTTGGCAACTCCTCCCCCACCAAACTCGACCGCTTGCGCACTCAACACAGCATTTGGGCGATGATGCACAGCAGCGGAAAGGGGTGACCAGCTGGTTGAGGACGCAAGCGGCAGAGTTTTGTGGGGAAGGAGTTGCCAAGCTCATTCCTCACTATGATAAGTGCCTAGATTTGAATGCCGACTATGTTGAGAAGTGGTATTTGGGTGTGGCTTTCAACTGCATATGGTAAATGTTTTCTTCTATACTTTGTTCATTTTTAATTCCAAAACGTAATCTACTTCCTGGATAACCCTCGTATTTCGTCAAAGTCAGTCTATCTGTCTGTCTGTCTCCTGTCTCTATCCATCTGTATATCCATCCATTCATCCATCTGCTCATCTAGCCATCTGTCTAGCCATGGCAAGCTGAATAGGGTAGAAATGTCAGAATGGGTCTAGCCTACAAAAAGAGGATGATCTTCACTGTTGGTATTACAAAACATTCATTGGTGCAGAAGGGACACGGTGGTATGTGAGATAGGGGAGGGAGGCAGTGAAACGGTACAGAATATAAGTTGCAGTTCCACTTTGGAACATTTTAAAAATGTAAAATGGTTTTATAAGGAAGAGCCACAGTTTAAGTAGTTTAAGCATTGGACTATTACTCTGGAGATCAGGGTTCAAATCCCCATTTGGCCCCGCTGGGTGTTCTTGGGGAAGTGACTTTCATTCTGAGAGGAAGACAGAGGGTTTTTCCCTCTGAAAAAGTCTTGCCAAGGAAACCCTATGAGAGGATCATCAAAACTCAGAAACAACTTGGAGGCACATCACCACCACAACAAGGGAGTAGTGCTAAAACGTTTACTTTCATTTGAGTAAACATATCATTCAAAGTGTTTATGCCCAAGTAAATCTCCTTAGCATTAAGGTGTCAAAAGCCAAAGCCCATTTTATTCCCACAGTCAAGATAGTGTCATTGTGTGTATATGATTAACACTTAAAACTGAACAAATTCAAGGGTGTTTCTGGATTTCTCAGAAAAACTGCACGTATTTGCTTTGCCCTAATATAGCACACATATAGGTACCATTGCAAAGCATGGTATAGTCATTGATTGGCAGGGTGAGGGTGTTTCATCATCACTATCATGTCCAATTTGCCTGATACGTGTGCACATGTGTATGCAAGTTTTCTTGCATTCCTGGTTCTAAAACTGCAGGAGATAATTTGAATTTCCAGCGGGACAAGCCAAAATAGGGACTGTGCTTGTCTCAAATCACTGCAGTTGCCATTTTCCCAGCAAAGCAAAGCACTGTGCCTCCCTAGGCAGAGATATTTACAACCTTGGTGTTAAGCGTTGTGTGTGTGTATGAGGAGGAGGGGCTCCTTTTTCCATCTTTCCACAGCAATAGTTTCATTTCCTGCCATTCTTGGAGAGTCCGAGCAGGAAGAGAGGTCAGGAAGCTTGCAGCCAAGTCAGTGATTAAGAGTGGACTCACTTCCTTCCTTTTCCTCCACTACCATTGGAAAGATGTGTATGTTCCCATGTTTGGACTTTTGAAACACCTCCTTCACACATAATACTCAACTAGTGATGTTATGATTTTCTTATAGCCTCCCGGAGTGGAAAAATGTGTGCTAGTGCTTCTCTCATGAATTGTTCTTGTTGCTTGTTTTGACAAACGGAAACCTTGGGAATGAAGAACCTACCTCAGGCCTTGACTGAGCTAGGAATGCGGATGTTGCAGTAACAAAAGTATACATCTTATACTCAGGGCTCTCCTTGCCATTGTTTAATTTAAAAAAATCTTTCAGCAGAACTGGGCTTAGAGGAAATGCAGGTAAAAAAAATAAATGTGATTCGGGGCTGCATCAATAGAAGCATAGTGTCGAGATCAAGAGAATAATAATAATAATCATCATCATCATCATCATTGGCACAACTATGTGGCCCAAATGATTCATTGGAACTTATGCCTCAAGTACCACCTCCCAGCAGTAAAGAACTGGTGGGCTCACAAACCTGCAAAAGTATTGGAAAATGAGCATGCAAAGATACTGTGGGACTTCCGAATCCAGACTGACAAAGTTCTGGAACACAACACACCAGACATCACAGTTGTGGGAAAGAAAAAGGTTTGGATCATTGATGTTGCCATCCCAGGTGACAGTTGCATTGATGAAAAACAACAGGAAAAACTCAGCCGCTATCAGGACCTCAAGATTGAACTTCAAAGACTCTGGCAGAAACCAGTACAGGTGGTCCCTGTGGTGATGGGCACACTGGGTGCTGTGCCAAAAGATCTCAGCCGGTATTTGGAAACAATAGACAGTGACAAAATTATGAAATATCAACTGCAAAAGGCCACCCTACTAGGATTTGCGCGCATCTTCCGAAAATACATCACACAGTCCCAAACGCTTGGGAAGTGTTCGACTTGTGATTTTGTGATATGAAATCCAGCGTATCTATCTTGTTTGCTGTGTCATACAATGTCGTTGTGTCAATTATTATTATTATTATTATTATTATTATTATTATTATTATTATACCTCACCACTATCTCCCAATTGGGACTTGGGGCAGCTTACACATGGGGCAAGTTCCCCTAGATACAAATACAAATGATCGAAGTGATCATCCCGCTCTATTTTGCTTTGGTTGGACCTCACCAACCATCATCCAGTTCTGGATCCCACAATTCAAGAAGGATATTTTTTTTTGTGTCAGGAGCAACCGGAGTTGCTTCTGGAGTGAGAAAATTGGTCGTCTGCAAGGACGTTGCCAAGGGGACGCCCGGATGTTTTGATGTTTTACCATCCTTGTGGGAGGCTTCTCTCATGTCCCCGCATGGAGCTGGAGCTGATAGAGGGAGCTCATCCGCACTCTCCCCGGGTGGGATTCGAACCTGGCAGCCTTCAGGTCAGCAACCCAACCTTCAAGTCACAAGGCTTTTATCCCCTAGGCCAGTGGAGGGTGACCAAAACAGTCAAAGGTATGGAAACCATGAATCCCTATGAGGGACAGCTTAGGGAGAGTATGCTTTGAAATCAAGAGATTCATTTGAGAGGATGTAATACTGAGGTGGGACCAAGGTTATTTTCTCCTACTGTAAAATGCAGAACAACATATTCAAACTACAGGAAAATAAATCCCACCTAAACATGAGAAAGGACTTCCTGATGGTAAGAGCAGTTCAACAGTGGAGTATGCTGCTGTCTCGGAGTGTGGTGGAGGCTTTCAAACAAAGTCTGTATGACCATCTGCCCAGAGTGCTTTGATGGTGTATTCCTGCATGGCAGAATAGGGTTGGACTGGATGGCCCTTGGGATATCTTCCAATGCTGTGGTTCTATAATGCTAAGAAGCAATTCAGGAGCAAGCATGGTGAGGCATGACCTTGCTGCCACCTTCTAGCACATTGGTTCTCAACTTGGGGTTCCTAGATGTTTTTGGCCTACAACTCCCAGAAATCCCAGCCAGTTTACCCACTTGTTAGGATTTCTGGGAGTTGAAGGCCAAAAACACCTGGGGACCCCAGATTTAGAACTATTGTGATGCCTGAAATAAATGCTTTACTTTGCTTAATGGTAGAACCACTTGAGATGGATGATCAACCTCAAAAAAAGATATTATCAGTTCTCCTGTTAAGCCTCCCATCTCTTTCATGATCTGAGCACAAGTTTCTTGGATTCTTTTTCCAATACAGTCGGAAGCACAGCACACCGTGATTCAAATCTCACACAACAAACAGGGGCCTCCGCAATCTTCCGATGCAAGATCTCACTTTATTTGCTGTTTTCCATTACAGCTAAGCCAAGAGGGCAGTAAGTTCGGGCACTTTCCCTAAGGAGTGGGAAATCCCCAAAGGGTTCGAGAGAGCTTTCACAGCTGAAGTGAAACTCTGCCGGAAATTTGCTCCATGTGTTAGGTCAGTCCTTTCACAGAGAATGGAAATGAGGCCATTCTTTCTCCCATGCGCTGCTTCCATGACCTTTCTCAGCTGCAAAACTTCATTTTAAAAAATTGCTGACTCCCCATTTCCGTTTTCTCAGCAGATCAGTTACTAAACAATTACACTGTGCAACACAATTTTTGTTCCTGGGTTATAAATGTCATTTCTTAATTGGTTCTATCATAAAAACATGGAAAAAGTTTCTTAAACTCCAAAAACTTTGTTTTTGCGGGACATCCTTCAGCACATTTTGCTATAGTTTTTCAGTGCATATCTCACAGAGTCTCAACCAATTCAACATAGGGTTGTTGTATGTCTTTCGGGCTGTGTGGCCATGTTCCAGAAGCATTCTCTCCTGACGTTTCGCCCACATCTATGGCAGGCATCCTCTGTTGTGAGGTACCTCACAACCTCTGAGGATGCCTGCCATAGATGTGGGCGAAACATCAGGAGAGAATGCTTCTGGAACATGGCCACACAGCCCGAAAGACATACAACAACCCTGTGATCCCGGCCATGAAAGCCTTCAACAACACAATTCAACATAGTTTGAGGCAGTCACAAAAACAAAGTTTCTGGAGTAGAACTACTACTTTCAAAGTAAGTATTGCACAATTAAACAGGAAAAGGTATTTTCAAACCAGAAACAGATTTTTTTTTCAAATTTTCTTACATAGTTTTATTTACCATGCTGCACTCTGGAAGGAATGTGGCCTTTTAAAGACCATGAGAACTTGTGCTGGTGAGAGCAGACACAGAAGCCGAAGTCTCTTGGTGTGATTCAGATTAATTCAGAATCACACTAATCTCACGCTTTGTCATGTCAATGACCTCCAACTGCCCTGATATAGTAAAAAATAGTCCCAATTATTCCTCTGTCTTCCCATTTTTCCCAACTGCTTTTCAAATGATCCAGTTTCTTTGTCCTCTCTCACTTTCCCACTTAGGATGCATCTACACTGCAATATGAACATAGTTTTACAATACTTTAAGTGCCATAGCTCAATGCTATGGAATCACAGCAATTGTAGTTTGAGGAGCATCAGCATTCTTTGGCAGAGAAGGCTAAAGGCGTCATAAAATGACAACGTAATAATAATAATAATAATAATAATAATAAGAATAAGAATACTTTATTTATGCCCCGCCACCATCTCCCCAACGGGGACTCGGGGCGGCTTACATGGGGCACTTTACTTATATTCTGCCCTTCTCCCCTTGGGAATTCAGAGCAGATTACAGTACTATAATAATAATAATAATAATAATAATAATAATAATAATTATACCCTGCCCCATCTCCCCGAAGGGACTCGGGGCGGCTTACATGGGGCCAAGCCCAGACATCAGACAATATAAAAATATAGCAATAAAACAAGTATATAAACAGTATATAAACAAATACAGGCAAACATTCAATTAAGGCCAACATCAAAAAATCAGCTGATGATCCAAAATGCAGACTGTGCAAGGAAGCTGACAAAACCATTGATCATATTCTCAGCTGCTATAAGAAAATCGCACAGACAGACTACAAACAGAGGCACAACTATGTGGCCCAAATGATTCATTGGAACTTATGCCTCAAGTACCACCTCCCAGCAGCAAAGAACTGGTGGGATCACAAACCAGCAAAGGTCGTGGAAAATGAGCACGCAAAGATACTGTGGGACTTCCGAATCCAGACTGACAAAGTTCTGGAACACAACACACCAGACCTCACAGTTGTGGAAAAGAAAAAGGTTTGGATCATTGATTTCGCCATCCCAGGTGACAGTCGCATTGACGAAAAACAACAGGAAAAACTCAGCCGCTATCAGGACCTCAAGATTGAACTTCAAAGACTCTGGCAGAAACCAGTGCAGGTGGTCCCGGTGGTGATGGGCACATTGGGTGCCGTGCCAAAAGATCTCAGCCAGCATTTGGAAACAATAGACATTGACAAAATTACGATCTGCCAACTGCAAAAGGCCACCCTACTGGGATCTGCGCGCATCATCCGAAAATACATCACACAGTCCTAGACACTTGGGAAGTGTTTGACTTGTGATTTTTTGATACGAAATCCAGCATATCTATCTTGTTTGCTGTGTCATAAAATAAAATAACACTTTATTTATATTCTGCGCTTCTCCCCTTGGGGACTCAGAGCAGATTAAAGTATATAAACAGATACAAGCAAACATTCAATGTCTTGTTAAAATACAGTGAGACACACATACACAGACAAAGGCAAAGGCTTCTCCTTTCATTTCCAGCTCTGGAGGCTATGGTCATCTCTTCTTCTGGGGGAGGTACTCTTCTCCATATCCAAGCCAAGGAGACTGCATTGTTACCTCCTAGTCCTGTGACCGACATGACTGCTTGCAGCATCTTTATGCCTTTCCTACCAAAGCGGTACATATTTATCTACTCACATTTGCATGTTTTCGAACTGCTAGGTTGGCAGGGGATAGGGCCAACAGCGGGAGCTCACCCTGTCCTGTGGATTTGAACTGCCAACCTTCAGGTCAGCTGGTTCAGCAGCCAGCAGTTCAGCAGCCATCTGGGTCCCCAGATGTTTCGGCCTTCAGCTCCCAGAAATCCTAACAGCTGGTAAACTGGCTGGGATTTCTGGGAGTTGTAGGCCAAAACACCTGGGGACCCACAGGTTGAGAACCACTGTCATAAGGGGTCATTTCAGCTCTCAGGTTTTGCTCCTTAAATATCTGGGCCTGGTATAGTCCAGAGCTGACACTCCTACTGATATATAGCCAGTAACATCCCATGATTATGATAAGTTGTTTTAGGAAAGAATTACCATATATTCTCGAGTATAAACCAACCCGAGTATAAGCCAAGGCACCTAATTTTACCACAAAAAAACTGGAAAATCATTGCCTCCAGTATAAGCCGAGGGTGGTAAATTTCAGAAATAAAAATATATACCAATAAAATTACATTAATTGAGGCATCGGTGGGTTAAATGTTTTTGAACATTTACATAAAGCTCAAATTTAAGATAACTGTCCAACTCTGATCAAATCATTATTCTCATCTTCTTCAATGTAAATGTGCTTATGTATCCTTTTAATAATAATACAGGAAAATAATACATGTAATAATAAATAGAGTAAAATAATAAATGCAATAATAATAATAAGATCAGAGTGAAATAATAAATGTGTTAATAATAATAAAAATAGAGTAAAATAAATGTAATAGTAGCAACAATAATAGAGAAAAAATAATAAATGTACCATATATTCTCGAGTATAAGCTGACCCAAATATAAGCCAACAGGACCCTCACCCGAGTATAAGCCGAGGGGGGCTTTTTCAGTTTTAAAAAGAGGGCTGAAAAACTAGGCTTATACTCGAGTATATAAAATATACTGATTGGTTACAAATCAAAGGATTGTTCCCATTGAGCTGGTTAGTGTTTGTATGAGCTGGATCACACTATGTAACAAGATTTCTGTTCCAGGGTTATAGATGTCATGTCTTGACTGAGTCTATCATAAAAACATGGAAAACGTTTATTAAACTGCAAAAACTTTGTTTTTGTGGGATATCCTGCAGCACATTTTGCAATAGGTTTTCAATGAATATCTCAATCGAGCCTCAACCAATTCAACATAGTTTGTGACAATTTGTGTGGAGTATAACAACTATTTTCAAAGTGAGTACCACGCAACTAAGCATGAAATGACACTTATAAACCAGGAACAGATTCCCCCCCCCCCCAAATTTTGTTACATAGTGTTATTAAAAACTAACAATAGAGATTCATGTGACTGGATGTTCTTTAGTACAATACAGATCCCTACAGATAGAAAACTGCTAGCTGAAAACTGGGCAAAAAGTCTTCTCACTGAGATGCAGCTTCTATGTGAATTGGTTGCTATTTTTAAAACTGAAAAAGTATGATCATTCATGTAAACTTTCCTCTGATACTGAATGGTAACGCCTCAAAACTGATTTAACATCTCGGTTAAAACTAGGTCATCATTTTAATTCCTCAAAAGATGATAGGCACACAACCTTTAACACTTTACAGGTTTGACATATCCACAGCATTACCAGTATTAAGATATATTATATTTAAAGCTACTTTGAAGTCATTTAAAAATTGCAAAAGCTTTCTCATACCCTTTCATAGATAAAAACAAAAACAGCCGAGCATTGGATGCAGTTATCCATATTAACCAGGCATCATTTGTAATCGGAAAAGCCCTACTTTTGTGACTGAGGACAAAATTGTATAGCGTGAAAATAATGTCCCATCCTTGCAGAGCTGAACCTCTCAAAAGAGACCGTATTTGGCCTAGAAAAATTCCAAATGTATCATTGGTACTCTATATTGGGAACCTTAGTGGGAATGGAAGTAAACACCTGGCTGAGCAAAGCTCCAGATGTGTCATCAGTGTATTTTGCTACCTTTGAAAAACTGTCCTAAATTGCTATCCCCCTCCAGCTGTAGGTTGGACTTATCTCACTTATGAATCAAGTCAGCCTTACATCCCTAATATATTTACACACATTACTTACTTATATTTGCCTTTCGTACTTATTTCCAAAAACGGCTTTCCCAGCCTCGCTTGTTCACCAGCACTTCAAATATCTACGCCGATATCAGAAGAGTCCATCTCCTGGTCTATGGCTTTGGACTTGAAATCTCAAATCCCTTCTACACAGCCATTAATCCAGATTATCAAATCAGAGAATCCACATGATCTGCTTTGAACTGGATTGTCTGAGTCTATTCTGCCATATCATCCAGTTCAAAGCTGATACACTGGATTTTATATGGCAGTGTAGAGAGGGCCTCAGTGAAAGGAATGCTTCTGCCCTCAACCCACTTCTGTTTAAACATGCCTAGGATTGCACTGTAAGGTGAGTAAACATCCAATTCAATAAATTACTAATAGACCATAGAACTGAAAATGATTGATCAAGCTTTGCCTCTGGGATTAAAAAGGCAAAGAAAGTGCTTAGCTGTCTTAAGAGATCTTAGTTCTATCCAGATGCAGAACTGACAGGTTGCTTGATTAATCCTATAACGTTCTTACGATTAATTACAACTGGGAATCTATTATTTAAATAACCGATGTGAATTTAATGATGTATCACCTTCTTCATCTGTCTAAGTAGGAAAGGGTGAGTACCATCAGCCACTTTTATAAACATGTGTTTATGTGTGTGTGTGTGTGTGTGTGTGTAAGTATGTATGTATGTATGTATGTATGTATATATATATATATATAGGAAAATGTTTCCCCTGACGTTAAGTCCAGTCATGTCTGACTCTGGGGGTTGGTGCTCATCTCCATTTCTAAGCCGAAGAGCCGGCGTTGTCCGTAGACACCTCCAAGGTCATGTGGCCGGCATGACTGCGTGGAGTGCTGTTACCTTCCTGCCGGAGCGGTATTTATTGATCTACTCACATTTGCATGTTTTCAAAATGCTAGGTTGGCAGAAGCTGGAGCTAACAGCGGGCGCTCACTCTGCTCCCAGGATTTGAACCTGCGACCTTTTGGTCTGCAAGTTCAACAGCTCAGTGCTTTAACACACTTCGCCACCGGGGCTCCGTGTGTGTGTGTGTGTGTGTGTGTGTGTGTGTGTGTGTATATATATATATATATGAATGAGACATATTAACACCTCTTAGTCAATCAAACCCCTTGAAGCAGCTAAGAGGGCCCAGCAGAGACTGTACTCCCTGAGACACCTAAGGAACCAACAACTGAATGAAAACTGGCTGGTGACTTTCTACCACTGTGCTATAGGGAGTGTTCTAACCTAATGCATCTGCATATGGTTTGGTAGCTGCACAGTGACAGATAGGAAGATGCTCCAAACAGCCACCACTTCTGCACAGAGAATCATTGGCTGCCCTCTCCCCTCCTTGGAAGAACTTTATAATTCCCATTGCCTTAAGAAAACTCAGGGTATTCTCACCCGGCATATTGTTGTTGTTTTTTTATTATAGCCATCTGGCAGACAGTGCAGGGTGACAAAGACAAGGACAGATTGAATGATAGCTTTTATCCAAAAACTGCAGCTATGTTGAACTCCATGGTTTCACATTGATGTGGCATTGGGGACTGTGTGGTGGTGGTGTGGAAGGATGTGTTGTGTTGTTTTGTAGTGTGGGGGGGGAGGGGAAGGCATGTAATTTTGTTGTGCAATAGCACAATGACAACTAAAGCTATTCTATTCTATATCACTGACTACACAAGTCAACCTAGCATCCCTAATAGGCTTGTGCACGGATTTGGAGTGGTTGGTTCCCTTTGGCCAGTCCGGCTTGTTTGGCTTGGCTAGATGGCCGTAACAGTAAGGGTCCAGCCGTCATTTTTTTCGTCCGTTACGGGACCACGTGGCAGCCGATCATAGCTTCTCCTTCCCTATTTGGCATCACACGCACGAAGAGACTACCACGTGCTACTCACATGGGGTTTCCCTGTGAGCCCTACCTGTTGGGCCAATCTGAATAGAAGAATGCCATGATGTGTCTTACATACTGCTTCCTTAAGCCTGTTGCTGAAACCCAGATTCCCTTGAAAGGCAGAAAAAGAAAGCATCCCAGGAATGGTGCTTCCTTAACCCCATTGCGGAAACCCACACTCCCTTGAAAGAAAGAAAGAAAAGGATCCCAGTATGGAAAGGGCAGCCTTGTAAGTTCCCCATTGCTGCCAATTGGCTGGATCTTCCTGGATCTTTTGGCTGCCTAGCTGAAAACAGATATTTTCATTTGCTGATTTTCAGCAGGTTCCCAAAAAAACGGATCTGGGTGCCTAATGAAATTTGGATGCCAAAACCAGATCACCTTCCAGCCAAATTGCACAAACCTAATCCCTAATATGAGGAGCCCCGATGGCGACGTGTATTAAAGCACTGAGCTGCTGAACTAGCAGACCGAAAAGTCCCAAGTTGAAACCCCAGGAGCGGCATGAGTGGCCACTGTTAGCTCCAGCTTCTGCCAACCTAGCAGTTTGAAAACATGCCAATGTGAGTAGATCAATAGGTACCGCTCTGGTGGGAAGGTAACGGCGCTCCATGCAGTCATGCTGGCCACATGACCTTGGAGGTGTCTACGGACAACGCCAGCTCTTTGGCTTAGAAATGGAGATGAGCATCAATCCCCAGAGTCAGATATGACTGGACTTAACGTCAGGGGAAACCTTTACCTTTTAATCCCTAATATATTTGCATGTGGATACTGAGCTATTATACTATGTGGTGTTTCTGCTAAACGTGAGGTGCCCAGCTATGCAGGTGTTGGCACCATATGTGCCCCCCAAGTGGATATAGTCACCCAGTTATGCTGGGCTTTGAAAGTTCATCCAGCATTCCCATTCTATTATTTTAAGTCATTGCATCTTCCCCAAGGGCATCTACTCTCCACCCCTGGGGAAGGTATAACATAGCAATTAAGAAGCTGAACTATTGCTTTTGTGTGCCTTCAAGCTGTTTCCACCTTATGGGGATCCTACGGTGAGCCTATCATGGGGTTTTCATGGCAAGATTTGTTCAGAACAGATTTGCCATTGCTTTTCTCTGGATCAGAGGAAGTATGACTTGCCCCAAATCACCCAGTAGGCTTACATGGCCAAATGAGGATTCAAACCTTTGTCTCAATTTAACACTCAAACCACATGCTAGCTCTCTATACCACACTGAGTTAGAAAACACAGCATCTCTTCAGCTGATACGCACCAACACAGGAGATGTCTTGAAACAGGTCCAAGCGCCTTCACATTAATGAGATGCTTCGGGATGGAAGGGCAGACAAAGAACAAATGGCTTATAGCCCTCATCAAATTTATCACCCATGACTTTGTCTGATACTTAATGGCCATTTAAAGCTATCAAAGATAGTAGCTCATCACCACGCCCTTGTGCTTCTATTCCTCAGCCCAAATTGTTCTGTTTAATCATTCTTGCTGTAATAATCCTTCCAGTTTATCCATAGCAAACCATAAGCAACCTGTGGAAGTTCATTCCTGGTCACCTCTACTTTATTAGTTCTTCAGATGCCAAGAGGAAGGGGTTTCAGGGGGTAGATATCCACCCAAGAAAAAATGTGGAGCAGGAGGTCCAGGTTAGAGTCCCCACTGAGGATGGATCTACACTGCCCTATATCTCAGGATCTGATCCCACATTATCTGCTTTGAACTGGATTATATGAGTCTACGCTGCCAGATAATTCGGGATAAGCACAGATAACCTGGGATCAGATCCTGGGATATAGGGCAGTGTAGACCCAGCCTAAGCCATGGCACTTGGTGGATTAGTTTGAGACGGTTACTCAAAGAGTTGGTGTGAGGTTAATGTGAATAGGAGGGAAGCTCTGGACACTGGGACAGAAGTCCTAGATCAGTGGTTCTCAACCTGGAGTCCCCAGATGTTTTTGGCCTACAACTGCCAGAAATTCCAGCCAATTTACCTGCTGTTAGGATTTCTGGGAGTTGAAGGCCAAAAACATCTGGATACCCCAGGTTGAGAACCACTGTCCTAGATCTCATGATCCAGATGCGGTCTTTTGGGTAAGGGGGAGGAGAAATCTTGGGTCCCATCTACACTGTCATACAAAATCCAGTCTATCTGCTTTGAACTGGATTAGATGTAAAGTCATATAATATAGTTAAAAGCAGATAATGTGGATTATCTGCCTTGATAGTCTGGAATATATGGCAGTGTACATCCAGCCTCAGTGTGAGGGTACTACCTTGATAATTGGATATATCTTATGTGTTCTTGACCTTTTTTTTTTTTTTGCTTGCAAAGGTATTGAAGGTACTGTATTAAAAACTAGGGAAAGTGTGAGGGATTTTCTTAGTATAACTTTGAATTTAGTTGATTTCTAATCAGATAAATATTTTTTCATTTACTAAACGTTGAGCTTTTGATTCCATACTGTGGCCAACTGTGTTTTATGCTTAATGTATTATGCTTAGTGACACCAACATGGAGCATTTCTAGCTCAGAGATTTTGGGTTGTTCTCGAGCTGTCACCATAACCTAACCAATAAATAAATAATATAGATAATACGCAATAAAAATCCATTGATCCTTCTCCATATAATTGTTCTTACTGAGATGTAATTCTTTGTAGAAATCTAAATAGTTCATTTGCCAGCTATTTCCACATTTAATACAAGTAAAACTGTCGCAGAATTGCCTTGTGTGAATTACAGCCTCTCAGGCAGTGATAGCTTGAATGGTGGGGGAGAAGCAAATATTGACACCTCAATAATGTTTGCCTAGCAATCAACAAAATGGCATAGAGCACTCAGATTGTCTGTGTTACATGAATCAATTAGGAAAATGGAAAACTGATGTCCTTTAATAAGAAAAATATAGTAAGTGCTGGCATTGCCGACCATTTTCATCTTATGCGTAATTCTGGAAACATATAAAATGCTTAATCATTGCTATCTGGGTATAAACAACACGCAGCCTCTCATCAGTTGCAGCTTCCAGGAACTCCATTACAAAGTGGAGTCTCTATGAGATCTCAGCCAATCTCTAGGACCAGAATTATGTTTACCCTATATACTCATGTATAAGCCTACAAATTTGAGTAGAAATTCAACACCCCAAACCTGGATCACCTTATCCATGGGTCAATGTGAAAACTTTGCCTTAACCTATTTTAAAAAAGGAACATAGTCTGTCTTGGAAGAGCCTAAATTTAGTACTGAACCCCTTTACTCTCTTGATGTAGAGCTGCTCCTGTCTTTTCAAATATTGGAGGTAACACTGGTATTTCCCCCTCTCCATAGAATGCTGCTTAAGTTATCCATGAGTCATGTCAAAATCCATTTTAGTCTCAAAAACTTTCCCTACTTATACATGAAGTCGACTTATAATGAGTATATTCAGTAAATATAACATTAACAACCTTAGATATGTAGATGTTACCACTTTGATGGCTGAAAGCGAGGAGGAGCTGAGGAGCCTTAACACCAAGGTGAAAGAAGAAAGTGCAAAAGATGGGTTGCAGTTAAACATCAAGAAAACCAAGATCATGGCAAACAGACTGATTGATAACTGGCAAATAGAGTGAGAAAATGTGGAGGCAGGGACAGATTTTGTATTTCTAGGCACGAAGATTACTGCAGATGCAGGCTGCAGCCAAGAAATCAGAAGGCATTTACTTCTTGGGAGGAGAGCAATGACCAGTCTCGATAAAATAGTGAAGAGTAGAAACATGACACTGGCAATGAAGGCCCACATAGTTAAAGCAATGGTATTCCCTGTAGTAACCTATGGATGCGAGAGCTGGACCATAAGGAAGGCTGAGTGAAGGAAGAGAGACGCTTTTGAACTCTGGTGCTGGAGGAAAATCCTGAGAGTGCCTTGGACCGCAAGAAGATCCAACCAGTCCATCCTCCAGGAAATAATGCCCAACTGCTCACTGGAGGGAAGGATATTAGAGGCAAAGCTGAAGTATTTTGGCCACATCATGAGGAGACAGGAAAGCTTGGAAAAGATCATGATGCTGGGGAAAATGGAAGGAAAAAGGAAGAGAGGCCAACCAAGGGCAAGATGGATGGACGGTATCCTTGAAGTGACTGGCTCGACCTTGAAGGAACTGGGGGCAGTGACGGCCGACAGGGAGCTCTGGCGTGGACTGGTCCATGAGGTCACGAAGAGTCGGAGACAACTAAATGACTGAGCAGCAGCAGAAAGGTAGTTTGGGAATATTTAAAATAAATCAAATATTCTGGCACTTTCGAAAGTTGGTTTTGATAGGGTTCTCTGTGTAGTCTGACATTAAAAAGGTAAAGGTAAAGGTTTCCGCTGACATTAAGTCCAATCGTGTCCAACTCTGGGGTTTGGTGCTCATCTCCATTTCTAAGCTGAAGAACCGGAATTGTCCGTAGACACCTCCAAGGTCATGTGGCCGGCATGACTGCATGGAATGCCGTTACCTTTCCGCCTGAGCGGTACCTATTGATCTACTCACATTTGCATGTTTTCGAACTGCTAGGTTGGCAGAAGCTGGAGCTAACAGCAGGCGCTCACTCCGCCTCCCAGGTTTGAACCTGGGACCTTTCGGTCTGCAAGTTCAGCAGCTCAGCGCTTTAACACACCGTGCCACCAGGGGCCCCATAGATAGATAGATAGATAGATAGATAGATAGATAGATAGATAGATAGATAGATAGAGATATACACACACTCCACTTGCCTCATTTCCAAAAGACCTCTGAACAAACCTCTGAGAATGCTTGGCACAGATGCAGGCGAAACACCAGGAAAGGATGCTACTGGGACATGGCCATACAGCCCGAAAAACTCACAGCAGCCCATTGATTTCGGCCATGAAAACCTTCAACAACACAATATTCCTATTGTTTTTGTTAGTGGCTCCATGCGAATTTTACAGGAGGGGGATATTTACCCCATGAAGAGATTCAGTGGAGTCAAAAGATAAAGTTCATTAGCCTTACATTTAAGACAATTAGAGCAGGGAAGGCCATAAGAAAAGCACTTAGATTTGGCGCTCAGTTGGCACTCTTTGCAAAGCAAACCATTTGGGTTATCTAACCAAGTTTAATGGCTCTCTCTTTTGCCCTCCCGCTTGGAGGCTGTTGCTGCAGATTGTTGTCAGCTTCCAAGTATGGAGATGGATAGAGTCCTGGGGCCGAGAGCATTGGCAAGCTGGAATGACCTTCCAAGCCGACCTTTGCCGTGAGGTTGCATCTAAAAGGGGTCCCAGGGATGGAGGCAGGATCCGGGTCCCATAGAGACAAGGTGGTTGCTAGGGATGTGATGCTCAGCCGCGCCATCCGGGTTGCAGCAGAGTTAATTGCAGTGTCCTCATTCCAGATCTCAGGGGAAATACCTGTTTGTGGCACAGCCAGGAGGAAAAGCAGCAGAGAGTTTGTGTTTTAAAAATCCATCCAAAGCTATCTATCCATTGAAGCAATACTTGTCAATCTGTCTTGATGCTTCTATTTGTTTTAACACTACAGGCATTATTTAAAGAGCATCCCCTATTAGTTCCCTCAACTTCCTATATCCTCCCATACCCAGCCCCAAACCTTGATATTCTTTCTGGGTAGTTGAGAATGGCCTCCATCCCAATGGTTTTTCAGTCCGGCTATTAAACTGAACATGGCTCAGGGAAATGAACTGAAATGTCTAGTAAGAAGAAAAATGTCCCCACAAAGGAGGGAGGGGAGAGGGAGGGTTAGCCCAAGGTAATAGAGATTGATCACTCAATCTATCCACAGCCCCAAATAAAACCGATTGGATTTAACATTTTAGGTTACAGTTAAAAGAGCCGGGTTATTTCACTCCCCCATAACACAGCTCCCAAGGATCACAGAGAGTCATTATTTATTCCTGCATTTCTAAGTCATCCCAGCAGTCCCCTACGTGGATGAGAATACATTTATTATCCTGGTATCTACTGTCATAAGATCTATTAACGCCACACTGTTTCAAATAGATGAGAGTCGGGGGATGATCTTGCGTTTGATTTTTTCTTAAGTTAGTCTTCTTATAGAAAAAGGTTGTGATATTTGGAAAATGGTTTCTCGAACATTTTCAGCGCGTGTCCCCCCCCCCCCCTTTCCTTGTGCTAGCCTCTACATTTTAAAAAATGCAAAAAGAAATTTCTGAGATATGTAACAACAGATGTGTTTAATTAAAAACAATAGTTTACGTTTAATTCTATTTTAATTTTTTCATATTTATATATTTTAAATTGTATACCAATGATTTTATGTCAAGCCGCTTTGAGTCCTCTTTGGGGAGATAAAGCAGGGAATAATAATAATAATAATAATAATAATAATAATAATAATAATAACCCAAAATGCAGACTCTGCAAGGAAACCGATGAAACCATTGATCATATTCTCAGCTGCTGTAAGAAAATTGCACAGGTAGACTACAAACAGAGGCACAACCATGTGGCCCAAATGATTCACTGGAACTTATGCTTCAAGTATCACCTCCCAGCAGCAAAGAACTGGTGGGATCACAAACCTGCAAAAGTATTGGAAAATGAACATGCAAAGATACTGTGAGACTTCCAAATCCAGACTGACAAAGTTCTGGAACACAACACACCAGACATCACAGTTGTGGAAAAGAAAAAGGTTTGGATCATTGATGTTGCCATCCCAGGTGACAGTCACATTGACGAAAAACAACAGGAAAAACTCAGCCGCTATCAGGACCTCAAGATTGAACTTCAAAGACTCTGGCAGAAACCAGTACAGGTGGTCCCTGTGGTGATGGGCACACTGGGTGCCGTGCCAAAAGATCTCAGCCGGCATTTGGAAACAACAGACATTGACAAAATTACGATCTGTCAACTGCAAAAGGTCACCCTACTGGGATCTGCACACATCATCCGAAAATACATCACACAGTCCTAGACACTTGGGAAGTGTTCAACTTGTGATTTTGTGAAACAAAATCCAGCATATCTATCTTGTTTGCTGTGTCATACAATAATAATAATAATAATAATAATAATAATAATAATAATAATAATAATCCCCCCCGCAGGTGCCACCTTGACGTGGTGGGGGGGCTTAGCTGCTCCAATGATGACTGAGGGCTGTGCTGGCGGTAGTGTAACTACCGGCAGGTCCAACCAAGCCAGAGAGGCCTCAGCTGAGGAGCACAACCAAGAGCACCTAACCCATTAGCATTATGGAGAATCAAACCCAAACGAAGTCTATACTGGCTCGGTCGTCGCCCAGGATAAAAAGGACCGCGGTGGATGCTGCTGATTCTGGACATCCATCGACAAGTGGGCTACGGAATCATCAAAACCCAAATGAACAGTCACAGAAGCGGCAAAAATATACAATGCCAGAAAACCGCATAATTATGAAATGCTACTACAAATCTGAACCTCAAAGGCGTGGCTACCAAAAAAGGATGCATCAGCTATGGAAACAAGAGTACCCTGACTCACAGATAACAGAACCCCGACTGGCTGACCAACGAAGATTCATAATCAGAAACAAAGTGTTCAGTGAAGTTGAACTCGAAGAAATCCAGAAAATTTGCAAAGTAGATTACCATCAGACCACAGCACAGACAGCAGCAGAGACTCCAGCAACACTTGGAATGGTGGAACAGATTGAACCAGAAGAAAGTGTGGCGCTTTTGCAAGAATTTGAGGAACCAGCACTTGAAACATCTGTTGAACCACCAGGAACCTTGACAGCAAGACAACAAGAGCTCAAGGATAAGATCATGGCTCATGCTGCAGCAAATGCAATAAGACAGCGGCTCCCAACTCTAAAAACAGTGCCCAAGAGACACCTGGCGCCTCTCATGAAAGATGTGAATGCAGCACTCTCCACTGTCCAAATAACATCAATTGAACAAACAAACCAGTTTGCTTACAGTGCAGCAGTGATAGTAACAGAAGAACTTGGGCTCCTACAACCAAGGCAGCCCCAAAGAAAATCGACTGGAAAACCAAAGTGGAAGGTCAGGCTAGAGTTGAAAATCAAGAAACTTAGATCAGATGCAAGTAACCTGAAAAATATGAAAGAGAGGAAACTGAAGAATGACAAAATCAAGCAATACCTGATCCGAAAGTACTGGCTGAACACCAGAAAAATTGAAGAAGCTTTGGAAATCGTGAAAGAACAAATTACAGCAACAGCCAGAAAAATTGAAAGGTATGAAGCCAGAATCATCCAGTACAGACAAAATCAACTGTTTCAATCAGACCAAAGATTGAACCAGAGTCTACCAGAGTCTGAACCAAACAACAGACACAGTAACCATAAAGCCAGAGAAAACTGCAACAACAAAGTTCTGGAAAGAACTTTGGGAAAATAATAAAAACTACAACAAAAACGCTGGGTGGATAAAGGAGTTTGAAGGAAAATTCTCACAGAACAAAATGGAACTGATGGAAATAACAACTGAAATGATCAGCAAACGAGTGCAAAAAGTCAAGAACTGGACATCGCCTGGTAGTGATCAACTTCATGGATTTTGGCTCAAACATCTGATTAGTTTACATGGAAAAATGGCCCAACAATTCAATGAGATGCTGCAGAAAGGAAGTATCAGTGAATGGCTAACAACTGGAAGAACATACCTGATACAAAAGGATCCAGCAAAAGGAGCAGCACCAGGAAACTACAGGCCAATAACGTGTCTGCCCACTATGTTTAAACTACTGACTGGCATCATAGCTGACAGAATTCAAGACTATCTTGAAGAAAAAAACATCTTGCCAGATGAACAGAAAGGCAACAAACGGAAAAGCAGGGGCACAAAAGACCAGTTATTGATTGACAAAATGATTCTGGAGAACTGTAAGAGCCGAAAAGCTAATCTTCACATGACGTGGATTGACTACAAAAAGGCCTTTGACTCACTCCCACACAGCTGGATCATCAAGTGCCTGGACGCCATCGGGATTTGTAAAACCGTTGGCACCTTCATTGAAAACATGATGGAGCACTGGAAAACTGAACTGTTTGTTGGAAATGAAAGCTATGGACTTGTCAACATCAGGAGAGGAATTTTCCAGGGAGATTCATTGTCCCCTCTGCTTTTCATTATTGCCATGATCCCTCTGTCAACAATCTTACAAAAAACAAATCTCGGCTACCAAACATCTAAGAATTCTCACAAAATTTCACATTTGATGTACATGGATGACCTGAAGCTATATGGGAAAACGGAAACTGAAATCCAGTCTCTGACCAACACTGTCCGAATTTTTAGCACTGATATCAACATGGAGTTTGGTTTGGACAAATGTTCGACAGTGGCATTGAAGAAAGGAAAAATCATTGAAAGTGAGGGCATAAATATGCCCAATGGCCAAAAAATAAAGTGTCACCAGCCAGAGGCCTATAAATATCTGGGCATACTACAGCTGGACAACATCAAGCATGAACATGTGAAAACTGTGGTCAGCAAAGAATACACACAAAGGGTCAGAAAAATTCTCAAAAGCAAGCTTAATGGAGGCAACACCATCAAGGCCATAAACACCTGGGCCATACCTGTCATAAGATATACTGCTGGCATTATAAATTGGACACAGGTGGAACTGGACAATTTGGACAGAAAAACAAGAAAACTCATGACCATTCATCATTCACTGCACCCTCGCAGTGATGTTGACCGGCTATATCTGCCTAGAAGATCAGGGGGCAGAGGACTCTTACAAGTAAAGCAAGCAGTCAAAGAAGAAGAACATGCCCTGGCAGAATATGTCAAGCAAAGTGAAGAACCTGCTTTGATTGAAGTCAAAAATCAGAAACTCCTCAAAACACAGAAGACAAAAAAACCAGTACAAGAAAACCGCACTACAAACTAGAGCTGACAGCTGGCACAACAAAACACTGCATGGAAAGTTCCTTGACAAAATTGAAGGAAAAGCTGATAAGGAGAAGACCTGGCTCTGGCTCACGAATGGGACCCTGAAGAAGGAGACAGAAGGCCTGATCCTTGCAGCCCAGGAGCAAGCCATCAGAACAAATGCAATTAAGGCCAAGATTGAAAAATCAGCTGATGACCCAAAATGCAGACTGTGCAAGGAAACCGACGAAACCATTGATCATATCCTCAGCTGCTGTAAGAAAATCGCACAGACAGACTACAAACAGAGGCACAACTATGTGGCCCAAATGATTCATTGGAACTTATGCCTCAAGTACCACCTCCCAGGAGCAAAGAACTGGTGGGATCACAAACCTGCAAAAGTATTGGAAAATGAACATGCAAAGATACTGTGGGACTTCCGAATCCAGACTGACAAAGTTCTGGAACACAACACACCAGACATCACAGTTGTGGAAAAGAACAAGGTTTGGATCATTGATGTTGCCATCCCAGGTGACAGTCGCATAGATGAAAAACAACAGGAAAAACTCAGCCGCTATCAGGACCTCAAGATTGAACTTCAAAGACTCTGGCAGAAACCAGTACAGGTGGTCCCGGTGGTGATGGGCACACTGGGTGCTGTGCCAAAAGATCTCAGCCGGCATTTGGAAACAATAGACATTGACAAAATCACCATCTGCCAACTGCAAAAGGCCACCCTACTGGGATCTGCACACATCATCAGAAAATACATCACACAGTCCTAGACACTTGGGAAGTGTTCGACTTGTGGTTTTGCGAAACGAAATCCAGCATATCTATCTTGTTTGCTGTGCCATACAACGTCGTTGTGTTGATAATAATAATAATAATAATAATAATAGATGCTTGCGGATTAGGGAGCACACATCTATTTTTTATTGAAATATATGGTTAAAATCTTCCATATCCTTTCATATACATAAGAATTTTTGTTGTTTCTGTATTATTTAGTTCATTGTGTAAAATATAATGTAATACATTAACATTTTAAACATAAAATTCCAAGGTTGGAATTTTCTATTCTTCCAGGAAACTTTTAAATGGGGCACACATCTATTGAATTGTTCACTTCCATGAAAGACCAAGATTAGTTTTTAATGAGCAGTTTTTGCAGTGCCGGATACAAAATGACATGCTTTTTACTCCACAGGCCTTTTCCCATTACACATAGTGCTATCATTCCACTTCAACTGCCATAGTTGTATCCTGTTGAATCTTGGGATTAAAAGAGTTATGGAAGAGATATTTGAAATTCTCAGTCAGTTATCTATATTGTCTCCTGAAGCTGAAATATCAGGACTCCATGGCAGTTAGAGTGGAATCATACTGCTAAAACTATGTACAGATTCGGTATGCCATATCTTTTGGAAAAATGGAAATCTCCATAACCATTTGGAGGTTTTATGACCTTTGGAAAGGTGTGGCCTTGTTAGAAGTCATAACATTTCGAAAAATGATTTCATAACCCTTTTTGAAATGGTATTCATGCTAGGCAATTAGGTTTCTCGGTTGTTAAACTGATATAATTTGTTATCTCTTTGAACTGTTAGGGACAAATATATGCCAATGCACAAAACACATATAGCAGAGTTTCAGAAATGTTCTTTCAGTTGCCCAAATACATCTACTCTCCCTTAAAATATATTTGCCTTTAAATCATGCTCTCAAGTGACAAAAATAAGCCAACTTTTTTAGAAGTAACATAGTTGATTTTCTCACAAACTTCATGCATTCAGCATACAGGTACTTTGCATATCAATCCAGTTACTAATAGGATTTGAAGTAGTGCCTCTGTGTAGATAACACAGGGCATCATTTCTTGAAATTAACAGTCCATAATCTAAAGCATCTCTCTGTTCTGAGAGTCTAATAGAGTCTCTGTAGTCTGTTTCAACTACAGTAGAGTCTCACTAATCCAAGCCTCACTTATCCAAGCCTCTGGATAATCCAAGCCATTTTAGTAGTCAATGTTTTCAATATATCGTGATATTTTGGTGCTAAATTCGTAAATACAGTAATTACAAAATGACATTACTGCGTATTGAACTACTTTTTCTGTCAAACTTGCTGTATAACATGAAGTTTTGGTGCTTAATTTGTAAAATCATAACCTAATTTGATGTTTAATAGGCTTTTCCTTAATCCCTCTTTATTATCCAAGATATTCGCTTATCCAAGCTTCTGCCGGCCCGTTTAGCTTGGATAAGTGAGACTCTACTGTACCTTCTAAAAGCATACTTCTGTTTCTACTGAAGTCTCTAAGCATACGGTTCCTACTGAAATCTGAAGCATACTGTTTCTAAAATGGAATCTGAGTCCTGAACAAGCCCAGATCTGAACACATAGACTGCAGCCCCTCCCACAACAAAGAGTTAAGAAAAATTGCATACCAATACACACATATACAATACAGTAAGCAATTTGAATTATGTACATAACAAGTAACTATTGGAGGCTTGAAGAAGTTTGCTATTTCCAACAAAATCTGAAAGGTTTTGGATTTCAGTTTTCAGATTTTTTTAGGATTTTAGAATGCCTATATTTGCATATATGCACATAATGAGAGGTCCTGGAGATGAGACCCAAGTCTAAACACAAAATTCATGTATGCTTCCTATACACTTTATACGGTATTTTTAAAAATAATTTCGTGCACAAAACAAGGTTTTTATACATTGAAGCATCAGAATGCAAATCTGTCACTGTCTCAGCCACCCATGTGGATAATTTTGAATATCAGAAATTTCAGAATTTAAGATAAGGGTTGCCCAACCTGTATTATAAAAGCACCTAAGGTCAGGATGATGAGGCAAGGTGCATTTTGCTCTAGGTAAGAGCTCAACTGAGGGTGGCGGGATAAAACCTGACTACTTTCACTCCAGAAAGAAACCAGTTGTGGCAAATTTTATTTCATTGTGAGAAAATCCCCCAAATCTACACAGTTGTTGAAGATTATTTACATCCAGGATTTTCTATCATTTCATTTTTAGCAAAGAGAAAACTGCATTTCCTGTGTGGTGACTTGCTTTCTGCATGAGTTCCAAGATTATCTGCACAAAACAATATGTGCAGAAAAAATATAGAAATTGAAATTGCACCTCCTCCTATATATTTCTAATGGGGAATGTTTTCTAATAACCACAGCAGCCTCTGTAATGGATTTGATTCAATTTCCATCTAAAATAAATTACCAACATCATCTTATACTAAATGCATTAAATAGAAGGAATGAATTATACCAAGCTATACTGTGTCTCATGGAACCAGCCTTCAATGGATGCTGCATGCCAAGTACAACATTTAAAATTCATACAAGTTCAATGTGCTCTTACATTTATTGTTGTTTTACAATATATCCTCATCAAAAAAAAAAAAGAAAAAAAAGGGGGGGGGGGTTGGAGGGAAGGATAGATGTTTTTAGTCAAAACCCAGGGAGGAACAGTGGGATGTAAGTCATCATGTAGGAAGGCTTTCATATCACAATAATGCAGAGTGCAAAAGGAGAATTGTGTCCATATTGTTGATTGAGGTCCTTTCTAAACCGCAATGGATGCTAATGTTTGTTAAAGAACACACATTGGGTGTCATAAACCACTAGCTGCAGAAAATCTGCTAACTGGAGGGTTGGCAGTTCGAATCTGTGAGCCGGGGTGAGTTCCCAACTGTCAGCCCTAGCTTCTGTCTACCTAGCAGTTTGAAAGCATGCAATGCGAATAGATCAATAGGTACTGCTGCAACGAGAAGGTAATATGCAGACATGCTAGCAACACGATAGGAGATGTCTACGGACAACAGGCTCCTCGGCATGGAAAAATGGAACAAAAGCACCTCCCCATGGTTGTTATTGAGCATCGCCTCCAGACGCCGGAGATGAAAAGGGGGAAGACTTTTACCTTTGTCCGTGTATTGTATATCATTGTCCACTGCGTAAAAGGCATTGAATGTTTACCTTATATGTGTATTCTGTAATCCACTCTGAGTCCCTCCAGGGAGATAAAGCGGAATATAAATAAAGTGTATTTATTTTTATTTATTCATCAGGAAGTGCCTATCGATTTATTTCCTGAGTGGTGCCCTTTTTTGTTTGGTGTCTGGAAGAGTCAGTTACAGAGTCTGTTCCAATGACTTGACTGTATGAGCAACTTGGCAAAGCTGTAAAACGCCTACATATTCTGGACATCTTAAGCTTTGTGCTCGCAGATACTTTCCCCAACTTGATGCCCTCCTAGGCAACTCATTTTGAGGATTGTACTTCAGCCCATATATCTACTGGTAGGGATTGTGGGAGGTGTAGTTCAGCAACATCTCTTCAATGGGTGGACGACAACTCCCAAATTCTCTTGCCATTGGCCATGCCAGCTGGGCTAAGATCTAAAACATCTGATAGAACATCTGTTACAGCAATCTGTGACATAACAGTAACTTCCAACTGGACTGCTCTCTTGCTTGTGGGCTTTCTAGCAACAGGGTTGTTGCTAGAAAGGTTGTTCTAGCAACACCTGGGCAGCTGTTGTGAACAGAGGGCTGCAGTAAATGAACCTGCACAGATTAGTTTATGGAACTCAGTGAGATTTACATACTAGTAATTAGAGGCACATAACACAATCCTATCCTTGTTTTATTTAGGAGTAGATCTCACTGTGTCTAATGTGCTTATTAAGTCTTTCAGAGTCTACAATTCTCATTTTAGACATTTTAAAGAGAAGGAAGCCCCACTAAAGTCAATAGAAGGAATGTTTATAACATTGTGTGGTTGATCTTTTCTTGCATTGGGCTTTCTATGTATCAAAATTTGCTCTGACCTGTTTCGGAGCTCTGCATTGTTTGCCCGATTGGGATTTGCTTGCAAAATTGGTATCAAACTATATTCCTGCATGTTTCCTTTGATTTTTCATTCTTTTCTGTAGTGTGATCCTTCACCTTCCCAGGACTTTCCTATCTATCTGAAAATTAAATATATTTCTTAACAAATGGATACTTTTAAAGGGCATTTGTAGGCTTGGTTGTGTAGTGCTGCATAAGAAATGCTCAGCCTTTTAATTGGACCCTGAGATCTTTAAATCTGTTCAGTTCCTAAAGACCATTCTCAGACTTGCCGAGGTCAACAGAAGCTGGTTCAACTTAGCAATATGAAAAACTTAAAACAGATTTATTTGTTAGAGATTGCATGGTGCAATGTGAGTGTTTAATCTGGGGGTTTTTTGCCACTGAGTTTTTACTGTCAGTCTTATTCTATTTTATTTGCTAGTTGTAGTTAAATATCTGTTAACGGACAGTGTGCGTGCGTGTGTACAGCAACTAGCAGTTCTGCTTAAGAAGCAGAGACACAATTGGCTAAAGAAGCAAAATAAGGCTCCATTGTAATGACTCTAATAAAGATAGGAAATCTCTCTCAGGGTGCTAAACTAATTAGTTCTGGTAGAAATGAGAGGAAAAGAGCAGGAAGAGAAGAGGTGGAAAGATCCATAAAATGATCAGTTTACCCTTCAGATTTGTTGGGATAGATGGATATGAAATTAGGGGACTTTGGGTCACTGAAAATGAATGAACCATATCCCAGCTGCTCTCCCAAAGACATCTTTAATTGTTTGAGTGCTCAGTATTAGAACACTTCAAACCATTGAAACCTGAGATTTGAAGTGTGTATGTTTTCCATGTACAGTTTTCTGCCCTGGGTTATCTTAAAAAAAAAAGTGTGGGATATTAAATAAACCAATAAATCAATACACTTGCTACCTTCCCACTTAGTCAATACAATCTTGATGCCTTTACTGTAGGAGTGAGCAATTGTGGCAGCTTCAGGGGGCAATTCTCTGCCTCTGAGACCTTCCAAGGGGCACACTGTCTAAATAAAAATAGTAACATAGATATGGACGGAGGTCCATTTCTGATTTTGAAAAATTGTGCTTTCTAAGGCGTTAAACAGTCTGACTTCCATGGTTGCGTCTCCAAGGATTTGCAGTTCCTTGGCTGCGAATTCCTCATGCCTGTCATCTAAGCTGTCAATTCCAGGATTCCATAGGTTGTTGTCATGGCAGTTAAGGCAGAATCATAGTACTATAACCATAATATGAAATAGTCCACATGTGGTGGACTTGTAAGAAGGCTACCAAGTTCTGGAGGACTATTTACAAAGCTATACAGAAGATGCTGGGAATAAAAATTCAACTAAAACCAGAGTATTTCCTACTGGGAATAACTGATTTTGATTTGGAAAAAGATAAAGACACCCTATTAAATTACCTGGTCATGGCTGCAAGAATCCTATATGAAAAAAGAAAGGAAGATAGAGGAAATACCAACATCAGAATATTGGCTACTCAAAATACTTGATATTATGAATATGGACAATTTAACCCAACAGCTTAGAAGTCACCAGAAGAACCCACAGGAGAGGACGGACTGGTAACTAATTAAAAATTACTTCAAACAAGAAAATATACGAAATCTGTCTTAAACTCCATGAGTCCCTATAGAAAAAGATGTTGAGATAGGGTGACAGGAAACAGGACAAATGGACTGAATTTGGACTATACAAACAGAGCGAGTATGATGGAAGAGGTTGGAGGTCAAAAACCTCCCTATATATACTATTTCTAACCCTCCCTCCATCCTCCCCCTTCCTTTTTTTTTTCCTCCTTTTTGTCCTTTCCTCCACACTCCATCCCATCCCCTGATTTTTATTACTTTGCTTTCAGGCACTCTCTAATAAAAATATTTCAAATGAAATGGTCCTTATGTTAGCGGTTAATTAGGAGCTTGCACAGGGGCTGCGGTGGCGCAGTGGATTAAACTGCAAAGCTGCAGAACTTGCTGACTGAAAGGTTGGTGGTTCAAATCTACAAGACGGGGTGAGCTCCTGTTGTTAACCACAGCTTCTACCAACCTAGCAGTTCAAAAATATGCAAATGTGAGAAGATCAATAGGTACTGCTTTGGCAGGAAGATAACGGCGCTCCATGTAGTCATGCCGGCCACATGATCTAGGGGGCGTGTACGGACAACTCCAACTCTTTGTCTTAAAAATGGAGATGAGCACCAACTCGCCAGAATCAGACTTGACCAGACTTAATGTTAAGAGGAAACCTTTACCTTTGCCTGGGAGCTTCCACACTACACAGTTATAGTGCTCTTGCTGTCGACCCCCCACCCCCAATGGAGCTGCCATCAAAACTCAGAGGAGATCCCCGGCTGCCACTCTGGAATTCCCTGAAGGAACCTGGACAGATCATTTTTCCTAATCTGGCACCATTTACTCAATAAGTATGCACAAGCACTACACTTCTTCTTGACTTGCACTTTTGCAATAAACAGGGATTGGCAATCAGCCGGTTTCCCCTGTTCTCACAAAGATTCATGCTTCACATAAGCTATAAGACCATCAAACCAGTTTCGCATTCTTTTGTCCTACTCTCAGAACCCATCAGGGCACACAGTCACCTATTGTCCCAAATCTGGGAATCTCATGGGACCTGTGTCCCTAGGAATAAGCTCAACCACCACCCTTTGTCTCCATGACCCAGCCTACATTTTTCCCAGTCTTCTGCTCCCTGAAAGGGCAGACACAAACAGATAGCAGACAGTTTCAAATTCAACCAATGCAGTTTATTAAAATTAAACTTACAGCCAATTAGCAGCCAAGAACAGACAAGCGCCTTCACCCCGTTGGACCGCGGACCCTAGAACTGCACCAATCGTCACTGTTGCTCATGTTTTCATATGTTCGCAAAATCCTATCCTATCATATCCGATTTGTCATCGATCGACTACTTTATTCTTTACGCAAATCTAACTTCTGCCAAAATATACGATTTCTTTGCCATTTCTGGCCTGAATAGCTGAACCATTGGTTTGTCCCATTGAGTACAAGGTTTGCCCAAGGGCCGCTTGTGGTCTCTTGGTGTCTAGCTCATTAGTCGACATGTCCATTGATTGTCTTTTGTTCATGCTATATGCCCTACCCATCTCCTTTTTGCTTCATAGATTTCACTGACCGTGTCACAGTTCTTTGATGCAGCTCTTTATTGCTGATTTTATCTCTTATTGTCATGCTACACATCCTTCTTTCTTTCTTTTGCTCTCTGAGTCACTGCCAGTTTTTCCTCCTGTAACTTTGTTGTTGCCCATGTTTCATATAACATTGCCAGTAAGACTGTAGTGTTGAAAATATCTGCTCTGGCCTTCATTGGGAGCTTATAATCTGTTAGCACTGTCCAGTTTCGATTAAAAGCTGTCCAAGCAGCCTTGTGTCATCTTGCATATTCACCAGTTGCCAAATTATTTGACTGTATGACTGTGGACTTTGTTTTAATTGCTTATATACATGCATACATACATACAATGTTCCCTCACTACTTCGCGGTTCACTTTTCGCGGATTTGCTGTTTTGCGGTTTTTCAATAAACTCTAAAAGACTATTATAAATCATAAAAAATTACAATTTACAGCCTAAGGAAGGGAGGAAGGAGAAGCCAAAGGAAGAGAAAAGTGGCAACGGGAGGAGAAGGAGGTGATTTATCAACACACGATTGGTTGATAAAGACTTAAAATAGTGTATAACTACTAAAATAATGTATAAATAATAAAATAAATACAGCGGATTTTCACTTATTGTGGGTGGTCCTGGAACATAACCCCAGTGATAAGTGAGGGAACACATATATATTCCATGTTTGTAACTATGGATGCGAGAGCTGGGCCATAAGGAAGGCTGAGTGAAGGAAGATAGACATTTTTGAACTGTGGTGTTGGAGGAAAATTGGACTGCAAGAAGATCCAACCAGTCCATCCTCCAGGAAATAATGCCTGACTGCTCACTGGATGGAAGGATATTAGAGGCAAAGATAAAGTACTTTGGCCACATCATGAGAAGACAGGAAAGCTTGGAAAAGATCATGATGCTAGAGAAAATGGAAGGAAAAAAGAAGAGGGGACGACCAAGAATAAGGTGGATGGATGGTATCCTTGAAGTGACTGGCTTCACCTTGAAGGAGCTGGGAGTGGCCACGGCCGACAGGGAGCTCTGGTGGGGGTTGGTCCATGCGGTCACAATGTAGCGGAACCTTTGTGCTACAGTCCTTGCGAGCGCAGTGGGAGGAATTGAAGACGGACAACTGGAGTCTTTCCAAGAAAAACAGTTTATTGGCAAGCGGCCGCTGGGGTTCCCCCTAGCACAACACGGTGCTTTTCCAAGGGAGAACCCCCAGCGGTGGGCTGAGTAAATATTTATACACATTACAGGGTTCGGGTTATGCCCGCCCACAAGCAAATTCATTGGCTTAGAGTTGTGACGCGGCTCGACTTGTATCCAATCAGCGCTGACCAGCGGCCCGGGCGCACTCTTTCTGTGTCGTGTTCACAATCACTCAGAGCGCCTGCGTGCGCACGCGCAGTTTGTTTATCTTTAGCTTTCATTTCTTCAGAAACACGTGATTTCCCAGAAATCACATGTTTCTGTGAGCTTATGCACCCGGCTCGCTAGCCGTCGCCATCTCTGCCCATATATAGCATTTCCTGGGGTTCTTTAACCTCCCGCCTCACTCCCCCATTTTCTTTTTGCGAAGCGCATGTACAAAAGCTGAAGCAAAACATTATGGTTCCATCCAATCCCGCTTGGCTTGGAGTATGGCTATCTTTTCTCCAGGTAAAGATTGTGTGACACACCTAGTACACATTTGCATCATTATTGGAGTGCAGCACATAACTATGAGAACAATGAACAATCCTAAAATCCCTACCAACAATATGTCCTTCAACCATTCTACTGAGGGTAACCAGCTAGTCACCCAGGAGAAGGGAGACCAACCTCCTACCTCCTGGACATTATTGTAAATTAACTTTTGCAATGACTCGATGTCATCTTCAATAGTACTATTCAAGTTATGAAATTTCACTACACAACGCCCTCTAACCATGGCGCATAAACCCCCCCGGCCGCCAGTAGGTAGTCAAGGGCCAGCTTATGCTGCAGGGCCATCTGGCTGATTTCTTCTACTTCAGACTGGATTTCCCGGAAAATTTTACCAGTGGCATTTATGGACTTTTCAAGACGGCAAGTCAGGCCCAGAACACTTCTACGATTAGCCTGGGCTACAATCCCTGGGTAGACACCCAGGGTCAATAAGCCAGTGACCAAGCCTCCTCCTACACAAGAAGCTTCTGAGCCTGACAAAGCCTTATTAATAATTACTTCATCTATACATTCTGGTCCCAGAGGATCAGTTTGGATTATGTCTCGCTTACGTCTAAGTCGTGTTTTATGATAAACTCTAACGGGGAAAGTTAAGTATCCTATTCCGACACATCGATAGCCTCCTGGGTGATAGTTTGTTGCCCACTTATCAAAAAAGAACCACAAGTTGGGGTCTCTGATTAACCATGAAGGCGGCATATCAGGCAGGGTCCTAACGGGCCGTCTTACCTGACCAGTCCCCCAACTAAGATAAGGAAGGTATCCCATCTCACCATCAGTAGAATTGTCAGTTTTGAACATGTCCTCGGGGGGAATAGGTTCGGGGGGAAGATATTCGGGGTACATAGATGTCCACTCGGTATCAGCTAGATTAGGGAAGGCATATGATTTGTTATACAGACCATGTAGATAGAAACGGTCCCGGCAATAGGAGTAGTTTCCTAACCGGGAAAAGAATGCCTGTCTGGGTCCCCAATGTTTCCACATGGAATTATCAACCTCCGGCCCCCCATGGCAGAAGCACAGGCCTCTTGTGGAGGCATGATATCTGAAACGCCGGAATCGGGTGGAGTTTAACTCCCGGGATATGCTTGAAAATAGAGTGGGTGGCCACGCATTCTGGACCTTTACTAGTCCCTCTAAAACAATCTGGGGTTCATCAATCAAATCGGGAAGAAATGAAAAATCTCCTACGGTGAGGGGGTGTTCATAAATCAATGTTGCCTCTTTCCCATGTTGTTCAAACGTATAATTGGCATGTTCTTTTATCCAATTCCCATGTGCTCTTTTTCCAAAAGAAAGAATAAAACTCAGCACAAATAATATACCAAAAACAGTACGCTTTCCTCCCCTCCTCATAACTTGTCTCCCACTTTTTCCTCTCAAAATGTCTAGCCACCATCTCCCGGAGAGCGCCTTTGTTAGGCCATGCTGCGACATACTTGACCACCGACGCTCCGTTGCACCCGAAGGGATCAGCTTCATGGCCTTGTTGACCCCTCAGGGAGTTGCCGGATGATCCTGAGTCTCAGGTCCTCACCAGGAACTCGCTCCGTCCGCCACTCCTCAGGTGCTAGTTTTACACGGGTGTAATGTATCCACGGCTTAATCTCCTTCACCTTCACTGCAGTGGGGGTAGACAGGAGCACAACATAGGGTCCTCGCCACTTGGGTCCCAATGGCTCAATCTTCCAATCCTTGACCAAAACCTCGTCACCTGGTGAAAAACAATGTAGAGGTGTGGTAGGGAATGGTGGGTTCAACTCAGAAATGTATTTTTCTAACTGCTGCATTTGTCTGCCCAAAGCCTGAACCTGGGCCAATGTCTGTTTCTCTCCTATGAGGTGTTGCTCAGCTCCTGTCTCTAAGGCTCCCTTCAAGTTCAAAGGGGGTCGTCCATAGAGTCTTTCAAAAGGGGAGAGTCCTGTCCGTTTGTGTGGTGTACATCTGATTCCTAATAATGCCATGGGCAAAACCACCGTCCACGGCAATCCTGTCTCCTGGCAAAGTTTCCCAAGCTGAGCCTTTAATGTCCTATTCATTCTTTCCACTTTTCCAGAAGATTGGGGTCTATATGCACAATGTAACTTCCATTTTATGCCCAAAATTCTACATAATCCTTGCACGGCCTGTTGAATATATGCTGGGCCATTATCTGATCCAATTTCCAAGGGTATGCCAAATCTGGGAATAACATCTTTCATTAGAGCTCTTGAAACCTCCACAGCCTTCTCAGTCTTTGTAGGGTACGCCTCCACCCATCCTGTGTATGTGTCCACGAACACCAATAAATATTTGTATCCTTTGTATGGGGGCATTTCTGTAAAGTCAGTGACTAAAGCTTCAAAGGGTACCCCACCCACATGTTGGACTCCTGGTGGCTTGAGGGGTCCTTCTCTGGGGTTATTTTTGATACATGTCCAGCATCTTCGGGCTGCTGCCGCCGTTAGGCTATGTAATCCATCGATATACAACTGTCGTCCTAGCAGATTTGCCAATGCCATTTTTCCTAAATGTGTGTTTTGGTGCATGTGTTGGACTATGTGCCATGCCAAGTCCTTAGGGACGTAGACACGGGTGTCTGGCATCACAATGAGTTCTCCTGACCACTGACCCTTCTCCTTTAAGGCCCATCCTTCTTCCTCTGGTGTATATGTAACGTTATGTTCAGTTAATTCTACCTGTAGGGCCATTACCTGATGTTCAATATGGGGCAGCCTAGCTGCCTCTTTGGCTGCCAGATCAGCCTGCCTATTTCCTTGCACTACGGGATCGTCTCCACGTTGGTGCCCTTTACAATGCATCATAGCCACCTGCCTTGGCTTCCAAACCGCCTCCAGGAGATCCACAATCTCTCCGGCATGTTTCACGCACTTTCCTCCAGACGTGAGGAGCCCGCGCTCCTTGTACAGTGCTCCGTGTGCGTGGAGGGTAGTGAAGGCATATTTTGAGTCTGTGTAGATGTTAACCCGCTTTCCGCTTGACAATTCCAACGCTCGGGTCAGGGCAATCAATTCGGCCTTCTGGGCAGAAGTCCCCGGGGGCAGTGACCCTGCTTCCAGCGTCTCTCCCCCCCACCGGACCACCGCATAACCTGAGTGTCTTTGACTATTTTCCATAAAGGAGCTTCCATCTGTGAACAGGGTGTCGTCCACCTTCGTCAGTGGCACATCCTTCAAGTCCGGTCGACTGGAGAATACCTCGTCCATCACCTGGGCACACTGATGGATTGTGGTGTCTCCTGGAGTCAGGAGCAGGGTGGCCGGATTCAGAGTGGAGTAAGTCTCCAGGGTCACCAGTGGGTTGTCACACAGCAATCCCTCGTATTTCATTAACCTCTCACTTGTGAGCCAGCGCGGTCCCTTAGTGTCTAACAGCACCTTAACGCTATGGGGCACCTTAACTGTCAGTGGCTGTCCTAGGGTCAATTTATTCGCTTCTTTGATGAAATCTACTGATGCTGTCACAGCCCTCAGGCAAGGTGGCAATCCACGAGCCACTGTGTCCAATTGCTTTGACAAGTAGGCAACCGGCCTTTGCCATGAACCTAGTGGTTGGGTCAATACTCCAACCGCTGTTCCTTCCCGCTCTGCAGCGAACAGAGTGAATGGTTTTTCCAAATCGGGCAGTCCTAATGCTGGAGATGACATCAATGCTTCTTTTAATGCCTTAAATGTCTATTGACATTCTTCTGTCCACTCAAACGGATCTTCTCTTCCACCTCTCGTAGCCTGGTACAGCGGCTTAGCCAACACGGCGTAGTTGGGGATCCACTGTCTGCAATATCCTGCTGATCCCAAAAATTCCCGCACCTGTCGCCGGGTACTGGGAGTGGGAATGGCGCAAACAACTTCCTTTCTTTCAGCTCCTAACATCTTCTTTCCTTCGGTCAGATGGAACCCCAAATATTTCACCGTGGGGCAGCACAACTGGGCCTTTTTCCTTGACACTTTGTAACCCTTCTCTTCCAATTCCTTGAGTAACCTCAAAGTATGCTCTCTACAGCCCCCTAGTGTCCGGCAAGCGAGAAGCAGATCATCTACATATTGAAGCCAAATTCCCTCTTCTTTAGGTATTACAAAATCTTGCAAATCTTTGGCCAGGGCTTGACCAAAAATGGTCAGGCTGTTCTGGAACCCCTGAGGAAGGCGTGTCCAAACATACTGGGTCCTTTGCCCTGACTGCTGAGATTCCCATTGGAAAGCAAAGATCGGTTGGGATACAGGGGCCAATCGAATGCAAAAGAATGCATCCTTTAAATCCAATACAGTAAACCATTTGGCAAATGCTGGTACTAGACTCATCATGATGTATGGATTAGGCACTACTGGGGTTAGGGGAACGGTGGCTTGATTCACAGCCCACAAATCTTGAACTGGGCGATATTCTCCTTGTCCTCCAGGTTTCTTGACTGGGAGCAGGGGCGTATTCCACGGGGAACTGCATGGTACCAATATCCCATGCTGCAGAAGTAGCTCTAGATGCTTTCTGATCCCCTGCACCGCCTCTCGACTGACGGGATACTGTGGCTTACATATGGGTCCCATTCCTCTTTTCACTTCCACCACCACCGGTGGAACATATTTAGCTAATCCTGGAGGATTATCTTCTGCCCATACTAAAGGAGTCTCATGCCATGGCCACTGTATTTCTTCAGTAAAAATCCTAACTTGAAACAGTCTCCATTCCTCTTCCATAGGAAATGATATTTCCATTTGTCCATTCTTCATGAACTGGAGTTGTGCTTGTAATTTTGATAAAATGTCCCTTCCCAACAAAGGGACTGGGCAGTCTGGAAGATATAACATCTTATGCTTGACCTGATGTCCGGCCAGATTGCAGGTGCGTTCCTTGAGGAAGGGGCACTTCTGGGTCTTCCCAGACACCCCTATTACTTTCGTAGTTTCCCGAGTTGGTGGACTAATTTTTGTATTTACTACTGATTTTTCGGCACCTGTGTCCACTAAAAAGTCCAATTGTTGGTCCCCGATTTCAAGTGTGACCATCGGCTCCCCGGGGTCCAACAAAACAAGAGCCTGGCTTCCTCATTCCTCTCCTTCATCCATATCTTCCCATTCTTCTTCCATCACAGCTGCTGCAGCTATCACCTCTCTCGCAGGAAAAGGTACGTAGTTTCCACGTCCTCTTCCCCTTCCTGGGTTTCTTCCTCTCTCAGGCCTTCCTCTTCCTCTCGGTCCTTCCTGACTTCCTTCTTTTCCTTCTGGGCATTCACCTTTCCAGTGTCCAAACTTCTTACATTTAGCACATTGGTCTCGACCTAACCTCCGAGGGGGCCCTCTTCTTCCTCCTTGTCCCCCTCTGGCATATCCTCCTCTTCTTCTCTGTCCACTTGCACTCTGTTCCATCATGGTAACTAATGCTTGGTATTCCTGCTTCTTCTTCCTGTCCTTCTTCTCCTCTTCTACCTGGTCCCTTGCCATATAAACCTGATCTGCGAGTGCCAACAATTCATTCATAGTCTTTCCTAGAAATCCTGGTTGCTTTTGAATCTTTCTCCGGATGTCAGGAGCCGCCTGACTGATAAAAGACTGTTGAATCGCCCTCCTACCGTTTTCATCCTCCAAATTATACGGGCTATACTTTCTATATGCTGCCTCCAGCCTTTCCAAAAAGGCTGTGGGTGACTCAGATTTTTCTTGTACCACTCCCTGAATTTTTATAATGTTGACGGGTCGCGGCGGGCCCCTCTTTACCGCTTCTACCAATATACGCTGGAATCCTTTCAGTCTCTGCAAATGTCCTTCTTGCTCGGTGTCCCATTGGGGATCTATTTCCACAGGAAACCTCTGTGCTCCCCACTCGGCTGCATCACCATCTTGTGGGGCCCCAACCTGGGCTATGGCTACCCCATTATTCAACACTGCTCTTCTCTCTTCTGATGTGAACAACATATTCAACAATTGTCTGCAATCTTGCCAGGTGGGATTATGGGTTGCCATAATCCCTTCCAATAGCCTAGCCATAGCTTGGGGTTCTTCACTATAAGGTGGAGTATTATTCTTCCTATTCAGAATATCACTACTACTGAAAGGCACTACCTGGTATGCTTGGACTATCTCATTCCTGTTGTTCATCACAGGCACCGTCCTCAAGGGCATCTGGAGGGCCGGTCCGGTCGGTGAATCACTGGGCCACACCGGAGCTCCATGTCTCCGAGTTTGTGCCGGAGAAGCATCACTGGGCATCCGTTGTGACTTCTTTTACTTTGTTTCCTCCTGATATTTTTCTAGGCTAGGATAGTGTTTCTTGGCTGCTTCGGTTGACTCTGGAGAGTAGGGTGGGGGTCCCGTTCCTAGTGTAGGTGCACCGGGGACTATTCCCTGGGGTGGGGGCGGTGGCGGCAATAATTCCTGTTGTCTGGCCTGTACACTCAACTGTAAATCTGGGTAGTCCTCCTCGTTGGATTGGAAAACTTCCTTCTTTTTCCCTTCCTTCTTCACCACCATACATTTGCCATTCTTGCACTGTCGAACCCAACCTGGATCTTCTCTAACTACCCGTTCCCAGGTAGCAATATAGACCCACTGGTTCGGATGATTCACAGCACAATATTCTTCCACTGTTCGGATCAGTTTCAGATCCCACGTCCCTTCTCCTCGCCAACCTAACCCAAACTCTGGCCATTCTCCCTGACACAAATTCCTCAGTCTATAATCTCTCAGGTCCCTTGGATTGCCTGCTACGGCTCGGGTGGCAAAAGAGCCAAAATTATCTAAGATGCATTGTAAGGGAGTGGAACTCTTTGAGTTTTTCCCTCCCATCCTGCCTAATAGAGGGGACTGCCTTGGCCTGGGCACCCGGACACTCAACGGTATGCGTCAAGAATCACAAGACAGAGCCCCTTTCTACCTCCCTGGGAACCTTTGTGTGTCCCTCCCGGCGCCGGTGTTCCCTAGTGTCTCACTTAACCACTATACTTGCCAGATTTCTGTAGACGTCGGACCAATCTTCGCCCCTGGACTTTTTCCTGGATCCTTTTCCTCCTGGCTGATTTCTATGGAACCTCGCTGGTGTTGCAGCTCCCTCTGTCGGTCGGCGTTGGCTGCACAGACAAACACCGCAGCCGGTCTTAGGATGTTCAGGGGCCCCTTCCTCGTCTCACGGTAGTTGTCTCCGGCCCCCGCCGCCGAGTCGGGGCCGTCCCGTCAACGGGATCCGCCTCCACCTCCCTGGCCCGTCTTACAGGAAATCACATCGGGGTCACCAGAAAATGTAGCGGAACCTTTGTGCTACAGTCCTTGCGAGCGCAGTGGGAGGAATTGAAGACAGACAACTGGAGTCTTTCCAAGAAAAACAGTTTATTGGCAAGCAGCCGCTGGGGTTCCCCCTAGCACAACACGGTGCTTTTCCAAGGGAGAACCCCCAGCGGTGGGCTGAGTAAATATTTATACACATTACAGGGTTCGGGTTATGCCCGCCCACAAGCAAATTCATTGGCTTAGAGTTGTGACGCGGCTCGACTTGCATCCAATCAGCGCTGACCAGCGGCCCGGGCGCACTCTTTCTGTGTCGTGTTCACAATCACTCAGAGCGCCTGCGTGCGCACGCGCAGTTTGTTTATCTTTAGCTTTCATTTCTTCAGAAACACGTGATTTCCCAGAAATCACATGTTTCTGTGAGCTTATGCACCCGGCTCGCTAGCCGTCGCCATCTCTGCCCATATATAGCATTTCCTGGGGTTCTTTAACCTCCCGCCTCAACAAAGAGTCGGAAGTGACTGAACAAATAAAAAACAACAAACATGCTTATAACTGGGAGACATATTGAATTTGGAATTACTGAATAAATCAACTTCTGTTCCTGCGTTCAACCTTGTGCGTGTTCATTGAATCAGACTGGAGCTCTAGCACACCGGACAATCCAAGATTTTGAAGAACACTGATTCTATTTGAAGCGCATGGAAGCATCTTGTAGAATCCTGGGATTGGTAGTAGAGTGAGGGGCCATTGCAACTCTCAGCCAGAGAGCTGTAGTGCTCCTTAAATCAAAAAGCCCAACATTCCATAGCATGGTACCATGGTAGTTAAAGTGGAATAATAACACTATGTGGAAGGTGAAAAGACTACAGAAGTAGAAATTCATACCACTTTTTGGGTCAGAAAAATAATAGTCTGGAGGAACTGAAGGGGTCGGGAGCTACACAGTATTCCAGATCAGACCTATAATACTGTGTCCAATTCTGGGCACTGCAATTGAAAAGACTACAGGAAAGAAGATTTCCACCTAAACATGAGGAAGAACTTCCTCTCTGTGAGAGCTGTTCAGCAGTGGAACTCTCTGCCCTGGAATGCGGTGGAGGCTCCTTCTTTGGAGGCTTTTAAGCAGAGGCTGGGTGGCTGTCAGAGGAGCTTTGAATGTGATTTCCTGCTTCTTGAGAGGGGGTTGGATGGCCCAGAAGGTCTCTTCTAAACTATGATTCTATTATTCTATCTTTGCTGTTGAAAAACCTACCCAGGTGGCTTTTTATGTTGCCCACAGCCAACCCGTCTTACTGATGTATCATACAACCCATTAATCCAAGAGGAACACCTTCCTTTTCAACTACATATGCCCATTACAGCTGTTTTGGCTAATATTAGCAAGCATAGATTTCCTCAAAGATTCAGCTGAACTGCCCAAATGGAAGTCAATGTTATTTAGAGGTTATCTATACTAGAGATGCAACAGCAACTAACTTGATGGTGTGAGCCAGCAGATAAGGGGATATAAAGAAGCTTCCTGGAAGCGGTAGCCATGAACAGCTGCAGATAATAGAAACAGAAACTCCTGCTTCACAGAATAAAGAAGGGAATATACTGGGGGAAAACATCTATTCCTGGAAAAATCTTATTACTGGCTAGAAAAAAGCACATTATTTTAAACTGGACTAGCCTGATATACAATATGTGTGTTGACATTATCTGATTCCTCCCCCTGCCATTTTCTTACAAAGCGGCAAAACCTTGTTAATGGATCATTTGAATTTCCTCCACCCATTGTCAAAGCATTTCTATTCAACTAGGATTTGTTTTGTATCCAGATCTGACCAGTGACACAAGAACACTGTGAAGCGATCGATCATAGTAATAAACTGCCTCCTGCAATGTGGCTCAGTCTAAATTATATTTTGGCACGCTCCGAGTGTTGTTTGGAGTGGCTGCACGGCAGGAACATTCCCCTCTAGATTTTCCAGAAAGAGAATTCAATACAGAATTGTGTGGAAGCAATCCCTTGCAGTCTAGCATCGTACACAGTGAGACATTGAACATAAATCACACCAAGAACACTTACGTGTGCTGCGTTTGCATTTTGTGGGTCACTTGGCCTGTACTTTTTCCTGGGTTGCCTCAACTCTAAGTGCTCAACAGAAGTTATCAAGTTTGAAAAGTTTAAAAATCAAGAACTTTGAAGACTGAAGGAAAAATTAATTGGGATGAAAGACTTCTTATTTGGAGAGCAGTGCACTCAGTCACATCCCCAGCAGATAAACCCCTGAATCAGATACAAGCAAAAATTATGCCCTCCATTCATCAAAAACAAAAAGCAAAAATGCAGGCAAAAGATTGAGATATTTTTCATTTGCTCTCTTGGAGGCTACCTGTACCCCGATTATGGAAATGCATTTAATATTCAAGGCCCAACCTAGGACATTTTCACACAAATCCACCAATTCACACCAGTCACCTTATCATTAATAGCATATGCATACTAGGTTGGTTACTCTTGATATCACCCTTCTCTTCGTTAACGCAATTGTATTGATTTGCCAAATCATGATCTCACAATCATACTTCTGCACATCTTTGTAACCCTGTCTTCCAATAAAACTGCTCTTTAGGGTTTTTTTTAGTGCAATTGTGTGATTTCAGCATTTAAAAACAAATATGAATATAAGTGTCAAATGTAAAATGAATGGAAACATTTGACAAAATAGTCAAATGTGGGCTAAGCAAAACTACAGTTAGGTGGATCTGTAATTGGCTAAGTGAACAAACCCAGAGGGTGCTCACCAATGTGTCTTCTTCATCCAGGAAATGTGATGAGTGGAGTGCCATCAGCAGGGTTCCTTCCTGGGCCCGGTTTGGTTCAACATCTTTATTAACAACTTAGACGAAGGGTTAGAAGGCACGATCATCAAGTTTGCAGATGACACCAAACTGGGAGGGATAGCCAACACTCCAGAAGACAGAAGCAAAATTCAAAACAATCTTAACAGACTAGAGAGATGGGCCGAAACTAACAAAATGAAGTTCAACAGGGACAAATGCAAGATACTTCACTTCGGCAGAAAAAGTGGAAAGCAAAGATACAGAATGGGGGACGATGCCTGGCTTGACAGCAGTACGTGTGAAAAAGATCTTGGAGTCTTCGTGGACAAGTTAAACATGAGCCTACAATGTGATGCAGCTGCTAAAAAAGCCAACGGGATTCTGGCCTGCATCAATAGGGGTATAGCATCTAGATCCAGGGAAGTCATGCTCCCCCTCTATTCTGCCTTGGTCAGACCACACCTGGAATACTGCGTCCAATTCTGGGCACCGCAACTGAAGGGAGATGTTGACAAGTTGGAATGTGTCCAGAGGAGGGCGACTAAAATGGTCAAGGGTTTGGAGAACAAGCTCTACAAGAGCTGGACATGTTTAGCCTGCAGAAGAGAAGGCTGAGAGGAGACATGATGAGAGCCATGTATAAATATGTGAAGCGAAGTCATAGGGAAGAGGGAACAAGCTTGTTTTCTGCTGTCCTGGACACTAGGATGCGGAACAAAGGCTTCAAACTACAGGAAAGGAGATTTTCCACCTGAACATTAGGAAGAACTTCCTCACAGTGAGAACTGTCCAGCAGTGGAACTCTCTTCCTCGGACTGTGGTGGAGACTCATTGTTTGGAGGCCTTTAAACAGAGGCTGTGTGGCTCTCTGTCAGGGGTGCTTTGAATGCGATTTCCTGCTTCTTGGCAGGGGGTTGGACTGGATGACCCACTAGGTCTCTTCCAACTCTACTATTCTATGATTCTATGATTCTATGACATCAGTTTACTGTTAGCATGATGACAGAGAAGTATAAGATGTCCATTGCATAAGGTAGGTGAAAGAAATGTTGCAGGATATTGAGCTATTGATGGATTTTACCTGTCAATAGCTAGGCGTAAGAGAATCATGCAGAAGAAACATGACATCATGCGATAGGAACCCTCACCAAAGATGCTGGTCCAGTTGTATTGCTGCTGTGCCTGCTTTGGGCAATAAAGTCTTCCCCTTTGAGCCAGCATTTGACAGCTGACACCAAGCAGCTGAAGGGTAATTCTAATTTAACTGGACATTTTTATTTCTGCTGTATGCATTTTGCTTTACTTTGGTCTGCTACAAAGCCCTTGGGAGGCTTTCAACAAAAAGTGAATGACCAAATGAAGGAATGAAGACTGTTTTTGTTTTTTACTTGGAATTGCTTCCGTGCCTTTACTGCACTTGATGTAAAGAAATCCAGTATATACAGATTTTTCTGCCATGCAGTTACAATGGTAGGGAAAGATTCACTTGATTTTTTTTGGCTTTCCACATGACTGCTAATGACTCACTTCAAATGAGTAGATTTGACTTGGTTCCAAATTCAGTTTGCTCAAGCTTGGCTATAGATTTCAACTGTCCCAATTTAGCAGAAGCAGCCCCAATTGCTCTAATTGTTGCAAACTGAGTTCAATGTACAAATGTAGTTTGCAGCCAATCAACTTAGCCGGGAGCAACTGGGAGGAATGGGTGAGAAGCTTGCCCTTCCCAATAGCAAACTGTTGCAGTTTGTCCAAGCTTCAGTAACATTTGCCATCTTAACCACATGCTGATGTTACATAGCCTGGTTTCCATCTATGAAATATTGCAGGATATGGCACCAAGAAATTCCACCTGAACATTAGGAAGAACTTCCTCACTGTAAGAGCTGTTCAACAGTAGAACTCTCGGCCCCAGAGTCTGATGGAGGCTTCTTCTTTGGAGGCTTTTGAACAGAGACTGGATGGCTATCTGTCAGGAGTGATTTGATTCTGCTCTTCCTGCATGGCAGAATGGGGTTGGACAGATGACCCATGTGGTCTTTTCCACTCTATGGTTCTATGATCATATGATCTCATATGTTCATAAAAGGTAACTGTGGTCCGTCCCAGTTAATACTTAGATCAGAGACTGTCAATTAATACCAGGTACTGTATACTGTACTGTATTACTCTGAGGGTACTATTGTGTCCATGTGTGCTTTTTTGTCATGGCCTTGGGCTTGTACATTAAAATTATTTGATTGATATTTCAGAGGAAGAAAATATCAAAGCCATATCTGAGGATTTCTTGCTTAAGAAAATGCTATGAAATTCATGAGGTCACCACAAGCTGACAGGCAACTTGAAGGCACACATAGACACATGGTTTGGACTAATCAGAAACAAGAACCCACAGTATAACTAGTTATGCTATATGGTACAGAATTTAAAAGCCTTTTCTCTGAAAGCCAGGATGACTAATCCTTTCTCCCCATAATGTGGCTGTAATAGAGAAACAGGACAACAGGGAGCCCCCACTGTGGGGCTTCCATTAAGTATTCAGTATTCAACCTAGGACTTCATCACACAATAAATTTTCAGCATCATAGGACGCTTTCACCACAGTTGAGCCCAGGAGCCTCACACCACCCATCAGTTGATGCAGGCTCACTTCCAGTGGGGCTCTGTGGTTCAACCGGGATGCTAGCATCCTACAATGCTGCACCGGCAACATGAAAGCATTCCCATGTCCCATTAGGAACAACAGGGCTAGGATGGCGGAAGCCAAACAGTGATGCTTCCCCACGTTTGATGGGGAAATGTCACTGCTGGCAAGGTGGGTTGTGGGGTGCCGGGATTGCCCTGCTGCCCCATCGATTTGCCATGGAGGCTGGCAAATCGGCATGGGGGACCATATCAATATGATGAGACTCCTAGTAACCGTTGGGGAAAAGGTGGCTATACTTCCTGAGGTCACATTCAGTTTTCAAGATGGATGTGAACTAGTACGGTGAAACCCATTCAGCCAAATCCTCAGCAGTTAGAGGAACCCAAAGCAAGGTAATTGGTTAGGTGATCAGAACCAATTAACACTTGTAACTTGTAAGTTATTTTGTGGTTTGAGGCACTACAAAACTCATGCTACATACATACATTCCTTCATGCTACATTTAATATTCTTCAAATAATAAGATGTCCCTGTAAAATCTTGGACTACTTTCCAGATTGAGATCTCCATGTTATGTATAACATCCTCATTTTTTACCATTCATTTGTGGAAGATAAGCAGAAGAATGTTCCTTTTACTGAAAGAAAACTATAACTGAGATGCAGGAATTTGTGGATGGCAATAGTTTGCTCTGCTGCTCAAAGAACTAAAGCCAAACCATATTTTAAAATTAAACCAGGAATGGGTGGATTCTATTTTGCAAGATTACCGGTTCTCAACCTCTGGCCTTACAGATGATATAGAATCCCGGATCCTTTGGCCATGTTGGTCAGAGCTTCTGGGAATCAAAAGTCTAAACCAGGGGTTCTTAGTCTTCCACAGATTCCTTTTCCAATCAGGTGAAAACTACAGATCCCTTCTTAGAATGTAGCAGAAGAGAGTTTTATGATACACAACAATTGCATGTCTTTATATTAAATTTTAGGATTATGATTTACAACTTGATACCCTAACACATGCGATCACAACAGGACTAGCATTGGGTCTAGCAACTACCTTAATTTCAAGGTATGGGTGAGCATAAGCAATTTTTTGAAATATGCAACAATTGTAATATAATTTAAATTAATACTATTGTAATTTATTGCATAGGAGCCCCGGTGGCAAAGTGCGTTAAAGCGCTGAGCTGCTGAACTTGCAGACCGAAAGGTCCCAAGTTCAAATCCCAGGAGCGGCTTGAATGCCCACTGTTAGCTCCAGCTCCTGCCAACCTAGCAGTTCGAAAACATGCCAGTGTGAGTAGATCAATAGGTACCGCTCCGGTGGGAAGGTAATGGCACTCCATGCAGTCATGTCGGCCACATGACCTTGGAAGTGTCTACGGACAATGCCGGCTCTTCGGCTTAGAAGTGGAGATGAGCACCAACCCCCAGAGTCAGACATGACTGGACTTAACGTCAGGGGAAACCTTTACCTTTTACTAATTTATTACATACATCTATAAGTGAAATAAATGCTACATTTCAGTTAAAGGTCAGACACTGGCAAATACACATTGTGGTGCCTCAAATGCTAGACTTGTTTCTGAGCATATTTGATCTACTGATTCCAATAATGGCACCAGCTTTCCCTTATCAGTTCTAGATTTTGAGATACAGAACATATACCATATGCTAATTGCTATTTGCTCACCCATACCCTGTTTCCCCTAAAATAAGACATCCCCAGAAAATAAGACCTAGTAGAGGTTTTGCTGAATAGCTAAATATAAGGCCTCCCCCAAAAGTAAGACATAGCAAAGTTTTTGTTTGGAAGCATGCCCAATGAACAGAACACCAGAGCATGCAGGATTGGTAAATTTACGTCTCATAGAGTGTTGTACATGGAAATAATGGTAGTAACAAGAAATTCTTGATAGGATTCACAGTTTGTCTGGTTATGTTGGTTTGTGATGACAACTACTGTACAGTATATAATAAATGTTCATTTTTTTGTTCAACAATAAATGTGAATTCTTCTTCATGGAAAACTAAGTCATCCCCTGAAAATAAGACCTAGCGCATCTTTGGGAGCAAAAATTAATATAAGACACTGTCTTATTTTCGGGGAAACATGGTAGAAAACCACGATAACCATATCTAAGAAACTAGAGCTGAAGCTGTCTATCCAAACCAATTTTCTGAATCAGTTCCCCAAATAACTCCACGAACAGGCCTAAAAACCAAGAAAATGTGTGTACTAAGTATTTTTTTCCAATTCAAGCTCACAGACACTCTGAAATCTTTCCACGGACCCCTTGTTTAACTATCTGGGGGAATAACGTCAGCATAGTGAATGAAGAGGGATTGTAATAAGATCTCGGGACCTGGCCCTTCATTTTGTAGTCCTCGGGCCAAGGAGGATCAATCTCACATTTCCAAACCATTTTGACTTTTTAAAAATGGAATGACATACTCTGACTGTTGATAGTGATATCCTCAGCTAGCTTCACCAAGGGCAATCCTTTGGTCTTAATTCAGTAGGAGTCCAGCAGCAGCTACAGGTCCATGAGCTGCCCACACAGCATTAAATATTTGGGTGGCTATCCAGCATATGCGTAAGCATACCTAAGCCCATTCATCTCCATTGTTTTAAATTCATTGATTCAGTGCTGTTTCAATTCTGCTTTGAATAACAACCCCTGGGACTTTCATGTTTGACATGGTTCCCTGTACACTTGAGCAGGAATTTTGCCGACTTGTTTTAATAAGTACAAACTGCTCAGGGGTTTTCTCCTCCCCAGCTTCCCTTTTTCCCCCAAACCTCACACCATTTACCATACATTCTTTGCTGTGTTATACCTCATGACGTTTTCTTCTTAAGATGTGGGCTTGGCTTTATAATGTTTCTCATACAGTAAAACAACTGCTAACTCAAGCAGGTACTGGGGCTAGAAGATCTAATGATCCTCCAATCAGCAGAAGCTGCTCCAAAGTAGCCATCGTGTTACCTTTAGGAATAGATTATCATTATTGAGCTTGCATTACTCTGGTTGACAGCTGAGCATGTCCTTGCTAACTCAGGGTCACCAAAAATGACGAACACTCCTTTACTATTCAATAAGGCATGGAATTCAAGTGATCAAAATGGTTTCTTTTTCATTCAGACAATCCTTAGCATGCTGCAGTCAAATTAGATTTAAAGTGATTTGACTACAAGCTCCCTTTAAAAGCCATTAAAGTCTTCTAACAATACACAGTGTCTCTATGAATAACTTTTGCTCAAGTGCTACAATTTGCTGGCAGTGGTGAAAATTAAAAATGAAAAAGCAAATAATAAGACAGGGGGATGATATCGCTTAGATCACACAGCACAAGGGCTTCGGCTTTCTGTGACTCCAATTTTGGCTCAAGATGGGCACATTGGCCCCAGAAGGAAAGACAAGGCCACCAAAAGACCGGATTATCTGGGTTGGCTTTAACCCCAACTCAGCGTGAGTTATGTTCCTTAGGTCCCTTCTACACTGCCATATAAAATCCAGATTATCTTCTCAAATCAAATTGTTTTTTATTTTTCTCTTTCGTGGATGCCATGTTCTTTGGAAGCTTGTTTAGAACAAGTTAATGGCCCTTTAGGCTTCTTCCACATGAATAAATAGAAACTCACCTTTTGAATAATAAGAATTATATGTCACGGGGGATCAGGATTTTAGAGATGCTAAGTAAGTTGGGGCAGGGCCAAAAAAAGCGTTTGAACCACCCAGTGCTTTTCCCATTTCACAGAATAACCCTTGAATTATCCAAACGTCATATCAAAATATGTAATTTTGACCTTAAAATCTGCCCTCAACATGTACAAAAAGGTTGATTTATACATGAGTATATGTTGTACCTTATATTGTCTAAAGATCTTTTTCTTTTTCTTTTACATTAAATATGGTACCCTTTTAGACATATATCACACATTCAAATTCCATCCAGACTCCTTCAACTCCATCATATCAGTATTCACTGAAGGTATAATTGGAAACTATTTGAACTCTTGAAGGGCAGAGTTGGTATATCACGGAGACTAAATACCACAGAGCTGGGAACCAATGTGGAAAATCATTTCATTGCTCAAATTCATCACATATAGCAGCAACAAATTCAAAACCCGTTCTTCTGGTTGTCAAAATGTTAAATGCCAGCGCTGAATGTTTCTTGTCATCTTAACTCTTCACAATCGTTTAAGTAATATTTTTAAATTTTAACAATTGAATCCAATTAACATCTTAATTGACCAACATATTTGAATTATTAACATTTTAATATCAGTGAATTATATCTTTTTCTGATTTAACATTCATGTGCAAGTGCCACAGCAAGCATTTCCAAGTGGTGGAATATCACACTTGAGAGTTATTTCATACAGAAGGAAAGAGAGGATGAGAAACAAAGAAACCAAGTACAACTACAGCAAGTTACGTGTAAAGTTACACACACACACAGATACAGAGGGCTGTTTGTATGTATCAAAGACTCCCAAAGAAAACACTTATAAAGGAATGCAGGGCCAAGAAATAACACCAGAAGCAACTTGTGGTTTCTCAAGTTGCTCCTGACACGATAAAAATCTATTTGTCTAATCAATCTATCATCTCTGCATATTTTGGACTAGCAATGGGACACACAGTTTGCCTCCTTCATGCAATAAAGTCTTGAATCCTGGGACCAGATGAACAAATCTGTCAGTGTTTCCTCTTTCACCACATTTGAATGTTTAAAATGTCAAGTTCTTTCCACTTCAGATATGAAGAGATTTCCAAAATTTTGTAAATAAAATGAAATAAGTCAGGGAATGAAGGCCCATGTGACTCCAAATTCCTTGGAAAGGTGGAGTTTTGTTTTGTCTGGTTTTTAATGTGAGAAGCCTTTCCAAAACTTCTAATCACTGTCCTAGCTGTAAGTGCATGAGCAAGAGAGGGTGGGTTGGGATCTCATAGTGAAATTCTTGATTCCATGAAGCTATTGTGGACATATTTCACCGAAATCTCATTCAAAATAAGAAGACCCCTGGAACGCAGAAGCCAATATGAATTCGGGGGACAGCAGGAAATTAGACAGAAGCGTGTGTGGAAAGATAATTCAGATCCCCTTTGCTTCCTTTTCCTAGCATTCTTCTGTTAAACTGTGGTTGACCCAGGCGTTGCTGTTTAATATGGACCTTCCTGGAAGACTTTGTCAGGTTGCATTAAGGATTCGTTAAAGATGTCACTGAGCCGTACACACTCACCGACACACACACACACATATTCTCCATCAAAAAAAGCCAGCCTCTTTTAATGTTTTAAAGGAAAAGAAGACCCTGCAGCTCTTAACCCTTTGCAACCAGCCTCGGCTCCAATATGAACCTTGACTGCTGGGAACACACATTGCCAGAGAGCGCTTCAACAAGCAGGAGATGGCTTCCTCCCCAGGGTCTTTCCTTCTTCTTTTCTCCTGTATCTTTTTATTTATTTTTTTACTCTGTAGGATGTGTGGGAGGCATCACTGTCAAATCCTGGGAATGGTACTGACAGTGAGATGATGTCCGCGCCGACGGGATGAAGCGACAGCAAGAAGACTCTTCACCTTCTGGAGCATCTTAAAGAGTCTGCACCAATGTCTTGAAGGCTGCAGCGGCTCAGTGTAATTGTGTGCTCGGCCCTTCTTCGCCTCCAAAGGCACCACAGAAGTCTCATGATGAAACTTGTTGTCAGTGTTGTTGTAGATCTAGCCTTCTTTGTCTTGCTTCAGAGTAATAATTTCTCATTTCATCAAAGTTTAGGGAGAGGATGGGGAAAGGCCGTAGTGTCTGTTATTACACTGGGCAGGCAAATACACTATCTTGCTCAACCTCCAAACGTCTGTGATCGATTCTCCCATGAGGTGGCAATGGTTTTGTACAATCTGGAGAGGAACATGTGGCAAGGTAGCATTTTGTCTAGGGTTTTATTTTCCAGCCCAATTTCTGGACGTGTCAAAAACAACAAGGAAGAGAGTTTCATAAGCGGTTTATCTCGCCTTATGGCACAACGCCATCTTGTGGGTCTATTTTAAAAGCAATCTCTTTCTCTTTCTCTCTCTCTCCCTCCTGTGTGTCAGTAGTCTGATATTATTATTATTATTATTATTATTATTATTATTATTATTATTATTATTATTATTATGACACAGCAAACAAGATAGATATGCTGGATTTCATATCACAAAATCACAAGTCGAACACTTCCCAAGTGTCTAGGACTGTGTGATGTATTTTCAGAGATGTGTGCACATCCCAGTAGGGTGGCCTTTTGCAGTTGGCAGATCGTAATTTTGTCAATGTCTATTGTTTCTAAATGCCGGCTGAGATCTTTTGGCACGGCACTTAGTGTACCCATCACCACCGGGACCACCTGCACTGGTTTCTGCCAGAGTCTTTGAAGTTCGATCTTGAGGTCCTGATAGCGGCTGAGTTTTTCCTGTTGTTTTTCGTCAATGCGACTGTCACCTGGGATGGTGACATCAATGATCCAAACCTTTTTCTTTTCCACAACTGTGATGTCTGGTGTGTTGTGTTCCAGAACTTTGTCAGTCTGGATTCAGAAGTCCCACAGTATCTTTACGTGCTCATTCTCCAATACTTTTGCAGGTTTGTGATCCCACAAGTTCTTTACTGCAGGGAGGTGGTACTTGAGGCATAAGTTTCAATGAATCATTTGGGCCACAGAGTTGTGCCTCTGTTTGTAGTCTGTCTGTGCAATTTTCTTACAGCAGCTGAGGATATGATCAATGGTTTCATTGGTTTCCTTGCAGAGTCTGCATTTTGGGTCATCAGCTGATTTTTCGATCTTGGTCTTAATTGCATTTGTTCTGATGGCTGCAAGGATCAGGCCTTCTGTCTCCTTCTTCAGGGTCCTATTTGTGAGCCATAGCCAGGTCTTCTCCTTATCAGCTTTTCCTTCAATTTGTCAAGGAACATTCCATGCAATGTTTTGTTGTGCCAGCCGTCAGCTCTAGTTTGTAGTGTGGTTTTCTTGTACTGATTCTTTGTCTGCTGTGTTTTGAGGAGTTTCTGATTTTTGACTTCAATCAAAGCAGGTTCTTCACTTTGCTTTACATATTCTGCCAGGGCATGTTCTTCTTCTTCTTCTTCTTCTTCTTCTTCTTCTTCTTATTATTATTATTATTATTATTATTTGAAACACAACAAGATGAGTCCACAACAGACACTCTACTGGCTGTTGAATTGGATCACACGTCGGACACTTCCCAAGTGTCTAGGACTGTGTGATGTATCGGCAAATAATGCGAGCAGATCCCATTAAGGTGGCCTTCTGCAGCTGGCAAATGGTTATTATTATTATTATTATTATTATTATTATTATTTCTTACTTGCCTCTCCTCATGGCTCATGGTGGGTCACAGCACAAAAAAGGTTTTTTTTACACATCCAAATGATATTTCAGTTCACCCGGACTATTTTCTGGCATTTTCCCAAGCTTTGGTTGCAACATTTTATTTAATGGATTTATTTTTTTTAATTCCAACACTTAAAAAAAATCAGAGAGAAGAAATCTTTGGAAGAGACCAACAATTTCCAGAAACAGTCCCAAATAAGTAAGCATGGAAATGATAAGAATCGGCAAAACCCGCAGAGCTAGACACCTTTTTCTCATTCACCTCATCACACAAGGTGAATTTATCATCCTAGCATGCTTCCAGTACATTTCTTCATCGGAGCCCCTTGCAGCCCATCATATGTGACTTCCGGCATGGCAGGACGCTTCCTTAGAACATGAGTGGCTTGCCGTGTTCCATAGACAACCACAGGGCCAGCATTTGGGGGGGCATGATGACGTTTCCTTACTTGTGACAGGGAAGTGTCTGCTACAAACGAGGCACGGTGCAGAGTGCTGAGATTGCCCCACCCCCCCTCCGATTTGCCATGGAGGGCGGTGAATCGCCCCATGGGACCTCATCCATCCATCTGATGATGTCCTATAGACACATACACACCGATAAGAACAGATACTACAATTGATCTTAGCCAAAATGCTGAGAATGGTGTATTCCATGATATATCTATCTATCTATCTATCTATCTATCTATCTATCTATCTATCTATCTATCTATCTATCTGGTTATATATATGTGTGTGTGTGTGTGTGTGTGTGTGTGTGTGTGTGTGTGTGTGTGTGTGTTCTATATGTGAAAGACCTATGGTCTAAGCACTGAATAATCTACTACATAACTCTGAAGTTTGGTGGCGTTCCTTTTATCAAATGACTTTAAAATCACACTAGCTTTCTATGAGCAGAAAAAGAATGAAAGGAAAAGAAATGAAAGGGGGGAAGAGAATATAAATGTATGCATAAAAGTGAGCGGGAACTGCAAAAGACGCTATTTGCAATTAAAAATAAAGAGCCGCCTCAAAGAATGACAGGCTAAACTCTTGAAGAAATTAAATTCTGAACAAAGTGTATATAATCAATGGACACTCTGTGCCACCCCATGATCTCCTGTGGTAAGGCAATGGCTGTGACTGAATGCTGGGATGTGGAAGGTGAAGGGGGACTTGAATTTTTAGGGTACCTCCTCCTCCAAGATGGGAAAAGAATTAAAGTAACAGGAGACCAATACTGGATCCAATCTGGAAACCCTTCATTAAGGTCTTTGTCACCTAGTCTTGCTGGCTGACTGCATCTACAGTGTAGAATGAATGCAATTTGGCACCACTTGAACTGCCCTGGCTCAGTGCTATGGAAGCATGGGATTTATTTGTTTATTTATTTATTTACAGTATTTATATTCTGCCCTTCTCACCCCAAAGGAGACTCAGGGAGGATCACAATGCACATATACATGGCATTTATTGCCATTTATAGACATACAAAACATCCAGATAGACTGTAGAGATAATTCAACATTTTCTAACTTCAAGCTTCAGGAGGTTATGCTCGATTCCGGCCACAGGGGGAGCTGTCGCTTCATCCACTATGATGCCGAGTCTTTTTTGATCGTAGTATTTCCTCCTTGCTCTTTACTCGCCAGCAGTTTTATGATGTTGTAAATTAAATAAACCTCCCCACATTAAGTAATTCCTAATTTTCTCTACTTACAGCTGCAGCTGTTTTCAAACTGCTTAGGTGGACTGCTAAGCTAGGCTATTAAACAGTTGGGTGCTCAATCCAACACAGGCTTCGAACTCATGACCTTTTGGTCAGCAGTGATCTATTGCTGCTGGCTATTAATCAACTGTGCCATTGCCCGGCCCTCTGTAGTTTGGTGAGGCTCTTTGACAGAAAAGACTCCCATGTTCCATAGCACTGTGCCATGATAGTTAAAGCAGTGCCAATCGGCTTTAATACTACAATGTTGATGGACCCAAAGTCACTTATCTGTGTCCCACATTAATTTCGTGACATTGAGCCACAGTGGCTCCCACTCAGTTTCATAAACGCTTTCCTACTTCCAGCTTCCTTCTCTCTTCAACTTCCCAAAGTCCCACGTACATTACTCTTGTTTGCAGCTTCTGTTCATTTGCTTTGAAATTGTGAGCTCCCTAGAGAGGCAAAAATAGATAAATGCCTCTTAGCAGAGCAGAGCACGTGTTTACAAGTAATTTAGGGAATTAACCTAGCAGTAGAGAGATATACAAAAAAGTCATTTGTATTCCCTACCTGTTAGTGAAACTCTCTAATCTACTTCAAAATACCTTACATTATTATCGCGTATACCATGTATTGATACTTCCCAGGAAGCAAAGATATTCTGAGATTTATATAGTACTCGCTATACCTGGCCACATGTTGCTGTGGCCTAGTCTGGTTAAATGGGAAAGAAAGGATTGAAAAAGAGCAGGTTTCAGATATATGTGATTTCACAATGCTTGTGGGTAGGCAATATTTGTGGTTGTTCCATTGTTTGTAGAGATAACAGACATTCTGTGGTTTGGTGACTATGGAACACGCAAGATATTATTGTCCGTAAGAAGAAGAAATCTGTGTCTAGATGTAAACCACAGAATTCTAAACATTGGCCATGAGTGTAAAGATAGATAGATAGATAGATAGATAGATAGATAGATAGATGGATGGATGGATGGATGGATATAGATCTCTTTATTTTCCTGCCCTCCCCTTAGGGAGAATGGCAAGAAGCCATGACCCCATGTTATTTTCCTGCTGGGAGAGGCCATAGGCTCCTCCCAAAGAGCGACCCCAGTGCCCCCTCTTCCCTATTATTGCTGCTGTAGTTCTTGTTAGTGGGTGGTTAGGGCCCCAAAGACACCTCCGCCCCTAAGCATAAGGAGGGTAAAATTCTAAATATTGCCTCTGAATGTAAATATAGATAGATGGGTGGATGGATGGATATAGATCTCTTTCATTCTTTGCCCTCTCCTTGGGGAGAATGGCAGAGGGTGTGGCTTCCTCATGGACCAGGCCCCCTGTGTTATTTTCCTGCTGGGAGAGGCCATAGGCTCCTCCTAGGGAGCAACCCCAGTGCCCCCTCCTCCCTATTATTGCTGTTGTAGTTCTTGTTAGTGGATGGGTGGGGTCCCAAAGATGCCCCCCTCTCTAAGCATAAGGAGGGCCTTCTTAAATGCCTCCCTTACCTTACCTTCCCTCTCAGTCACTCACCTTCAGGCCTCCCTGGAGACCTCTTCCATCTCTGCCATTGCCTTGGAGGTGATGCTCTCCCCTCCCGAAGCGGAAGGAGACTCTTCCTAAATGCCTCTCTTCCCTGTCAGTTAGTCATCCTCAGGCCTCAGGCCTCCCTGAAAGGAGGTAATTCCCATTGTGGCCTGTCTCCAAGGCAGAGGAAAAGGCCCTTCTTCCCCTCTGACGCCTTCCTTCCTTCCCTTTCCCCCACCGCTTCTAGTTTTGCCTCAACCCTTACTGTCTCCACATGCCCTTCTACTCCTTCCTGAAACAATTGTTTGTAGTACAGAAGCTGCTGCTTGTTTGTCCAGCAGATGGCGGTGTTTGTGAATGTAAGCATGGTTTTACCTGTCTCAGGTGTGACAGGGGTATAATAGTAGATACATGGATACCTTAAAAACTTGACAGTTCGAATGCTACATTGTGTCCAGATTTTGAAGCAATCAGTGAAGTGGTTTGGGAGATATAAGGTCCCTCACAAATGGACATTACATTTTTATTTATATAGATAGACAAGATTTGACAAAATAGGCCCTCAAATTGATTGTGTCAATCGCAGCATCTATTTCCTAATCAGTGGGGACTGGAGTGGGAATCACTGTATAGGACCTCAACTACAGTACCTCTACCCAACAAGATTATGGCCAACATCATTACAAATTCAACTTCCTTTCAACATTCTTTAAAAGAGCCAAGACAAGGAATTGGATCGATTTGATTTTGTACATACTGTTACAGAAAAGACTCTTAATGGTTTTTTGAACCTATTTTGGTGCACCTTATTGCAAACCTTTTCCCCATCATTCAGAAAGACAATATTCAATGATCCAGTTTTTCTTTTCTTTTTTTCTGGAAAATAATTCAACAATTTTTCCTCTGATGGTTTCCCAGCCTTCATGTTGCTACCCTGTTTCCCCCCAAATAAGACCTACCCTAAAAATGAGACCTATCATGATTTTTTAGCATTTCTGAGAATGCTCAAAATATAAGCCCTATTTCAAAAATAAGCTCTAGATATAGTTCATTTAAAAAGTCAATTTGGAAAAATAAGACTGCCTCTAAAAGCAAGCCCTTTTTTGGAGCAAAAATTAATATAAGATCCTGTCTTATTTTGCGGGAAACAGGGTATTATAAGTGTGATCACATTATGGATTTGTAAAAGGGTGGTATGCTGTGATAGTTTTATTTTTGATTCCTCTTCTAGTTATGCCAAATTTTAAATTTGCATTTTAAAAAAATAGCCACATTTGAAATTTTTATAGAACTATCAACCATTACCCATAGATTCCTTGGTTGATTGCTATCCACCCAATCAATCTCATCAGATGGGCTGCTGGAATTGCCAAGTATCATGGGGAATCCAGTGGTGCCTGGCAGGAGGCATGGGGAACCTGTCACCCCACGTCCCGCATCACCTGACTCACTTGTTGCCCAATCCCATGGGGGAAGTGTCAGCCACCCAACTTCCTACAGTTGATCGCCATTGAATATGGGAGTTGACAGCTTTACAATGGAGCCTCACCAGAAGTAGTTCAATGTCATGAGATGGGAGCCAGCAGGCTCGGTCATAAAGCTGTGGAGGAAACAGCACATGCTGTTGAAAGTCAAATTGTCTGATGAAGTCATAAGTCTGCAGACAAAATTAACTGAAAGTCACACCATCTTTAACAGTTAAATTGACTGCTGAAGTTGAGCCCACTCCTCCAAAATAGTTCCATAGTTCCTAAAGAGGTTCACAGCCTTTGGTTTGGAAAGTTCCAAAACAGATGCTAGAGCCATCTCAAGCCTTTTGCTAGATGTTGATCAATTTGAGGCACATCTTGAGACTTTGGTGTATAGCAAAGTGAAAGGCCCAAGGCAGTGACATATCCGGCCCATCCCCTGTTTGGATACCAGCCAGCAAGCCAACATCTTAAATCAAGAAATAGTTTTCTAAGATCTACAGAGATACTCGCAGGAACACCTCAGCAAGCAAGAGTCCAAAAGCAGCAGGCTAAAACCCGGAGCCTCAACCCATGGCTGATACCGAATAAGAGACTCCCTCTTGGGCACACAGAAGACTGGGCAACTTGGAAGGTGCTGAACAGACTGTGCTCTGGCACCACGAGATGCAGAGCCAACCTTAAGAAATGGGGCCACAAAGTGGATTCCACAACATGCGAGTGTGGGGAAAATCAAACCACAGGCCACTTACTACAATGCAGCCTGAGCCCTGCCACATGCACAATGGAGGACCATCTTATAGCAACACCAGAGGCACTCCAAGTGGCCAGCTACTGGTCAAAGGACATTCAGTATAATGTTAAGTTTATAACTTTGTGCTTTCAAATACATTACAACTGTATCCTCAGTTTGCTTCTGACATGATAAATAAAAATATAAATAAATTCTACCAAAAGGATATCTCTTCATTTATAACACCTTTCCATATCCAGCTCATCTATCCATTTGTGCTGCTGAAATGCAAAGATTCTGTCATGGATGTTTTCATATCAATAGTCCTCTGAAGATAATGTTGATGGCCCATGTTCTATAGGACTTTATCACACGAAGAAGGCAAACTGGCATTGAAGCTTATTACACAACACTATGTAGTACCACCCACTGACAGTCTGCCTCCTCCCCATGCTGTTAATAGGAAAAATCCATCAATAGCTGGTATTCTCGCAGTGTTTCCATCTGTGTGATTTATATGTTCCGCTTCTGTGCTGCATGCAAGCAGTGAAGTGGCATCAAAGGTGGGATTCCCCTCTTCCCCCAATCTCTTATGATTTTTGGAAAGGCATGACCTTGTTAGAAGTCACAACCTTTTGAAAAATGATGCCATAACCCTTAGGGAAAATGGCATTCATACAAGGCAATTAGGTTTCTCAGCTGTTAAACTGATGTCCCTAGATCTCTTTGAACTGTTAGGGACAGATATGCCAATGCACAAAACACATACACATATGTATATAGAAGAGTTTCAGAAGTATTCTTTCAGTTGTCCAAAAACATCTATTCTCCCCTAAAACATCTTGATTTAAATCATGCTCTCAAGAGACAAAAATAAGCAGACTTCTTTAAAAGTAACATAATTGGTTTACTCATAAACTTCATGTATTCAGCATACAGGTACTTTGCATATCAATCCAGTTAAAGATGGGATTTGAAATAGTTTCTTTATGCAGGTAACACAGGGCATCTTTCTTATAATCAACAGCCCATAGTCTAAAGCATTTCTCTGTTCTGAGAGTATAATAGAGTTTCTATAGTCTGTTTCAACTAACTTCTAAAAGCATACATCTGTTTCTACTGAAGTCTCTAAGCATACATCTCAACTGACTTCTAAACTGTACTGTTTCTGAAATGGAATCTGAGTCCTGAACAAACCCAGATCTTTGCAGCCCCTCCCACAATAGAGTTAATGAAAACTGCATACCAATACACACATATACAATACAGTAAGCAATATGAATTATATACATAACAAATAACTAGTGGAGGCTTGAAAAGGTTGCTATTTCCAACACGGACAACCACATTATTTCCATCCCAATAGTATATGCACTGAGTCAAAGGCTTTGCAGCTTTTCCCATTAACATCAAGCCTTAAAAGTGATGAAACACAATACAACATCCTTGCTTCTTGTAACATACCAGCCACACTGATTAGCTGAAACAACGCAAAAAGAGTTCATCTTCTTTGGCAGCTCTATCTGCTTCTCCATGGGAAACAATCACTTTCTGTATGGAGCATTTTTGTCAATGCAAAAAGAACAGGGCTTCTAGATGTAAGATAAACTTTTCTCCTAAATGAACAGCTCAGCTGTATTTAGAAGTTTATTTCCCATAAATGCCTCCACTTGCCGTGTTCTTTTTTTTTTTTTTACCAAGAGAGAAAGAACCGAGATGCATAATGACTGTCTGTCCCCACTGGCATTACAGTTTAATTACCACCCAAAGAAAACCATGCCAGCTAGTCAGATTGCTGCCAGATGGCTAGCCCTTATTTACTGATAAACCTTTTACAATAGCTATTTTGGAGATGGGTAATTTTTAAAACACTGCAGGATTATGGATGGGTTTGCTCAGGAGATGAAGCACAAAGCCATTCGGTGTGGCCAAGTTTTGAGTCTGTGCATTTTCCTTAACACAGGAAGAGAATTTGTCTGTGCAAATGGGACCTCTTGTGACATTGTTCCTCTTGCTGTAATGGGAAAATGATCGCATAATTTCCAGTCCTTCATTTATTCCAGAAGGAAGTGCATGATGTGGCTGTCCTTCTTTCCATTTCTGAAAACCAAAAGTTGCTGTAGATCAGGACTGGAGAAACTATGATTCTCTAGATGTTGCTAAACTGTAATAACATTGGCCATGTTAAACAGGTTGATTGGAATTGGGGTACAACAGCACTCATGGTAAGGATGGAAATATTTGACTTTCTTTGTACCAAGGATGGATAATCTTTGATTTGTGCTTTGCATCACTATCCCTTATGTTCACAAAAAAGGGATGGGAAATTTTAGTGCTCCAGTTGTTTCAAAGTATACTGTAAACCCTTTCCATTGACCATGTAAAGTAGGGATTGGGAATTGAAGGCCACAATTTTAAAAGTTGAAATGTTTCCTATACCTAGTGCAGATCTCTTTTACATAAAACTGGGCTTCTATTGATAATACACCCTTGCTTATGCAGTTGCATGTACTTCAAGGACATTCCATAATTTATCCAGCTCCTTCTTGCACAACTTTTCTCCTTGATGAAAAATAACCCTGAAGCACCAGGAGGCACTCCATGGCCAGTGATGCCGATCAATAGATTATGGTGTCATTTTGGCAGCTAATCTGGAACTAGGATTGCCCAATCAAGATTATCCCAGGCTAGAGGGCCATGAGCTGAGACTTCGAGATGATCCCCTGTAATGTTACAGGAGTCAGGCTCTGATGTTGCTACATAGATAATATTATAGAAGTCAGTGACAATAATCATGATAAGTATCAACCACAGCTGCATCATTCAGATAAAAGATACCAGGGCAAACAAATGTTGAAAATATATTGCAGCCAGTTTGGAATCTGGGCTCTTCCTTGCCCCCTTGGCTACTACTTCATTGGTGACAGGGACCCAATCTGTTGCTGTCAAGCTGCATTATGAAACCATGGAACATGGAAGCCCAGTGTAGTGACACCACTGGCAGTAGTGTTGGATCCCAGTTAACACTGCATCCTTTACACACAAAGTTTGCCTAAGATCACCTGCTGAGCCCATGACGGAGAGACAGCCTCCTAGATGTAATTGCTATTCTATCTCTCACATAATCACAACAATAGGAGTGCTACTTTATATGATATATCCAGGAGGATATTCCATCTATCACCACTATTTTTGATCATCACCAGGAGGGCACAACTGGTACAGTTCTTGCTACATGCTGCCATACATGTTTGTTTAACTTCTTGATCCTTTTCTGGATTACAATTACCAGATGTTGTCAGAAATATTAAAAATTAACTAGATATTTTTAATTACAAAAATGTGAGTCAAGCACTGAAAGGGTTAAATGGATGTAATGACTCAGCAAAAGCTGTAGTTCAATATAAGCAGGTGTGCCTGTAGCTTAGTAGGCCTCATGTGTGAAGCTCCAGTGTGAAGGCTGCTGTGTGAAGTTCCTGTGTAAGTTCGGTGTGAGAGGAAGCTCTGTGAGAGCGAAACATAGAAGCAAAGAAGGAAGTATAAAGAATTTGTGTTATGGAAATCTTGTTTTTGTACATAGTGTAACCATATTTTGCTACAAAGAAAAGCCTCCTAAGGAAGAGATAACATTGGTTTGTGTGTTTTTGTCCTTTTTATCACTTTTGGCTACTGGTGCTAGGTCACGCTGCTGCTAATAAGTTACTCTGCTATACATTTATGGGGAGGGTCTTTTCATAGAATCATAGAATCGTAGAGTTGGAAAAGACCTCATGGGCCATCCAGTCCAACCCCCTGCAAGAAGCAGGAAAATCTCATTCAAAGCACCCCCGACAGATGGCCATCCAGCCTCTGCTTAAAAGCCTCCAAAGAAGGAGCCTCCACCACAGTCTGGGGGAGAGAGTTCCACTGCCGAACAGCCCTCACAGGGAGGAAGTTCTTCCTGATGTTCAGGTGGAATCTCCTTTCCTGTAGTTTGAAGCCATTGTTCCGAGTCCTAGTCTCCAGGGCAGCAGAAAACAAGCTTTCTCCCTCCTCCCTATGACTTCCCCTCACATATTTGTATATGGCTATCATGTCTCCTCTCAGCCTTCTCTTCTGCAGGCTAAACATGCCCAGCTCTTTAAGCCGCTCCTCATAGGGTTTGTTCTCCAGACCCTTGATCATTTTAGTCGCCCTCCTCTGGATGCTTTCCAGCTTGTCAACATCTCCCTTACTTACTTGCCCAACAGATCTCTCCCACTAATGCAGGCATTGGCCATGCATACCAAGGGAGGGGTCTAGGTGTTGTAGTCCCCCAAAAGAAGTTTTCTCCATTTTGAATGGAAATGAAGCCAGTGTCACCCTTACCTCATCACAAGACAGGAAGGAATTCTTTGAATGTAGAACATGGATTAGTAACACTAGCTATCATGGAGGGAGGTAATGTATTAGCTTTTTTCAACTTGATCCCCACTAGGGGTTGAACAAGCCCCCATATAACATGACTAATAGTGAAGTATCTTTCAAGCTGAAGTCCAAAACATCCACAGGATACTCAACTAGAGATGGTTGTGCAAGAGATATGTTTGTCATTTTTTTGTGGCAGTTATCACATCTGATTTTTGTATATAGTATTGGAGGAAGGCTGATGGAAGATGTGGTCTCCCTAAATCACAATGAGCCAAGAAACATAGAAACCTAATGTCTCAAGTAAAACTCTTTGACACATTATCGTTTGGAGAAGGTGATCCGTATATTGCAACAACAAGGGAAAGCATCTCATAGTATTGCTGAGTCCAGGTTTTTCCAATGTTTTCTCCAGATATGCCATTCCTTTCACCTTCAGGTATCTGAAAATGCTGGAGATTGTCGCAGAACATATTTTGTGGTCGGTGGATTGTCTTAGGCCTTCCAGAAATAACCTGGAGCAGGGAATGTGAATCTGCTTTCTCTCTCTATCTGATAATGTTGTTAACTATGGCTAATCTGGCTCTATAAATATGCAGCCACTGGTTCATAAAGGGAGGAAATAATTGAAAAACTTATTAGCAGAACATTGTCCATTCATATCACCCTTTATTTTCTGGCATTGATTTTTCTCAAATTAGCAAAAGACCCTTCAAATTGAGAATGGGCTATTCTGCTGAATGACCTACTTATATTGTTGCTTAAATTCTGGTCTGTCCCTCTGCCAGCAGTAGTCTTTGCTATTTGCCAATAGTTATTGTGTCCAGAAATTCCTCAACTCAACCAAATTGCAGCCAACTATCTGCATATTATGCAAATCTAATGGGCAAATTATGCAGTTAATTTTAATGGTCCCCCCTCCCTCCCTTGATCTGTTTTATCTCCTCTCATGCCCAAAGGAGAGATAGAGAAGTCATTATTTCTTATGACTGCTCATGGTCTGTGAAAAGAAGCTCTACATATGGCTGAAATCTTTTTTAGAAAATCAAATTTCTAGTGTGCCATACAGGTTTGGAAGTCAGTCCCTCGTCTTCAATGAAAATTATTCCCAGCCAATTAGTTGCAGTATATTGGGTATTTTCTTGACAATAATTACAAATAAAATAAAACTCTGCTGTTTTCCTCCAGCCGTCAATTTATCACAACTGATTTTTTAAAAAATGTTTATGTTTCTGCCTTTATACCACACAGAAGTACATATATTGTCAGTTAGAAAAATGCTATATTAGATAAGAATGCATTGCATGTCCCTCCAGTATGTATGAAAAATACAATTCTAATGGACATGTGTTCACAGCACAGACTGCTGAAGGATTAAGAAAAGTAGAGATGTATATAGATGAAAATTGGGTTTACCTTTTGACATGTTATTTTGTATTGTTATATGAGATCGAATATTTGCCTTTTTATTTGTTGTAAGCTGCCCTGATTCATCTCTGGGGAGATAGGGTGGGACAAAAATAAAGTTTTCATTTATTCAGAGAGACAACTATTTCCTCCCTGGAGGGAGAAATGGGAGTCGCTTGTATGTGTACTTCCTCCTTGCTTGCTCTCAGCCATCTTAGATAGCTTGACATGATCTCTCTGCATGTGTAATCTGTCACCATCCTTGTTGTGTGTCTTGTTATAGTTGTGAGCGTCTCTGTATACTGATAGCAGACCTGTAAATAGTTGTATGTAGCAATGACTGAAGAAGAAACCTCCAAAGGAGTTTCAATGAAAGCCAGAGCTCAAGTGTACTTACTTTTTCAAGCAGTGAATGGTAAAAAATCTCTGCTAAGTGTGATCAGGACTCTGCAGTGTTTTGGATCAGAACTAATTGCTTGCACCTTACCCAGTCTACTTTTACAACCTCTCCGTTTTAATCCATGTTTTTATTAGTTCTTGTCATTTGTTTTTATTGGCTAATTTTTAAATGTTTATAATTGTGCATGTCTTTTGTCTATTGTTGTGTTTTATATTTCTATTGTTTTTATTTGGGCTTGGCCCCATGTAAGCCGCCCTGAGTCCCCTTTGGGGAGATAGAGGCGGGGTATAAAAATAAAGTTGTTATTATTATTATTATTATTATTATTATTATTATTATCATCATCATTATTATTGCCTTTGAGACAGTCCATCCCATTATGCAACTGGAGGAGGCCGAGAGAGAAAGAATTCACGTGCTTGCCTAGTAGGGCAGTTGTGTGTGTTTTACTCTTCTTTCTACCCCCCGCAACATATATGAACTACTTAAAATCAAAGGTGGCAATCTGAATCCACGATACATTACAGTTCTGATTGGGGTTTCAATTGACAAAGACAATACAATTGGCCCTTTGTAACCATGGATTCAACTGTGCATGTCTTGAAAATATTCCCCACTCCAAAATTTCCAAAAGCAGACCTTGATTTTACTGAAAGGGAACCAGCTTTCTATTTCACTGTATATAATGAGTCTTGAGCATCCATGGATTTTATTATCCAAGGTGGGCAGTCCTGGAATCAAACCCAAGGGCCCACTGTACAACAGCACAGGAAAACCCTGGGTCGTTCTGATCCATTCTGCCTAATCTTAAGGCAAAAGTAGACTGTTGTATTTATGTATTAGAGTTCTTACTAGACACTAGAATTTCCATGAGTGGTTGCTACAGATTACGCAAGACATTACGAGTGGGTGGAGGGGGTGTTCCAGCTGTAGATATAATAATTTTTATGAAAGTGTTCCCTGAGATCTGTATATTTTTCCAAAGGTTTCTCCTGTGGAAAAAAAAAAGGTTGAGAAAGGCTGTTCTTACAGCTAAACTATGCTGCATGAAATTTGTCACTGGATGTGACAAGAGAAGCAAGTCAACGACTTCAAGCATGGTGTGAACCAGTTGTGGCTTTCTCACGAAATCTGAAACAAAGGGCAAAATGTCACACAGAGATCTAAATGGCCCTGTCTGTTTAATTTTGTTTCAGCACTAATGATTGGACAATGTTATCCACAGAGCAGCAGGCTGGCTTAAGGATACTGGACAGGCCACGTGATAAACAAAAGTTAGGGGCTGCTGTGGTTTTTAGTTTTGAATATGTTTCTTATGGATTTTAATTGAATTTTTGAAATACCAATGCTATTTAATTCTGTTTTAATGTTTGTATATTTGAAGATTTTAAAGTGTACTGAAATGGTTTTAAAATAACAACAACAACAACAACAACAACAACAACAACAGCAATAGTATTTCTTACCCACCTCTCCTTACGGCTCGAGGTGGGTTACAACATTGCTAAAATACATAATCAAAACACAGTCATTTAAAAACACTCCATTTTATATACAGTAGAGTCTCACTTCTCCAAGCCTCGCTTCTCCAAGCCTCTGGATAATCCAAGCCATTTTTGTAGTCAATGTTTTCAATATATCGTGATATTTTGTTGCTAAATTCATAAATACAGCAATTACAACATAACATTACTGCATATTGAACTACTTTTTCTGTCAGATTTGTTGTATAACATGATGTTTTGGTGCTTAATTTGTAAAATCATAACCTAATTTAATGTTTAATAGGCTTTTCCTTAATCCCTCCTTATTATCCAAGATATTCGCTTATCCAAGCTTCTGGCGGCCCGTTTAGCTTGGATAAGTGAGACTCTACTGTATGTGTGTGTGTGTGTGTGTGTGTGTGTGTGTGTATATAAGCTTTGAGTCTCCTTATAGAGATGAAAAGCATAGTATAAATAAACTAAACATAATAATAATAATAATAATAATAATAATAATAATAATAATAATAACTCTGACCTCCAAAAAATGGAAATGGCCAGGGATGCTTAGGATAAATAGAGATTGGCTGCTTCTTGTATCTTGACAAGCACTTTCCACCTGAGGCAGATGCCTCATTTTGTTTAATGGTAGGGACAGTGTTTCACTCCATGAAAATCTGGATTATTAAAGCTTTGGAGACTTAATGATTTTGACCAAAGCTCTACATCTATATCATTTTAAATGGTTTCTTGTTAACCAATCTTGTTAAATTGTTAAACTCCTTATAATTTGAGGCTGTTTCAGGTTGTTTTCAATTGATTTGATGTCTAGACCACCTTTGACCTACACATTTTAATAAGTCAGATACATTTTATAGAGAAGTATAGTCCATTGGGTTTAGTAGGACTTGGAGCCACTGGTGGCGCAGTGGATTAAACTATTGAGCTGCTGAACTTCCTGACCGAAAGGTCAGCGGTTTGAATTTGGGGAGCTGACTGAGCTCCCACTGTTAGCCTCAGCTTCTGCCAACCTAGCAGTTTGAAAACATGCAAATGTGAGTAGATCAATAGGTACTGCTCTGGCGGGAATGTAGCGGCGCTCCGTGTAGTCATGCCGGCCACATGACCTTGAGGTGTCTACAGACAACACTGGCTCTTCGACTTAAAATGGAGATGAGCACCAATATCCAGAGTTGAACTAGACTTAATGTCAGGGGAAAACCTTTACCTAGTGCTAGGGAATGTCATGTGGTCTCAACAACATGGAACTGTGGACTATAGCATAGATGACAGCTTAGAGCAGGGGCCCCCAAACTAAAGCCCGGCGGCCGGATGCGGCCCATCGAAGCTATTTTTCCGGCCCCCATGGCACAAGGGCAAAGGGGGTTGGGCTAAATGACCCAAGGGGTCTCTTCTTCTCTTACAACCATTATTATTATTATTATTATTATTATTATTATTATTATTATTATTATTGCATTGAGGCTGGATGGCCATCTGTCAGGGGTGCTTTGCTTGTGCTTTTGGTGCACAAAGGCAAAAGGGGATTGGGCTAAATGGCCCAAGGGGTCTCTTCCAACCCTCTTTTTTATTATTGTTGTTATTGTTGTTGTTGTTGTTGTTAATAATAATAATAATAATAATAATAATAATACTGAGGCTGGATGGCCATCTGTCAGGGATGCTTTGGTTGTGCTTTTGGTGCACAAAGGCAGAAGGGGATTGGACTCAATGGCCCAAAGGGTCTCTTCCAACCCTCTTTTTTGTTGTTGTTGTTGTTGTTGTTGTTATTATTATTATTATTATTATTATTATTATTTATTGCTCAGTGGCCAACTATAGCCGGCCCTCCAACTGTCCGAAGGATCGTGAACTGGCCCCCTGGTTTAAAAGTTTGAATTTGGGGAGCTGACTGAGCTCCCACTGTTAGCCTCAGCTTCTGCCAACCTAGCAGTTTGAAAACATGCAAATGTGAGTAGATCAATAGATACTGCTCTGGCGGGAATGTAGTGGCGCTCCGTGTAGTCATGCCAGCCACATGACCTTGAGGTGTCTACAGACAACACTGGCTCTTCGACTTAAAATGGAGATGAGCACCAATATCCAGAGTTGAACTAGACTTAATGTCAGGGGAAAACCTTTACCTAGTGCTAGGGAATGTCATGTGGTCTCAACAACATGGAACTGTGGACTATAGCATAGATGACAGCTTAGAGCAGGGGCCCCCAAACTAAAGCCCGGCAGCCGGATGCGGCCCATCGAAGCTATTTTTCCGGCCCCCATGGCACAAGGGCAAAGGGGGTTGGGCTAAATGACCCAAGGGGTCTCTTCTTCTCTTACAACCATTATTATTATTATTATTATTATTATTATTATTATTATTATTATTATTATTATTGCATTGAGGCTGGATGGCCATCTGTCAGGGGTGCTTTGCTTGTGCTTTTGGTGCACAAAGGCAAAAGGGAGTTGGGCTAAATGGCCCAAGGGGTCTCTTCCAACCCTCTTTTTTATTATTGTTGTTATTGTTGTTGTTGTTGTTGTTGATGATGATAATAATAATAATAATAATAATAATAATACTGAGGCTGGATGGCCATCTGTCAGGGATGCTTTGGTTGTGCTTTTGGTGCACAAAGGCAGAAGGGGATTGGACTCAATGGCCCAAAGGGTCTCTTCCAACCCTCTTTTTTGTTGTTGTTGTTGTTGTTGTTGTTGTTGTTGTTGTTATTATTATTATTTATTGCTCAGTGGCCAACTATAGCCGGCCCTCCAACTGTCCGAAGGATCGTGAACTGGCCCCCTGTTTTAAAAGTTTGGGGACCCCTGGCTTAGAGAGATCTGCTTTTTTGGACTGTAACTCCCAGAATTTCCCAGGGCAAAGGTGGCTAGCTAAGGGATTCTGTGGTTCAGTATCGCTCCCAGATCTGATGGGACGATATTAATGCTATTGAGGGCCTCTCTGCCCATAAGTGTGACAAACATTGGCCAAGCTGATTGTCTGCAGAAGATTGGTTTGATTTCTGCAGTGTTTAATCAGACAATACCCAGGCATGTAATTATTTGTTTCTTCGTTTTTTAAAAGGGTGATGGCTAATATTAATTGCTTGGAAATGATAGCCCTCCCAATAACTGTCGCTGGTGCCATTTCTTGGCAAATGAGGGGGAAGGGATTTCGCTTTCTTGCCGGTTTCTCCATTAAGCAAAAATGATTACACGTGCATTGCTAACAGGCTGGCATAACAGCTGATGTGTCAGCGCAAGAGAGCCTCATAGATGCTGGATGAATGTTTCGCTCCCTGCATATAAATACATCAATTTCACTTTCCATAAATGCTCCAGTTTGCTTTCCTCATTGACTGGAGACAATATCCTGTATAATGTCTCTGCCTTCCCAATTGACATTACATCTTAATTATGTGAAAGGAAAGCAATGCCTGAGAATCAGATTGCTGCCAGATGGCCGGCGCTTATTGACAGATAAACCTTTTACAGTATCCAGTGCGGACATATAATTTTTTTTATTTTATTTTAACAGTACACTGAAATTAGAACTCGTCCTGCTCATTTATGATTATGGGCTAGGTTTACAATTATGGCTTAGGTTTATGGTATACAAAACATGCCTCCCCACGTCTACTGAAGCCCATCAAATTGTCAGGAAATGTCTTGGCGGATAATATCTACAGTGATTATACCAAATGAGATGCATTTTGATTGGTTATTTTGGGTTTGCTCCCATCAGGGCTGGCCCTATCATTAGGTAGAGTGAAGTCCCCACCTCAGACATTAGAAACTGGGAGATGAGATGGAAGTGGTGACAACCTTCTGGCTATTTCCTATTCTTGAGTTGTGTCGGACAGAGCAGAACTAGCATTTGCCTTTTTCATTTTCTTGCACCCCCTTGGTTTGTGATGGAAAAGAATTAACTCATTTGAGATGGGGTGCTGGAGGAGATACTGGGCCCTAGAGCAAACCAAGCCTGAACACTCACTAGAAGCCTATAATAATAATTTGAGGCTATCATACTTTGAACATATTGCAGTTAATGGATTCACACGGGCTTAGCACAGCATGCTAACCGCTGTGCTGCAGAAAAATTCTGCTCATCAAATTCTGCTGATCAAAGTAAAGACTTTCTGTATATATTTCAGGTTTCAATATTAATGTCAAAAATACATAGTATGTTTTGACATAGGGTTTGTGCTACATTAGAGCAGTAAAGACAAATATCACTTAAGTAAAATAAACATTAAATATTAAACAACAACAAAAATAAGGTGTAAACACTGAACTAATCTGGGAATCTGCTATTGCATATAGGATTTCTGGGAGTTGAAGGGCAAAACATCAGCAGTGCGAGCCCGGGTCGAGGTTGAGCACACGCCATTAGCCCCAGCTCAACTGCCCACCTAGCAGGTTGAAAGCAGAAATGTGAGTAGATAAATAGATACTGCTTTTAGCAGGGAGGTAATAAAAAGACACCCTTAAGGACATCGATCGGAGGAAACTCCTCGGCATGGAAGATAGAGCAACAGCACCCCTCTACCCCGTGGCCGGAGTCGAGCACAGCCTCCAAGATGCTGGAAATAAGATGGGAAAACTGCCTTTACCTCTGTTGTGTTGTCTGTCCTTGCTAATTGTATAATTGTATAATTGGCATGGAATGTTTGCCATATGTGTGTTCTATGAGCCGTTCTGTGATTCCTTCGGGGTGAGAAAGGCAGGGTATAAATACCATGAATAAATAAATAACCTAGAGTTATGGAGCTATAACTGCTTTATATTCAGTAAGCTGAGATCATCTTACCGTAAGGGTTCATCTACACTGTAGAATTAATGCACATTGACATTACTTTAACTGCTATATCTTAATATTATGGAATCACGGGAGCTGTAGTTTTACAACATCTTTGGTCTTCTGTGCCAAACAGAGTATTGGTGCTTCACCAAACTAAACATTCCAGGATTCCTTAGCAGTGAGCTATCTTCAAGAGGGCAGATTCTTCAAAATACTTTAAGGTTGAATAGTCCTGTCTGAGAGAATTAGAAGGCTTCAACAAGGATATGGAGCAAGGCACACAAGGCAAAATCTCGTCTTAACTCACGCCACTCAAAGATTCCCACTCTTCCTATCTCTCAAGAGATATTTCCAAACAGAACGCAGACACAGTAAATGCTCCTGCTCTTCCATGCTGAAGCAATATAAAAAGGAGTAGATGCCTTTTCTTTGCTTGGTTTCAAGAATGAATATGATGTCTGAAAGATTATATTGCAAGATAAGGGCTGACTAATGCACACTGGCTATGTAGTCTGCATCCAACAAACCAAAACATGAGGGCAGTTGTAAAAATTGGGGGTTTTTTTCTTCGTGTCAGGAGCAACCGGAGTTGCTTCTGGAGTGAGAGAATTGGCCGTCTACAAGGACGTTGCCCAGGGGACGCCCGGATGTTTTTATGTTTTTACCATCCTTGTGGGAGGCTTCTCTCATGTCCCCGCATGGAGCTGGAGCTGATAGAGGGAGCTCATCCACGCTCTCCCCGGGTGGGATTCGAACCTGGCAGCCTTCTGGTCAGCAACCCAACCTTCGAGTCACAAGGCTTTTATCCCCTAGGCCATCGGAGGCTCCATGTAAGGATGGTTACCAGACCACTCTTTCCAGCCTCTCACTGCTGGTGGAATAGCATCTATGTGAGCACGTACTTACTGTTAAAAAAAAAAAAAAACTTGTTTACAGTGGTTCTCAATCTGTGGGTCCCCAGTTGTTTTGACCTTCAACTCCCAGAAATCCCAGCCAGTTTACCAGCTGTTAGGATTTCTGGGAGTTGAAGGCCAAAACATCTGGGGACCACAGGTTGAGAACCACTGTTTTAGAAACTCAGAGCAGTTATAGAAACAGGAAAGAAATCAGCATGCGTGCCTAGATGATTACAAATTGGCCAATTGCAAAAGCAGAGGAGATAGCTCAGACAGGGAGGTAATGAGGCACTATCTGCCGTGAGAACCAGCCACTAAATTATTTTTAAAATGTCGAGCACTGGGAGACTCCATTGTCCTATGGACAAATTGCTTCAGCCACAATCTCTGTCTGGCACTGAGGCGGGGGGGGTTAAGGAACCCCAGGAAATACCATATATGGGCAGAGATGGCGACAGCTAGCGACCCGGGTGCATAAACTCACAGAAACATGTGACTTCTGGGAAATCATGTGTTTCTGAAGAAATGAAAGCTAAAGAAAAACAAACAGAGCATGCGTACGCAGGCGCTCTGAAAGATTTGTGAGCACGGCACAAAAAGGGTGCAGCCGGCCTGCTAGTCAGCACCGATTGGGCAGCGTCACAACTCTAAGCCAATGAATTTGCTTGTGGGCGGGCATAACCCGAACCCTGTAGTGTGTATAAATGTTCACTCAGCATGCCACTGGGCGGTTCCCCTGGAGAAGCACTTACTTTGTGCTAGGGGGACCCCTAGTGGCCATTAGCGAAATAAAACTGCTTTCTGGGAAATTCCTTCAGTTGTCCGTCTTCAAATTCCTCCACTGCGCCAACAAGAACCGTAGCACGAAGGTTCCGCTACATTTTCTGGTGACCCCGACGTGATTTTTTCCTATAAGACGGGCCAGGAGATTTGGAGACGGATCCCGTTGGCGGGACGGCCTCAACTCAGCGGTGGGGGCCTGAGGCAACTACCGTGAGACGAGAAGGGGCCCCTGAATACTACACGACCGGCTGCGGTGCTTGCCTCTGAATGCCAACGCCGACTGACGGTGAGAGCTGCAACATCAGCGAGGTTCCACAGAAACCGGCTAGGAGGAAAAGGATCCAGGGGAAAAAGCCCAGGGGCGAAGGTTGGTCCGACGTCTACAGAAATCTGGCAAGTATAGGGGTTTGCATGAGATATTAAGGGAACGCCAGCGCTGGGAGGGACAAAAAAAAGTTCCCAGGGAGGTAGAAAGGGGTTCTGTCTTGTGTTTCCTGACGCATGCCGTGAGTGGCCGGGTGCCCAGGCCAGGACAGTCCCCTCTATTAGGCAGGATGGGAGGGAAAAATTCAAAGAGCTCCACTCCCTTACAATGCATCTTAGATAATTTTGGCTCTTTTGCTAGCAGAGCCGTAGCAGGGAATCCAAGGGACCTAAGAGATTATAGGCTGAGAAATTTGTGTCAGGGAGAATGGCCAGATTTTGGTTTAGGTTGGCAAGTAGAAGGAACGTGGGATCTGAAACTGATCCGAACAGTGGAAGAATATTGTGCTGTGAATCATCCGAACCAGTGGGTCTATATTGCTACGTGGGAACGGGTAGTTAGAGAAGATCCAGGTTGGGTTCGACAGTGCAGGAATGGCAAATGTATGGTGGTGAAGAAGGAGGGGAAAAAGAAGGAAGTTTTCCAATCCAATGAGGAGGACTACCCAGATTTACAGTTGAGTGTACAGGCTAGACAACAGGAATTATTGCCGCCACCCTTGCCACCGCCCCCCCCACCCCAGGGAACAGCCCCCGGTGCACCTACACTAGGAACGAGACCCCCACCCTACTCTTCGGAGTCAACCGAAGCGGCCAAGAAACACTATCCTAGCCTAGAAAAATATCAGGAGGAAACAAAGGAAAAGAAGAAGTCACAACGGATGCCCAGTGATGCTTCTCCGGCACAAACTCGGAGACATGGAGCTCCGGTGTGGTCTGGTGATTCACCGACCGGACCGGCCCTCCAGATGCCCTTGAGAACGGTGCCTGTGATAAACAACAGGAATGAGATAGTTCAAGCATACCAGGTAGTGCCTTTTAGTAGTAGTGACATTTTGAATTGGAAAAATAATACTCCACCTTATAGTGAAGAACCCCAAGCTATGGCTAGGCTATTGGAAGGGATTATGGCAACCCATAATCCCACCTGGCAAGATTGCAGACAATTGTTGAATATGTTGTTCACATCAGAGGAGAGAAGAGCAGTGTTGAATAATGGGGTAGCCATAGCCCAGGTTGGTGCCCCACAAGATGGTGATGCAGCCGAGTGGGGAGCACAGAGGTTTCCTGTGGAAATAGATCCCCAATGGGACACCGCAGAAGAAGGACATTTGCAGAGACTGAAAGGATTCCAGCGTATATTGGTAGAAGCGGTAAAGAGGGGCCCGCCGCGACCCGTCAACATTGTAAAAATTCAGGGAGTGGTACAGGAAAAATCTGAGTCACCAACAGCCTTTTTGGAAAGGCTGGAGGCAGCATATAGAAAGTATAGCCCGTATAATTTGGAGGATGAAAACGGTAGGAGGGCGATTCAACAGTCTTTTATCAGTCAAGCGGCTCCTGACATCCGGAGAAAGATTCAAAAGCAACCAGGATTTCTAGGAAAGACTATGAATGAATTGTTGGCACTCGCAGATCAAGTTTATATGGCGAGGGACCAGGTAGAAGAAGAGAAGAAGGACAGGAAGAAGAAGCAGGAATACCAAGCATTAGTTACCATGATGGAACAAAGTGCAAGTGGACAGAGAGGAAGAGGAGGATATGCCAGAGGGGGACAAGGAGGAAGAAGGGGCCCCCCTCGGAGGTTAGGTCGAGACCAATGTGCTAAATGTAAGAAGTTTGGACACTGGAAAGGTGAATGCCCAGAAGGAAGAGAAGGAAGTCAGGAAGGACCGAGAGAAAGAGGAAGGCCTGAGAGAGGAAGAAACCCAGGAAGGGGAAGAGGGCGTGGGAACTACGTACCTTTTCCTGCAAGAGAGGTGATAGCTGCAGCAGCTGTGATGGAAGAAGAATGGGAAGATATGGATGGAGGAGAGGAATGAGGAAGCCAGGCTCTTGTTTTGTTGGACCCCGGGGAGCCGATGGTCACACTTGAAATCGGGGACCAACAATTGGACTTTTTAGTGGACACAGGTGCCGAAAAATCAGTAGTAAATACAAAAATTAGTCCACCAACTCGGGAAACTACGAAAGTAATAGGGGTGTCTGGGAAGACCCAGAAGTGCCCCTTCCTTAAGGAACGCACCTGCAATCTGGCCGGACATCAGGTCAAGCATAAGATGTTATATCTCCCAGACTGCCCAGTCCCTTTATTGGGAAGGGACATTTTATCAAAATTACAAGCACAACTCCAGTTCATGAAGAATGGACAAGTGGAGCTATCATTTCCCATGGAAGAGGAATGGAGACTGTTTCAAGTTAGGATTTTTACTGAAGAAATACAATGGCCATGGCATGAGACTCCTTTAGTGTGGGCAGAAGATAATCCTCCAGGATTAGCTAAATATGTTCCACCGGTGGTGGTGGAAGTGAAAAGAGGAATGGGGCCCATATGCAAGCCACAGTATCCCGTCAGTCGAGAGGCAGTGCAGGGGATCAGAAAGCATCTAGAGCGACTTCTGCAGCATGGGATATTGGTACCATGCAGTTCCCCATGGAACACGCCCCTGCTCCCAGTCAAGAAACCAGGAGGACAAGGAGAATATCGCCCAGTCCAAGATTTGCGGGCTGTAAATCAAGTCACCGTTCCCCTAACCCCGGTAGTGCCAAATCCATACATCATGATGAGTCTAGTACCAGCATTTGCCAAATGGTTTACTGTATTGGATTTAAAGGATGCATTCTTTTGCATTCGATTGGCCCCTGTATCCCAACCGATCTTTGCTTTCCAGTGGGAATCTCAGCAGTCAGGGCAAAGGACCCAGTATGTTTGGACACGCCTTCCTCAGGGGTTCCGGGACAGCCCGACCATTTTTGGTCAAGCCCTGGCCAAAGACTTACAGGATTTTGTAATACCTAAGGAAGAGGGAATTTGGCTTCAATATGCAGATGACCTGCTTATCGCTTGCCGGACACTAGGGGGCTGTAAAGAGCATACTTTGAGATTTCTCAAGACATTGGAAGAAAAGGGTTACAAAGTGTCAAAGAAAAAGGCCCAGTTGTGCTGTCCCACGGTGAAATATTTGGGGTTCCATCTGACCGAAGGAAAGAAGATGTTAGGAGCTGAAAGAAAGGAAGTTGTTTGTGCCATCCCCACTCCCAGTACCCGGCGACAGGTGCGGGAATTTTTGGGATCAGCAGGATATTGTAGACAGTGGATCCCCAACTACGCCGTGTTGGCTAAGCCACTGTACCAGGCTACGAGAGGTGGAAGAGAAGATCCATTTGAGTGGACAGAAGAATGTCAACAGGCATTTAAGGCATTAAAAGAAGCATTGATGTCATCTCCAGCATTAGGACTGCCCGATTTGGAAAAACCATTCACTCTGTTCGCTGCAGAGCGGGAAGGAACAGCGGTTGGAGTATTGACCCAACCACTAGGTTCATGGCAAAGGCCGATTGCCTACTTGTCAAAGCAATTGGACACAGTGGCTCGTGGATTGCCACCTTGCCTGAGGGCTGTGGCAGCATCAGTAGATTTAATCAAAGAAGCGAATAAATTGACCCTAGGACAGCCACTGACAGTTAAGGTGCCCCATAGCGTTAAGGCACTGTTAGACATTAAGGGACCGCGCTGGCTCACAAGTGAGAGGTTAATGAAATATGAGGGATTGTTGTGTGACAACCCACTGGTGACCCTGGAGACTTGCTCCACTCTGAATCCGGCCACCTTGCTCCCGACTCCAGGAGACACCACGATCCATCAGTGTGCCCAGGTGATGGATGAGGTATTCTCCAGTCGACCGGATTTGAAGGATGTGCCACTAACTAAGGTGGACGACACTCTGTTCACAGATGGAAGCTCCTTTATGGAAAATAATCAAAGACACTCAGGTTATGCGGTTGTTCGGTGGGGGGGAGAGACGCTGGAAGCAGAGTCACTGCCCCCGGGGACGTCTGCCCAGAAGGCCGAATTGATTGCCCTGACCCGAGCGTTGGAATTGTCAAGCGGAAAGCGGGTTAACGTCTACACAGACTCAAAATATGCCTTCACCACCCTCCACGCACATGGAGCACTGTACAAGGAGCGCGGGCTCCTCACGTCTGGAGGAAAGTGCGTGAAACATGCTGGAGAGATTGTGGATCTCCTGGAGGCGGTTTGGAAGCCAAGGCAGGTGGCTGTGATGCATTGTAAAGGGCACCAACGTGGAGACGATCCCGTAGTGCAAGGAAATAGGCAGGCTGATCTGGCAGCCAAAGAGGCAGCTAGGCTGCCCTATATTGAACATCAGGTAATGGCCCTACAGGTAGAATTAACTGAACATAACATTACATATACACCAGAGGAAGAAGAATGGGCCTTAAAGGAGAAGGGTCAGTGGTCAGGAAAACTCATAGTGATGCCAGACGCCCGTGTCTACGTCCCTAAGGACTTGGCATGGCACTTAGTCCAACACATGCACCAAAACACACATTTAGGAAAAATGGCATTGGCAAATCTGCTAGGACGACAGTTGTATATCGATGGATTACATAGCCTAACGGCAGCAGCAGCCCGAAGATGCTGGACATGTATCAAAAATAACCCCAGAGAAGGACCCCTCAAGCCACCAGGAGTCCAACATGTGGGTGGGGTACCCTTTGAAGCTTTAGTCACTGATTTTACAGAAATGCCCCCATACAAAGGATACAAATATTTACTGGTGTTCGTGGACACATACACAGGATGGGTGGAAGCTTACCCTACAAGAACTGAGAAGGCTGTAGAGGTGTCAAGAGCTCTAATGAAAGATGTTATTCCCAGATTTGGCATACCCTTAGAAATTGGATCAGATAATGGCCCCGCATATATTCAACAGGCTGTGCAAGGATTATGTAGAATTTTGGGCATAAAATGGAAGTTACATTGTGCATATAGACCCCAATCTTCTGGAAAAGTGGAAAGAATGAATAGGACATTAAAGGCTCAGCTTGGGAAACTTTGCCAAGAGACAGGATTGCCGTGGACGGTGGTTTTGCCCATGGCATTATTAGGAATCAGATGTACACCACACAAACGGACAGGACTCTCCCCTTTTGAAAGACTCTATGGACGACCCCCTTTGAACTTGAAGGGAGCTTTAGAGACAGGAGCTGAGCAGCACCTCATAGGAGAGAAACAGACATTGGCCCAGGTTCAGGCTTTGGGCAGACAAATGCAGCAGTTAGAAAAATACATTTCTGAATTGAACCCACCATTCCCTACCACACCTCTACATTGTTTTTCACCAGGTGACGAGGTTCTGGTCAAGGATTGGAAGATTGAGCCATTGGGACCCAAGTGGCGAGGACCCTATGTTGTGCTCCTGTCTACCCCCACTGCAGTGAAGGTGAAGGAGATTAAGCCGTGGATACATTACACCCGTGTAAAACTAGCACCTGAGGAGTGGCGGACGGAGCGAGTTCCTGGTGAGGACCTGAGACTCAGGATCATCCGGCAACTCCCTAAGGGGTCAACAAGGCCATGAAGCTGATCCCTTCGGGTGCAACGGAGCGTCGGTGGTCAAGTATGTCGCAGCATGGCCCAACAAAGGCGCTCTCCGGGAGATGGTGGCTAGACATTTTGAGAGGAAAAAGTGGGAGACAAGCTATGAGGAGGGGAGGAAAGCGCACTGTGCTTGGTATATTATTTGTGCTGAGTTTTATTCTCTCTTTTGGAAAAAGAGCACATGGAAATTGGATAAAAGAACATGCCAATTATATGTTTGAGCAGCACGGGAAAGAGGTAGCATTAATATATGAACACCCCCTCACCGTAGGAGATTTTTCATTTCTTCCCGATTTAATTGATGAACCACAGATTGTGTTGGAGGGATTGTCCAAGGCTCAGGAGGGTCCACCTACCGTGTTTTCTAGCATACCGCAAAGGATAAATAAAACTCGGTTTCGACGGTTTAGATACCATACCTCCACCAGGGGTTTGTGCTTCTGTTGTGGAGGATCGGGAATATGGAATTCTGAGTGGAAACACTGGGGAACTAGGCAGGCGTTCTTTTCCCGATTAGGCAATTATTCCCATTGTCGAGACCGGTTCTATCTACATGGACGATTTAATACATCTTATGTCTCACGATTAAATCTAACCGCAACCGAGTGGGCTAGCATGTATCCAGATTATCCCACATTTAGTGTGAATGATTCTATTGAGGGCCTAAAATCTTATATGAACATACTGCAACAATTAACCCAACTGAGCCTAGGTAAAAGCCTCTGTCCGTTATGGCAAATTAGGGATCCAAATCTATGGTTTTTCTTTGATAAATGGGCCACAAATTATCACCCCGGCAACTACCAGTGTGTCGGTGTGGGTTATTTGACATTCCCAGTTCAGGTCTTACACAAAGGGCATCAGCGCCTGAAACGGGACATTGTGCAAACAGGCCCTCTAGGACCAGAATGCTCGGATGAGGTCATTATCAACAAGGCCCTGTCAGGTTCAGAAGCCTCCCGTGTAGGAGGAGGCCTGATCACAGGCTTGTTGACACTGGGTGCTTACCCAGGGATTGTAGCTCAAGCAAACCGTAGAAGTGTTCTAGGCCTGACTTGCCGCCTTGAAAAGTCCATAAATGCCACTGGTAAAATTTTCCGGGAAATCCAGTCTGAAGTAGAAGAAATCAGCCAGATGGCCCTACAGCATAAGTTGGCCCTTGACTACCTACTGGCGGCCAGGGGGGGGTTATGCGCCATGGTTAGAGGACGTTGTGTAGTGAAATTTCATAACTTGAATAATACTATTGAAGATGACATCGAGTCATTACAAAAGTTAATTTACAATAATGTCCAGGAGATAGAAGGTTGGTCTCCCTTCTCCTGGGTGACTAGCTGGTTACCCTCAATAGAATGGTTGAAGAACATATTGTTGGTAGGGATTTTAGGATTGTTCATTGTTCTCATAGTTATGTGTTGCACTCCAATAATGATGCAAATGTGTACTAGGTGTGTCACACAATCTTTACCTGAAAAAAAGATAGCCATACTCCAAGCCAAGCGGGATTGGATGGAACCATAATGCTTTGCTTCAGCTTTTGTACATGCGCTTCGCAAAAAGAAAATGGGGGAGTGAGGCGGGGGGGGTTAAGGAACCCCAGGAAATACCATATATGGGCAGAGATGGCGACAGCTAGCGACCCGGGTGCATAAACTCACAGAAACATGTGACTTCTGGGAAATCATGTGTTTCTGAAGAAATGAAAGCTAAAGAAAAACAAACAGAGCATGCGTACGCAGGCGCTCTGAAAGATTTGTGAGCACGGCACAAAAAGGGTGCAGCCGGCCTGCTAGTCAGCACCGATTGGGCAGCGTCACAACTCTAAGCCAATGAATTTGCTTGTGGGCGGGCATAACCCGAACCCTGTAGTGTGTATAAATGTTCACTCAGCATGCCACTGGGCGGTTCCCCTGGAGAAGCACTTACTTTGTGCTAGGGGGACCCCTAGTGGCCATTAGCGAAATAAAACTGCTTTCTGGGAAATTCCTTCAGTTGTCCGTCTTCAAATTCCTCCACTGCGCCAACAAGAACCGTAGCACGAAGGTTCCGCTACAGCACCACTAAATTCTGATGGCAAGTGAGAAGACGGGCCAGGCAATAAAAGGATGATGTTGCCGGGTTATACATGTCAGTTCCTCATTGGGTGTAAGCAGAAAACATGGGTACAGTTTAGTAAATGGCATGGCAAAAACTTACTACTGGCTGTTGGGACATGGATGTGCTGAAGAGAAATGTAAATACTGAGAGCCAAGGTCATGCAGATGGTTAATAGGAACAGCCATGTATATCCCAGGAACAGCACCCTATTGTTCCATGCCACAAATACACAACCAAATCTGTCTGGACAGATGGCCAGGCAGCCAGACTCTAAAAAGTATCAATAACGACACTGTTCTGTTCCTGGCTTGAAACTGTGTGTTCCTGTCTCATAGTGCAGTGCTGACTTGGCAATAGTGGTCCTACCCCCTGAGGTTTATTTATTTGGCAGATACATCATGAAATGTTTGGAGGGCACAGTTTTTCTGGCCAGGACAAAGAACAGAACTTTTGCAGAGATCTGCATATCTGCATATCCGTATATCTGCATCCGGGGCTTTTTTTTTTAAAAAAAAAAAAGCTGCCGAGGTTTCCGGCGGAAGTCCCATGCCGACCATCTTGGGAGCCTTTACATCTCAGAACAAAGCAGCAAGTCTTGACAACGGAGGCAGAAATCCCAGGACTAACAGGTCTGTATGTGGACCTCTTCTGAAGTCCTGGGATTTTCTGCCCCTGTTTAAAACCCATGATTTAGTGCTGTCTGGAAATGCCCTAGGCTGAAGGATTCTGGGAGTAACTTGTGGATCTAAAAGTAACTCTTAAAGACTTTGATTCTGAAAGCTCCAGCATGAATTGTCACCTAATTCTATGGCTAGTCCTCTTATATCAGAGTAAAACCAGAAATATTCATTGGCAGCTAAGATTTTGGTAGATACAAGCCGATGTGGTGTAATGGTTTGAGCACTGGACTGGAACTCTGGAGGCCAGAGTTTGAATTCCCTTTCAGCCATGAAAACTCACTGGGGGACCATAGGAAAGTCACATTTTCTTAAAGGCAGGCCAAATCTGGCCAAGAGAACCCCGCGATAGGTTCACCTTAGGGTCAGCATAAGTCGAAAATGACTAGAAGGCACACAATACCAAAAACATTTCAGGGGATTTTCTCCTGACAGTTTCCAGTCTTTATAAGTCTTAAACTTGTGGCATAATTCTGGGGGAGTAACATTTGCCTATGAGCATTTGGAGGAAAGACTCGCTTTGGACCTGGTTTAGCGCGACCAGCTGGCAAAGTCAGTTGAGAAGGGCACTTTGCCAGGAGGAGAGTGATTGGATATGTGCTTGTTTTTTTACAGCCCTGAAATTGAAAGATCCTCCAAGGCACATGATAATAAAATGCATGTGGAGCAACCACATTTGGCATTTGACAGCACCCTTGGTGTTCAAGCAAATGTTATGCAAACTGTTAATTATGTTAATTAAAAGATGCAAATTAGGTGCTGTGTTCCTGTTTATAAAGTATATCAAACCTGATCCCATTGACCACCTTGGTGATAGGGTCTATGTTAACTTGAGTGTTTGCTTCACACCTTAACATAATACCATCAGCTGAAGAAGGGAGAGGTGTAACTCAGGGTCAAATGAATTAAAGATCTGAAATTAATAGCTTGTTCTTACTGTGCCAAGCTTTACTTAAAATGAATAATTTCCCGTGATTTATCTAGTATCTTTTCCTCAGCTTTCCCCCCAAGAAAATGTCTTTTAGAGATTAAAAAGTTATGTTTAGCATGCAAATACAATGAAGCTATAGCTCTGAATGGGCCATGTTGGTGCAACAGGTTAAGCCGCTAAGCTGCAGAACTTGTTGACCGGAAGGTTGGTAGTTCGAATCCGTTGGACGGGAGTGAGCTCCTGTTGTTAGTCCCAGCTTCTGCCAACCCAGCAGTTCGAAAACACGCAAATGTCAGTAGATCAATAGGTACCACTTCGGCGGGAAGTTAAGAGTGCTCCATGCAGTCTTGCTGGTCACATGACCTAGAAGATGTCTACACACAACACCAGCTCTTTGGCTTAGAAATTGAGATAAGCACCACTTCCCAGAATCAGACACAACTGGGAAAACCTTTACCTTTGCTTACAAATCTAAGCTTCCTAAAAAGTAATAAATTGACAAGCTTGTCTTTCTTGTTTCTCTAGAAATGTCATCTGTCTGGTACGTGTCTACAGTCTCTCAACTTGCCTGCCACTCATCCCAGAGGTTACCAACTCTTGACAATTCCTGGCCCTGAGTTTCCAGAGTCACAATCTGAGACCCAGAGACAGGAATGACTCAAATGTTACCAACTGTAATAATTTTCTTGCTTGGAGAGACTGGATAAGATTAAAGAGCATGTAATATAGGTTACTTATTACTTACTCATGGCCAGAAGGTAGATGCAGAGCAGACCAGAAGGAAGCAATGTGGTGGTGGGAAAGTGAAAATTGCCAACATAAATACATAGAACACACGCACACCAAGAGTCTTTGCAAATTGCAGCAACAAATCAAACCAGCATGGTGTTGTTCTCCTTTCCCCTATTAATTGTCTCTTCTCTAGACTAAGGATATAAAGGACTTCATCACACGCAAGCCTCCCCGCCACAGTTTGCTCACACTTCTAACACATTTTGTGACGGAATGAAAAATCAAAATGTCTAGCTTACGCACTGCTTTGCCAGAGAAAGAAGATATGCTGCAGGATGTCCCACAAAAAGAAAGTTTTTGCAATCTAATAAACATTTTCCATGTTTTTATTATAAAACCAATTAGGGGATGACATTTGTAACCCAGGGACAAAAATCGTGTCACATCGTGCTGTTAGGCTGCAGTTCCCGGCTTTGCAAGTCTATCATGCTGAGAATGCTGGGAGTTGCAGCAAAAATGTATCTAAAGTGGTGCAAATTGCTAGCCTTTCTTACTTGCATTGGTGGTATGAGTAAATAAAAACTTAAAAGGTAGCAAAGGTAAAGGTTTCCCCTGACGTTAAGTCCAGTTGTGTCCGACTCTGGGGGTGGGTGCTCATCTCCATTTCTAAGCCGAAGAGCCAGCGTTGTCCGTAGACACCTCCAAGGTCATGTGGCCAGCATGACTGCATGGAATGCCCTTACAGTCCCGCTGGAGCGGTACCTATTGATCTACTCACATTTGCATGTTTTCGAACTGCTAGGTTAGCAGAAATTGGAGCTAACAGGGGGCGCTCACTCCACTCCCCGGATTTGAACCTGGAACCTTTCAGTCTGCAAGTTCAGCAACTCAGCGCTTTAACACACTGTGCCACCAGAGGCTCCAATAACAACTTAAAAACATTCAAATACTAAAAAAGTGCAATCCCAGCCGTGCTGACTCAGAAAGCAATTCTTGTCGAGTTCTGCAGGGATGGTTTTGATTTCCTGTTGCATGGCTCTTGGATTGCAGCCCACATCTGTGGAAACACATAAAGCACAAAGACGTTTCTAAATATGCCTTAAGAAGGCTTTTTAATACATTTATTGCTAAATGTTTTACTCATTTATTGCTAATGCTTTACTTGTAATAACATAATGAAACTTTGTATATATATATGGAATTTTATTACTATCAACTTATCCATAAAAGAGCAGGAGTAACCCATTATTATTCTCAACCAGTCTAAAAAAGATTACCGTAATGCAGTGGGAGATAACCAGGCACTTACATTTTTATAGGTTTTTTTATTGCAAGCAATAAAACAGCATATTAACTATTTAAGCACAGTATAAACGAGAACCATTGGGAAGACTCGAATATCAGCAGAAAATCCAGACAAATATTTATTCTCAGTGTAAATGATTCATGCATAATCTGATAGATGTAGGAAAGTGTTTATTATAATTCTCAATTCTCATTTGCGCATAATCTGTTGATAAATAGTTTGTAAGGTTTCAAGGCCACAAGCAGACCTGGCCCAAAGATGTCACAGTAGAAATTTAAGATCTATGGTGAGCTCTTGGCAGTGTCACAAATATATACAGTAGAGTCTCACTTATCCAACCTTTGCTTATCTAACATTCTGTATTATATCCAATAGGCTTGCTCAAATAATTCGATTTTCCCGTTACCCGTTATTAATTCGTTATTTTCGTTTGTTTTGAAGCAATATCGAACCTTGGTTGTCCACACGTCTGGATATCGCGGTTTCGAATCGCGAGAGGCCGTTTTTTCTAATTTCTTCGTTTTTTTCGTTAGGAAAAAAAAGCTTTTGCAAATCACCCAAACTCCTTTCCTTTTGCCCCTCAGCCAATGGGAGGCTCAGCCAATGGGAGGGGGCGAGGGGGAAGGAGGCCGAGGAGGAGGAGGAAGACGGAGGGGGGAAATGGCCGCCGCCGCCGCCTCTCCTCAGCTCAGTGCATTAATTAATTGGGCCTTAATGAGCCCCCTTCCAAGCCAAACCCACCAGAGAAACACCCTCAATGCAAACCTTGCAACGTCCTTCTCTCCTTCTTGGACACAAAGGCAAAGGGAGGAGGCACTTCGGGTTCCCAAGCGACCTGAAAAGAGCCATAGAGAAAGGGAGAGCCAGTGCGCATGCTCCACCCTCCAAGGCACACAAGGGGGGAGTTCGCATGGGAGCCGGAAGTGTTGGGGCCTCCGTCCCTCCCTTGCTTTTCTTCTTTGGTCTCCCTATCTTGAACACAGAACACGCATGAAAAAAAACACACCATAATTTCACAATATATAGTTTAAATAACAAAAGGAAGAGGAAGGAAGAGGCCCGGGATGCGAGGGGGTGTGGGCCAGGCCCGTCCTCGGCTGCTCCCAGGGGCCCAGATTCGCACCCTCCCTCCCCCCAATACAGGTCTCCAGTCCATACCACGCTACATGAACTTGAATGGATACTGTGGTTGTGTTGTCGAAAGCTTTCATGGCCGGGATCACACTGTTGTGGTATGTATTCCGGGCTCTATGGCCATGTGCCAGAAGCATTCTCTCCTGACGTTTCACCCACATCTGTGGCAGACATAGAGGTTTTGACGTCTGTGCGAAGCTAGGCAAGTGGGGTTTATATATCTGTGAAAGGTCCAGGGTGGGAGAAAGAACTCTTGTCTGTGGGAGGCAAGTGTGAATGTTGCAATTGGTCACCTTGATTAGCATTGAATAGCCTTGCAGCTTCAAAGCCTGGCTGCTTCCTACCTGGGGGAATCCTTTGTTGGGAGGTATTAGCTGGCCCTGATTGTTTCCTGTCTGGAATTCCCATTTTCTGGGTGTTTCTGGGAAGGTAATGGCACTCCATGTAGTCATGCCGGCCACATGACCTTGGAGGTGTCTATGGACAACACTGGCTCTTGGGCTTAGAAATGGAGATGAGCACCAACCCCCAGAGTCAGACATGACTGAACTTAACGTCAAGGGATACCTTTACCTTTACCTACACACACACACACACACACACACACACACAAGCAGGGACTATATATATATATATATATATATATATATATATATATATATATATATATATATATACACAATATATATCACACACACACCAATTTAACAAAGTTTCAGCCACAAAAACAAAGTTTCTGAAGTAGAACAATGACTTTCACAGTAAAGACAACCCAATTTAACAGGAAATAAGACTTTCAAACCAGGAACAGATTTCTGCAATTATTAAAAAATGGTTTATTATAAAAGCTATGAAAATTCGCCAAAAATCAGAGGATAAGGGAAACGTTCCACATTTTGGTGAGCTATCAGTGTTAAATGTGTTCTACCACTGTACCAAGTTTGAAGAAGATCACTCAAAAAATGAGGGCGGGAGAGCCCCCTAAGTCCCCCCCCTTTGGGCTGTTTTTGGGCCACCGCGCATGCGCGTCCGCCATTAACGAATTAATTTAGAAAATAACGAATTTTCGTTAATTTCGAAAAATTTTGGGGGCCAAATTCGTTATTAGCAACAAAAACGAAAAACTGCCCCCTCTAATTTTGAAACGAGTTTAGAATCAAATTTTTCATGGATCGATCAAGCCTAATATCCAACACAGTCTGCCTCCTGCTCGGATCCACAGTTGTTTCTCTAGGCAGGCAAGGATCACAGATTTTAAAAAATCTTCACAGGACTGAACTTTTTACAGATTTAACTTCCAACAATGTAATTACTGTAAGCAATTCTATCTTTATTTGTAGTCAATTTTTTTAGTAGTCAATGTTTTTGTAGTCAATGTTTTCAATACTTTGCGATGTTTTGGTGCTAAATTGGTGAATACAGTAATTGCTACATAATGTTACCGTGTATTGAACTGCTTTTTCTGTCAATTTGTTGTAAAACATGATGTTTTGGTGCTTAATTTGTAAAATCATAATGTAATTTGACATTTAATAGACTTTTCCTTATTCTTCCTTATGTTTGCTTATCCAATATTCTGCTGGCCCATTTATGTTGGATAAGTGAGACTCTACTGTATATTTTTTAGCTTTGGGTAACATAGGGAAGGGTGTCCCTGTGATACCAAAATTTAGAGGTTTTTCTAAGTGACTAGCTATGCCCGGCCACGCGTTGCTGTGGCATTGTCTGGTGGTGTTGGTGAGAACTTGTTGAGGTAGTGGTGGTATTGAATGTCTGTTGTATGGTTGTCCTTATGTTTAGTATGCATTTGGTTGTTTGTGTACTGTGAAAGTGGTGAGGGTAGAGGGGGGTCTATGTCCCTGTGTAGTATTGTATAGTATTTATACGTTGTCCATGTGTTGTGAATGCTTGGATTGTGTTCTGCTGGGCTGGATGGCCCTTAGGGGTCTCTCCAAACTCTTGTGCCTGTTCCGTGGGCTGAGTGGGTTGCTAGGAGACCAACTTAGCTTTGTAACTGGCAGCAATTGGATAAAAACAATTATTCCTCTCCCTCTAATTAGGACTTTATTTTTCTTTTCTTTTTCTTGTATCAACCTAGAGCTGTGGACGATGGGTTGTGTTGTCAAATTTCGAGGTTGGGGGGCCTGTAGTTTTGTTGTTTTGTCCGCTGCCCTGATGCCATCACTCTTTTATATATATAGATGTTTGGCAAGCTTTGCTAGCCGTGGATAATGAACCAGGAACCGAGAATCTCACCAGGTTGCAGGCAAACAACAGAGGCTTTATTCAATTTGCGCAAAAGGGACATTTGTGCAGCACCGATGTTTGAAGGGTACAAGTGTAAAAGCATAATCATAAGCAGACATTTTTATACACATTAGTTTCCATTCACCACCACTGGTCACTTTGAAAACTTCCTCCCTTTCCCCTGATTGGACAGTGCCAAGAAGCCAGTCGGCGTTCCCCAAGCCTCTGATTGGTCAGTGGTGACGTAGCTGGGGATCTCAACCCAATTGAGTAGGGAAGCCCCGCAGCATCCAATGGGCTGGCAGAGGCGGTCTAGGGGAGGGAGGTGTCTCCAGGGGCTTGGCAAGCCCTTGCTTGGCTAGTGTTGGAATGTGAAAAACAAAGAGAAGTCCAAAAGATGATCTGACAGAATTAGGTAGATACTGGAACCTGCCAGAGAACACAATAGGAGTTGTTGTTCCAGACATCTTCCCATACCAGGAAACAAAGGAAGAGCCTCAAAAATGTACATTTGTTGATGGGATTGCAATCAAAGTTTCGTCCTGGATCTTTGTCTCATGGATAGCTGGGATCTCCAAAGGGGAACTGCTGGGCAGCTGGCAGCTGGACTCCCGCTGAGATCCAGGAAGGTCCTTTGTCCCACAGATTATGTCCCATCTCTGGTTTTCACACAGGGCATAGAATGTGATATCTGAAGTTGCTTAAGAGAGGTTATTGGAGTTCATGGGTTCATGCACATTTGCCTTCATTTTATAGATATAATAATAATAATAACTGAAGAAGGAGACAGAAGGCCTGATCTTTGCAACCCAGGAGCACGCAAAGAAACTGTGGGACTTCCAAATCCAGACTGACAAAGTTCTGGAACACACCAGACATCACAGTTGTGGAAAAGTAAAAGATTTGGATCATTGATGTCGCCATCCCAGGTGACAGTCGCATTGACGAAAAACAACAGGAAAAACTATCAGGACCTCAAGATTGAACTTCAAAGACTCTGGCAGAAACCAGTGCAGGTGGTCCCGGTGGTGATCGACACATTGGGTGCCGTGCCAAAAGATCTCAGCCGGCATTTGGAAACAATAGACATTGACAAAATTACGATCTGCCAACTGCAAAAGGCCACCCTACTGAGATCTGCGCGCATCATTCGAAAATACATCACACAGTCCTAGACACTTGGGAAGTGTTCGACTTGTGATTTTGTGATACAAAATCCAACATATCTATCTTGTTTGCTGTGTCATAAAATAAAATAAAATAATAATAATAAAAATCAAAAAAGTTTATGTGTTGCTTGGTGTAGGTTTGTTGTAGGGAAAGAGCTGAAGAGAAGGGAGAGAGTCTCGCCATGGCTGAATATGAGATGGAAAGGGCTATTCGCCTTGTTCTTTTATATTTTATTCCCCCCACTGGTGCACACATTCGCAGGTCTGCAGGAGGAAAAATAGTAAGAAATAAAGGGAAAGGAGAAAGGGATACATAGTAGCTGGGATTTGGAAAATTGAGGTGTTGAGGATATAATCTAGCATGTTTAGACAAGCCTTTGAGAATGTCTAGCCCAATGGTCTGCAATTATGATGCAGCACAGCACTTTCATCCCATTCCCTTGTTCCTCAGCTACAACTTGCACTATCCCTTTCCCTTCTTGTTTACGGTTGGCCACGTTTTTACGACAGTTGACACTATAGGTTATCGGGCGCTGTTCTGAGTTCAAATTGTTGTTTTATACACTACTGGTTTTATTTTGTATTGTACTGTGTGTTTATTTTATGCCTTGTTTTAGGCACTTTGTACCATATGTAAGATGCCCCAACTCTCTCCAGGGAGATGGAGGTGGGATACAATAATAAAGTTATAGTTGTAGTATGTTGTCTGTATTTTCAGTTATGTATGTTTTTATTTTATTTAATCTAGTGTGTGTGTGTGTGTGTGTGTGTGTGTGTGTGTACAGAGAGGGATCATACAATGGTAAAACTGATCTTGTTTACGGTCCCTTATATAAAATATATAATAATAATAATACTTTATTTATATTTCTCCCTTCTCCCCGAAGGGACTTAGAGTAGATTGCAGCATATATAGCAGACACAGGTAAACATTCAATGTTCTGTTACAATCACATGCAATGAAACACACAGACATAGACAAACGCAAAGGCTTCTCTTTTCATTTCTAACTCTGGAGGAGGTACGCATCTCTGGCTCTAGGGCAGGCACTCTTCTCCATTTCCAAGCTGAGGAGCCTGCATTGTCCATAGACACCTCTTGGTTGTGTGGCCAGCATGACTTCTTGGAGCATCTTTTTGCCTTGTTCTGCCAAAGCGGTACCTATTTATCTACCCACATTTGCATATTTTTGAACTGCTAGGTTGGCAGGAGCTAGGGCTAGCAGCAGGAACTCACCCATCCCACAGATTTAAACTGCCAAACTTCAAGTCAGCAGTTCAGCAGCACAAGAGTTTAACCCATTGTGCCACCATGGCCTCTTATACTTTTGGGGTACGGGACTATAGTTTGAAAAAAGCACAAACAAATTCCTATGCACACTGCACATGTCTTATTTGTAGTGCAAAGAACATGAAAGAACAATGCAATATTTAAAATGAAGAAAAAATTAAACAGCATAAACTTATCAGTATTTCAATGAGGGGCGTTGGACTGCATTTAGCTGATGAGATTGTCAAGTTAATTAGGATTGTTGTGTGCCATCAAGTTGTTTCAGATTTAGAGCAATCCTAAGTCTTAAGTTTACAGCAGGAGCTGAGTAAGTAAACTTGAAGGGCTGCACCCTGCCTTAGTTTGGGGATCCCTGGTTTAAAAACTGAGTGTAGACACTTCAGAGAGAAGCATAGTGGCCCCCTCCCTCCTAATCATGTTTTTTTGGCATAAGTGTCTTGAAAGGCATAATACCAATTGACAGCAGTGGAAAATTTGAGCCCAGGCATCTCGACGAAATCCAGCCAAACAGCCAAATCACAGAGTCCTTGGCAAGCAAAGCCCTGGAGGAGCACCACTGCAGACTGGTGACACAGTATTCAATATTGGCTGTCTGAAAGCATCAGATTCAAACTTGGCAAGCAAAGGTATGCGTTTTACCTCTGCAGAGTTTCCAGCCTGCAGTGGAGTGGACTCAGCAGCGCGTGGCTGCCATGGAAACTAGATTTTGTTGGATTTGTGTAGAAATGTCTTCCTACAGTTTGGAACAGAGCAGAAACCTTTGCTGATGTTGCGGATATATAATAGGCAAGCACTGAGCATGCTGTTTGCCACAGAGTCGTATTTTACTCAAGGCAGGCATGACACCTTCAGCCTGCTCAGTGTAGTGAAAAGTACTGCTCATTAAATTCAGCAGAGCTGTAAACATGGTGACGGGTGGACAAAAAGGAAAGCCCCCCCCCCCCAAAAAAAAAAATCCTTGTAGGAGAAATTCCAGTTGTTTTTGCCGCTGTTCTTACTTTGGGATTATTATTAACTGCTTTCTAAAGGCTACAAATGTTCTCAGTGCTGGTTATTTGTTTCTAGGCATATTAAATCACAGGCTTTATAGGCTTACAGATATATCATTCTTATCTGTACATATTTGGTTCATGATATGGTCAGGAACAGAAGTGTTTCTAGTCACACTCTAGTCATGCTTTGTATTCTCATAACTGTCTATAAATGTTGTTGAGTGTGAGTGTCAAGAGGAAGGTTGTTTGATGTGTTGTCGAAGGCTGTGAGCCTGCCTCACAACCTCTGAGGATGCCTGCCATAGATGTGGGCGAAACGTCAGGAGACAATACTTCTAGAACATGGCCATACAGCCCGGAATACATATAACAACCCTCCGAAGGTTTTTTGGTTCATCAGGACTGGACGGTACACAATACAGATAATTTGGGCAAAAAGATTGCCAGAACATAGATTTCAGGTACAATATTCCATTGAATCGACCTCCCCTTCATGCTGCCTTTAAAACATTTAGCAGCCCACTCAGATAATATTACCTCTAAAGCACAATTATTTTGGCCATGTTAAATTCGGCTATGATTATAAGATTCATATCTTATTCCCAAAACATGCTATATTGTAAGAGTTAGCATATACAGTAGAGTTTCCAAGACTCGCTTATCCAAGCTTCTGGATTATCCAAGCCATTTTTGTAGTCAATGTTTTCAATATATCATGATATTTTGTTGCTAAATTCATAAATACAGTAATTACAACATAACATTACTGCGTATTGAACTACTTTTTCTTGTATCTTGTGATACAACTATTTGTTGTATAACATGATGTTTTGGTGCTTAATTTGTAAAATCATAACCTAATTAGATGTTTAATAGGCTTTTCCTTAATCCCTCCTTATTATCCAAGATATTTGCTTATCCAAGCTTCTGCCGGTCCATTTAGCTTGGATAAGTGAGACTCTATTTTCCTTTAAAAATGCTAAGTTTTTAAAAGTGAGAATTGCTAGAGACTGGCCTTCTATTTGTGGAAATGTCTTCCATTGTGGTCTAAGGCTTGGCTCAAACTTTATTAGTATTAAAACGTGATGTGATAAAGGCCTTGTCTTACTTTGTTTTGGTTACTATGTTGGATTGGAGCACTTATATTTTTGTACTGTCACTACCTGCCAGTTTAATTTTATTGGTTTCCTTTGCCATGCTGAGCTGGGCTCCATTAAGTTTTAAACCACTGCTACTCAAAGTGGGGAGTACTGGACTTCTGCCAGCCCACAAGTCACTGGCTGCCAGTTTGCTGTTTTGAAGAAAGACAGAAACAATGGTAGCCAATGGGCACAAACACGATACTGGTCTCTATCCATTTGACAACAACAACAACAACAACAACCAACTTGCCATCATCTCCCATAGGGCCTCAGGGCGGCTTACAAATAGCAAACAATGGTGTCACACAAAATATAAAATACAGTATATTATCATTAAAATCAATAACACATTTTAAACCAGACATATAAAATTAGCAAGAGCCATAGAGTCAAAACGTTTTTATTGGAGTCTCTGGTGGCACAGTATGTTAAAGCACTGAGCTGCTGAATTTGCAGACTGAAAGGTCCCAGGTTCAAACCCCGGGAGCGGCAGGAGCGGCCGCTGTTAGCTCCAGCTTCTGCCAACCTAGCAGTTCGAAAACATGCCAATGTGAGTAGATCAATAGGTTCCGCTCCGGCGGGAAGGTAAGGGCGCTCCATGCAGTCATGCTGGCCACATGACCTTGGAGGTGTCTATGGACAACGCCGGCTCTTCAGCTTAGAAATGGAGATGAGCACCAAGCCCCAGAGTCAGACATGACTGGACTTAACATCAGGGGAAACCTTTACCTTTACTATAGAGTCAAAATATGACAAAGTATGGGTTAAAGAATCCATGCAATCAAAGGATAGTAGGCTGGCTGCTATCTTAAACATTATCAAAGGCCTGTTGAAAGAGCCAAGTTTTTAGCTCTTTCCAAAAATGCTGTAGTGTGGGGGCTTGCCTAAGTTCTCTGGGAAGGATGTTCCAGAGCCAGGGGCCACCACTGAGAAAGCCCTCTCCTTCATCCCCACCAACCGCACTTGAGACGGAGGCGGAACCGAGAGGAGAGCCTCCCCGGCAGATCTTAGAGCCTGTGCCGGGTTCATAGGAGGAGGTGCGATCATGAAGATAGGCTGGATTTGAACCATGTAGAGCTTTATAGATAATAACCTGCACTTTCATCATCATCATTTAATTACTTATTAATCGCCCTCCATCCAAGATGCTCTAGGCGATTTACAAGATAAAATTGTAAAGGATAAAAATACATACATACAAATATTGATAAAATTAACATAGATTAAAAGCTCTAGTAAAGAGCCAGGTCTTAAGTGCTAGGGTAAAAGGCCCTAACTCACGGATGGCTCTCATATAGGGCGGCAAGGCATTCCATAAGGCAGGGGCAGAAATAGAAAAAGCTCTGTGTCTGGTCTTCTCCAAGTGCACTTCTCTAGGACCCGGTATGTAAAGTAAGTTGCGTTGAGATGGTCGTTGCGACCTCCGATGATGGGAGAAGGAGAGATGGTCCCTAAGGTACAATGGGCCCTGGCCGTAAAGAATTGTAAAGGTCAGAACTAGCATCTTATATCGACCACGGTAATCCGTTGGAAGCCAGTGCAGATGCTGCAGCACTGGTGTTATGTGGCATTTCATGGGTGTTCTTGTGAGTAGTCTGGCTGCTGCATTCTGAACAATACGGAGCTTTCGGGTCGTGGACATCGGAAGGCCAACATACAAGGCGTTGCAATAGTCCAGCCTAGACGTGACCGTGGCATGGATGACTGTTGCCAGCGTCTCATCAGATAGATAGGGTGCCAGTTGCCTCGCTTGTCGTAGAAGGAAAAAGGCCTGTTTGCTGGCAGCAGCGACCTGAGCTTCCATTGTCAGCTGCGAATCCAAAATGACACTCAGGCTCTTAACGGTAGGCGAAGGAGATAGGGCAGCACCATCGAAGGTGGGTAGCAAATGGGTCAGACTAGTCGAGCGGCCATGCCAGAGAATCTCAGTCTTCGCCGGGTTCACCTTCAGTCTACTAGCACGTAGCCAGTTCGATAGAGCCTCCAGACATAAGGTGAAATTGTCTGGTATTGACGTTGCTCCAGGCTCCAAGCTCAGAAGTGGTTGGGTGTCATCTGCATATTGATAGCAATCTAGGCCGAAACTCCGAGCCAAACTAGCAAGGGGTCTAACGTAGATGTTGAAGAGAAGAGGGGAGAGAATTGCACCTTGGGGTACCCCACATAGGAGGGAAGATCTGTCAGAGACTTGATCCATATACTCTACGCATTGGCTCCGGTTTCGGAGAAATTGAGTCCAAAACTTATCGGCAGCCAGTGGAGCTGCTTCAATAGGGGCATGGTGTGATCTCTATAGCTGGCCCCAGTTAGTAATCTGCCTACCGATCATTGCACCAATTGCAATTTCTGGGCCATCTTCAAAGGCAGCCCCATGTAGTGTGCATTGCAGCAATCCATTCTAGATGTAACTAAAGCATGGACCACCATGGCCAGATCAGGCTTTTCGAGGTATAGTTGCAGCTGGTGCGACTTTTAATTGTGCAAAGTCCCTCCCAGCCACCACCGACACCTGAGCATTGAGTGTCAGCGCTGAGTCCAGGAGGACCCCCAGACTGTGGACCTGTGAATGGCCTCTGTATAGCAGTTGCTACTAGAGGTTTACAATAGGCTTTTTCTAAGAGGGAGGATAAGAACCTTTTCTGTTACAGCTGCCACAAGTTAATTGGGTGTGTTATCAACTTCTGCATAAAACAAGGCACTAAGTTTGTAAGCTTTGAGCTTTGCGTTTTGGCTTAGCTTGATGGCTCGTTGAGAGCTGAAGAAGCTGTTGCTGGGAACAGTTATGCAGCAGCATCCTGAGGCTAAAGACTGAAGCTGTTTGAAGTGCCAAGGAAAACTGCTAATAAGCAAGATAAGAACATTCTACTAATAACAAAGTAGAGAGACTGTATTGTTTGCAGTGTGTTTGCATGTCGCCGTTTAAAGAAGACGACTCACCGTAGATATTGTTTGTTATACATTGGTGAGAACAACTCTTCTGTTTTGCTTTGTGCTTTTGTGCTACAGTGAATAGAACTAAATTTATTTTCTACTTTAAAGCAACAGACTCGTGTGTATTTTTTGAGTTTTTATGACACTAAGAGTAAAAGGGGCTGAGATATTCTGCGGGCTGCTATCATTATCCTGACATAGGTTATGGGCCCAGGATGCTCTAGTATGCCCAGCATAGCAGAGTAGCAAGAGCACCCTAAAGCTCAGAACTCTGAAATTTTATTTTGTGTGATTTTTGTGCTTTCAGTAGAAAGTAAAAAGTTATGGTACAGCATATGTCAAGCTTGCAAGTTGAGCACTTGAATGCTCACAAAATGATTTCAATGGCATCTTAGGTGTTCTACCAGATATATAGTTTCTTGCGATGGCTTTGTCCTGAAATAGAACCTAGAAATGTGGAAATACATAAATTAAGAGTTTTACAGCCCAGTTTTATGTATGTTTAGTAAGGTACAGGTTTTCCCCTGACGTTAAGTCTAGTCGTGACCGACTCTGGGGGTTGGTGCACATCTCCTTTTCTAAGCTGAAGAGCCGGCGTTGTCCATAGACACCTCCAAGGTCAGGTGGCCGGCATGACTGCATGGAGCACCCTTACCTTCCCGCCAGAGCGGTACCTATTGATCTACTCTCATTTGCATGTTTTCGAACTGCTCGGTTGCCAGGAGCTGGGGCTAACAGCAGGCGCTCATTCCACTCCCGGGATTTGAACCTGGCACCTTTTGGTCCGCAAGTTCAGCAGCTCAGCGCTTTAATGCACTGTGCCACCAGGGGCCCCTTGTGTATGTTTACTTGGAGGTTAAGATGCATGTTATACAAATGTGCTTACTCCATACTGTAGAATGTCCAGGACTGAAGAGTGCTCACCAAGTTCTGTTGGACTAAGCTCTTTGATACATAACAGTGGGATGACTGGGGGTTGGACTAGATGGCCCATGTAGTCTTTATGATTCTATGAGTGTGGTGGCTGTGGATGCTGGGTGGTCTGGAGGGATGGTTGCAACCACAAAAACAACTTCCGACCTATTTGTCCCTGCTCATGGAGAATAACAACTGTTCAAGTCAGACTGTCTTGCACTCTCTCAGTTAACCCCAGTTGCCCTCCGGTGAGATGGATGACATTGTCTCATCACTAGTAACCACCATAAGCTTAACGTCCTCCCTCCCCATTTTAGAAACAAAGGTCTAAATCCAATTTCTAGTCCCAACAAGAACTGACCCTTGAATGAATGGGAACAAGAAAAATCACCACTTAAGCAGTTCCCACTGATTCAGTGGCTCCACTCAAACTGGGATTAATACTGTGTAACTGGATTTCGGCCAATGTGGAAATTAGCCCTGTAACTCCTGTCAACAGCTTTGTGTGGCTCTCCTTCTGGCTGCAAATAAAACGAGACTGGCCTTACTTGTAAGCAAAAACATGTCTCTGATGAATGCCAATGACTCAGTTTCTTCCCTGAACATATGCTCTTTGCTGCAGAATTAATCCCCCTGAAGATTAAGGCAACAGAGGAAAAACAATGTATTATTTTGCACTTAGTTATTTTAGTATTGTTAGCTACATTTACAAAACTCATTTATAAAGAAAATGAGAAATGAGCTTGTGATCTCATTGAAAAATACCTCTGTGTGTCCTATAGCCCTAAAAAAAAAGTCCCAATTCCATTGTCAGCCAGTAACAACTAGTGGCTCCCAAGTTGGAGGTCGAGTGAACCTGCTTGGGGATTTAGCTTGAACTTTTAACAGAGCAGTCTAAAGCCTATCTTGAAGGATAGGATCCCACATCTTGGATAGCTCCTTTTAGAAGCTGTTATAAAACTCAAGAGCTTTTTTTACTTCTACACTGTTATGGAAACCACTAGAGTTGAAGGTGGATTGAATTGCCAGCCCACTGTTTCTGTATGTAGAAGAGTGGGGTGGGGGCCGTGATTGCTTCTGGTCCTTCATCTCAGGCAAAAAATGTGATGTTTGGCCACTTTGGGGTGTTGTGTGGTTTCCGGGCTGTATGGTCGTGTTCTGGGAGCCACTGGTGGTGAAGCATGTTAAAGCACTGAGCTGCTGAACTTGCAGACCAAAAGATCACAGGTTCGAATCCAGGAAGCGGAGTGAGCGTCCACTGTTAGCCCCAGCTTCTGCCAACCTAGCAGTCCGAAAACATGCAAATGTGAGTAGATCAATAGGTACCGCTCCGGCAGGAAGGTAATGGTGCTCCATGCAGTCATGCCAGCCACATGACCTTGGAGGTGTCTATGGACAACACTGGTTCTTCAGCTTAGAAATGGAGATGAGCATCAACCTCCAGTCAGACTTAATGTCAGGGAAAAACCTTTACCTTTACCTATGGCCGCGTTCTAGCAGCATTTTCTCCCAACGTTTCACCTGCATCTTGTGATCCTCTGCTAGAACATGGCCATACAGCCTGGAAACCACACAACATCCCAGTGATCCCAGCCATGAAAGCCTTTGACAATAGATTGCCACTTTGCCCTTCTCCTGTTGTACATTCCAAAAGGGATAGCAGTCATAGTTTGTCACCACTATAAGTTTGTTTGATCCCTAGATGTTACATCTCTTTTTTGTTTTCATATTTATTCTGGGGCTTATTTCACTATTTATAGCTTAAGAGAAATATTTATGACAGCAATTCTGGTCTACATGACAGGAATTGCACTGCAAAACCATTCATCTTTGAAGTAAACGGAATTGGATCTCCAGAATGAACATACTTTGCGGAGATGGTAGTGGTGCTCCTGGATTCGTTGACATTAGATGCTCGAGTAACTTCATGGTCCTATGATGTGGTCCTCACTCTATCAACTTCCATACCATTCCACAAACAAACACAACACTGCTTTTCCAGTTTTACTTGAGTGGGTTTATAAGATCTTGTGATAAATGTTGAGAGGGTGGAGCCCTCTATTGCAATGCACCCCCTTTCCAACTGCAAAAGCTGTACTTTCATTGCAAACACACAGAATGAGGCCTCTTCCATACAGCTGCATAAAATCCCACATTATCTGCTTTGAACTGGGTTATATGGCAGTGTGGACTCAAGATCACCCAGTTCAAAGCAGATATTATGGATTATACGCCTTGATATTCTGGGTTATATGGCTGTGGAAAGGCCCTGAGTCATTCTACAATTAATTTAGGAATATTCCCTGATTATATCTTTCTAGCACATCAAGATGCATTCCCATGCTATTTAAATATTTTGAAGGTCATTGGGTTCAGGTGTACATAAATATGTACAGGATGAAGCTGTTTGATGGCAATTGATCACTGCTCATGAATGTTGTGTGTGACAATTTTTTTTGTATCTACTCAGACTTAAAAGGGCTGAATCATGGTCCTCTATGATCAATTTGCATATTATTGAGATCATTTCTGAATTCACCCCATAGGGGTCACACTAGTCTGTGTTGAAATCCATAGTGTTTACTTTTATAAAGATTTAGCAGTCATTCCAAATACCATAAGGAAACCACTGCCGGATGAACATAACATAAAAGATGAAGACCTTTGTCCTAAAGCCATAAATGATTGGCTAAAAGTTTGAATTCAGATGTTATATCCTGCATGGAGGAAGTTTAAGACAGGCTTCATAAGCATAAGGGAAGGAAAAACAACTAAATCACATCCACATCTCTTACAGCATGAAGACACATTCAAAGTAGTTACAGTAGAAGACACAACTGAATATGTTATGGGAAATTGCTACAAGGATGGAATACACTTGAGTTACATTTGAATTTTATTTTTTCTGTGATAAAATGTGAACCATTCAATTAGCTTTCAGATTTTTATTAACTTATTTATACAGTATATCCTGCTTTCCCTCTGTAAGTCAAGAACAAATCACACAGCACAGACTGAATATTTTAAATTAACAATGCAATTCAGCAAATATCCTCTTAATAAAGAGTCAGGGCAACTCAGAAAATATAACAATTTCAGTGTTATATTTCCCCTCCCTTTTTTAACCTATCACACCGAACAACTTGTAATCCTCCAGATGTTGTCTACTACAATTCTCATCAGTCTTAGGCAATGGTGATAAATGGAGCAACTCAGCAATACCTAGAGGTCGATCCCTGCTTTCAGGCACAGAAACCTGGGAAAAATGCATGAAGCCCAGCAGAATGAGCTTGTGTATGTATGAAGGGTGATCTTTCTCACATGATTTCTTGATTGCTTGGTTCACTGATATATACTTTTGCAGTAGTTTGAACCTTTATCACAGGAGAGCAACCAGTACATATAATAGGGCCTTACTCCTAGAAAAGCAGGTTAAAGTCTGCTATATAGATTAAATAGTCTGGTTGGATGTTCTAATTAGAAGGTGAAGATGTTTCTGCTGAAAATATTTCTCCTTTTAAGAATTCATGAGCCTCTTCTTTCTTCAGTTTTTGGAATTCCTGGTAATGAATCTCCAAAGAAAAAAAGAAGGAAATAATGTCATTTTAAAATCAAAATTAAGAAGTTCTGTAAGTGGACAAATCTCATACATGAAATAGATATATACAATATACAACACCTTCTAAACAATCACTGAGACCACAGTAACTGTCTTGAAAGTCATAGGAGATAATCATGATGACAACACTTGCACTTTTTGTGCAAACAAAAAGTTTACAAGCTATCTAGATCTATTAGCTGTGGCCTGAATAACGATAACAGCTTAAAAAAAAAAAAAAAAAACAGACATGCATTTAAGAACTTAGCAGGGCCAAGATGTTTAATTATAATGTCAACACTGATGTTGTGAATAGCCAATCGGATTGCTTTAAATATATAACAATCTCTGCAAACTATATGTTTTTCAAGTTCAAGAATTAATACACTCAATCCAGATAATAAAAATATGCTCCTTCTTATAGTTTCTGCAGTGCTTCTGAATAAATGAATTCATTCTTAATAGTTTTTACATTCAGGTTCAGAGCAATGTCTTTTCTCTGGTGGTAGCACTGATTATTATTATTATTATTATTATTATTATTATTATTATTACCCCATTTTTCTCTCAAGGAGAGTCAAAGCAGCATACATTAAAAGAATTTTGGCACAATTTAAAATCTATGAATAGATAAACAGTAAAACAGAATTAAATATGATGGGTAGTTAAAATTCAGTTAAAATCAAAAAATGCATATTCAAACTAAAAACCATAGCAACCCCTGAATTATTCTTAAAAATTGTCTTCTTTAAAAGCTTGTTTGAATAAAAAGGACAGCAGGGATTTTGATCATTGTTGTCACCAACACATACTTTGACCTTCCATTTCTTACAAGACACACAAGGCTGTAACGATGATCTGAGTTCTCATTTTCTATTCACAATTGTTAACATGGGACCCTATGATAAAATAAGACCATTTTGCTTTTACCTACCAGAATCACACGATAACCTAGAAGGCGCAAGTGCCTCATCTTCATTGCTAGCCTTCCTCGGGGATGCCTTGAGTCAACACAGAAGGCAGACACAGGGGCACATAGCAAAGCTATCCTAAAACCAACAAGAGCGATAATGATTCCATAACTGAGTGACTGCATTAGTCTGATCAATGTCACAGTCATTGGCGTATCAAAACCATGGCCTAAATCAAGGTTATAAATCACATGATCTCAAGTTGTTGTTGACCTGTAACTCCCAACATTCCTCCCCATTGTCTGTCCTGATAGGGTTGTAGTCTCATGGCATCTGGAGTTTATGAGTCCCACTCTTAAATATCTATTAGTTTCCAATTTATACACACCTAAGGAACCAGAATTATCTTGGTTAGTTTCCATTGATTTAATTGATCTACTTAGTTGGAATTAGTACTCACAAATAGGCCGCTGATCACAACTACAAACGCTGCTCATTTGTACTTCCACAAATTGCACAGTTTTTGTCCGTGCAGATTTTCTTTCAGTAAAGTAACAGGGCTGTGCCTGGTTGTCTGTCCCCCCTTTGGTCTCTTTCCTCTCTATCCCAAAGTGGGTTCAGAGGAAATAGAGAAGATAGGAACAACCACTCTCCTTCCCCTAGCCCTCAAGAAAAGTTTTCTCCTCTTTGCAATAGGGACACAGGGAAATTTGGCTTTCTGGCTATTCCTCAGCTACTGAATCACAAACCCATGGTGACCCTTCGGGGCAGTGATTCCCAAACTGATCCTCCAGAAGTTTTAGAGTTAAAGCTCCCATAATTCCTGACTGATAACCAAGGCAGCTAAGGCTTCTGAAAGTTGGAAGCCCAAAACACCTGAAGGACCAAAGTTTGGAAACCAGTCTTTAGGGCATAACAAACAAATGTCTTCTAACTCCTGAACAGCTCAAAGTTTTCTGTTTACATTTTCAGAACAAACATTCTAACCAAGAAAATTCCACAATAAACTCTTGTTTCATAATAAAAGCATTCATCAGAATTTTATTGCCTTGACTTTAAACTGGTCTTATTCTATAAGTATAATTATTTTCAAGATAGCAGCTGCTGATGACAAGATCAATATTGGTAGAAACAGAATTTAGATAGTTTACAAAAGATCTAGCAGGAGATTAACAAGCAAATTACAGCAATGTTTACCAAAAAAAAAAAAAAAAGACTTGGGAGAAAGAAGTCTTCAACTGATGTGAAAATGATGGAAGAGATGGGCACATTTCTCCCTGAAGAATATTCCATAAGCAAGTGCCCCTGAGAAGGCTCTTTGCTCAGGTATCTCTATTTGGTTTAATCTAGGAAATAAAAGAAAGGCTCCCAATGTGGATTTAATGTGCTGATGGGTACATGAGGGGAATTTTGTCTGGCAATATCCAGACATTTGTAGATGTCTGTATAAAGACAATTTAATGCTTTAGGTCTTTGTCTGAGTATTTGAGAAGTTGTGACTGTTTTATAAACATAAGCACTATAAAGCACCATATCCTTATGCAGGATCATAGTTTTACTGCTATAAAACAGTCATTTTGTCATTATTCTATTCCTATTGGCAAGTCGAGGCTTAGTATTCTGTTGACTGGATTGAAGTGACAAATTGATCAATCATGTGCCATAACAGTAAACATAACGGTAAACACCAAATAGGTTTTGCTAACTTATTTTTTAATCTTATTTTTAAATCGCTTTTTGTTTTTGCATTCAGCTAAGTCCAGGACCTGCATAGATTAATTCATTCAGTTATATTAGCAGTGCAGAAAGGTCTGGAATAATTTTGACATAATGGTTATTGGCCAACCTAACCATACACATGTTGTTAGCATCCTTCATAGTTCACTGATGATCTTAAAATTAAAGTAGAAGATATTTGGGAGCATTCAGTGAAATCTACAGTAAAAAATGGAGACATATATCATATGTTTTATTTGTTCTGCAACCAGTTAAAAAACTCCTGGTCCAGAAACGCCTGGACTTTAAATCAAAGTAGGTATGTATGGGCCAGTCAGTATATCAATATACAGTAGAGTCTCACTTATCCAACACTCACTTATCCAACGTTCTGGATTATCCAACGCATTTTTGTAGTCAATGTTTTCAATACATCGTGATATTTTGGTGCTAAATTCGTAAATACAGTAGTTACAACATAACATTACTGCGTATTGAACTACTTTTTCTGTCAAATTTGTTGTATAACATGATGTTTTGGTACTTAATTTGTAAAATCATAACCTAATTTGATGTTTAATAGGCTTTTCCTTAATCCCTCCTTATTATCCAACATATTCGCTTATCCAACGTTCTGCCGGCCCGTTTATGTTGGATAAGTGAGACTCTACTGTAATTGAGATTTTATGTATTAGCTATGTGTTTTTCTTTTATAATTTTACATCTCCCGAAGAAGCTTTAAGAGTATACATTGTCCAAAACATGCTAGGCTTTTTTATTAATAAAAAATTGAGCATTGGGAGATATGTCTCCATTTTCTTCTATGGATCTTAAAGCATTCTCCAATGTACAAGACTCTGTATCCAGACTGCAGACAGGAAATTCTTACTCACCACAGACAACCAATAAAGTTAATTATTATTTATAAATCCTATTTGGTTAACATATGATTTTGCAATGCAAATAGCTCAGCACTAAATAGCTGCCTTTTATACCACTCTCCTCACTAAACTTATTTCTCCTAGTTGAACATTTTGCTAAATCTTGTGGATCTAAATCCAATAGTTAGTCCTGAATAGACCCACTGAACCAACAGCTGAGTTATTAAGCCATCATCTTTCTATGTCCCATTGATTCAATGAGCCTACTTAAGTTGAAAAGAGGAAGTTTTATGCTAGGAAAGGAAATAAGATGTTGCCAAATTACAATTTGAAGCAACCTTAGCACTTACAGGCGACGGGAGATGATGAGGAATGCTGGAAAATGCAGTCTAACAACATGTATAACAATGTATCAAAGGACTGCATAATTCTTATTCTTGATTTAAACAGCAGAACATCCAGCAAATAAATGAGATCTAGATGTTTAACAGATTAAGAAAGTGTTGAATCTAGGAGAAAGCCCTGCAACAATGTATGTCAAGAAGATTAAATTCTAATAAACATACCTTTGAATGTTAGAATTATCTCCTAACTGATCAGGATCAGTATTTGGCATCACTACACTTCTGTTTGCATCCATTAAGATTTCAAAATCTGGTGAAAAAAGAAAGTTTTAAATATGAAAAAATAAGATTGCAAGACACTTAGACGTCTTGTGTGCTCATAGCCCCCCCTCTTTCCACTCATTTATTTCAGATCTTTCATATCAAACCAACATCCATGATTATTTAAAGGCAAAACGAAGAATGTAATATTCCATACCTAGGTTGTAGCCATTTGCTAACTGTACGTTTTCTCGGAACAGACTTCCATCTCCCAGAAGCGTAAGCAGCACCTCCTGAACATCAAGAAAATCCAAAGCAGGCGAAGGGAGTTTGTCTGTTGGTAAAGCTGCTCGTTTAGTCAATGAATTTCCATCAAGTTCAAGGCAAACATTGATGGCGTGCAGCATCCTTTCATTTTGTTCTACATTCTGGCCGTCTGAAGGAAATAAAAGAAATGGAAACACTGTTGTCAAATGAATGTTTTGTCAACTGAAGCCGACAGTTCCCTTTGGGTTACATCTGTAACAAAAATAATTTGGAAGAGGCAAAGTAATGCTAACAACTGCAATCCAACATCTGGAGGACACAATTCCTCCCTTTGTTCCAGGAATTCTGGCTAAAACCTTAAAAGTAATACTGAGAAACTGAAGATAGATATGTCCTTTTTATTAAATAATATTTTAATGGAAGTCTTACACAATATTAAACTCACATCCCTGTAACAAAGACAATCCTGGAGCTGTCTGGCCTCAGCTTTGATTTGGACAAGAACAGAAGTCAAAACAAGGCTCTGACCTGATGTCACCAGATCATGGAGGATTTCATCTTGCAGTAGTTGATCAAGTGCTGGTTGTGGAAGGTATCCAAAAATGCAGAAAGAATATACAGCCCTTAGTAGGTCCGCATTAGAGATCCTGGAGAGGTACGTCTTCAAGGCACTATTCAGAGCCTCAAGAAATCTTCAAAAATGTGGAAAGATAAATACAGTCACACACAAAAAAAAATCACGATTTAATTAGCTAGATAATAATAATATAATAAAAACACTGTTTTGGTTTATTACCTGCCTCTCATCATGGCTCAAGGCAGGGCATAGCATAATTAAAACTCACCATCATAAAATAGTTATATTAAAATATAGTGAAAGGATTAAAATGCAATACATGTACTCCATATTGTTAGAGATACAAAGAGATTTACAAGCACAACAATGCGTTTGATTCTACACATTTGCAAAAATGCCACATACATGTTTCACACTTGACAAACAGATACATTAGTTTTTCCTAGCAGAAATATCATTATATACAAAGAACCATTTAATTTCTACAGGTATTTGATTTGTTATGAGGTAACAGCCTCTGTAATAAAATTAACAATTCACATTACAGTGATCTGAATGCCAATAGTTTTATAGAAAACTAGCGGTGCCCAGCCACGCATTGCTATGCTGGTCAGGTGGAATAGCACTGAATAGCCTTGCAGCCTCAAAGCCTGGCATTTTCTTCTTATGTTTGGTGAGATGGAATACAATGCTGCTTGGAAGGCTGGGTACTTGCATTCTAGAGTTATGGTTTTTTGGGCTGCTACAATTGCAATGAATAGCCTCACAACTTCAAAGCCTGGATGCTTGCTACCTAGGGGAATCTTTGGTTGGTCAGCTTCAATAGTAGAGTAGTATTGCTGCTTTAAAGCCTGGCCGCCTTCTACCAAGGTTAATCCTTTGTTGGTCTGAATAGTCTTGCAGCTTCAATGCCTGGCTGTGTATACCTGGGGGAATCCTTGTTTGGCGAGCTGAAGTAGCACCCTCAATCAAAGAGTCACTTTGAAGCCTGGCTACTTCCTCTGTAGAGGAATCTTTGTTTGGCCAACTTGAATTACACTGAATAGCCTTGCTGCTTGCAAGCCTGGCTGCTTTCTACCTTGTAGAATCCTTGGTTGGCCAGGTTGAACAGCAATGAATAGTCTTGGTGCGGCAAGTGTGAATGCTGCAATTAGCCAGAATGATTAGCATTTAATGGCCTTGCAGCTTCAAAGCCTGCCTGATTCCTCCCTGGGGGAATCCTTTGTTGGGAGAAGTTAGCTGGCTCTGGTTGTTTCCTTTCTGGAATTTCCCTGTAGCTGTGTGGAAGGGCCAAGAGTCTATACTGCCATATAATCCAGTTCAAATCAGATAATCTGTATTTTGTAGGCAGTGTGGAAGAGGCCTAAGTGAACTCTGCCTGTCCCCTGGGCGCCATTGTGGCTGAGGGGGTTGCTATGTCATAAAGGGGACAGGGCCTAAAGGTGGCCGGATCTACCCTTCCGACTGGCAGCCAGGGGAGAACTGTGTGTGTGTGTGCGAGTAGGGAAGGAAGCCCCTTCAAGAAGAACAGCCCTGGCAGCTGGCTCTCTACCTGCTCTTTTCCACATGCCGGGCTCCCCCATCAGCTGTAAACATAGTTGCCCCCCTCAGGGCAAGTGCAGAGAGTGAAGGAGAAAGAAGGGAGTGTAGAATTCCAGCCAAAAAGGGAGGGGAGGGGAGTGAAAAATAGATATAGGCCGATCGGTTTGGGAAGGGGGGGGGGGGGGTAGTGTGAAGGACATACCTTGCATGTGTTGGTGTATTGTGGCCAAATTTGGTGGCATTTGCTCCAGTGTTTTTGTTGTTATCTCGGTCCTAATTATGTACATTTTTTATATATAGATGTGTTACTAATTGAATTTTGATCAATACCAAGAATGCAATGGGTATTTAATGTGTATGTGGGTCAGCTACTCATACAGTTATGTATTCAATATGCAGGTAATACATAGGCATGTCTTAGGATAAACGTCAAAAATAGAAGAATGCAGATACTGCACATTCTCCTGAAAATACTTTCAAGGCACGATTCATCTGAAGGTTGTTATATTTATCACAGTTTTAGCACCGACAAAGAAATCAATCATATATTTACCCAAGTATCAGAACTATGGTTACCAGTGATCCACAACCTCCATTCCAGAAAGAATGCAGACCACTGGAGAATATCTGTACTTTCTCTTGTTGTTTGCCTTCAGGTCGTTTCTGATTAGCAGTGACCCCAATTTGAAATTATTGATTTTCCTTGCAAGACTTGTTCAGAGGGGTTTTGCCTTTTTACTTGCCTTGCACATAAATCCTTTTCCCCATACATAAACACTACATGAGGCTGGTGATAGTCAAAATATCATGAGGGCCATGCTTTGTTCCTTAGAAACCCCTACTTCAGACAGAGAGAGAGAGGGAGATAAATAGCCTATCAAATCTTCCAGTCATTCCAGATTGTTTAAAAAATCAATATGAATTACCACCTTGACAATGGCTATCACAATGAAATGATCCCACAGAATAATTATGTTCCAAGTTGTGATGTTCTTCTAGATAACTCAATTACTCTGAAATTATCACATTTTTTCATTAACCAGAACCTACCTGTCCTTTTGGCCTTTGGGAGTATGATTAAGAAGAGAATAGGATTTCAGAACAGACACTGTGTCCCTCATGTTCAAAGATTCAGGACGAGACATCACTTTCTCAGCAAACTTATCCATCAGATGAACAGGCCGGAAGCTAAGATTCTCAAAGGCCAAAAGAAAGAGGACTACCTGAAACCAAGAAGAAAAATGTACATTATTTTCAGAGTAGGGATGAATATTAATCATGAAATTTGGTTCAGAATTCAATTTAACAATTTGTAAATAATTCCAGTTCAATTCAGACTAATCCAAAAATGATAGTATGAATCATCAGGATGCAGAGCGCATTACAGAAGTATTTAACCAGTGCTGGATTGTCATTGTTTACTTAAGGTTTGTGGCACAATAAAAAATGTTTGGTATTTAGAATCTTGTGTACATCTAATGGTACCAATGACAATCAAAACCATTTCAATTCCAGAATGTAATACAAAAAAAGTGGAAGAGTCAAAGGGGGTGGATACTTCTACAAGGCAGTATAATCTGAAGATAAAACTCAACTGGGAAATCCAAATTCATGTATTGTATTTGCTGTCCTTGACATTCAACAATTGGTCACTTTTTCTTGTTTAAAAACAAGAAACAAGGCTTGTTGTTAAATTGAATCTGTATGAATGTCAGAAAAGTTATATTTTAAAAATGTAACTTCAACGTAAGATAAATAGCATGTGTTTTGGACAGCTTAGGGCTGGCTGGACTGCTAACCTGAAGGTTGCCAGTTCGAATCCATGAGAAGGGGTGAGCTCCTGTCTGTCAGCTCTAGCTTGCGGGGACATGAAAGAAGCCTCCCAGAAGGCGTCCCCTGGGCAACGTTTCTGTAGACGGCCAATTCTCTCACACCAGGAGTCACTTACATTAAGTTCTCAAGTTGCTTCTTCACCAGAGCTTTTTGTGTGTGTGTATAATATCACCTGACATTCAACTGTTAGAACACAACACTCTGTCCTCTCAGCTGCAGCATGCAGTTATAGCAGCAACAAATATTCAAAATCTCAGGCAGTTTTAGAATATAATGATAACCAGAGGCTATAATTAGCTATTACAAATGCCACACAGATACATCCTTTCAACACACACATGTAGAAGAGTGTAAAGGCCCCCAGAAACTGTACCTGCTTTATGTCCCACATGTAGAAAGCTGTGGCGGCATAATCTGATATTGTATAATAGAGTGCACTGTTGCGATAATGGAGGTCTCTGCAAGACCTCAAAACATTCAGCAGTGGCCAAAATGGAATTCCCTGGATATTCTCTAAAATAAACAAAAATATAAGAAAATATTTTATTAAGTACATCACGACTTTTGAGATGTAACTGAGTTAAAAACATAATTGGGCATTTAATCTGTGAAAACAACAACTCTCACCTATGTTAAATTTCACCAGAACACAGGGTAAATGATGACATAAGGAATTAGTGTTAGTCAAATGATTTTTTCTTCTGATCTCCTTGTCATCAAAGTAACACATTTTGACCCTGACCACCACTTTTTAAAAAATCTAGTTGATTTTTTTAATAACAAGAGCAGATCTAAAAATACATCTAATGTCCTAGGGCTCACTGGACTACATGCACTGTTTGTTGGAACTTTTGAACCAACTCTTTTGAACACTGACCTTTAGCGTGAACTGTATCAAATATGACTATGTTAAATATTTTAGAGAAAAATGTTCCACAACCAACCAATCATTCCTATTTCTGCCATTTTTCCTGCTCCTCAGCTGTTAGCTACTCTCCTTCAAGCTTTCAAAAAAGAATAGGACATGAGGATGTTATAATTAGGTGGAGATGATATAACAAAGAAGAAAATTTCACACATTCTTTAGGACTTACCTATTATTTTGTTGCTACAAGCTTCCAGAATTGGAAGTGAGCGATGATTCATTTCAGCCAACACACCGAACATGTGTTGAGCGTTTGGGAGAGTAAACTGGTGCATCTGACTCAGTGCTTTGCTCTAAAATAAGAGATTTGAATCAGATTAAAAGAAATATCCTAACTTGACAGGGGCTGATGAAACAAGGAGAAACTTCTAATTACTGAACTATCAAACACCAGTGAAAGCAAACTCAGATTTGGACAAATTACTTAAAGTTCAGATTCTTCTGGGAAAAAAAGGAATTGTACACTATGTACACTCTATTTTCCTCTCTTTCTGTATGGAGTCCACTAGTCAATGGATGTTGTTTCTATCACAGTTCCTGGAAAAGTAGGAAGGCTAATGCATCCACTTCTGTTGTATAACTACAATCACCAGAATAAGTGTGAAGCAAAAGGATTGGAATCTTGATTACAGGAGTACATGTTCAAATCCTTCATTATAATAAAACCCTTGTCCTCGACATCTAAAGTAGTTTAATTTGGTGTATGTGCCTGTATCACATAGGAGATTGATTTGCTTCATTGGAGGGTGGAGGGAGTGAGAACTCAAATGTCTGGGGAGAATGTAGTCAGGAACACATCAAAAGAATCAGAAATGGTAGGAATGGGCCACTTCTGTTCTAGTACAAACTTCCAGTTATAGAATGGCACCAATATCAATTTCCAATACTGAGTGAACAAATAATTTCTATCTTTTTTACCTCCAGTTTTTTCTTTAGAGTGAGTGGGGCATCCTTCCCAATACACTTCATCATAGTTTGCAACATAAACATATTTGAGATTTTGGGGATGCGCTGCTCTACCACCAACCTAATGAACAAGACAAAGAGTTAAATCAGCTTGATAAAAGAATACACATTGTTGTGCTGTGAGTTTTCCGGGCTGTATGGCCATGTTCCAGAAGCATTCTCTCCTGACGTTTCGCCCACATCTATGGCAGGCATCCTCAGAGTTTGTGACCTCACAACCCCTGAGGATGCCTGCCACAGATGTGGGTGAAACGTAAGGAGAGAATGCTTCTGGAACATGGCCATACAGCCTGAAAAACTCACAGCAACCCAGTAATTCCGGCCATGAAACCCTTTGACAACACACAGAATACACTCTGTTTTAAAGGAATAAATGCCAATCGTTTTTCCTCTTCAGTCCATAGCTATGTGCAGACTTGGCCAGCTACTCCAACTTGCTTAGTAAATCACCGCTGCCAGTTGCTGCTCATTATAACGAAGACTCCTAAATTACCAGTTAAGGATTCTAGATGGCTTGAACCCTGGTATTTTAAGTATTTCCTGGAAGAAGGTGAGAAACAGGAAGGCAGAAAAAGTAACCAAGGCACAGAAGCAAGAACAGAATCTCTCTTATTTGAGATTCACTCAGACTTACTTCTGTTATTACTTCCATGTTGGTTCCAAATATAGGATTTTTGCCCAACTATATTACAGCAGACTCTGTTTTAAAGGTATAAAATCCAGAACAAATCTGGGACTCCAAGCCAAAATGTGTACAATTTATGTTCAATTTACACTCCAATCTTAAGCTCATTTTCCCCTCAAAAGACAGGCCCATGAATCCAATTAAGTCCAATTAAGTCTAGCTGTATCTCACTGCCTTTATTTACAAACTGGCAATACAGCCCACCTACAATTCCAACTTTAATTTAGCACTCAATATCATGTGCAACCACAGCTATATTGAGCTGGCAAAAAGAGGCTCTTGTAGAAACATGTTTATTTCAAATGGGTGTCATGCATAATATCTATTAGAACCCCCCACCCTCTTACTGCAATCCAATTTGAAGAGCGTCCACATTCTTGTTTTTTTCCATTCCTTGCAAAGTAGTTGCCACAATGGAGAGGCATCGATCATCAAATTCATTGAGACGTTCCTATAGAAAATGCAAAGGAAAACCCAAGCAGTTGAAATTGACCAGCCAGATTTAAAGTGCCCTTCATTCCAAATCCAAATTATGGGATGAACAATTATTCCACCTTTTCAAACACCCAGTCATGAGCAATGACTAAAGGTGGACTTATTCTTTAGCAAATGCATTTTTCAATTCATGACTTATGACTCTTAGGTGAAATTAACAAGCGGTAAGATCCTGTTGGCTAGCAGTGTAAGCAGCAGTGATGGCAGAAACACAAGTGGCCAGGGTGGAAATTGCAACTGGGAAAGTATTTATTATTCATTTTATTTACCATATTTGTACCCCGCTCTTTTCAACCCTGAGGGGGACTCAGAGCAGCCTAACATATTGGCAACTATTCAATGCCTTAACATAACATAAAATTGGTAAACGTCTACATTAAAAACCGGAGAATTAAAACATCTATAAACAATTACATCAATTATTAAAATCACATAATCCAAAGTCGTAATCCAGGGCCATTCTAATTGTCATTGCACAGATTCTATGTTCATTTATTGCACTGCAGGTATTCTCCAAAAGCCTGGTCTCATAGCCATGCTTTAACTTTCTTTCTGAAGGCTAGAAGGGAAGGAGCTGATCAAATATCACTGTAATGAAAACCAGTACTATCTAGAGAGAATGCTGCCCACATGGCTCCCACTTTTTAGGAGTCTGAAGGGCAGCCTTCTCTCCTCAGAGCAGCTTTCTCTAGCTTTCTCTACCACCACAGAGCAAAAGCGCACCATGCCATCAGTGTAACAGATCATTGTGCATAAGCAGGATTCTAGTCAATGGATGTTTATTTAGGCTGTACGAGATTATGAATGGGAAAAGAATGATTGTGGGAAAATTCAATTTGTTCAGATAAGAATGATTGTACATTCAGTTTTTATGATTACTACACATACATAAAAACAAAAGACATAAGCAACACCGCAGTAGAGAGAGCTGAGTGAAACAGGACTTTCCCCAGCTTCTTCCAATGCTCTCTAATCTCCCTGTCACAGTGGGGAAAAACCAAAAAGCCACTGTAATCTCCACACAGAAAACAAATTCATGTACAGGCGTCTTCCAAGAAAAACACATGATGGAAAGCTAAACTTCAAAAATGTGGAAGAAACACCAAGAACTGGGAAACCTTAGCCCTTGTGCCTTCCAACTGGAGGTCAGCTGTTACCAACGGTGCTATGGATTTTGAAGAGGCACAAATAGAGGGCAAAAGGGAGAGACTTGTCAAGAGAAAGGCATGTCAAGCAAACCCTTTTTATGTCTGCCTTCCATCTAGAAATGTATATTCTTATTGTGAAAAACCATGTGGATCCAGAATACGTCTCCATAGTCACTTATCCTTGTAAGACAATCATACTCAGTCATAAGTGACCACCTATGAAGATGCAAGGCATGAAAAGTAGAGGGGAGCTGGTTTTATTCAGGTTCTTCTGACCCCTTCTAACCCTCCTATCCCAAGGAGAAAATGGAAATGAACTGAAATGGCAATGAGCTATCTTGGTAGCAAAGAGCATGGAGGAGGATGAGCCTTTTATCAGGTTTTTCCGACCCCTTCTAACTTCTCTGCCTGTGAGGAAGCGCCAAAGGACCACTACCGTGGTGGGAAAAGAAGAGGGGGTTGTGTCTTTTTGAGAAACGTCAGGAGAAAATGCTTCTGGAACATGACCATACAGCCCGGAAAACTCACAGCAACCCAGTGATTCTGGCCATCAAAGTCTTCGATAATGCCAAAGAACTGCTGCCATATTTAAAGCAAGTATTACAAAAAGCCAAAAGCAGTGCCATGTCAGACAGAGGTACTACACAGACCCAGGTATACATCAGCCCAAGTTTGTTGGGTCAATTTTTGGCATATATTTTTCAGACTATAGCATTTTCTAGTAATGATGCATAGTAGGTCCCATTGTTGATTCTGGCTCACCATACACCACTCTGTCACCACTCCTTATATTCACACTAGACAGTACAGAAATGGGAAACCTTTGACCTTCCAAAGGGTTTGGATTGCAACAGCCATCATCCTTCCCCATAGGCCATGCTACATGAGGCTGATAGTAGTCAAACAACTTGAAGTGACATGTTTCCCTTCCTGTATTGAAAAGGGTACTTTGTCTTACCTGGCATACCCTAAGCAGGGTCTGAACCAACCGGGTGCTCTGAGGAATTCCCAGTCTCACCACAGCCAGAAAGCTGTAGGCCAAGTCATCACGCCACATGAACTTGGCTTCATTCATAACACTTTGGCAGACTTGACTAAACTGGGGGTGCTCAAACATCAGCCTCTTCTCATAGCGCTTCTGGTCTTCTGAGAGCTTTTTTGTGAGCATCCACATGGTAGCCAGACTGTTACTGACATACTTTTCAGAGACTGGAAATCTTGCAACAAGATCAAGGACATCGCAGGGAGATGTACACTTCCGAAGCTCATCAAAGAATTGCCGGGATGCACTCCTTTCATCATTTTCTTCAATAGCACTACTGTCTTCCCTTGCAGAAGTCAAGAAATCAGATGCATGTTGAGGATCTTTGACAGTCACTGGTGCAGGGATTGGCCCATCGTCATCAAACAGGGCACTAGCAGTTTTCTGTTCATTTGGGTCTTCCCTTTCTGTGTTGATAGATGGGACATCTTGAGAAAACCCCCGAATAGATGACTGAAGACAGAAAGGAGGTGAATAAAACAGGAGTTGCCTCAGATTATTATTTCGCACAGTATTTTTATGTCCATTATTTCCCAGTGTAAAAGATTTCACTGCAGTTCTAGAAAAAGGACTCAGGACATAAGGGCATGCCTGCAACTGCTTCGTTGTCCGTATAAAGCAATTCAGTTTCCAACTCATTTTGCTTCTTTCAGAGAAAACAATTTCATTAAAAGATTATCAGAGCACAAATGAACCGTCCACATCAGGGTTCTACAGATTACCTGTGAAATGAATTCAAAATGTGAATTTCATCTGTATTATACAGGTTTATGATCATATCTACAGAATAACATGCTAATCTAAGAGATATTTTGTGTGCCACAATTAATCATTAACAGGAAAAAGCAATTTCCCAATATCGAACCATGTCCTCCTAATTGTAATATTGACATAGCAGTGAGAAAAAAGGAAAACTGGCAGGAATGACTGAGCTCACTTGGACACAGACGAGGAGACTGAGATAAACCAGGTGCCATCTTTTACAGGTGTTTTAATCTGCAATGGGATGGAAAGAAGGTTGTGGAATCAGTTTCTTATTTTCTTACTTCAATGCTCCATGAAGAAACAATTTAATTTCCTTATACCAATAACAAGAACCACTGTTGTGTGGTGGTTTGAGCACTGGTATAGGACTCTGGGTTTGAATCCCTGCTCAGCCATGGTTTTTGCCAAGAAATCCACAAGCAGGTGGACAATTTCAACAGAAAGGAAGAAACAATGAAAATGAACAAAATCTGGCTACCAGTATTAAAAAAAACCTCGAAAATCAGGACAGCAAATAAAGAACTCTACTCAGAAACAGGGGAATTCCAGACAGCAAATAACTAAGTGCCAGTTAACACCTCCCAAACAAAGGATGCCCCGGGGCAGCAACAGCCAGGCTTTGCAACTGCAAGGCTACTCAATGCTAATCAAGCTTGCTAACTGCAACATTCACACTTGCTTCAAACAGACAGGGGTTCTTTCACAACCCTGGACATTCCACAGATATATATACACCCACTTGCCTCATGAACAGACCTCTGAACAAACATTTGAGGATGCCTGCCACAGATGCAGATGAAACATCAAGACAGAATGCTATTGGAATATGGCCATACAGCCCGAAAAACTCACAACAACCAATTCATACTATCATCTAACATGATTAGAAGCTGGGGGGAAAAGACATACTTTGCCACACTTTCTGAATATATGAAGACTAGAAGCCAGTATGAAATAGGAAAAAAACTATTTCCAGTGGTCTTCAAAATGACCCGTCAGTTCATAATAATTGTACCTCTTCTTCGAAATGTAGCCCCTCTTCCACTCCTGCAGTTCTGTCTATTTAAGGGAAAGTGCAAACAACACTATGTAACAACATTTGAAAAATGTACCTAATTTGAAAGTGTGATTTCCTGTTTAATTGTGTGATCCTTACTTTGAAAGTACAGTAGAGTCTCACTTATCCAACATAAACGGGCTGGCAGAATGTTGGATAAGTGAATATGTTGCATAATAAGGAAGGATTAAGGAAAAGCCTATTAAACATCAAGTTAGATTATGATTTTACAAATGAAGCACCAAAACATCATGTCAGACAAATTTGACAGAAAAAGTAGTTCAATACGCAGTAATGCTATGTAGTAATTACTGTATTTACGAATTTAGCACCAAAATATCATGATGTACTGAAAACATTGACTACAAAAATGCGTTGGATAATCCAGAACGTTGGATAAGTGAATGTTGGATAAGTGAGACTCTACTGCAGTTGTTCTACTCCAGAAACATTGTGTTTGTGTCTGCCACAAACAAGGTTGAATTGGTTGAAATTCAATGATCTATTCATTGAAAAACTATAGCAAAATGTGCTGTAGATGTTTTGCCAAAACAAAGTTTTGGCAGTTTAATATTTCTACGTTTTTATGAGTTTTTATGATAGAACCAGTTAGGAAATGCCATTTATAACCCAGGAACACAAATCGTGTTAACATAGTGCTGTTCGTTTTCTTCTGAATCATTGAATGGTGAGCCACTCGCTGTAACTGAGGGCAGAAAATCCCACATTATCTGAGTGTGGACTCAGATAACCCAGTGTGGGATTTTCTACCTTGATATTCTGAGATATAGGGCTGTGTGGAAGGGCCGTGTGAGCCCTTCCAGACAGGCCTTTTACCACAGGATCTGATCCCAGCTTTTCTGCTCTAAATTGGATTAGATGAGTCCGCACTGCCACATAATCTGGGATAAACAAAAAACCTGCCATCAGATCCTGGGATATAGGGACCTTCCACACAGCCATATAACCCAGAATATCAAGACACACGCCAAAGGAAACATAGCAAGGCGAGGGATCCTTCACTCTCTGCCCCTCTCAGCCCCTTCCTCAATATCTCCATGGAAACCTTCGCCCCCTCCGCCCTTTCACGAACCTCGTTGACCCGCTCGCGTGACACTCAAACGGGAGCCGCCATCGCAAAGTGAGCACGTGACTTCACCCGGCGAAAGTACGGGTGCCGGGAGCAAACAAAATAGTCCAGTCTTTTTTTTTTTTTTTGCTTCCTGCCTCTGAGGCTATGTGCCCGGTTGCCTAGCAACTTCCCCCAAGCTTCTCCTGCGCGAGAAGGAGGCGGATCATTCAGAAAGCCACGCTTCTGCTATGGCCAAATTCGTCCTCGCAGGTGAAGTGTTTGGGAGTTCGCATTTGTACAGGTGTTGGCATAGCTATGTTTGCATCTATAATGAAACATCTTGAACAGTGGTTCTCAACCTGTGGGTCCCCAGATGTTTTGACCTTCAACTCACAGAAATCCTAACAGCTGGTAAACTGGCTGGGATTTCTGGGAGTTGTAGGCCAAAACACCTGGGGACCCACAGGTTGAGAACCACTGATCTTGAAGGTGGGACCCAAATCTAACCGCAGAATGTGTTTCATGTACACATAAAGCTGCTTTAGGGTCCTTCCACACAGCGCTATATCCCAGAATATGAAGGCAGAAAATCCTACAAGATCTGCTTTGAACTGTGTTATCCGAGCCCACTCTCAGATAATGTGGGATTTTCTGTCTTCATATTCTGGGATATAGGGCTGTGTGGAAGGGCCCCCAGACAGTTGTCCTTGAAACAATGTTTGTGTGTCTTGAGCCACCAGAAAGGAAAAGTGTAACTGTCTTAGGCTGGATCAACACTGCCCTATAATCTAGTTTCTAATTGAATTGGATTATATGACTCTATGGGTCCTCCCACACAACCATATAACCCAGAATATCAAGGCAGCTAATCCACAATATCTGCATTGAACTGGGTTATCTGAGTCCACACTGCCATATATTCCAGTTCAATTTGGATTTTATACAGCTGTGTGGAAGGGGCCTACACTGCCATATAATCCAGACTAGATCTACACTGCCCTATATCCCAGAATCTGATCCTTCTTATCCCAGATTATCTGGCAATGTAGACTCATATAATCAATTTCAAAGCAGATAATCTGGGATCAGATCCTGGGCTATAGGGCAGTGTAGATCCAGCCCCAAAATCTGATCCCAGATTATCTGCTTATTCCAGTTTATATGGCAGTGGAGACTCCAGAGTCACCCTTCCATATAATCTGGAATAATCAGATAATCTGGGATCAGATCCTGGGATATAGAGCAGTATAGAAAGGATCCCAGTTCAAAGCAGATAATTTTGATTCAAAAACTGGATTATGTGGCAGTGTAGATGAGGCCTCTGCCACCCCTGTGGACAATTTGGGATTTTGGAGTATTTCAGATTTTGGGATTCCTGATAAGGGACTCAACCTGAATTTATTATTGTAAAAAAAAAAAAACCAGTCCAAAGGTTTCCTTCAAGAGCTTGCATTATGCTCTTCAAAAGAACAAACCTACAAACCGTGGCAACCTCAGGTCCCTTCTACACTGCCATACAATCCAAATTATGAAAGCAGATCATCTGGATTTTATATTGCAATGTAGAAGGGGCCTCAGATATTTTCTCTAATAGCAGTTGAGAGACCTACCTCTTCTGCAGTGAAATCAGAAGAAGAGCCTCCTTATCCTTTTTTTTTTAAAGTGTATCTTCACTGTCAGAAAATACAGACATAACAAAAGAAAAAGGAAAGAAGGAAGGAAGGAAGGAAGGAAAGAAAGAAAGAAAGAAGAGGGAGAAGGTGTATGAGGGAAAGAAAGGGAAGAAGGAAGACAAGGTTTATTTATTTATAACTAACGTACCGTATATACTCGGTGTTGCCTGTATATGCATTTTGTCTTTTTAGAAATACTGATTGTTGACTTTACAATTTTATGATTTGTCCCATTAGAAAAAGGATACATACTTGATCAGTGTATGAAAGCATCCTTCATACATTTCATGCCAACTAAATTCAAGTTGACGTTATAGCATATGGGAGGACATTGTGCAATTGCATTCAGCAAAAGTTGTCAGAGTTTACTTAATAGGTCCAGAAATATTGCAGGATGGGGTAGCACTGCAACCTCAAGAGAACATTTTCTCTTCTTTGGACCTTCCAAGCTATAGGCATTTCTGGAAATGCCTCTTTGCCCCAAAACTATTTCTGGTTTTGAAAAACAACGGTGTAAAACAGTGCGAGGCATGGAAATTATTGGAAAGGTGTGTATCTTAAGTTGTGGTTCATCCTTGAGAAAATGGTGGGCACATGTCACAGAAGCATCCTTTATTTATCCTTGATTTATCTGTCCTGTCATTCTTTCTACAAAATATTTGTTTTCTTTTTAGTATCAACTTTGAAATTGCCACATCAAGAATATGTACTCTTGTCATTGATTTCTAGGTAAGGCAGACTGCCCGTTTTATGCTAAAGCAGAATTACTTGCTGACTACTTGGATAAAAATTTGCCAAACTTCAGGATACACAAGATTACGCAACATCCTGACAACTGGGAGGTAAAACATTTTGGTCTGTTTCACTCATGATGCGGTTTCCAAAATGGTTCAAACTATTTATCACTTTTTGGGGACAGAGTGCTTCAACAGGTGGTGAAAAGACATGTACTGGCATTTGTAAGTGCACATAGTTTTCTTCCATCTTCTATTTTCTTCTTGCATTTGACTTGTTTTGTGCTGTGATCAGTCATTAGCATACTGATACAGATCTGCAGATAATACTACTACTACTACTACTACTAATAATAATAATAATAATAATAATACTTTATTTATAACCTGCTCCCCCCCCCCCCCAAAGGGACTCAGGGAATAACAAAAATAGCAAACATTCAATGTCAATAAACACATAAACAACAATCAAAGCGAAACATGAAATCAAATAACTCAATATCACTCATGAATGAACCACAGTAGGGGTTAGACTAAATAAACATAATAAATACAAAAAGACAAACCAATTAAAGCATTATATATTAAAAGCACAATATAATATATTGCGTCAACAGGCTGAGGAAGTATCTGATGTCAAGCGAGAATATGTATGAGAGATGTTAATCTTCCTTCTCTCCAAAGGCTAAATTACACATACAGTTTAACAGCTTTTTGAAGATGAAGAGAGGGGGGGGGGGCATTTTTAGTTCTTTAAGGAGGGAGGCAGGGAGCAGCCACGGAGAAGCCCCCCTCTCTCTGGAGTGCCAGGTTTCTATGGTGGCCAGGAGGGCCTTTGCACATTTAATACTGGTGTGCCCACTTCACCTGTTCCTTGAGATGCTGGATCTGACCATAGTGGTACATGTCTGTCTTATATCCCATTTGGATTATTGTAATCTGCTCTATGTGGAGTTGCTTTCAAAGAGTGTTTGGAAACTTTAGCTGGTCCAAAGAGCTGTAGCCAGGTTGCTTACTGGGGCTGACTACAGAGAGCGGACAACTCCCCTGTTGCAGCAGCTCCACTGGCTGCCAGTTTGTTTCCAGGCACAATTCAAAGTGCTGGTTATGACTTATAAAGCCCTTTACAGCTCAGGTTCAGGCCATTTGGCAGGTTACATCTCCCTTTACAAACCTGCCCAAACCCTGGACAGTCCATCACAGTCACAGTTGGTTGGGATGTGAGAAAGGGCTTTCTCAGCGGCTGCCCCTTGACTCTGGAACTCCCTTCTTCACAGGGAAACTAGAATGGCCCCATCCCTTCTGTTCATCCAGTGGCAGGCTAAGACCTTTCTTCTTTGGCAGGCTTTTCAGAATGAGCCAGGATGTCCTTTATATTTATGCATTTTATGTGATTTTAACTAAATTGTTTTCACAATGGCATCATTTAATTCTATTTTGATTATTATATTTTGTAGGTTTTTTAATTGTATAGTTTTTAATGGTTGTGAGCTGCTTTGGATTATGGTTCCAGAGAGAAAAGTAGAATACAAGCAAATAAATTATACTTATTATTTTGAAAGCCTTGTTCCTGAGACACCTATCTCTGAGGAAGCCCCTTGTGGGAGAGAAAACAGGTTAATTTTGAAGAGTCTGTATAATTTCAATCAGACACTCCATGTTGGATCTTGTCCCTTGAACTTTGTTATACATATGACAATGAGACATGGACAAAAGTTCAGTGGCTTTTTATTTTTCTAACACACAAACTCTGCCCAGAATGACATTTATAGATGAACAGACTGGTAGTTTGGGTATGGCACCTGCTCACCTTAGTTCATTTATCTATATATTTATTAGAAAAAATACAATGAACTACACAGGAGCCTCAGTTTTGATTGTCATAGGATGGTGTTCCTAAATTGGTACAAACTGTTTGCAAATGCTGTCCACTAGTACATACAGTTGAATATTTGCTCTTACTGATACTATGTCCAAGAAAAGGTTAGCTAAAATATTCTTCTTTCTCCCCACCCTCAGCCCACCCTGATGTGACATGGCATAATTTAAGGTTTTAATACATTTGTTACAGGAATAATTCATAACTTTTATTTTTCTGCTATGTTGCAGAATTCTCCATGTAGTCAAATTTCTCATATTTTACTGCAACATCCTTACAGCTGAGCTATAAAGAACTCACATGTTGCCTTATCTGCATTGCCACTAAGTTAAAGGTTGTGTGTGTGTGTGTGTATTTCTCAAAGTCAAATTCCTCTTTTAAAATAAATTGGATAAGATGCTAAAATAGCAAAATGAAAGTGGCACTTGTACTCTGCTGCAATAATACTTCCAATTGCATTTGAAGGGTTGAATACAAATGTGATGTGTGAAACTTGGAGCCAAATATTCATGCATTTGAGAAGAAGCAGGAATCAATTCTCCCAAGGGATTTTGTTATATAAGAGTTGGGCTACTTCTCATTTTATCTTCCACACTCAATACAGATACTCAAGTATAAAATGATACGCTTCTTATTGAAGACACTGATGGCTCATGTTCTGGGGAGGTTGAATGCCTCATCTGATACCGGGAGGCTTTCCTCTCAAATTATAGATCTGTGGCCTTCAAAAATGCAAACGGGCATCATTTGGGGAACAGAAGCAATATTCAACATTGCACTGAAAGTTTTCTCCTGGATTTAGTCAGCATTGCCATTTCATTCCAATGCTTACTTTGTGGGGTTTGCCTCCAGGCATGGCTACAAGAGACCTGTGAAAAGAATGGATGGAAACACAAGCGTTCTCCAATTATTTGGAGAGAACTCTTGGATCGTGGTGGAAAGGGCCTTCTTCTGGGAGGATACAATGAATTCTTGGAGCATGCTCAGGTAAAATAATTATTTCTGTGTTTTCGGTTTATTACTCCACTTTTCTTTTTTGTCTTGGTGGAGTCTGGAGTGTTCGTGTTTAATCAGTATCAGATTCTAGTAATAAAGACATTGGGAAAACACATTAAGTCAAGAGTTCATTTATGGCATATTTATTTAGTAAATATAATTAAAACAGCTAAAACACATTTAAAATTAATTACTAATAAATAATTAAAACAAAATACACCACACTACACTACTGCTATATAAAAATTGATAAGCTTTCCTGATGAAGAAGTCTTTCCTGGCTGGCAGAAAGAGAGCAGGGAGGGGAACCACTGGACTTCTCCTGTGTCCCCACCAAACACGCCAGTGAAGGTTGTGGGACCAAAGAGTAAACATTCCCCTGTAGACCTTAAAGCTTATGCTTTCTTGTACAGGAAGATATACAAGCAAATATGTGTTTTAAACATGTAAGGCTTTAAAGGTTTAAAACAGTGCTTGGAATGTCTAGAAGGGTGGGGAACGTGCCCCATGGTCCTTGTAATCCATTGCAGTATTTTTGACCTGTTGAAGTTTCTGGATAGCCCCATATAGACGCATTTGACAGAAACCCAAACGGGATGTTATCAAGGGTTCAGATTTCAGACTTCAGATCTGTTTATTGATTACTCCACTGACCATACCAACAATAAAAAACAAAAATACACAGACAAATAAACACTAATCACTATGCTAAAACTTCTGCAATAGTTAACTAAAATAAATTAAAACATGATAAAACTTGATTAAATAAAAATTGGTAAAATGGGATGAAATTACAAGATGTAAAAGAGTCAGTTGGAGAATTTAGATAAGTTCATCACCATGTCAAAAGACCCCATTCTGTGGAATAAAGAGATCTCTCAGGTGGGCAGCTATACAGTGGACTCAGGGCACTTCCAGACAGCCTCAAAATGAGGGTTTAAAAGTGGGGCAAAAAATCCCAGGGCCTAGCAGCAAGTCCACACACAGACCTGTCAGTGCACATTTTTTGGGCGGAATTGGGTTTTAAGCACATCTTTTAAACACATACGTTTCAGCATTTAGCCCTATTCTGCCCACACTTTTCCCAAACATTAATTAGCTGCCACCCCCCACCCTCGTTTTATACTGTTTTTTCCTGGGATTTTATGTGTAGAAAAGCCCTAAGTGTAGATTCTCCCCAGAAAGAAAATAAGACAGTTTGACAATTGAGTCCCAGTTGGTTGTTCTGACCAAATGCGGTTGTAAATATCGAGATCTCACCTATACTTATCAAGGCATATGTCACTCTAGCCAGTTTTGACTTCTCAAGGGATAGGCACAGCTGGCACTAAAGTTTTAACTGTGCAAATGCACTCCTGGCCACCAAAACTTGTGTATCCAGGCTCAGTTCTGAGTTCAGGAGTTTACCCAAGCCACGAACCTGAGATTTCTGGGGGAGTATAATCCTATCCAACACAGGCTAAACCCATAAAGAATCTTTATGATAAAGGTGATGTAAGTCCATTTTGCTGTGACATAATATATACAGGGTATCAAAGACTACACAGAGCCACTGATACAGCCTCCTTCAGCAGTATCCTTTATTTTTCTCCCTTTCTGCTCAAACATGCACAGCTATATATAGTCAGTTCTCTTTATCCATTGATTTCATATCCATGAATTCAACCATTAACAGTTTGAAATTTGTTTAAAGTCCAAAGAGCAAATTTTAATTTTGCTATGTCATTTATAATAATAATAATAATAATAATAATAATAATACACTATTATAATTGTATATTTATATTACATGTAATATTACTAATAATATTGCAATATAGTTGTATAGTACAATATAATAATATATAATGCTTATATAGTGCTTATATTGTGCTATACTTATAATATAATACATTGTATGTACAGTGTTCCCTCACTCATCGCTGGGGTTAGGTTCCAGGACCACCCGCAATAAGTGAAAATCTGCGAAGTAGGGACACTATATTTATTTTAATATTTATACATTATTTTAGTAGTTATACACTATTTTAAGTCTTTATCAACCAATCATGTGTTGATAAATCACCTCTTTCTCCTCCCATTGCCGTTTGGGCTCCTTTTCTCTCCCTTCGGCTTCTCCTTTCTCCCTTCCTTAGGCTGTAAATTGTAATTTTTAATGATTTTTTTTGCGAAACAGCAAATCTCCAAAAAGTAAACCGTGAAGTAGTGAGGGAACACTGTATATATAACTTGTAAGCCGCCCTGAGTCCCCTTCGGGGTGAGAAGAGCGGGTATAAATGTCGCTAATAAATAAATAAAATAATTAATTAAACTATGCCATTATATATAATGAGACTTGAGCAGGTTCTGGAACCAGTTATGTGTACTGTATTGCACATAATTTTTATCATGTTTCAGAGTTTGACAAGTAATGTGTTCAAGGAATACATATTTGAATGTGCATTAATGGTGCTTTTCAATCTTCAGCACTACTATAACATTTCATCAGACATGAGAACTGCAGAGATGCTCCTCATAGCTAAAGAGAACCTGCAGACTCGTATAATAATCGACAAGGAGGAGGAAGAACTTAAAAGCCTTATCAACCCCTTGCATATTTGGATTAACAGGTGGGATGATGAACGGGAATCATAGAGAAGTTCAGTCCCATGTGTTTCTTCTGACAGAAATTCATAATTGTGAAAACTGGAAAATGTCAGTTATTCCTTGATGGGGCTGCCAATTGATGGAACAGGAGACAGGATGGTATGATGTCTCCCCCCCCACTCCCCCTTCTTCACTCTGGTCCCAGAGTTGTTACTGCAGATTGGCTCTATGGAAAGAAGGGTGGCAGGGGCAAGTTTGGTAATCATGTCAACCAATAGTTATCTTTTATTGTTAACTTTTTTCTGGAATACCTGAATAATTAATTTTTGTCCCACCTTCATTATGTAAAGCCTGAGTAAGCTATTTTTAGACCCCCAACCTTTAAAAACACCTAGTAAATAAAGTAGGAAAATTAAAGTAAATTAAGCACATTGCTGATTTTGAAAAGAAAAGTCAGGTTCACTTGTTCTATGGGAGACAATCTTCTAGAGTACATGGCTAGAGATCAGTGTTTAAGTACTGTATTGCCTTTTGAGTGTTGCATTGCTTTTTAAAGTGTAGGCCAGTTTGGGGTTCAGTCCTGAGAAAAAATCAGGGCACTAATACTCGTGATGGAGATTATAATGTCTTAGAAGATAACCATTAATAATTGTATACTGAGTAACCTGAACAAGAGATATGCCTCCAATGCATAATCCAATACCGTACTAAAGATTCTCTCCATCCTTCTTCTCAATCAGTGCATGTGTTAATATCTGCTATCAACTGATTCCTTTGTTTACCAATGGTGAGATATTTGGAATGGAAAGTGAAGTCAGTATTCACTTGCTGGATCGAAGCAGTTACAAAGACATTCTTGAAGGTATTGTTATGGAGACCCAGGACTTGGCATCCCCCCTCCTTCGCAGTGTCTCCTCACACACCGAACTGAATGAGGCTTTTCTCGATGCCGACGTTATTGTTTTACTGGATGATATCCTTCAGGAGAGTATCCCAACGATTGAAGATTGCATCCGGCAAGTGACCCATCAGTGTGAGATATATGGTCCTCTGATAGAGAAGAACGCCAAAAGTAGTGTCAGAGTTGTGGTGATGGGGAAAACCTTTACTAACCTTAAGGCTTTGATGCTTATGACATATGCCCCATCCATCAATCCTCGAAATATTGTCACTATTGCCATGCTGTTGGAAAGTGAAGCCAAGGCTATGGTGGCCAGAAAATTGCAAATGCACCCAGCAGGTGAGTTACAAGTAACTGTGGACTGCTTGATATTCATTTAATGAGTTGATTATTCGTTTAACTCATAGTCAATGTATAATGTGTAGCTTTATATCAGAATCTTCACCACAAAATGCTCAAGGTTGAAAGTGACTTTAAAAAGCCACGTGGTCCTGTTTCTCAGTAGTTGCAGCTTTAAAGGAAACACTGACTTAAATCCAATTGATAATCCAAACTGAAATAGAGTAAACCCTTTAAAACAAGCAAATTTGCTTAAGTTTTGATTTATTCAATTTCCATTGAGTCATTGGATTTACTCTAGTTGAAATTGGCAATTGAATTTAGATGTCAACCTTTATGCTTATCTGGGGGAACGGAATTCTGCAGAAGTGGCACTGCTCCAAGGAAATGTCTCTCTGCATACCCTTCACAGGCATGAAAGGAAGCCACGAGGGTAAGAGATCATAGTACTCATTCATCCCAAAGGAATTGCTTGATGGGGAGGGTGAAATAAATAGAACCCATCGTTTCAAGAGGATTGACAGCTTTGCTCAAGTATGGTGTGCCTGATCCTTGAATTGGGACTTTATATCCAGATATAAGGCATTGGAATTAAAGGAAAGATCAATGTATAACCTGCCAGGTATGCAGGAAAGACCGAGACCCTTCCCATCACTCTGAATAAATAAACATCTCAGCGGTAAAGGGGCTGGTAATAAAGGCCTGATTAATACTCTCCATATATCAATGTGCATGGAAGTCTGTATGAACTGGTGCTAGCTATTGATATCAGAAGCCATAGTGAATATATCATATTAGGCACCATTAGAGAAACCTCTGAACTATTCATATCAGAGCTGTGTTCCTGCTAGTGGATATCCAAGCAGAGGTGCCATTGCTTAACACTGAAAAGAATCCTGAGTAAACTCTGCCTAAAGGAGGGATGTTGTGGAGGAAGATGTCTCCATATGAATTACGATTGATCAATAGCTCCTAAAATAATGGCTTGATAGAACCTGCTTATTCAGCAACAAAATATTGATGAACAATATCAAGGGAGAGCCTTTGCTTTTGTGGCATGATTATGGATTTATGAGGACCATCCGGATGATTACTGTGGGAAACTGGATGTCACGGATGGGGAACCTGTGTCCCTCTATGTGTTGCAGAGCTACTATTCCCATCATCCCTCACCGTTGGTCAGGATGGCTAGAGCTTGTGGGAATTGGAGTCTAACCATATATAAAAGGCCACAGGGATCTCAGCCTTGAGTTGGATGAAACTTTGATCTGATACAACAGGGATGTTCTGAGTTTTTCACTATCTCGTTCACCATGTTTCTCTTTGTTTTCTTCAACAGGAATAAAAAATCTCATTGTCTGGGGTAATATTTGTGGATGTAGCTACGTTGATCTGAATAGAACAGAGCTCTATAGATATGACAGTGCCATCTGGGGCCCACCAAGTTTCTTCCGTCATTTGTTGGATGTGCTGTTTGATCGGTATTTTTTGTTACTGTAAAAATCTTATGTATATATGTATGTGTGTAAATAAAATAGTTGACATAACTACACACATATGTACACATGTTACACATGTATGATGTTTACTTATACACAAAATCCATTTTTGCATTCTCAGGGAATTCTGTTCTATCTGAAACACAGAAGTTTTGTCAAATAGAAAAATTCGCTTCATCTTAAAACATCAGCACTTTTAATTGGAAAATGTAATCTAAATACATTTTACAGTTAAAATTGGTTGAAGAGAAAATATGCAAAGTCTCTTCCTTTCACCAGCAGGGAGAGCTCTGCTACAAATAAAAGTTTCTGGCATGAAGCTTTTGAACTCATGTGGAATGTTATTCCAGAAACCATCATATATTTATCTAAAACATGGCACAGCAGAGTAAAAAAAAAAAAAAAACTATTGGGTTTTTTTTTTGGCCTTTTTACTTGACCTAATGAAGATAGCACCACAAGTTTCCCTTGTTCTTTGTTCTGAGGTTCTTTTGACCACATGTGTTTGCCACTTTGTACTTTACATTGGAACCTGTTGTTGAATTGGAAGACTGGGCAGCCATATCCTTTCCAAACCATCTCCCATGGTTTCCTTTCTTAGGATGCTGCTTATAATAGTCAATTGGGAAGAGTGGCGAGCAACAGCAGCAGGAGTTAACATCAATGGGAGAATATTTCTCTTTAACCTGGTCCTGAGCTGGGAGATGGGACAGCCTTAAACAGGAATATCATGGTTGCCTCAGCCTGACAACTTTAATTCAGGATGTGTGGAAACAGGGTGTACCTACGCTGTAGAATTAATATCATTTGGCACCATTTTAACTGCCATGTTTCAATGCTCTGGAATCCTGGGATGTAGAGTTTGGTGTAGCCCCAGCACTCTTTGGCAGAGAAGACTAAAGGTCTTGTAAAATCACAACTCCCAGCATCCCATAACATTCAGCCATGACAGTTAAAATGGTGTCCGGTTGCATTAATTCTACAGTGTAATTGCACCAGAGATATAGCAAGTTATCTGGCTGTTCCACAGCACTCCAGAAGCAGTTGGAGTAAAATGTAAGGCTTGGGGTTCTGAGGTATAAGCCACACCAAGAAGGATATTGTAGGGGGGTTAGGAAGAGAAAAGTAGTTTGGGATTTCTTTCTAGAAGTTTTATTATAGTTTTCTCGATTTTCATTTGCATGTCTCCTTTCTTGCTGCCAGTGAATGGATGCGTACTGAATTTGTGACTGCATTGAGTTCATTAAGTTCTTGGGGAAGTCACTGCTTAGGCTTGGCACCTGCACATACCATTGCTACCATGCTGAGATACTGGTACCAGGGCTCCCCACCAGGCGAGATGGTTTCCCTAGGAGTGATCACTGAAGGTAAATACGGTGCTTCAGCAACAGTTCAAATCCAGGGTCAGCAAGTGAGAGAAACAGACATACAAACCACTTGCATTTCTGAACTACATTTCCTCTTCTTCTCCCGCCCCTCATATGTCTGAAAGCATCTCTTGCTTTCAGACTTTGACCCCATTCAACATTTAATGAAATCTTGGCTTGATGGTAACATTTACTGCTGGGAGTTTAGGAACGAAAGTATGTACATGTATTTGTAATCCTGAATGAAATATTGACCAGGGATTTTTTCTTTTGTTTAGGTCAGTTTGGGCTTCCTGAAGGTATTGTTTATTCCATGCCTGTCAGGTTTGAGAATGGTACCTGGATTGCCTTTACAGAACTAGAAATTGACGAGAAAACAGACGAATATCTCCACATTCTAGCCTGTGATCTGATTCGGGTAACGTTTTATAGTGGTATCAAATAGAAGTTTCTAAAATGTTTCCTTTACAGGGAAAGCAGGAGGAATTTTGGATCAGCAACAATATACTACACCCCTCGCCAAAATATTAAAAAGGAGGAATAATCCCTTATCTGTTGTAAGAGGCAAGATATTTGCCTTCAGTATAAAGGGGATGGCATGGAGGGCAGGGGAAAATAGAAACCATTGTGCCAGATGAGGATTCCTCTATGTGGTTTACCAGCCCAGATTCTCCTTTCTGCCTTTATGCCTTAGCATTTCCTCTCTCTATAAAGGTCTGAATTTATTTCTACTACTTTAAATTGAACATGTACCATTAATTACAGTTACACTAAAACATTCCCAGAAGTTTCAGCATTACACTCCTTTAAATATATTCAATGGTTGCTGTGTTGACGATGTTGTTTTATTCCACCTTTTTATTTGTCTCATTGAAAATTCGATTTGTGCAAACAAGACACAAGAATAAATTCCTGATTCAGTATGCATGGTCAAATGCATAGTTATGAATCTATACATCACAGATCTCCTCCTAGGAAGTTCCTTCTATCTCAGGCCCCTCCTACACTGCCATATAATCCAGTTTTTTTCTGTGTCAGGAGCAACTTGAGAAACTGAAAGTTACTTCTGGTGTGAGAGAATTGGCTGTCTGCAAGGACGTTGCCCAAGGGACACTTGGATGTTTTGATGTTTTTACCATTCTTGTGAGAGGCTTCTCTCATGTCCCCATATGGAGCGGGGTTATCAAGTTATCAAAGCAGACAATTCACATGATCGGTTTTGGATTATATGAGTCTGCACTGTCATATAATCCAGTTCAGATAATTAGATTTTATATGGCAGTGTAGAAGGGGCCTCAGGCTCCCCAAAAAGCATAAATAATACATACCCATGGGTAAGATCTTTTTGCTTGTAGATAATTTTGTAGTTACAAAACAGAAACACAACAGACATTTGTATATTCTTTATAATTACAGGGAACGTTGTAATGGCATCAAAATGTCTTTTGATTACTTAAGAAGAAGCTATGGCAAAATCTCATTTAGATTTCTAATGATTAATTTTTTTATTTGCTAGATTCAAAATATTGAAATAAAAGAAATTACTTGAAATGTGCTACTTTAAAATGCTGAAGGGATTGATTATCTTTGTGAATGACTTCCTCAGACTTGTAATATCTGGCAGCAACTGTTATATTGGCGTGCATTAATATTACACAAGAGAAGCCGAAAAAAATCATTCTACGAAGAGTGCTACTAGTCATGTTAATATGAAGCTATATTTTAAAAATCAGAATGCTATTTAGAAATGCTATATTTATATCACTCATACTTCTTGTATGGTAAATAACATTTTTTTCCATACAGGAAAAACAGGTTGCATTAGGTGAAGTAGAAGAAATGTATCCACAGAGAGGAGGTAAAAATAAGTGGTAGAACATTTTATTTTTTTATTTCGTGTCAAAAGCATTGCATAACAAATACATTTTAAAAATGATGAAAAAAATAGAGGAAATCACAAAACAACTAAATAGTTTTAGACCAAAAGCGGGCAACAGCAACTGCATTGTCCATAGCTTTAAGCAACTCCTCCTCTGTACATGAGGTAGGACATTGTGGGCAAGCATACATATGTGGAGTTGTGTGTTCTGCTCCACAGTCACACAAGATGGAGGATTCCTCCAGGTAGTGCCACCTTGCCAAGTTGTCTTTAGATCTGCCCACTCCCCTTCTGAGTCTGTTCAGGGACTTCCAAGTTGCCCATTCTTGGTTTGCCCCGGGAGGAAGACCCTTGTGGGGGGCCATCCATGGTAGAACATGATTACTTAATATAAAAGCTAACAAAAATTGAATTTGAAGATCAGACCTAAAAACACATATTCCCAGTATCTAGAACTTTGAAAGATTTGAACGTCATGTGGATTTAGCTATGGTTGAATTCACTGTAATCATGTAATGTGTTTATAGAATCTCTTATTACTTGTAATTATTCAAAATAATGGAAAATTATGCATAAAAGTGAGCACAAGCTTCTATAGCAGTGATTCTCATCCAAAAATCTGGTCTGCAAACCTCCTTCCTTTTTATTTATTTATTTATTTTATTTTATTTTATTACTTTTTTCCGCTCCTTTCCTCAGAGCTGACCATTGCATTGAATAAACCACATTAACTCTAGATTATTAAACATGGTTTTCTGTGCGTGAGCAGATGACGACTACTGGGTGGCATATGTTCTGTATCAGAAACTAGAGCTGATGTGGTCTATCCAGTGCAATTTTCTGAATCAGCACCCCAGATAACCAAACTGAATTTAAAGTTGACCAAAAATTGATTTGTAACACTTTTGGTACTAATGTTGGAGAGTGGGCCCTAGTCAAAGTAGTCCCTGGTCAACTGGGCACTGGTAAAAAAGAAAAGAAAAAAAGGTTGGGAACCACTGTTCTGTAGGGTCTGGTCGAAGGTCACTGTAGCATAAATATCTGTGGATGACCACAATGAGAAAAAGTCCTGGATGCAAAAATAGGTTTGTTGATGATACAGCAAGTACAGATTGAGCATCCTTTATCCAGAATTCAAAAATTCGAAATGCTTCCAAATTCAAAATGGTTTACATGGGTGGCTGAGACAGTAACACCTTTGGCTTCTTCTGATACTGGATTTTAGCTTAACAATACATATTTAAAAGTTCTTCTTACTTAATTTTTTTAATGGTTAAATAAAAGAACATGTATATTGTATTTTCAGTTCGTAAGGCACGTATTTATGTGGAGGACGAAGAGGAGGAGGCGGCAGAGGAGAGTCCTGAAGGTGAGTCCTTGATGGTAAGACTAAGAAATACCTTCAGTGTTTGATTTCATTGGAAAAAACACCCCATCTCACTGACTCCCTCTTCAGTTAAAAAGTGAATAAGAAGCATCAGTATACTCCCTTAGTATATATTCTTTATTTCAAATAGACTTTTGAGTACATCTTAAAATAAAGTAATTAATAGATGGATGCATGCTTTGACAAATGAATGACCCTTCCTCCAAATAATGAACAAATATAGAGGCCTCCATCAATATTTAATTTTGTAGTCAGAATATCACCAATATGGGTATTTGATTCTGTAGTCTAGGGGCCGGGCTTAGCACAACAGGCTAAACCACTTACAGAGGAGGCAGTAAAGGTGCCCTTAAAGACATTGATTGGGAGGAAGCTCCTCGGCATGGAAGATGGAGCAACAGGACCCCCCCCCCCCCCACCGGTGGCTGGAGTCGAATATAGTCTCCAAGATGCCGGAAATAATATGGGAAAAACTGCCTTTACCGCTGTCTGTGTTGTCTGTCTTTTATAATTGTATAGTTGGCATTGAATGTTTGCTGTATATGTGTTCTGTAAGCAGCTCTGAGTCCCTTTTGGGGTGAAAAGGGTGGGGTATAAATACTGTAAATAAATAAAATAGTCAGAAATATATGTCAGATACCATTTTAAAACCTTTGTATGAATCCTTTTCCAAATAAACTCACTTTTTTATTCATTTGATCAGAGAAAAGAGCCATGATGGAAAAGTAAAGAAAAACAAACACCAAATCATGCCTTGCTTTTATTAAGTGTTTATCACTCAACAATTAAAGCTTTGAATAAAATTGGGATAAACCTTGTTCCAGCTTTCTGGTGATTAGAACCCTACATTTACCTTGTTCTCTGTCTTCTAGCTTGCCAGATTTGATGTTAGGAACTATGATAGTTTTTCTGGGAGAGATGGAATTATCTTTCACACACTCTTAAAAATATATTTTGAGTTCTTCATACTTTCGTTGGTTTTCAGAAATGTAGCATTGAGTTGTCAATTTATTTATCATCATCATCGTCATCATCATCATCATCATCATCATCATCATTAATTACTTATTAATCGCCCTCCATCCAAGATGCTCTAGGCGATTTACAAGCTAAATTGTAAAGGATAAAAATACATACATACAAATATTGATAAAATTAACCTAGATCAAAAGCTCTAGTAAAAAGCCAGGTCTTAAGTGCTAGGGTGAAAGGCCCTAACTCACGCATGGCTCTCATATAGGTTGGTAAGGCATTCCATAAGGCAGGGCAGAAATAGAAAAAGCTCTGTGTCTGGTCCTTTCCAAGTGCACTTCTCTAGGACCCAGTATATAAAGTAAGTCACGTTGGGATGGTCGTTGCGAGCTCCGATGATGGGAGAAGGAGAGACGGTCCCTAAGGTACAATGAGCCCTGGCCGTAAAGAATTTTAAAGGTCAGAACTAGCATCTTATATAAACCACGGTAATCAGTTGGAAGCCAATGCAAATGTTGCAGCACTGGTGTTATATGGCATTTCATGGGTGTTCTTGTGAGTAGCCTGGCTGCCGCATTCTGAACAATATGGAGCTTTTGGGTCGTAGACATCAGAAGGCCAACATACAGGGCGTTGCAATAGTCCAGCCTAGACATGACCGTGGCATGGATGACTGTTGCCATAGCCTTATCAGATAGATAGGGTGCCAATTGCCTCGCTTGTCGTAGGTGGAAAAAGGCCTGTTTGCTGGCAGCAGCGACCTGAGCTTCCATTGTCAGCTGCGAATCCAAAACGACACCCAAGTTCTTAACGGTAGGCGAAGGAGATAGGGCAGCACCATCGAAGGTGGGTAGCAAATGGGTCAGACCAATCGAGCGGCCATGCCAGAGAATCTCAGTCTTTGCCAGGTTCACCTTCAGTCTACTAGCACGTAGCCAGTTCGATAGAGCCTCCAGACATAAGGTGAAATTGTCTGGTATTGACGTTGCTCCAGGCTCCAGGCGCAGAAGGAGTTGGGTGTCGTCCGCATATTGATAGCAGTCTAGGCCGAAACTCGGAGCCAAACTAGCAAGGAGTGTAACGTAGATGTTGAAGAGAAGAGGGGAGAGAATTGCACCTTGGGGTACCCCACATAGGAGGGGAGATCTTTCAGAGACTTGATCCATATACTCCACACATTGGCTCCAGTTTCGGAGAAATGAGTTGAACCAATTGAGGGCCTGACCGCGAACTCCGGACATGGCAAGACGGTGAATCATTAGATCGTAGTCAATGGTGTCAAACGCTGCGGTAAAGTCGAGAAGTACCAGTAGCGCTGATCCGCCGCTATCAGACTGGCGATGAAGTTCATCTGTAATGGCAACCAGGACTGTCTCCGTCCCATGGCCAGGGCGGAAGCCTGACTGGAAAGGGTCCAGGCCGGTTGTATCATCCAAAAATTGTTGCAGTTGTCCCAGTACAGCCCGCTCTATCATCTTACCTAAGAATGGAAGGTTAGAGACAGGACGATAATTGGCAAGGGTCATGGGATCCAAGCTAGGCTTCTTTAGCAAGGGACGAACCCTTGCCTCTTTTAGGTTGTCCAGGAAGACCCCCTGTTCAAGAGAGCCATTGATTATATTACTTAACGGATCGAGTAGACCTTCCAGGCAGCTCTTCACCAGTCAAGAGGGGCACGGATCAAGGGAACAGGTGGTTGGTTTTGCAACAGCCAGGATTCTAGCGACATCTTCCCTGTCAAGTGGAGTAAATCGGTCAAAGATAGGCTCACTAAGCGGCCACAAAGTCTCGAGCTCACTCAAGATATCAACTGTAGGGGGCAGTTCCTGCTGAAGCACAGTGATTTTATCAGTGAAAAACTTCTGGAATGCCTCTGCTGTAAGAGCCGTGGTTGCTGGGTTTTGGACTAAGGGAGCCGGACTGGTCAAAGCACGAACGATTTTGAATAATTGTGCTGGGCGCGATCTAGCAGAGGCTATTAAGGAGGAATTGTAAGATTTTTTAGCGTCCTTGACGGCTGATTCATAGGACCTGCGAAAAGTCTTGAAAGCGGACACTGACACCTCGTCAGGTTTCCGTCGCCACTGGTGTTCCAGCCGCTTTCGTGCTTGCTTCATCATCCATTGCTCATTAATGTACCAAGGGGAGCGATTCCGGCGAGGGCAAAGGAGGCGTCTGAGGGAAACCTCATCCAAGGCAGCCAACAAACTGACATTCCAGTTGTTGACTAGCTCACTGAGAGTGACGCACACAGTTCCCAGGCCATTAAGGGCATTCAAGAACCTAGCAGGTTCCATGAGTCTCCTAGGCCGAGCAAAGATCGGTTTGGCAAGATGGAGAGGAGGAGATGGAATCTCAATCCGGGCCTTCAGGACAGCGTGATCAGAGCAGGGAACATAAATTACAGCGGATAGAGATGTTCATACTCCGATATTAAAAATCAAGTCTAGAGTGTGACCAGCCTGATGAGTAGGGCGAGTCTTGAGTAATGAGAGCCCCAGAGCTTCAAAGGTTGGTACTAGGTCCTTAGTCACTGATGAAGATGACAGTGCCTTGACATGTACATTAAAGTCACCCAGAACAATAAGTCTGGGGAACTTCAAGACCCAGTCCACCACAAGATCTAATAAATTAAGCAGACTCTCTCCCAGAGACCCAGGTGTGCAGTAAACTACAAGAATGGCTAGGGATTTCCTACTAGCCAAGACCGCACCAACACACTCAATACTGGCTATCTTTGGAGTTGGAATAACTTTGATGGTAAAATAATCACAGGAGAGTATTGCTACCCCTTCACCCCGTCCCACACTCCGTGGCTGTTGAAATATCTGGAAGCCTGGAGGTGTCAGTGCATGTGAGGGAATGTTATCATCCTCACGGGTCCAGGTCTCTGTAATGTACTTACCGTATTTCTATCCCACTCTTCTCACCCCAAGGGGGTCTTGGGGCGGCTTACAACTTGGCACAATTCAATGGCACATCAAAGTACAAATATAACAAATTATAAATACATTAAACAGTAAAAATGTAGCATATAAATACAATTAAAACTAAATTTAAAACAACAAAACAATCCCATAGTCCATAATCAGAGTCCAAGAGCCATTCCAGTTACAGTCACATTAATTCCCAGCTGTCTATTGCATTGTAGCTAATCTCTGAATGCCTGGTTCCAAAGCCAGGATTTTACTTGTTTTCTGAATGTCAGGAGGAAGGAAACTGTTCTCACATCACTAAAGAGGGAATTCAGCAGTCAAGGGACCACCACTGAGAAGGCCCTGTCTCTTGTCCCCACCAACTGCACTTGCAAAGGAGATGGAACCAAGAGCAGGGCCTCCCCAGAAGATCTTAACATCTGTCCTGGTTTATAGGGGAGATGTGTTCTGACAGGTAAGCTGGGTCGGAACCATTCAGGACTTAATAGGCTAAAGCCAGCACTTTAAATTGTGCTTTGAAGCAAATTGACAGCCAGTGGAGCTGAAGTAACAGGGGGGTTGTATAGAAACCTTTTAAAAATATATATCTGAAGAGCTATTCTCTGGATGGTGTACAAGAGCAGTCCATTTACCCATGGGTTGAATTCTCATAAACTTACTTGCTTTTGACGTGCATACATATATACTAGATTTCAGCTTTAGCCATTAAGCTTGATATTTCAAGATGTTTTATGGTTGTCCCAAGTGCTGCATTGAAAGTGGAAGCACACTGAATTCAGTGAATGTCTTCTGATTTAGAGCACCAGCTGGAATAGATCATAAGACTACATAAATATAATATGCCGGGGTGCCCTGAGATCTGTGTCATTTTTCTTTTATGTGGTTTCTCTTAGATGTCAAATATGCAACAAGTCTCTTGGAAAATGAAGATCAAATTACTGCTGAAGGTAAACCTTCTTTTTTGGAAGATAAAGACATCCTGGGCATTCTGAAATTGAGGGCAATGAAATGGAAGATCTGTCCTTCTCTCTTCTATAGTTTTCTAGCTTAGAACTGCCTGCATTTATTAGAGTATAATGCACAATCAATTGTAATGTGCATCTCAATTTTGAAGGTGTATTTTGCAAAATCAATATTATTGTTGAATGTAATGTGTGGCTTTACTGACAGGCAAGGGAAAGCCATGTTCCTCCATCAGGAGAGGTAGCAGCTTTCCAACTAAGTCCTCATTCACAAGGTCTTCAAAACTGGGGAGGGGGAGCCATGCCCCACCATCAGGCTGAGGCTGCAGAGTTCACCAGCCTCAGACTGTAGAACAGTGCAAGCGGGTTTACATGCATTACTCTAACGTATCATCAAATCTAATGCACGCTTCACTTTTTGCTATGTAATTTAGCCAAAAAAAGGTGAGCATTAGAATCAAATAAATATGGTATTTACCTTTTCCCCACCCATGGCTGGTAGTGGTGGGGAGACAGCTCTGTAATATCAAACAATAGTTTGATTTGTATATATTACCAGTGGTGGTTTATAGACCAAATGTGGTGGGGAGAGGTCTCACTCCACCGTTTTGGGATGATACAAGCTGCCACCCCAGTTTAACCATGTACTGCCTCAGTATACAGTTGACATGTGTAGTTGATTGGTTGAACCGACCCTACAGAAAAGCCTTCTATTTGAGGTGATGGGTGGAAATGTTAAGGTTCTGCCATGGTGCTGTATCTGTTGTGAGAAATGACTACTTGATCTACAGTGGCCAAGTTTGAGCCAGTTTGGTTCAGGGAATATGAAAATAAGAGTAGGCGTGAAAAAGAAACTAGGCAGACTTAGGATTTGTGGGATTTTATGATGAAAGGGGACTATGATAGATCAGAATGCATCAAAAGGCAGAAGCTTGCCTCTGTGGGAACTTTGATAGAGTTTGAAGCTGATAGAGATACACTTTGGGGTTTGAGAAAAAAGGGAGAACTACCTATGATACTGGGGAAGGGGTCTAAAGAACAGAGTTTAATGTATTTTCTATTGTGTTCTATAAACCTATTTTTGTTGTTCTTTTAAATCTGTCTCTGGTTCTCTGTCAAGCCTGAATAGGGGCAAGGCCACACATACCAAAACTGTGTCACACACACACAGAAACAAACACACACCTACCTGAATACATTCTCTTACCCAGTGGTTCTCAACCTGTGAGTTGCCAGGTGTTTTTGGCTAGAACTCCCAGAAATCTCAGCCAGTTTATCAGCTGTTAGAATTTCTGGGAGTTGAAGGCCAAAACATCTAGGGACCCACAGGTTGAGAACTACTGCTCTAACCAGTGTTTCTCAAACTGTGCTTCTCCATGTGTTTTGGACTTTAGCTCCCAGAAATCCAAGCCAGTTTATCAGCTGTTAGGAAGGTTGGGAACTCTAGTTATCTCCAGTACTAAAGCCCATTTTATAGATGTAGCAGATCTTGCTTAAGGCCACCCAATAATTCCAACACCTGAATTAAAGCCTTCAGCACCCAAAGACCACAGTTCACTACACTTCCTCTTTTCTGATTGCATCTTCCCATTTTATAATTATCTTCCCATTTCAATGTTAACAAAGAGAAATGCACATGGATGCATGCTTGTCTTAATGCTGCTGTAAAAAGAAGTAAGAATACTCTAATGGGCTTTTTAAAAAAGATGTGGGCATGGTTCGGTGTAATGTTAGCAATTTCTTTTGTCATAGAAACTGGAGGATCGAGGAGTCCAGAAGAAGAAAATGAAGAAGAAAGTTTTGATGGTATGAAACCTTTATGAAACTTTTTGTTTCTAATTTTTTGTTTGGTGTGACCAGTATACAGAGAGAAGCCCAACTGTGTGACAAAGATAAATAATGTAGAGAATGAATCCTGTTGTATTTCTATACCAAATTCTTTTAAAATTTTGAATATAACATCAAATGACGCACAGCATCTATTTTTCGATGTGGACTTCTATTAGCAATGCCAGAATATTGTTCAGTTGTAACAGGAATTCCCTAGATTTTTTAAGAGATTCAGGTTAAGGCCAAGCAAATTAAGTTCCTCCACAAATATCAAAAGTTGAATAATTCCCCGAAGGTGCAACTAGGGCCCCTTCTACACTACCCTATATTCCAGAATCTGATCCTGAATGAGGGTAATTTCAACTTCCAGTTTTTAATTTGCATAGGGATAAACAGAATAGTTTTTGAAATAATGTATCTCTGTCCCTAGTTTTGTGTGTGTGCATGTGTGTGTATGTATGTGTCAGGAGCAACTTGAGAAACTGCAAGTCGCTTCTGGTATGAGAGAATTGGCCGTCTGCAAGGACATTGCCCAGGGGATGCCTGGATGTTTTGATATTTTTACCATCCTTGTGGGAGGCTTCTCTCATGTTGCAGCATGGAGCTGGAGCTGATAGAGGGAGCTCTTTCATGCTCTCCCCAAGTTGGGCTTGAGCCTGCAACCTTCAGGTCAGCAACCCAACCTTCAAGTCATCAGTCCTGCTTGCACAAGGGTTTAACCCATCCGGGACTTTTCTGTCCTCTGTCCTCTGTATTACTGTCCTTAGTAATACATTGAGGTGAGGCAGGGAGTCAAATACAAGAGTGCCTAGAATCTACAAAAACCTTAATGTGGCCCTGTATAAAGTAATGGCGTATGCAACTCTTATAAATCAAATCTGATAGCCAAGCAGCTTTCCTGGTCAAAATCAGTAATTTCCCTTAAGCAGTGTCCATTTTGCTCTCAGAACCTTTTCAGTCCTAAATCCTATCTAAATGACTAAATGCTGAACTATCTACCATCTCTTATTAAGCTCTTCCAGCAACCCCTTTCAACCTCCATGCTGGATAAGTGAGACTCTACTGTATAATTATAGATCTATATCTAGCTCTGCATTGTTTATGTAAGCATTATATGTTTGCCTGTTACTATGTTGGAAGCTGGCCTGAGTCCCCAGGGGGAGATAGATAGGGCAGGGTACAAATGAAGCTGTTGTTGTTGATGATGATGATTATAAAGTTATTGTTGCTTTTCCACTTATAGAGTTAGTTTACTGTTTTTCTTTGAAATACAGTAAATATTCAAAACATTTAACCCACTGATGCCTCAATTAATGTAATTTTATTGGTATCTAATTTTATTTTTGAAATTTACCAGTAGCTGCTGCATTTCCCACCCTCGGCTTATACTCGAGTCAATAAGTTTTCCCAGTTTTTGGTGGTAAAATTAGGTGCCTCGGCTTATATTCGGGTCGGCTTATATTCGAGTATATACGGTAATTCTAATGCTCTAATTCTACTTTATCTGCCATGGCTGCCTCCTATGGGATTATCTTCGGATTTGGGTGATTCTTCAGAGGAGCATTCTCTGGCTGAAGATTTCATAGATTTCTCTCTCAATAGCCAGCAGCAGGATCCCACAGGATGATGCCATGTCCGCTAAAGTAGAAATATAGCTCTCTAGTTGTGTGACCTTTTGCAACTGTTTTCCATAGCTAATATGACACTGTTTCTTCAGGGAAACATATAAAGTATGAAAGACAGATACTTGGGACATATGTGGAAACAAATATCTAGAAGAGACAGCACATCTTTGGTTCTTCATGATTAGTTGCTTCTGCTGTGACATTTCTACTGTGTATTGCGAGAAGATCCTTCAACATATATCACTGCAAACAACAGAGTAATATTTGTGCATTGGAGCACCATAAATGGAGAAGTACTATTCTGCCTGTGACTATGTAAATGCCTTGTGTATTGATGCATTTAACACCTCTGAGGGCCTTTCCACACGGCCATATAACCCAGAATATCACGGCAGAAAATCCCACAATATCTGCTTTGAACTGGGTTGTTTGAGTCCACACTGCCCTAGATTGCAGTTCAAAGCAGATAATATGGGATTTTATTCAGTTGTGTGTAGGAGGCCTGAGAAATGTGGCTGTGATCCAATTAAACCCCTTTGTAAAACATCTTGAATAACAGTATGTAACAAAATTTGGAGGGGGAAAAAACTGTTCCTGGTTTGAAAGTGTTATTCCTGTTTAACTGTGGGGTCGTTACTTTGAAATTTGTTGTTAGACTCCAGAAACTTCATTTTTGTGGCTGCCACAAACTATGTTGAATTGGTTGAGACTTGGTGGGATATCAATTGAAAAAATATAGCAAAAAGTGCTGCAGGATGTCCTGCAAAAACAAAGTTTTTGCAGTTTAATAAACTTTTTCCATGTTTTATAATAGAACCAATTAGGAAATGACATTTATAACCCAGGAACAAAAACCGTGTTACATAGTGTAATGAGTTATCCAATTAAATCTATTTTAGATTTTGAGAACCACTGAAAAATAAATACCTGTTTTTTATTTTTATTCTGCAGTTCCTGGTGACTACTTTTAAGCAATTTGAGCAACAGTGAACAAAGCTAATTTATTACTGCTCACTTCCATTGGACTGAGAGAATTCTTGGATAAAACAGCTTCTGTGACTCAACAACAATAGATTTGGTGCAGAAAAATGCCAAATGGGCTTTCTGTATATCATGAAACGTGTAACTATGTGAAATCCTAAGCATATTAGTTTTCTTTGCATACACTAAACATTTGTGATGTGGTTAGCTAGATCCATCTCAGCTGCAATATTTGGGCTAAACCACCTTAGTTTCATTTCATTCTATTTACACTATCTGAAAAGTCATTTTCCAGGTTAGAAAAAGGTGTAAAGTATTCAAAGCACTTAAATGTTCAACTTAAGAAAAAACAATGGTCAAATAAAATATTCAAAATAATTGCCTTGGTTCAACAACATCCTTCTTCGTCTTTTCATTGCATACTGTGGACAAATGACATAGTAGCCCTTCATGCAACTGGAAATATATTTTGAACCAATACCAGCCTGGTCTTCTGAAATATGGCCCAAAATCAATTCTATTCTTTCTTTAGATTCCAGATGTTTCCATCATTATTGGTTTTCTATGGTCAGGCAGAGGAGCAGGAAAGAGGAAGGAAAGCTTGGAGGGGGAGGAGTGAGGGGGAGGGAACTGCAGAACATAATAATAATATTATAATAATACTTTATTTCTAGGAGCCCCGGTGGCGAAGTGTGTTAAAGCACTGAGCTGCTGAACTTGCAGACCGAAAGGTCCCAGGTTCAAATCCCAGTAGCGGACTGAGTGCCCGCTGTTAGCTCCAGCTTCTGCCAACCTAGCAGTTCGAAAACATGCCAATGTGAGTAGATCAATAGGTACTGCTCCGGCAGGAAGGTAATGGCGCTCCATGCAGTCATGCCGGCCACATGACCTTGGAGGTGTCTACGGACAATGCCAGCTCTTCGGCTTAGAAATGGAGATGAGCACCAACCCCCAGAGTCAGACATGACTGGACTTAACGTCAGGGGAAACCTTTACCTTTACCTACTTTATTTCTATTCCGCCCTATCTCCCCAGGGGGACTCAGGGCAGTTTACAACAAAAAATTGGCAAACTTTGAGAACCATTGCTTTACATGTTCAAAATGGTCAGTAGTCAATGTCGTGTCATACTGTATATGCTTGGATCCACCAACATGCACATACCAACAACATAGAACACAATGTTATAGTGTATCTTTATACCATCTAACCTGTCTTGTATATGGCTCCAAAATATTTGATGTGAAGTGGTTTGTAAATTCAATAAATCAATCAAAAGGCCCCCATCTAAAATCAAGCTGTAAGGGGTTCAAGCAAGTGAATTCACTGTTCACCACCACCTCAGCCCTTTGGCTACATCCCTGGGTTTTCAAGTGTCCTTTATCATGTAAAAAGGACACTTGATGTAAAAAAAATTGTAGCTACACACATTGCTGCTAGATATTATGGAAATACACAGCACTTGGTACAGTCAGAGCCTAGCATTAACATTGCAGCACTGTGAATGTGGCAACAATATTCCATCCTCAGATCCTCAGGATTTAACACAGTCTCTGAAACCGATTTAGTTCTGTATTGATAAGGCAAACAGGTTTAGTTTTAGGAGCCCATAGTAAAGAAGCAGCAACAGAAACCATAAATGATAGGCATTTCATACAAGAAAAACAAGATGGGCTCTTCTATAAGCTTTGTGGAGAAGATAATTTGCATCTTCCCCTTTTTAGTTGAGCCCTACAGAGGTCTGTCATGAAATTATCTGAGGATCAAGACCTTTAAATTCCTTGTTTTCATTTATTAGATAACTATTAGATAATAGTAAAAACTGCTACCTATGGTGCAATTTATTACTGTAAGGGAGAAGCTGTTTGTCTCTTTGGTCTGGTGCTCCACAGATGGCATGGGGACTATGTGGCTCTCCAGATGTTAAAGTCGAACTCTGATGAAGCTGAATTAGCATAGACAATGATGAGAGACTGACTCATGCAGCCCAACAACATTTCTGGTGTCTAATCCAAAGGATCTTCCATTGCTATAGCTGAAGCCCATCTTCAATTTAATAAATATGAGATCCTGCCACCCAAAAACTCTAGGAAGGCTTTCTAGAGCAGTGGTTCTCAACCTGTGGGTCCCCAGGTGTTTTGGCCTACAACTCCCAGAAATCCCAGCCAGTTTACCAGCTGTTAGGATTTCTGGGAGTTGAAGGCCAAAACATCTGGGGACCCACAAGTTGAGAACCACTGTTCTAGAGTGTTTCTACTATTAGCCTTAGAACATGAATGAAAACTTGATTTGGAAGATCTAGGTAGTGTAGTCTAGATAGTGTTTACTATCCTACATCTTCTTTTTCTTTTATGATTGTTTCTGCTTTTACTTATAATCTTTGTGAATTGATTAAGTGGAGTGAGGATTAAGTGGAGTGAGGATTTATAGTGTAACTGGAAAAAAAGAAGCAAGAGGAAGTAATTTTTTTTTTGTCAAGAGCAACTTGAGAAACTGCAAGTCGCTTTTGGTGTGAAAGAATTGGCCATCTGTAAGGACGTTGCCCACGGTATGCCCGAATGCTTTGATGTTTTACTGTCCTTATGGGAGGTTTCTCTCATGTTCCCACATGGAGCTGGAGCTGATAGAGGGAACTCATTCGCAATCTCCCCAAGTTGGATTCGAACAGACAACCTTCATGTCAGCAACCCAATCTTCAAGACATTAGTCCTGCCGGCACAAGAGTTTAAACCAAGAGGACATCAAAGAACATCAAAGATGCCAAACCCCCCCTCAACTATTGAACTTTTAATAAGGAATGGGGATGAGGATTTATATGCATATTGTTTAGAAGAAAGGACAAATGGCAGCTGTTGTCTGTGGACAGATAATTTAAAACTTGATTAAGAAAAGAAAGACTGATGCAAACTAGGGCTCTATCATACTAATTGGCCATAGCACTAATGATTCCACTTTTAACTGCTATGGCTGCTTCCTATGCAACCCTATGAGGCATTGGCAGCTTGGTCAGAGGAAGCAGAGAGGTGCTCCCTTCTGATTCCTCGGCATTTTGCCATTTTGCTAGCATTAGATTCTACCCAATAAATCTAATTTTTGGCATTGCTTTCTTTACAACCATGACCATTACCTACCCTGGAATAAAGCACTAGGGGAAAGATTGAATCCTAGGATGTTAATCCCATTACTGTGATATACTTATCGTCCTGTCCTTGGCCATCAGGCTTGGGTGAATTTTGGATTCATAATGATATGAACTTTTGAATAATAAAGCTCTTATCACCATTAGGAAGACTGTCCTGCTTTTAGAAGCAGCTAATACGGTAGATTCTCACTTATCCAACACTCGCTTATCCAACATTCTGGATTATCCAACGCATTTTTGTAGTCAATGTTTTCAATACACTGTGATATTTTGGCGCTAAATTCGTAAATACATTAATTACTACGTAGCATTACTGCATATTGAACTGCTTTTATGTCAAATTTGTTGTATAACATGATGTTTTGATGCTTAATTTGTAAAAATCATAACCTAATTTGATGTTTAATAGGCTTCTCCTTAATCTCTCCTTATTATCCAACATATTCGTTTATCCAACGTTCTGCCGGCCCGTTTATGTTGGATAAGTGAGACTACTGTATTAAATTTTCTAACATTGGGTGCATCTACCTCACCCACTAGGTTTCCAATATACATTTCTTGTACCTTGTCCCAGTCCACTCCTGTTTTAATCCTTATTCTGTTTTAATTGGTAACTCCTAAATGTGTTTTTTATCTGGTTTTAATTTCTGTTTTATGCATGTACTTTATTCTGTTATTGTGATTATCTGGGCTTGGTTCCATGTTAGCCGCCCCGAGTCCCTTTGGGAAGATGGAGGCGGGATATAAAAATAAAGTTGTTGTTGTTGTTGTTGCTGTCGTCATCATCTATATTGCAGAACGAATGCAATTTGACATCGCTTTAACTGCCATGGCTCTGTGTGTTAGAGAATCCTGATAGTTGTAGTTTGGTGAGGCACCAGCACTCTTTGGCAGAAAATGTTAAGAATCATGACAGTTCCCCTGATTCCATAGCCTTGATCCACAGCAGTGAAAGTGGTGTCAAATTGCATTCATTCTATAGTGTAGATGCATTCATTGTGATATATCGAAAACAGCGTTAGGTATCTTGCAACATGTATTAATTCCAACAATGCATGTAAGTATAAGGTGATTTATAAAAAGAGATCCACTGTGCTGGAGCTTGACTCGCATCACAACTTTTACAATTGGAGCTTCAATAAGGTACATGACAAGTGCTTATGATTGCCTCAGACTTATTTCTTTTATTTTAAAAACGAAGGTAATTAATTTGAAACAAGCATGGTGACTGATCATGTAACCTTCCTGTATTGATGACAATTGTGTCCCTCAACCTTCTCTGTTTCCGTAGTAGCATCATGTTTCTCAGGAACCAGATGTCCGAGTCTTCATCTGGGGAAGCAGAAGGGGAACCTGCGTAGAATGCCCTTTAGAGACCAAGAGCAAAGGAGCTGTTCCATTTTCAATTATTCACACCTTTGATTATTAATTGATTGCACTTGATTGGGGAAGGGGCAGCAGGGAAGGGCGGAATAGTTCATGAACCTGGGCATCTCGCTGTTTTACTGTGAAGCAGTAAATGGAATAGCCATTTCACGATGAACAGTTTTACTTGGGACATCATTCTACAATGAAGGTAAATGCTCTGGATGTCAGTGTGGGTCTATGGGAGGGCTTAGAGGCAAAGCCTTTACTTAAGGAGAATTAATGAATGCAGTTGTAACACAATGTCACTGTGCCTGGTTTTATTCTTAAATGCCTTCTGTTCCTGGGTACAGCACAACATCCGATCTCCTACCTGAACACTTTCAGAAACTTAAAACTGGTGCAGCAATTGGAAGAGGGATGTAAACTTGTCAAATGAACAGTGTTTGACAGATATAATTGTAAACTCATGGATCTAAAATATGTCATTCTTGAAAAACGTTTTGGTAAGATATTATTAAAAGAACAGATCTAAGTAGCACCCATATGTCTATAAATGACATTTCATCGTGGGTTTTTTTTTTACTTATTACAATGTGAAAACCCTCCACATTTGCGGGTTTGACTTTTGTGGATTTGATTATTCATGGATTTAATTACTATGGTTTCTGTAGGAATCTCTAAGTGTGAAATAGACTAGAGATTTCTATTGAAAACACCTTTCTAGGAATCTCAAGGTTCTCCAAAATACCATCTGGCAAACACTGACTATAGAATTGCACAAGAGGACCTATATGATGTTTTCTCTCAAATTAAAAAAGTGTTTTTTTTTATTTGTGGTTTTTCCACTTCCATGGTACACCTAATCTAACCAAATATGATGGGCTGATTGTATATTGTGAGTTGTGTTGGGCATGAATTCTTTTGCTGTGACTTGCAAACCGTAACATTTCTTTCTTTATAGGACGTCCACCATTGTCCTCATATCACCAAGTTTAATAAGATGGATCCAGATCAACAAGGTAAATATGTAATAGTGCCCAGGGCTCCTTTCCAAAATTCTGTGATCTCAGCCAATGGTCTCTAATGCACAATGGAATTTGATCTTTGACTGTTGGATTTTGTTTGAAAGCAAGACTGAGAACAGGGGGATGGCTCTTTATATAAGACAATGAATAGATCAACAAGTACTTATCCAAGACTCGCTTATCCAAGGGTCTGGATATCCAAGGCATTTTTGTAGTCAATGTTTTCAATATATCATGATATTTTGGTGCTAAATTCGTAAATACAATAATTACAACATAACATTACTGCCTATTGAACTATTTTTTCTGTCAAATTTGTTGTATAACATGATGTTTTGGTGCTTAATTTGTAAAATCATAACCTAATTTGATGTTTAATAGGCTTTTTCTTAATCCCTCCTTATTATCCAAGATATTTGCTTATCCAAGGTTCTGCGAGCCCGTTTAGCTTGGATAAGTGAGACTCTACTGTATATTCACATGCATCAACATGCCTGTCTGATGATCTGCTACCACCAAAATTTGGAAATGTATCTTTTTACTGGTCATAAGGGCAGGAGGAATCTGGGAGTGCAAACAAAAAAGAGAGATCTTGTTCATACTCAATCTCTGACAAAATGTGCTGTCAGGATCCAGTGCTCTGTTGGTATGTGGGCAGAGGTTAACCAAAACAACACCCTGCTTGTTTCAAAACTGTTTTACTTAAAGCAATGACTTCAACACTTGTTCCCTTCAAGGTCGAACTTCAAAACATAAAGATAGCTGAAGTTATGAAGTAAAGTTTCATTAACAGAGAGAGTACTACAAAGCCAGTTCAGGAGAACGAATAGACAGTAGCCAAGGTTTGCAGTCTAAGAGTCAAGCACCGAGAGTTCACTTAGTATAATGTTCCGGGGGATAAGGGCACAAACTGTAGTCAGAGTTCCAGGAGTTGAGCCAGATAGGTTTCAGGAGTACAAGCTATAGTCAAAGGTTCCAAAAGTCAAACCAGATAATCAAGAATCCAAGGGAAGTCCAAAATTCATAAGTCAAAATCAGGCAAGATTCAAATTCCAAGGATTCAAGGTACTACAAGGTCCACGTCGAGGTTAAAAGATCGGCAGCGTCCAAGGCAAGGTTCTCACCAAGGTGCAAGGTTCAGCAAGGTACATCACAAGATTCCAGAAAACAGGTCAGAATAACTCAATTTTACCACCTTGGGGGGAAAACAGCCAACATCCACAACCAAGTATGACAGATACTTTTCTACCAAAGAGCCATCTCTGACCAGGCTCTTTGTATGCAGCTGATCACAGCTGAATCCTATCTCCACAGCCTTCACCCCCATTGGTGCTGCCTGTGAGTCCTTACAGACAGATCTTCCATACATTTTGCAGCAGCTATACTACTCATCCTGTTAAGCATGATACTATATTAACCATCACCAGACTGCCAAGCATTATATGTACTAACCACCACTAATGGCTAGGCATGCCACTATACCAACCACCATCAACTGCGGGACATGACATGTGCATACTTCCCAGGCAGGAGTGCATATTTTTTGTGATGCATATACAAATACAGGAGAGTCTCACTTATCCAACATAAACGGGCCGGCAGAACGTTGGATAAGCAAATATGTTGGATAATAAGGAGAGATTAAGAAAAAGCCTATTAAACATCAAAATAGGTTATGCTTTTACAAATTAAGCACCAAAACATCATGTTATACAACAAATTTGACAGAAAAAGTAGTTCAATACGCAGTAATGTTATGTTGTAATTACTGTATTTACAAAATTAGCACCAAAATATGTTATATTGAAAACATTGACTACAAAAATGCGTTGGATAATCCAGAACGTTGGATAAGCGAGTGTTGGATAAGTGAGACTCTACTGTATGTACCTTATTTCCATGCAATCATCAATGTAGTCTGATATGTCAAGGTGTGCATAAGCACACATGCAAAAATATCCATACATTTATATAGGTAAAAGTAAAGGTTTTCCCTGACATTAAGTCCAGCCGTGTCCAACTCTGGGGTTTGGTGCTCATCTCCATTTCTAAACTGAACAGCCAGCATTGTCCATAGACACCTCCAAGATCATGTGGCCGGCATGGCTGCATGGAGTGTTGTTACCTTCCTGCCAGAGTGGTACTTATTGATCTACTCACATTTGCATGTTTTTGAACTGCTAGGTTGGCAGAAGCTGGGGTTAATAGTGGGAGCTCACCCTGCTCCCTGGATTCAAACCACCAACCTTTCAGTCAGCGAATTCAGCAGCTCAGAGGTGTAATCTGCTGTGCATTTATATACAGAGGTTTAAATGAACAGCTCAGTAGTAGCTTTCTAGGGCTTCAAATAGGTGTCCATCCCCATCCCCACTGGAAGCTGTCAGGTTGTGAGACTGAAATCTTCTGCTTGTAGAGCGTGTGTCCTGAGGAATTTAGACTCCTTTTTCATATTCCTAGTTCATACTTCTATCTGAATTTTTCTTTCATAAACATATCTGTGATAATTTAGATGTAGTATTCTTTATTTTATTTCACAGAGGCTCTGAATGTTATTCCGAATTCTGTCTACAGAACAGCCCTGAAGCTTCGTGCAGTGCAAAGCCTCTGCCAGTGTGAGTCATGTAATAGTCAAGATTAGACCGCTTTCTAAATACTTTTGAAGAGATTAAGTGAAATTTTAACCCTCATGCAATTTATACTCAAGTTGCTAATTTTTTTCAGCTTTTAGCATTTTGTCTTTACTTCTGGATCAGAATAGGTTCCTTATGGGAGGACATCATTGAATCTACCAGCTCCTTTGTGAATCACCTGGGATTTTTAGTTTGGTGAGGCACCAACATGCTTTGGCAGAGCAGGCTAAATATCTAGCAAAACTACAGCTCCCACGATTCCGTGGCATTGAGCCATAGCAGTAAAAGTGGTATCAAACTGCATCAGTACTTCTTAAACTGTTTGGAGTTAAACCATTTAGAGTTGGGGCCCTCTTAGTTCAATGTTGGTGCTCCAAAAATTTGGCAAAAGTAAAAGGCTTTTGAATGTTAGCTAGTGCCTGTTTTAGAGAAATCTGTTGTGCAGTATTAAAAGTGGAAGTTTGCATCTGCAGAAGATGCTTCAGCTGTACTTCATAAAAAGGAAAATCAGCCTGTTTAGTACATTTTGCAAATGCTGATTTTTTTATCAATACATATTTGATTTTTACACCAACTTTATATATCTATATACTGAGATCATGTAAACATTTCTCGGGCTGAAAAGGGCAGTGAGTGGAAACATTTTAGAAGCCCTGCCTTAAACCACTATTGAAGAAGAAAAAATCAATAGAGTAATGTCAATGTCTACAAATCCAATAGTGGCACCTACAGCAAAAAACATCAGAACTTTGGGTGTGCCTTTCTTAGAATGGTTTATTTCTCCAAAAACTGGGTTACTCTGAAACTAGCAGCACATCTTGCTGAAATAAGAAATCACCCTTTGTTCAGGTGGGGACTTTGTAATGAATGTCTTGCTTTATTTTCCACAGTGGATTTGACTGATGTCTCCTTGGTTGAATACATCCTGCCAAGCCACTCATGCCAGGCTGAGAAACAGAAACCTCTGCCAGCAGAGCAGCTCTTCAAGGGGCTCACAGAGCTTTTCAAGAGAGCCAGCTCAGAGAAGCCGGGCCAGGTAGAACCCAGGGCCCCAGAACTCACACTGAGACTGCTGATGGCTGCATATGATAGGTGAGATGCCACCACCACACCAAATAGTATCTCATTCCTAGCTGATTTAGAAGTGTTCACCTGAGCCCAGTTTTTTTGGTTCATAATTGCTGCAGAGAAGTCAGTTATTGCATTGCTGCTGAATGCTGTGTTTTGCAATTTTATACTCTGGTGCTGAGCACATTTAGTTTTATGAAATCAGTGTTTGAATGAAGAAGCTAAAGAGACTATTATGCAGTAGGGCTGTGCATGGATCTGTTTTCAAAACAGGCTCTGGCTGATTCGGCTCTTTTGGCCAGCGGTAATGGCATGGGCACCACCACCATTTTTTTTTCCAGCTGCAACAGACTACAGAGCTGGTGACCATGTTACCTTTTGGTTTCATTCGGCTACACATAGAATGTGGAGAGGCAGCCATTATGGATGGGTTAACTGGAAAAGTATGTGTAAGAAGCTGATTGGCTGAGCCTGCAAACAGCTAGGAATCTGATTGGTCAATTTCTTTGCCATGCTACTGGGGAACCGGTTTGAGCAGGTTTTTCCTCAGTGTGTGTGTGTGTGTGTGTGTGTGTGTGTGTGTGTGTGTGTGTATGCTGACTGGAAAACAGCCAGGAGAGAAGATGGCTGCTGGCTCTCAGAGGCCCTGTTATTTCTAAGGCACTGAGGCAATTTTATGGATTTTAAAATGACTTTTTTTTTTTTACAATCAGAGAGACTATTGTAAATATTATTGCTCTGTTTGATCATTTTTGAAGTCAGTAAAATTCCTGTAAATTGCTCTACAAAGCTGAGTGGCATATCATTACTCTACAGGGTGACTGGTATTACTGTATATGCATGTATGTGACTAAGTTTCTGTGGGATCACTACTTGTGTAAGTGTGTGTTAAGAGAAAAACACCTGGTTAATTACAACTCATGGTTGAGTAATTAGAACAATCAGGGCTAACAGGCTTGAGCCACTCCCTGAATGGGGTATATCTGGGAAATGTTTGCAATGTCTTTTGGGGACTTACTGGGGAACTTACTGAATACTTGCTGAGAGCCTACTATGAAGTTGCATGAATTTAATGCAAGAGACTATGTGAGTTTTTGTTGCTGGAAGTTTTATTATGATTTTTGACTCTGCTACTTAAGAGTAAATTTTGATTTTCTCTTCCATTTTCGTGGCTTGTTTTTCTTTTGCTCATTGTGGATAAGAAACAAAGGACTGGATAAGTCTGGACAGGACTGCACGCAGTTTGTTTTTCTACAAACCCGTAACAACTGGTTCACAGGTGGATGTAAGAGCTTCTCTTTAACACCATCTACAATCCTTTACAGCTGTGAGCCCTGTCTGTTGAACCAATGAGAACAGTAGAAAGCCATAACATGTCTTCTAGCCAAGCTAGACCTCCATTTTTCTGTTGTGAGCAAATTTCTGAACGAGACAGAGCATGTTCCAGTGCATTGGTGATCTAAATTCTCAGTGCCGCTCACAACTCTGCATACCTTGCCTTGCTTTTTGACTCAAATAGCAATAAATAAGCATGTCTACACACCTAAGAAACTGCCACCAATGGTGCCCTTTACACGACACAAGCTTCAAATGTGGGGTAGAGGTATCTTGCCATTTCTAAAGCTGCCATATAATGAGGAGGTAATTTATATCTGTTTTAAAACAATGGCTAATGCTCCTTCAGGTGGTGTGGCTCCCACTGAAATAAGTGTTTTAAAATGGATGCCTTAACTCAGCTTCATTGTAAGCTTGTTGAGGGCAAATGATCCCAGAAAAGGTGGTTTCTTAAGTCTGATGCCTTAACCCAAGTCTTATTGAAGGATATTAGGAGAAATGACCCCAGGAAAGGTGGTTTCTTGAGACTGATGCCTTAAAAATGATGGAAAGGGGAGCCTTGGAAATCTCCCCATTGCCGCCAATTGCCAGATCTTCCTGGAGCGAAAACGGATCTTTCAGCTCCTGGATCCAAAAATGAAATTTTGTCCGCTCAATGGATCAGGGGGCCCACTAAAATCCAGACACAGAAAATTGGTTTAACTGAATTGCACACCTCTAGTATGCAGGGCAATGGATTCAAAGTGCTGGATGGCCATCTGTCAGGGGTGCTTGTGTGTTTCTGCATGTCAGGGGGTTGGATTGGACGACCCTTGTAGTCTCTTTCAATTCTATGAAACTCCTAGTTGTTATCGCTGCAAAAACAGGCTTGGACAAACTTATTAAAATCTCAAACACTAAGAAAGAAGCTGAGTTGGATTTACTGAGCAATTAGGTAGGTAGGGAAGTGTTGGCCTGCTTTTTGCTGTTGAGGTAGTCAATTTAATGAAGATTGTTGTTGTGTGCCTTCAAGACATTTCAGACTAGGGCAACCCTAAGTCTAAAGTTTAGGGCAGGGACCAGGTAAATGTTCTAAGGCCTGCGGGCCTTAGTTTGGGGATCCCTACCTTATTTATTCATTCATTCATTCATTTACTACATTTGTATCCCGCCCTGCTCTCTCCGAAGGGGACACAGAGTGGCTTACAAATTATATGTACATACAATATATTAATACCTGAAAACATGGCTCTTCCACTGTGCTTTTGGAGAGTAATTACTACATACATTCTCTCTGTTGCTCTCCTCCAATATCTATCCTCCAGATTGCACCACTATTTTATGACCCTGTTCTTTGTGGTTTTTATTCTTATTTCTTTTCTCACCCCGGGTTTTAACTTAGTGTTCATGTGGCCCACCCTTGTTTTTATTGTTCTTCTGATTTTGCGTTGTAATGTATATTATCATTTATTGTATTGTTCAATGTGTTATGATTTGTTGTTCTTTTTATACTATGTTATATTGTATTGTTCTGGGCATGGTCCCATGTAAGCCGCCCCAAGTCCCCGTTGGGGAGATGGTGGCGGGGTATAAATAAAGATTATATTATTATTATTATTATTATTATTATTATTATTATTATTATTATTATTATTAGTGTAGAACAATATTAGCATTATATATTACTATATTGTACTATACCACTGTACTGTATTATTAGTAATGTATAATTAACATTATCATATTGTCTTATTATTATTATTAGTATTATATTGTATTACATTATAATATTACTGTCTATATTATATGCATATACAATATATTATTATATATTATTGTATATCATATTGTATATTATATTATACACGTATCCTAAAGGTAATTCTTACACAATATTTGTTATGATTGAGCCTCATGGCTCTGCTTCTGGCAGACGTGGACGTAAGACTCCTCGAGAGTCAGATACTCTCGAGGAGCGAGAAAGAAAGAGGCTGCGAGATATCTTTGCAGAACTGTCTGACGAAGAGTCTTTTAAGGGGTTCACGGAGAGAATGGAGGAAGAGCTGGTTAGCTCGGAAGAGGATGAGATGGATTGGACTCGGGTAAGGGAGGAGTTGGGTGCCACTGGCAATAATGGGATGGAAGATGAATGGGGACCTTCAGGATTAGACCCATGGACAAGCTGGAGGGATGGGACGGGATCCACAGCTGGGGATGCTGTGGGGCGTAGTCAGAGGTGTTCCAGCTCTGATGAGGAAAGTGATGAGGAAACGCCCGGGTTAAGGAGGGCAGCTGATAGTGATGAGGATTTGTAACTGGCATAAAATGAGGCTTGGGAGCAATTGCAAATTGCGTTGGGCAAGGTAATCTGGACGAACGCTTGGGATCTGTGTGGGACGCTTTCCTGAAGACTGGTGTGTTTTCGTGTGCTGATACCTTTGACCTTCCGTCGTCTTCTTGACGGACGCCATCTGCTACTCTGGATTTACGGACTGAAAACTGACTACGGGCTCGCTTTCTCCTATTGGACTTGGAAAACTGCAAACGTCTGATTCTGCCTCTCGACCTTCGGAACGAATTGGGACTACGCTACTGCTTCAATCCTTGGCTGTTGAGTTTGTATTGGAAATTTGCCTTGCTGTGTGAAGGAGTGACTCCTAGTTACTCAAAACATAGTGCTGGCAGCAGAGAGTTATCTGCTGCCAATTAGTTGCATTCTTTTGAACTCCTTGTTTCCCAGCTTCTGTTTGTTTTTCCCCAGGCTGAAGCAAGCTGTTTTGATTTTACCCGGATTAAACTCCGGTTTAATCCGGTTTATCTTTTGAACGTTTTTTCTTGCCCCTTTTTGTTTTTAAAGGCTAAGTTGCCTTGCCCTTGTCTTTTACGGGCATTTTGAGTTCTGTAAATCCAATAAACTCTGTTATCTTTGATCTTGTGGCGTTCTGTCCTTGACAATATTTTTAACAATGTTGTGCATGAAACAAAGTTTATACACTTTGGCACTATCTTATCTACTCACATTGACAAATTTGGATTTTGGGATTCCAGATACCAAATCTGTAATAATATTTATTTAAATCAGTGGTTCCCAGGTGTTTTGGACTTCAACTCCCAGAAATCCCAGCCATCATACCAGCTGTCAGGAACTGCGGGAACTGAAGTCCAAAACACCTGGAGGCGCAAAGGTTGGAAACCACTGATTTAAATGATATTCATTGATTTCTTCCCTCCCTCTCCATAAGGTTCAAGGTGTGGAAAAAACCAGATTAAAATATATCAACAGATTAGACACATAACACATAACATAAAAGAATGTATGTCCAAGCTGTGTGTACACCAAACCATCAGAAAGCAAAGTTGTCATTATCTCAGTCACCTAGATGGGAGATCTTGGAGTATTTCAAATGTCAGAATTCTGGTTAAGGGATGCTGAACCTGTAATGTTAATCTCACCAATAAATTAATGGCCAAGTTAACTGGAATCAATGCTCTCATTTGGCATTTAGGTGGATGTAGTTTTCCTGACTTTTGCCCCATGCACTATGAATTTCCCCAGCCCCTTTATGGTATTTTGAAACCTTGGCAAAACTACCAACTATAGTGTTCCCTCCCTACTTTGCGGTTTGCTTTTCACTCCCTTGCTGCTTTGCGTTTTTTTTCTGAGGGGTGGTGCACATGCTGCCAAGAAGTAATGCAGGAAAAAGGCTTGCAAAGAGGAGAAAGGCCACCTAACTACTAATATAATGTGTAAATATTAAAATAAATATAGTGCCCCTACTTCATGGATTTTCACTTATCGCGGGTGGTCCTGGAACGTAACCTCCGCAATAAGTGAGGGAACACTTTAAAGACACAGCAGTATGTGCTTGCTTGTACATTGATTCACACTGCAATTTTCACTAGAGATATCATTATGCCCTGAGAGATAGACCTCACAGCACTTCAATTTCTCATTAGTCAGATAAGGAAACACAATATGAGATTGTCATGGTAGAGTTTATGTGGCGGCTGTTGACCTTACTCTTGTCATTCTTATCACATTGTAGAAATGGAGTGGGTTTTATCCAGCCACGATCATCTGCAGCTGCTATGATTGCTCTTTCAGGAGACAGCTTGCCTACTAAATACAGAGGTAAAGGATGTGCCTTCTCTATATACTAATCAACAGATTGCTGACAAATAGACATCATTTTTTCCTATATGAACAAGTCCAATCCTTGTCAGGCACATACAAAATGAGCTGGAAGTACCCTGGGAGTAGCAGGTGCACAAAACAGCTTCTCTTTCTAAGCCCTTTTGTTTTGCTGTACTGGTTTGTAGAATGGTGGTTAAGTGGATAGGCAGGTTGGAGAAGATAGCTATAATCCAACACAGAGTTAAGTGAAAATTGAGTGACTTCATCATGGATAGTCTGTAATTGTGTAATCATTGTGAATAATCACCAAGCACAGTGCTGTTAGAACAGAGTGTAAATCATGCAACATTCCAGATGCTGTTGAATGGTGCGTTCAACACTTTCCAACATGGACTGTGCTGAGAGTTGCAGTCTTTTATTTGGCATTAAGATAAAAGATTGCATCTGGAGAATACATGATCTCCAACCCTGTTTTAGTGTCAGTACCACAATAGGGAAGAGACAGGTACAAATCCCCACAGAATCATGAAAATCTCAGCATGGAATGGAGTAAGTTGCTTATCACACAAAGGAGGCAAATCACAATTACAGCAGGACACCAATGTCTTTGCTTTGGACTTATCCCATGACGTTGCTCCTAAGCTGTAACTCTCCAAATGAGAGACTATTGGGAAGTATTTCTTTTACCAAAGGAGTTCATTAACCATTGATTTATTTCAAAGCTGTTTCCCATCAGGAGAGCAGCAGTAAAGGAACAGCGTCCTGTGATAAGTCCAAGATAATGGCTTTGCTGCAATTGCAATTTGCCTGCTTGTACAATAAACTCCTTAGTTTCTGTCTCTTGGCATAATCTATAGGGCTGCAGTTGAAGGTTAAATGTGGCTGGTGAGAAGAAAAATAACCATCACTTCAACCTCTGTGTGGGTTACAAAAGAATAGAACAATGAAAAATATCTGCCTGGGGTTTTGGTACCTTGTAGAAGGGGGTTAGTCTGTTTTTATTATAACTATAACTGGTGGAGCTAACCTAGGAATGACCTAAGTCTAGAAGACTCCAGAAATGAACTGGGATTTGAACCTGGGTTTTCCCATTCCAAATTGCAACAGATTCTGCTCATAAGCGTTTCAATCACAATGACTTTCCTTATTGAATTTGAAATGACTAGCCTCAAAAACAGAGTAGGAAATAATTTCCTGAACTCTATGGAGTTTCTGCTCACTATTATCTGGTCTTGGTAGCTCTCTTTCAGCTCTACGCAACATGTTCAGGAAGGGGTTCTGGAAGCAGCCTTCACATTACCCGAACCAGTGTGAGAAGTCTGCTCATAGATTTACTCCAGGTAATTCAGTTCCTGTGTGAGGAATTGGAGAGAAGATATATCTCCTAAACCCCTCTCCAGAGGACTTGGCCAACAATTTCCCCAGTCCCATCTAGGCATGGCCAAATTGTAAGGAACTGTAGATATTGTAGCTCAAAACATCTGGAATGGAAGCTGAAGTCTGACTGTTGCACCCCAGCCAGATTTCACCTTGCACTCAACACCAACCAGAAATCCAAAAACAGTAGTAAAACAGTTTACTGTATTGAGAAACGCACATATAAAAGGAAAAAATCACCATAGGAAATAAGAAAAGCAAAATCCAATAGGTAATGGGGAAAAGTAGTCAATAAGTAATAAGCCCAATCAAACTGCAATAGGAAAAAAAAACATTCCAAAGGCAATAATCCAAACAGTCCAAATCTGTTCTATAAGACAAGGTCCAGGAAAACCAGAATCAAAACATGAGCATAAATCCAGGAAAACAAAAATCAAAACATGAACATGATTTCAGAAGCAAGACTATAGAAACTTCTTAAAACATGGATCCAAACTCCCAAGATCTTAGACTAAAATATGGATTGGAAACCAGACTCAAGATCCTCACTGCCATGCAGTGTTGCCAGATATGAATTTTAAAGGAAACAATTCTCTGATTTGAGGTCCACAAGCTATGAAGTCATGTCTGTGACCTTATCTGCCTTGATTGTGAGATTTCCCACACTGCTGTTTCTCACAGTCTTTTTTACTTTCTTAATTGGCTTGCATCTTCCCTAAGATGAAGCCTGAGATTTCTGCTGTAAACAGGTGTGTTTTCGGGCAAACTTTCTTGCCCACCCAACTACTTATCTGGGGTTGTTAAGAGATGAATAGGCGAAAAGTCTTCGCCAGCCTTTGCATCTCCATGTCTGTTGGACTCTGAGACAATTTCACTCTCAAGCCCGTTCTCACAGACAGGATATAAACTTCCCTCATTTCCCTCATTAAAAACTCATCCACTCTCCCAGGCTCTGGAATAACAATCCCCTCATTGTCATCAGCTGGCTGAACCACAACACTGACAACAACATTTGGATGGTGACATGTTCACCAAAATTGGGTTATATTAACACAGAAATACCCTAAAGTTTCAAGGCATATATGAGGAGAGAAATACTATGCAAATTATTGAGATTACTTTTCCTGTTTCCTCTGAAAAGCACACAGATACACATTTGCATTCACATTTACCCATTACTAACCCTCTTTCTTATTCCTTTGAATTAGGCATTACACTTGCAGTTGCCATTTGTCTGGGGGGGGGTGACTGTTAAGAGACCACCAACAGAAATCAAGTGCTGTAGACTATATTTCAGAAGAGGAAAGTGACATAGTTTCTCTCTAAGAAAACCCTATGAAATGTATGGCATCAACATAAGCCAATAGGCAACTAGAAGGCGCACACACACACACACACACACACACACACACACACACACACACAATCAATCTAATGGTGTATTTTTTCCCTGCTACAGCTCCTAGTGGTTATCGGAGAAAACCATAACATGTCTCATGTGGAAAGTGCAACACACAATTGTTTCAGTGGGGTAAGTGAGAAGAATAATAGTACAGAGACTGAATTTAGTTATATTTAGCAGACTGTTTTAAAGTGTTTTTATCTATTGTACACTGTTTTGGGAAGGGCAATGAATAAATAATAATCACCATAAATAAAATTCCATGAATGTTGTGGCTCAGTGGCTCAGTGAAACACTTCCCAGTGAGCAATAAGAACAAAATGACTAGGTTCAGATGTAGGTCTTCTTTGTGGCAAGTCCGAGGTGTACCGACTCCGCACCATATGTGTCATCTAAGTTCAGTGGGAACCAAAGAAATATTCTGTGGGCCCTTCCACACATCACCCGCAACAGGTCATGGGTCATGGGTTTATCTGACTCAGGTAAACCTGAATTAATCTGGCATAAACCAGATCTCTTCCCAGGGAGATCAGGCATGCACCTACCAGCCTTTAAGAAAGATTTAAAAACTTGGCTCCTCTGGTATGCCTTCAATGATTGATAACAGTGACAATCCCCCTCAGCATTGATAATCACTGTGCCCCATGTATTGTCTCCTTGCCTTTTCAGTTGCTAATAATTTTTCCTTGCCCATCTCTGAAATCTCCCAATTAATATGGCAGCACTTTATTATCTACCTCATTAGATGTTTAATTATAAGCTCCTCGCACTTTAGCCCAGTTCTCTTATCACTTTAAATTGCTGCTTTGCTTTTATATGGCGGTTTTTATTTAATTACTACATTATCTCTCAAAATGATGTTTTAATCTGTTTAAATTTTTTGTTGATGATGCTTGCTTTATTTTGTATGTATTTTATTGTGGTTATCTGGGCTTGGCCCCATGTTAGCCACCCCGAGTCCCTGCGGGGAGATGGAGGCGGGGTACAAAAATAAAGTTGTTATTATTATTACCGTATATACTCAAGTATAAGCCAACCCGAATATAAGCCAAGGCACCTAATTTTACCACAAAAACTGGGAAAACTTATTGACTCGAGTATAAGACGTGGGTGGGAAATGCAGCAGCTATGGGTAAAATTCAAAAATAAAAATAGATATTAATAAAATTGCACTATTTGAGGCATCAGTAGGTTAAATGTTTTTGAATATTTATATAAAACTGTAATTTAAGATAATAATAAGACTTTAATAATATAAGACTGTCCAACGCTGAATACCTATATATTCAAGTATACGCCGAGCTGAATAGAAGCTGGCCAGGACCCTCACTCGAGTATAAGCCGAGGGGAGCCCTAAAAAGGGGCTGAAAAACTAGGCTTATACTCGAGTATATTATTATTATTATTATTATTATTATTATTATTATTATTATTATTATTATGAAGAACTGGTATTTCTCAGTTTACTCTAGATTAATTTGAAACCTGGAAAGATCCAGAACTTAATGTAAAAGGTAAAGGTAGAGGTTTCCCCTGACATTCAGTCCAGTCATGTCTGACTCTGGGGGTTGGCGCTCATCTCCATTTCTAAGCCGAAGAGCTGGCGTTGTCTATAGACACCTCCAAGGTCATGTGGCCGGCATGACTGCATGGAGCGCCGTTACCTTCCCGCCGGAGTGGTACCTATTAATCTACTCACATTGGCATGTTTTCGAACTGCTAGGTTGGCAGGAGCTGGAGCTAACAGTGGCTGCTCAAGCCGCTCCCGGGGTTTGAACCTGGGACCTTTCTGTTTGCAAGTTCAGCAGCTCAGTGCTTTAACACACTTCGCCACCGAGGCGCCTCATGAGAAGCTAGACCTTAATGTAAGGTCCAGATCTTTCTAGATGTGGGCCTTTAGGGATTGACTCTCGGGACCACGGTCTACGATCCCAGGGGTCAATCCCCATTGCCATTCGGTTCTTCAGGCTCTCACAGCCTGAAGAAGCAGGATAGCATCCCCTTCTCCTCCATCCCCACCCCCCGTTTTACCCCAAAAACTTACCGGAGGGGTCTAGCTGCATGTGCAGGTCCCTTAAAAACAACTTCTGTTGCGTCCACACGATGCGTTGGGAGGTTGGGGGGGCATGTAGCCACTCTCCTCCCCAGGGAAAGAGTGGGATTTGGAGGAGTTGTGGAGACCAAATCCCGGGAGGAACTGGGATTAAATATCCCAGTTCCTCCCAGGATTTAGCCCTGTCTGGAAAGGCTCTGATTGACTGCAAGTGTTGATCTCATTTGCAGGCCTAGGATTAAAGGATCTTTTGCCAAATTAGACAGAACTGTGATAAAAATCATCTCAAAAGTCATCGAATATTACCATATTTGCAGTTCAAAATGACACCCCAAAATAGTAGAGAAATCAGTGAACCACTCTTTACTCCAGAAAGCAATCCTAAACATCTGCCAGGCTTTGCACTGTGTCTTGTGGTGATTGTGAGCAAACTGGAATTCCTTTTCAGGTTCTGAACTCAGCTATTGGAGAAGAGAGATTCTTAGCTTGGCTCTGGTCTGAACCTGCAGTCCTCCTCTGGCTCCCCACCCTCTACAGGTTGTTGGCAACAGAAATGGTCACCCACAAGGTCAAATGCAATGTCTGTAAGCACTTTCCTATCACTGGACTCAGGTACATTGCACTATAATTAGAGTGCTAACATTGCTTTTATTTGCCTTTCAGGAATGGCTGGAGGCCCTGGTCAATACTGTGGCTCAGCTCAACATGCTAGTTGAAGGAACCTCTTTTCCCCCAAACTGCTTGTGAAACAAATTAGGAATCAGGCAACCTTCCAGATGGTGATGGATTGCAACTCCTAGCATTTTTCTTTATAGGATATGCTAGTGAATGCTACTGGTATTGGCAGTTCAAGAACATCTGAAGGGCCTCTAAGCCCAGATCCCAGGATCTGATCTCAAATTATCTGCTTTGAACTAGATTATACTGCCAGATAATCTAGGATAAACTGATAATCTGGGATCAGATCCTGAGATATAGGGCAGTGTGGAAGGGGCCAAAAACCACAATCCTGATATATGGCCTTAAGAGATTGCAATCAAGATGTTTTAACCAGAGCTTGGAAAAGTTAGCAGTGCTGCCTAGAGTGTTCAGAAAGTGATAATCCAAAAATATAGCTTTGCCAAGCAATGGTTTTTCTTAGTAAGTGTGGCTGTTTTTACATGAGGGGAACCTGGGAAGGGATTTCTACCACAGTGTTTGGGATTCTTACAAATCTACAACTCTCAAGTTTTTTAAAGTAATAAGTGTGTAGTGTAGATGGTCCCTGTACAGGTAGTCCCTGAGTTGCAAACATCCTACCTTGTTCATAGATTGCGGTCTGCCTGCAGAGTGCAAGATGAAAACATAAGACAAATAGAGGCATATGCATTTTTAAAGGCTAAAGTAAAAGCAAAATTAGAAGTGGTGATCATGATACATCCTAGCTGTAATTTAGGATTTGGTTTACCTTTTTTCTATTAAAAGGTAAAGGTTTCTTCCTGACATTAAGTCTAGTCGTGTCCGACTCTGGGGATTGATACTCATCTCCATTTCTAAGCCAAAGAGCCAGCATTGTCCATAGATGCCTCCAAGGTCATGTGGCTGGCATGACTGCATGGAGCGCTGTTACAACTCCTCAAAAAGTAACTTTTCCATGCTCTGGTCCTAAATTATTTAGATACGTATTGCAAGCTCTGATCTTAGCATAGTGTGAGTCGGCATCTGATTACTTTGATTTATGAAAATGTGATTGAGAAGCATCAGGTCAGGTCTCCTGGTCTGCTCAAAGTTCTACAGATTTGGACAGAAAAAGTAGGAGTCAGCCATATTAATCAAAGCTATATATAACTCATTGGATCAGGGGTCCGCTAGTTTTTGAGCTGAGAATTTGAATGGAGGACCCTTCAGTAAAACCATATGCTGCAGGCTGTCTTTCAGGGGAAAGTAATGGCAAACCACACCTGAGTTCACCTTGTCTATGAAGACCCATTGAAATTCATGGGATTCTCCCAAGTCCATAATACTTGATGTACACACACAAACACTGGTTAACGGTTTTCTTTTAATTATGGGTTTACGGCAGTGGTTCTCAGCCTGTGGGTCCCCAGATGTTTTGGCCTTCAACTCCCAGAAATCCTAACAGCTGGTAAACTGGCTGGGATTTTTGGGAGTTGTAGGCCAAAACACCTGGAGACCCACAGGTTAAGAACCACTGGTTTACGGGATCATAATTTAACTCATGTTATCCACAAAGCTAGCAAATTAATTGTTCCAGGAATTCTAGTCTGCTGTCAAGGGAGGTTCATAGAAATGCTTTAACTTTATTCAGCCTTTTCTTTCTGTTAAACTTCCATTGCTAAATTTGATCTTTGTTGTTGTCTACTGGACAGGTATCATTGTCTGAAATGCTTAAACTTCAACCTTTGCCAAACTTGTTTTTTTACTGGACAACTTTGCAAACCCCACAAGAAGACTCATCCTATTGTAGAACACTGCAGGACAGTAAGCAACAGATTCCTTTCCTGTTTAAAATTAGTCTATCAATTGGATTCACTATGTGAGTTGGCTTGCACACGATTAGCTTACTTGTTTTATTTACATAAAAGTACAGTTACCTTTACACATTTGCAGGGATGGCATTCACATATTTAATGATAATGGGCTTGCTGCACACCAACCCACCCCTCGAGGTCAATGCCTGGTGCTTTGCTCTCTTCAGTGATGATCTGAATCACCAACCACCACACCACATCTGCTCGTTCATAGACTTCAGTGGGTGTGGTTGGTGACTGATATTGCCCTTATTCCACTCACCTTGGCTTTAGAGAAGGTACAGTAGTAACCACCACCTGTTTGCTATACAAGGAAACCTTGCTTCACCCTAGAGAGATTCAGTGTTTTCCTCAGGGTTTTATACAGGTTGAGTATCCCTGCTCTGCAAGGCTTGGGACCAGAATTGTTTTGGATTTTGGAATACCTGCATTTGCATATACATAATGAGATATCTTGAAGGTGAGACCCAAGTCTAAACACTATTTTTTCCCATAAATACCTTATATACATATATTTATGTAATTTTATTCACAAAAATGGAAATGGTGACAGTGATAGCCAGGGCAGCTGTACCTTGAGGCCATGGTGGTATTTTCTGAAAATAGCTGCCTCCCTTCTCCATGACTGTGCATTTGAGCAGGTATCGGCAAGAGATAACATCAAGCTATTTTCCCGTGTTATTCGAAACAATTTGCTGCCAGGACGTTGCAAGAGGAAGGAAGCACTGCGAAGGAAGGCCTTGGGGTTGATGGATAACAGGGACTTTCCTACCCAAGGTCAACCACAGTGAGTTGCTCATTATATAGTGAATATTTGGGAGTCTGAAGTTACCTGTATAAGTGGGTGGTTGTGCAGATGCGCATTCTCAGGGAATTACCAAAAGCAGACCACTATTGAGGTAGTGTCATCAAGATGTGCTTGTAAATATGCATGCCAAGGTTGGAAAGATAAACATTCACCAACTGACATCACTGTAAGAAGGTCCTCCATTGTGCATGTGGCAGGGCTCAGACTGCATTGCAGTAGGTGGTCTGTGGTTTGCTCTTCTCCACACTCGCATGTCGTGGGCTCCACTTTGTAGCCCCATTTCTTCAGGTTGGCTCTGCATCTCATGGTGCCAGAGCACAGTCTGTTCAGCGCCTTTCAAGTTGCTAAGTCTTCTGTGTGCTTAAGGGGGAGTTTCTCATCTGGTATCAACTACTGATTAAGGATCTGGGTTTTAGCCTGCCACTGCTGGACTCTTGCTTGCTGAGGTATTCCTGCGAGTATCTCTGTAGGTCTTAGGAAGCTATTTCTTGGTTTAAGGCATTGATTTGCTGGCTGATATGTGTATAGAGAATGGGGCCAGAGATGTCACTACCTTGGTCCTTTCATTAGTGGCTGCTACTTCCCAACGGATGCCAGGTGGTGCAATACTGGCTAAACAGTATAATTTCTCCAGCGGTGTAGGGCATAGACATCCTGTGATAATGTGGCATGTCTCATTGAGAGCCACATCCACTGTTTTAACATGGTGAGATGTATTCCATATTCAGCAGCAGAGTAGCAATGCATAAGGACAGATGCCTTTACTGTATCTGGTTGTGATGCCCAGGTTGTGCCAGTCAGCTTTCATATGATATTATTTCTAGCACCTACTTTTTGCTTGATAGTCAAGCAGTGCTTTTTGTAAGTCAGAGCATGGTCCAGAGTAACTCCCTAGTATTTTGGTGTGCTGCAATGCTCCAGCGGGTTTCCTTCCCAGGTAATCCTCAGAACTTGAGATGCTTGTCTGTTCTCAAGATGAAAAGCACACATCTGCACTTTAGATGGATTAGGAATCAGCTGGTTTTCCCTGTAATAGACAGTAAGAGCACCTAGAGCTTTAGACAGCTTCTGTTCAATCATTTCAAAGCTCCCTGTTTGAGCAGTGATGGCGCGATTGTCAGCATAGATGAAACTCTCTATCCCTTTTGGCAATGGCTCGTCAAAGGAAATTTAGTATAATGTCCAGTTTTTAACTTTGTGTTTTTATACATCACAGTATAATTGTATTCTCAATTAGATTCTGACACAATAAATAAAATAAACCCTCTGTCATGAGGAAGTAGATGCATAATTCTTTTGACTGGGGTCATTGTATTTTTTTTTAATCTTATTTGGAATATGTTTCAGTTGTCGAGCTGATGAAGGTGGTTGGGTATATTGTATAATTCCTATCCCTCCTTCTCCTTGCAGTCCCTCTTCCATTCAACTAGTTTCCACAGAAGATCTGGAGCCACCTGACCTCTTTACTGCAGAACATACTTCAAATGTTCAGCTTAACCATCCTTCAGATGCCAAAGCTTCCCAAGCACATCAGAAAGATAACCATGGCAGATCACTTGATCAAAAAATAACATCCAGCCAGGTAATTAATGCTGAGTAATAGTGACCACCCAGAACCAATGCAGGGTTATTATCAAGAGATTCTGGAGCAGTGTTATAAATGTTATCAGTCTGGTAAAAGTCAATTCTTGATCTTGTCTTGAGTTTAGTGCCTTATCACACCACTCCTTTATGCTGCTTTATTCCCATTGAAATTTGCTCCAGCAAGTTTCATGAGGTAGCAAATTGCCAATTGCATTTTTGCTGCATTTGCAAGAACATGATTTGCGTTCCCCCCCCCCCCCCCATGTTAATGGAATCATAGCTGACTCTTGTATCCAGCATTCGCTTCATGATTAGTTCATCTAATAAACAGAGTGATTCACTATTACATTATGATGATATAACAGTTAACAAACAAACACTCCAATAAACCTAGATGCAAGAAGGAGGAGGCTGGGTTTAAGGTAAGGTAAAGGTTTTCCCCTGACGTTAAGTCCAGTCGTGACCGACTCTGGGGGTTGGTGCTCATCTCCATTTCTAAGCCAAAGAGCCGGCATTGTCCGTAGAAAACTCCAAGGTCATGTGGCCGGCATGATTGCATGAAGTGCCGTTACCTTCCCGCCGGAGCGGTACCGATTTATCTACTCACATTTGCATGTTTTCGAACTGCTAGGTTGGCAGGAGCTGGGGCTAACAGCAGGTGCTCATTCCACTCCCGGGATTTGAAACTGGGACCTTTTGGTCTGCAAGTTCAGCAGCTCAGCACTTTAACACACTGTGCCACCACCAGGGACCCTGGGTCTACACTGCCCTATATCCCAGGATCTGATCCCAGATTATCTGTTTGAACTGGATTATATGCATCTTCACTGCCATATAATCTCAGATAAGCAGATAATCTGGGACCAGATCCTGGGATATAGGGCAGTGGAGAAGAGGTCAGCATTTAAAAAAAGATTTAAAAATAATAGAAAAGTCATTTTCCGCACCAGAACATGGGAAGTATGGGGCTGTATCCTTCTTGAGGGGAGTATAATGAAGGAATGAGGATATTCTCTCTCTCTCTCTCTCTCTCTCTCTCTCTCTCTCTCTCTCTCTCTCTCTCTCTCTCTCTCAGTTTCTCTCTTTAGGGGTATGGATAAAGACATTTGTTTCAGCTTCACCACAGTTTCTCTCTTTAGGGGTATGGATAAAGACATTTGTTTCAGCTTCACCACAGGCTTCGTAAATTTGGTGTGATTTTATTATTGTCAGTGAGTCTTGTTATTAATGGTCAATGTTTTCATTTTTATATACATCTGAGCTGTAACTTTCTATTAAGTTAAATGGCATTAAATTAAACATTTTCATTTCTCCCTCTCTCTTTAGTGTGAATGTGTGTATAAACATGTGAAATCATTGGTGTGGGTCAGAGATTTCACTGACATGGATCACAAGTATTATGTTTGTAGTCACTGTGACAAACTCATTACTTGATGGACCAATAATCGGGTGTTCAGTCTTTCTATATTTGGCTACTTTGGTCCTTAGAAGGCAGGCATGCAATCCATCACCAGGGTCTAGTTTGACAAATCCTTCCAGAACATAGTTTTCACTCCTGTATCCTTCAAGAACTTTGGAGATTCTTGTGAATGCCTTTCATTTGAGGAGGTATCAACAAGAGAGAACATCAGGCTATTTTTCTGTATCATTCGAAACAATTTGCTGCCAGGACGTTGCAGGGGAGAGCTTTGTAGAGAAATTATTGCTTTTTCTGCCAACTGCGAATAATATATTTCCAGCATTTGATAAAACAGACTTTAGTCTGTAAACACTTATGGTGTAATAAATATATTAGTTTGTTAAGTGTTACAACACAATAGGTTTTTTAAAAATTTCCATACATGGATGACATCAGGCTGCTTCATACTGTCAGTGTGTGGTTTACATAATCATCTTCTGTCCATTCTGCCCACTGATGCATATTGAGATCAAAGTTACAGGATAACTATCAAACAGAATACATTAGATGGAATCCTGCTGGTGAATTATATGATAACTTGGACTTACTCCTTTTTTGTTCATAATGGAAATCTGTTTTCTTTTTTGACCAAACAAAACCAAAATTATCTCTAAAATCTTACAAGCAATGAAGCCCTTCACCCAGTTCAGCCATTTCAATAATTGTGAAGAGTGGAGGGAGCTGAAGAGGAAAGTTGTTTTCCTACATCTGGATACCCAACAAGGTTGTTATCTACAGCAGTGGTTCTCAACCTGGGGTCCCCAGATGTTTTTGATCTACAACTCCCAGAAATCCCATCCGGTTTACCAGCTGTTAGAATTTCTGGGAGTTGAAGGCCAAAACATCTGGGGACCCCAGGTTGAGAACTACTGATCTACAGGGAATTTTTGGAGATTCTTGTGAATGCCTGACGTAGGACCACTGGAGACATATTTGCTCTTCCCCCCTCTCCTTCCCATTCTCTGACAACACTGAAATTGTTGGGTTTGGGGGTTGTGTTTACATGATGAGTTGAGTGGAGAACATCAATAAACAACCCTTCAGAGATATAGAGCTACAGGAAACTTATATACCTTCCAAAGTAGTCGCCGCTATTTGTCTCATTCTATGCAATCACCATCTGCTTGATACTTCAGTGAAAGGTCCTTCCTCTGTTTCTTCTGCAGATACTTTCATCTCTTGAGTTGGAGTTGGCTAAAACACAAGAATCCATTAAGGCTCTTCAGAATGAGAACAGGTGGGTGTAAGGATGTTGGGGATATGATCTCTAGTGAAGATTGTAGATAAGGACAGGTTGCTCACCTGTAACCATGTTTCTTCGAGTGTACTCTGTGAATTCACACTAATGGAGAGGCTGCGCCTGCGCAGGTCCCAACGGAAACTCTTCCCAAGCTGAAGTTCAAATTTTGGCGGTAGCCACGCCCCTCCGTCCCCGGAGGGCATATAAGGCAGCCCTCGGCGTCTCCTCCCCAGTTCCTACGCCGCTAAGGCAACGAGAAAGGAAGAGGGTTTGCCAGAGGGGAAGGAAGGGCGGGCTTGTGTGAATTCACAGAGTACACTCGAAGAAACATGGTTACAGGTGAGCAACCTGTCCTTTTTCTTCGTGTACTCTGTGAATGCACACTAATGGAGACTAGCAAGCTTAGGTCTTGGAGGCGGGCTAAGCAAACCCAGACAATGAGAAAAACTGTCCAAACATGTGTTTATTAACATCAAAACATGGTCCGAGGACCCAAAAAAGTATTGCATCAACACACGCCAGACACCGAGAGCAGCCCGGTAAGGCATGATATAACCCTCTAAGAGCACATGTGCACGTAGGAACATCATTTCCCAAAGGGGGGAAAGGCATTTGTAAATAAGGCACAAATTGTCAAAAGAGCAGTGCAAACATGTAACGGACAGGAGAAACACAAGAAAGGGTTGCATGAGAATAAACACCCGCAGAGAAGTCATAAATGCATAAAGTTAAGACAGGCATGAAGATAAAACTGCCCTAGCAAAGGCTGAATCCTTCAGAGTTCTTTGGTCTACCCTATAGTGGGACACAAATGTAAGGGGGTTGGACCAGATCGCTGCCCTGCAGATGGAGTCCAGGGGAATGCCCCTCAGGAAGGCAGTCGACGTGGAGAGGCCTCTCGTCGAACGCGGGCGAACCGACGGAGGAGGTGGGCGTTTGGCCAGTTCATAGGCCAGTTCAATGGCCTGAGCAATCCAATGGGACAGTCTTTGTGAAGAGATAGGATTCCCCAGCTTATCTGGAGCATGGGCCACGAAAAGTTTAGGGGTCTTTCGAATGTCCTTAGTACGGTCCCGGTAAAAGAGAAGTGCTCTACGCACATCAAGGAGGTGCAGTCTCCGCTCAAGGGGAGACGAGGGGTCTGGAAAGAAGGCAGGAAGGACAATGTCCTGGTTAAGGTGAAAGGCCGAGACCACCTTGGGAAGGAAGGTGATGTCCGGACGGAGAACGGCGCGGTCGTGATGAAAACGGAGGTAAGGCTCATCGACCCGAAGGGCGGTCAGCTCCGAAGGCCTGCGCGCTGAAGTTATGGCCACCAGGAAGGCAACTTTCCAAGACAGGAGACGAAGGTCGGTCGAAGCCAATGGTTCGAAAGGAGAAGCAGTGAGCTGGGAAAGGACGAGCTCGAGGCTCCAACCCGGAGTAGGAGGCTGAGACGGCGGGCAGATGTTATTATAGCCTTTCAAGAAGGTTTTGACAAGGTGATCGGAGAACAGCGATGGTCTACCATGTTGTTGAAAACACCAGGATAGAGCGGCCAGGTAAGATTTCATAGAGGCAAGAGAATGTTTCTGATCTGCCAGAGACATAAGGAAGTCCAGCACGATCGGTATCGAGGTTGGGAAAACAGTAATTTTTCGAGAGCGGAGAAAGGAACGAAAGCGAGAAATCTTATAAGTGTAGGCCTTGGTTGTAGCCGGCTTGTGAGCTGCGCGGAGGACCTCCTGTAGGTTCTGCGGGAGGGAAGTCAGGCGAGAATCCTCCAAGCAGTGAGATGTAGAGAGGAGAGATCCGGGTGCAGGATCTGGCCGTTCTCCCTGGACAAGAGATGAGGTAGAAGGGGCAGGGTGAAGAAGGTCGCATTGGAGAGGCGAAGAAGAGCCGGGAACCAAGATTGACGGGGCCAGGCTGGAGCTATCAGGATCGCCGACATCGGTACCGACCGGAGTTTTTGCAGGACCCTCGGTATGAGAGGAAAAGGCGGAAAGAGATAGATCGGTTCCGCCGACCAGTCCAGAAGGAAGGCGTCTCCCAGGCAGCCCGGAGAGGAGGATGGGGGAAGTCTCGCACCGTACCGAGGCAGTTGAGCGTTCTGAGGAGAGGCGAAAAGGTCCAGAGTGGGAAAACCCCATTTGAGAAAAAGAGAAAGAAGAGTCTCGGGATCGAGCATCCACTCGTGGGAGGAAGTCGTCATCCTGCTGAGGGCGTCTGCCAAGTTGTTCTGGATCCCGGGAAGGTGAATCGCCGAGATCAGAATGTTGCGGGCTATGCACCAATACCACAGCTGGGAGGAGAGAAGCATCAGCTTCCTTGAGCCCGTGCCGCCCTGTTTGTTGATGTAGAAGACTGCTACTGTGTTGTCTGATTGGATGAGGACAGATCTTTGGGAGATCAGGCGGGAGAAGGCTTTCAGAGCCTTGAAGATGGCAAGGAGTTCGAGAAAGTTTATGTGATTGGCCTTCTCGGAGGGAGACCAGAGGCCTCGAACAGTGAGACCTTTCATGTGGGCTCCCCAGCCGAAATTGGAAGAGTCTGTGGTTATGGTGGTGGCGGGGGGAACCGGGTGGAACGGGAGACCCCTGCAGACGTTGGAGAGGGATTTCCACCAGAGAAGCGACCGCCGAACGTGGGGCGGGACCGAAAGAAACCTCGAATTGGGGTGGCGAAACGGCTTGAAAACGTCTATGAACCACCTCTGCAAAGTCCGGAGATGGAGCCTGGCCAACGGGGTCGTGAGGACTGTGGAGGCCATGTGGCCGAGGAGAACCTGGATGGACCGAGCCCGAACCCTCCGGTGGGTCTCGCAAAAGGTGATTTGTTGTCGAAGGGCCAGAAACCTGTCTAGCGGAAGAGAGACAGTCTGAGCGATTGAGTCGAACAGAGCGCCGATGAAGCGGATTTTGTTCGACGGGGTGAGGTGAGATTTTTCGTGGTTTAGCTGGAGACCGAGGGATTTTAGAAGAGAGAGAGTGTAGTCGACGTGACGTCGGAGGAGGGCAGGGTCGGATTCGACCAGAAGCCAGTCGTCTAGATAAGGGAAGACTGTGATTCCCTGGAGTCGGAGGTGGGCCGCCACGACAGCGATGACTTTGGTAAAGACCCTTGGGGCCGTAACGAGGCCAAAGGGTAAAACGGTGAACTGGTAGGTCTGGTCGAGAACTTTGAAAGAGAGGAAGCGCCTGTGGTTCTCCCGAATCGCCACGTGGAAATAGGCGTCTCGAAGGTCTATAGATACGAAGAAGTCTCCGCGCTGCAGCATCGGGAGGATGGAGGCGATGGAGACCATCCTGAACTTGGTTGGACGTATGAAGGCATTGAGCATGCGTAAGTCCAAAATTGGGCGGAGGCCCCCACCCCTCTTCGGGACCGTAAAGTACCTGGAGAAGTAGCCTTGAGGGTCCTGTACCGATGGAGAAGGCCGAATAGCCCCTTTGGCGAGAAGGGCGTCGACCTCTGCGAGAATTTCTTGAGAAGGGTTGGAGAGAAGGACCTGACCCGTGGGCGGGAGTTCCTCGAACTCTAAGGCATAGCCTTCTTGGACAATTTTGAGAACCCAGGCATCTGAAGTAATAGATTTCCACCGGTGAAAGAAGGGAGCCAAGCGATCTAGAAAGAGACCAGGAGGTTGATTCGGAGAAGAGGAGAGGAGCTGAGGAATGAGAGCTGCATCGGTACCGTAAGAAGAGTCTTTGGAAAAAGAGATGGCGTCAGGAGCGCCGGGGAGGTTGACCAGCGGTGGGGGTGGCCCGGCCGCGCTGTCTTTGCGGTTGGGCAGCCCGACGGGGCTGTTGACGGTTGTTGTTGTTCGATACCGAGGGACGCCTGAAGGATTGCTGGCGGTAAGAAGGAGGCGGGAAGCGTCGAAAGCGTTGAGGAAACCACTTGGTGCGGTGAGCTTGGGGTTGATCACCGCATTTGGTGGCCAGTACTTTAAAGTCATGGTTGGTTTTAAGCTTGTCGTCGGTGCCAGAGTTAAACAGGCCCATGGCGTCGAAGGGGAGGTCCTCGATGACCTGCCTCGAGGAGGAAGACAAACCGGACGACCTCAGCCAGGCGTGGCGACGAATGGCGATGGCGTGGGCAATCATCTTGCCGGCCGTGTCTCCCGTATGCTTAGCCATCTGGATTTGATGATGAGCTAATGAATCGGCCTCTTGTTGTAGGGTGGACATAACCGACCGGTCTTCATCGGACAACTTTGAGAAGAAGGGTTGAGCTTTTTCCCAAAGGATCTGCTGGTAGGCCCCCATACAGGCCCCATAGTTCGCCATCCTACAAAGCAGAAGGGCTCCGGAGTAGAGCTTCCTACCGACCGCGTCGAATCTCTTGCCTTCCCTGTCTGCAGGGGTGGTGGATTCACGACCGGAGGACTGAGAGGCTTTAACAACCATGGAATTTGGGTCGGGATGGTGCTTAAGCCATTCTAAAGTATCGTCGTCCGTACGATACCAGGTCTCGATTCTCTTCGAGGTAGGAGGGATCGAGGAAGGAGTCTTCCACGAAGACTGGATGACATCTAGGAGATAAGGCAAAAACGGCAGGAGCGTGGCCGGAGGGGCCTGGGCTTGGGCCCGTTTGAAGACCGGGTCAGTTACTGCCTTGGAAGTCTGCTTGATTTCTAGACCCAGGGCATCCGCCATTCTAACCATTTGTTCGGAGAAAGCCCGAATGTTGTCGGTAGGCGAAGGAGGGTCCACCTCATAGGCATCATGAGGAGGAGAGAGATCAAGGCCCAAGGATACCACCGAGGCCGAGAGAGCGGAATCAGGACGATCTATATCAATCTCATCGTCCCCAGCCCCTTGAGGGGACTGAGGGGGAGATGACAACACAGTCTCTGGGGGCGGCAAAACCTGAAGAGCAGGAGCCATCTGCGGCCGAGTTTCTTTGGAGGCCGAGGCCTGGGCCGCTCGAGCCAGGCGAGTGGTTTGTCTACCCCGTTCCGGTGTCGAGGTTGGGGGAAAAAGCTGTTGACGGGACGAGCGCTGAGAAGTAGCAGGTCGAGGAGATGGCACCCTGACCACTGTCTGAGTGGAGTGGTGGGGTGAGTCCTGCAATTCGCCATCCGAAAGTTGTTGAGGAGAAGGTTGGCGAGGTCGCTGAGCTGGAGCGATCGGAGAGGATCTTCTAGAAGTCGCCGAAGAAATGACGCCCATCTTGGAGGAAGCGGAAGAGGAAGAGCGTTGAGTTGCCCTCTTCTTAGCGAGCGGTTGTTTTGATGGAACCCTCAGGGATTTACCCGGTGTGGGAGGGACCATAGCTGAGTCGGATTGGGACCGACGAGCTTCCTCGTGAGCTCTTTTAAAGGCGATCTTCATCGCAGAAGATGACGGAGGAGCCCCGAGGTGGGAACGGGCCGAGGATACGGAGGCCACCGAGCTCGATGTCGAGGAAGGGCCGACTCGACCAGAACGTGTCGACACCGTAGCCGTGGTGAGAGTGCACGGTGGTTTGGCGGTCTTAGACGACCTGGAGGCTCTGGACGCCCTAGACGAGGCCGAGGGAGCTTTAGCTGTTGAAGCCGACATCGCTGCCGGATTAAGCGGCGGCTTCGAGCCCGAAGTCGACGGAGCGGGTTCAGGGGCAAGCGACTTTTCGTAGAGCGCCGCTCTAAGCCTCGCGGCTCTATTCTTTCTAGCCTGGGCCGTTAGGGCCAGGCAAAAACGGCAGGTACCGACGACATGTGCCTCCCCGAGGCAGTAAAGGCACTTGGCGTGGCCGTCGGAGTCAGGAATTTTAGCGGCACACTGAGTGCAGCGCTTGAAGCGAGTCGTAGACATGAGAATCCGAAGTGAACCTTGCGGCGGAAAAAAAGGAACTGGGGAGGAGACGCCGAGGGCTGCCTTATATGCCCTCCGGGGACGGAGGGGCGTGGCTACCGCCAAAATTTGAACTTCAGCTTGGGAAGAGTTTCCGTTGGGACCTGCGCAGGCGCAGCCTCTCCATTAGTGTGCATTCACAGAGTACACGAAGAAAAAATATTGTTGATTTGAAGTGGCTTGTCTTCCCAGAACCAGGGAGCTTGCTATCTACCTAGCAACACGCACGCCAGCGAGCAGGTGAACGGGGAGGGCCTTTGTGGCTCTCCCGTTCACCTGCTCGGATTGCACGGAGGCTCGGACGAGTGGGGCTTGAATGAGCGGGGTTTTACTGTATTACTATTGTTACTATTGTTCTATTCTGTATATAAGCTAGTAACGTTTCCCCGAAAATAAGACAGGGTCTTATATTAATTTTTGCTCCCAAAGATGCACTAGGTCTTATTTTCAGGGGATGTCTTATTTTTCCATGAAGAAGAGCTCACATTTATTGTTGAACAACAAAATGAACATTTATTATATACTGTAAAGTAGTTGTCATCACAAACCAGCATAACCAGACAAACTATGTATCCTATCAAGAATTTCTTGTTACTACCATTATTTACATGTACAACAATCTATGGTACCTCTTGCAATTTAGGTTTCACAAGGTTTCCACGCTGATTTCTCTCTATTCTAGTTTCAATGTAGTCATGAATGATGAATAATATAATATACTATAATAATAATATGATAATATAATAATAATATAATGATATACAATATATTAATGAGATAATATAATATAGGATATAATAATAACAGAAAATGATAATAATATGGTATTAATAGGATAATATAATAATGGGATATAATAACAGAATAGCATAATAATATAATAATAATAGGATAATATAATAGAATAGAATGGAATAGAATGATATAAAATATATTAATAGGATAATATAAAATGGAATATAATAATAATAACAGAATATGCTAATAATAATGAAATAATAATATGATAATATAATAGAATAATAGTATAGAATATAATGATATAAAATATATTAATAGGGTAATATAAAATGGAAATTAATAATAATATTATAATAATATAATGATATAATAATAATAATAGAAAAATATAATATAATGATTTAAAATATATTAATAGGATAATATAATAATGGGATATAATAATAGTAACAGAATATGATAATAATATGGCAATAGAATAATAGTATAAAATAATCAGTTTCATGGCATAGGATAGGAAGATGAGAGGAGCATCCCAATGCGTCCTGTACCTTTAAGGAGCGAAGCCTTGGGGAGGAGTGGAAAGCCCTCTTCCTTCCTTCCCTCCCACCCTCCCTTGCCCGGGCTCCAGGAGCCAATCAGAAGCCTCTGGGAAGCAAGGCAGCATGGCCAGGAGGGAGACGGAAGGAAGGAAGAAACGGCAGCAGCCACGGAAGGTTTTTCAAGCCTCAGCTGGGGGACAGGCAAGGCAAGGCAGGCAGGGAGGGAGGCACAGAAAGCAAGCACTTTCCCTCCCTCCCTCCCTCCCTCCCTCCCTCCCTCCCTCCCTCCCTCCCTCCCTCCCTCCGGTGTGTATGAGGAGTGCTGCTTTAGCCCTGCAGCCATGCTTCCCAATGGAACTCTGCTGCAGCCTTAGTTGCTAGGTCTTATATTTGGCAATCCCCCCAAAACCCCTGCTAGGTCTTATTCTTTGGGGAGGTCTTATTTTCGGGGAAACACGGTAATAGGACAACTGTATCTCTACTAGTATGAGTGGAAGCCATGTGGTGATACTTCCCCACAGGTGATAAGGAAGTGTCATTGTAGGTGAGGCGGGGCATCAGGTACCGGAATTACCCTGCTGCCCCATCAATTTGCCAAGGAGGCTGGTGAATTGCCCCACGCAACCTCATCAATATAATGAGGTCAGTACTTTATAGGTCAAATGGGACTGTGAACTAAGCCAGCAATGATACAGTGATGTTATTGGCTTTCAGAAGTCTGTTCCCTGGTAGGACTTGGGGCACCCATTGTTATATACTCTTGAGAACTTCCTCATGAACAGCCCCAGGAAACACTTCTTCCTGTTGAGCAAACTCATGTTATCTTGAAATACTGAATACCAATCAATAGCTTCTCGGTGAATTTTAATCTGCCTTCATTCAATCTAGCTCAGTGTTTGTGACAACCCCCTTCCATACTTTTAGCTTGGTATGACTGTTGTGCCATTTTAAATGTCATGCAGGCACCTGAGGAAGCAGCTGGCTAAATGGAAGAACCAAGTGCAGGCCCTTCACTCTGCTCAAGAGGACAGAAACCACTGGTTTGATGAGCTGATAGTGAACCAGGAGAACCTCAAGATGGAGCTTCAGAAAATGAGAATAGAAATTAAGGTACAGAAGGGGTTGTTTGAGTTGTTCACTGTTTTGTAAAAGGGATGCCATTTTACTACGCCATGAGTCTTGAACACCCACAGGTTTTCTTTGTATCTTTCTATCTCTGCCTCCTCACTCTCACCTTCCTCCCTCTTGGCACATTTAATCATTTTAATCAAGATTTCATTTTTTTCTTTGCAACACAGACTTTATATAACAACAAATCCTTGAAGGAAAGGAATATTCAGCATGGAACCAGTCATCCTCCATTCAAGCCCAAGCATATGAAATATTTGAAGTGCAAGTCTGCTCCCTGTATTGAAAAGAAGTGGTTCTTGAAAGAACCTCCTCTTACCAAGAATCCCAGAATGCCAGCAACCACGTTGCAATCACAGCCCTCACCACATGCTAGTTCTGAAGTTGTTCAACATGAAAACCTAAATAGGGAAACTGTTCCTCTTACAAACCACTCTGGAGGTCAAAAGCCTGAACACAGTGAGGACCATTTCAGCATGGAGATTAAGGCCTCAAGCTCCCACTTTTCCCCTCCAGTGAGGCAGACAGAGGAGGAAGAACTGCAGCACTTATTGACAAAGCTGAAGAATGCCTTGTCCTTCCAAGCACAGCCTGGTAAGAATGCCTCAAATTCTCAGCAATGCCAAAGGTCTTGCTCTGATGTGGGGCTCAGCCTATTGTCTAGCCTTGTCCCAAGTTGGGCATACACTGAGCAGGTAGTTCTGGTATATATCTTTTCTGGAACAGTCTTGGATCCAGGACGTATCATACTGAATTTGGAACTGGTATCCGACAGGCTGGAACTGCATCTGTTGTCATGGGATGTCAGCTTGTTCTCTGTGTCACTACACCATGTGAGTGCCCGCCCATCATCTGTCACATCTACTGATGTCAGAATAGAGCATCCATGTAACAAGCAAGAAGGAAGAGGCCAATCAAGTCCCTCCTAGCTGGTTGTACAGGCGCTCTGTTATGACATCAGAAGATGCAACTATTACAGCCAGATGCTCACAGTAAGATCTGTGGTTAGTGGGGTGCAGCAGTGACATAGGGGTGAACCATGTCCTTTCCCTGTGCTGATTTGTACAGCGCAGGGAAAAGGTGATCCAAGTGCTGTCCCATCTGGAAAGGATATTAGTCCAAAATGGGTGCAATCAATTTGTCTAGACTGATGTGAAACTCCCAAATATTACAGAGCTTTCTGCAAACTTCAGTATATCCAAAGTCAGATTAAAAACAGAAAACCTGGAATACTCACTGGAAGTGCAGTGTATTGCGGAAAGAGCCAGCGGTGGATTTGAGATAAATCTAGCTTTTCTGGTTAGTGTAGACAAGCCCCTACTCAGTTCATTTCTGTGATCCATCAATTAATAATGAAATACAGGCCGTTAGTCTTTCTGAGCAGAATCACAGCCAGGATCCCCATATTTATGGAATTAGGGGGAAAGGATCTCAACCTCAAAAATAATAGCACCTAAAGGTTCCTTTTTACTCATGCTCCTGAATTACTTTAATACAAATCAGTTCTTTACCATTATGTCTACACGATTTTACAAAAAGTTTCCATAAAGTTTCATAATATACCTCACAACCTCTGAGGATGCCTGCCATAGATGTGGGTGAAACGTCAGGAGAGAATGCTTCTGGAACATGGCCATACAGCCCAGAAAACACACAACAACCCTGTGATTCCAGCCATGAAAGCCTTCAACAACACATATTCCTTTACTTCCTGTCAAGTGTGGGTAGAAGGAGATATTTGTAGAATCTCCTGTCTGAAGTGTCAAAATTACATAAGGATATATTGTGTTTTATTGCACCTTGAGTGAGGGTGCTATTTGTCACTGTACCATAGTGGAAAAAGTTTTTGACTGACTCTGTTTCCTAAATTTTTTGAAATCGTTCAATTGTATACAATAAAATTGGAACCATATTATTGGAATCCCCCCATTATGGAACTGAGAGTGCTTTGCTTCCCACAAGATGAGCATAGTTTTCGTTTGCTGACGTCATTTACATTGATTCCACATGTTTTCCTTCCCCATTCCTATTGCAGGTCAGTCCTGTCTACCCAAGGATGGATTGCTCTCCACAGCTGAGCATGTTTATAAATCATTCTCCGATGTCATCAGCCAAGTAACTTTGCCAACTATGAAGTATGAAGGCAGTGGTACTAGTCCTTTCCTTCTGCTTCATTGCCCAAGGTAAAGAAGGCAGACACTTCATGCTCACTCAGAAAGGTAGTCCAGAAATTGCCTTGGAATCAGATGGCATTATGTAGACATGACCTTGGAGATGTCTATGGACAACGCTGGCTCTTCAGCTCAGAAATGGAGATGAGCATCGACCCACCAGAGTCAGACACAACTAGACTTAATGTCAGGGGAAAACCTTTACCTTTACTTGTACATTCAGTAATAGTGAATCTTCATGCTGTGCTACAGGGAATAAATTTGTATGATGATTTCCATTGTCTTTATATTCTAATAGTTTAATTCCAGCAACACAGTACCACTGAAAGAAATGAACTGAGAGTAAGTACCAAATCATTTCGATCCAGCTCATTTTAATGGGATGTAAAACCACAATGGAATGTTGTTAGATTGTACTCACAGTCAGGCCTGTAGCGAGGTTTTTTTTTTAGGGGTTCACCCCCCCCCCCCCGAAATTTTTCAGGTTATTAAAAAAACCTGGTTTACTCATGAATTTTAACTGGTTAGCCAAATCCTCATGCTAAATCTATGAGACGTAAAACATTAAGAGTCCCTCCAGGCACTATATCAAGCAGATATTGACAGGTCTGAACCCGGGGGGCGGGTGGGTCAGGGGTTCAACCCCCCCCCCCCCCCGCAAAAAAAATTTCTGGCTACGGCTCTGCTCACAGTGCACAGGTATTCTTTTCTTCCATGAGAAACAACCTAAACATAACTTAGAGCAGGGAGAGAGACAGATAGAGAGAGATAGAGAGAAAGAGAAAGATAGAGAGATAGAGATACTGTAGATAGATGGATGGATGGATGGATGGATGGATGGATGGATGGATGGATGGATAGATAGATAGAGATACTGGTATTTCTTTTAAAAAGTTTGAATCAATAGTACAATTCTACATTTCTTTCTTCGTCACCCCTAAGCGTCCAGTAATCCTTTTGAGCAAAGCAGACTGTCTGCTGTGCTCATGGATGCGTATTACATTCTGTTCTTTTTTCTTTCTTACAGGAGTCACCATAATTTGTGAGAAGGTGCCTAGATGTTGAGGGAAAGCAACATAAGAATATATTTCTATACCTGAAATTGTATTTTTACCAACATGACCAATGCCATCTTTCATTTGACCATGATGGATCAGTCTCTCTCAAGAAAGCAACTTTTCATTGTATTGAGAGACCGATAAACCATCTGGTCAGAAGCGAGGGGAGCAATGGAAGTGCGACATGACTAAAGGGAGGCTATAGTCTGGTAGGACCTCAGATGAGGTAATATGGCATTTAGATTCTCAAGAGATAGACATACAACTTCCTTCAAATCACCCTGACTCTCTGATATATTGTGGATGTGGCAGGAGGTTTCCTGAAGCATTTTTACTCAAACACAATCTCACCCTGTATCAGAACTTGAAAATGTATGCTTTGGGAATACAGATGTGATCCTCTTAATGGAAAGCTCTAGTAATGGCATGCTTGTACTGGGCAAAGACTATTGGCATGAGGGAGCTCTTTCACTGCCTCTGTGGCCAGCCAGTGGCCATTTGAGTTTGGAGTGGACTTCTGCCCTGTTGACTTCAGGGAAAACATTGCACAGCAAAGCAGTGTATGCCTCCTTGTGCAACACCTGAAAAATAATTGTGACAGATATTATGTGATTAGTAGGGCTGTGCAAAAAGTCGTTTGTACATAAAAAATTGTACATACAATGCGATATAAAGAAATGTGGTCAGCAGGCATGCAAAAAAATTCAAATTCAAAACACTGACCTATGACTTTTTGGAAGAGTTATGTAAATCTCGTAAGGGGCTCCAGGAAGCTTCCCCACTTGCACAATTACGAAAAATTAACAAAAACTTCATGATATCCGTATAGTTATGATACAAACTCCTTTGTATATTTTAGAAACATCTTAGAAATTATCCCCCCCCCCCAAATTTAGTAATGAGTATTGAAATATTTTTTCATTGATCGCACAGGCCTAGTGATTAGTGCTCCTATAATCTTCTCTGTCATGAGAATCTGAAAACTGCTTTGGATGTATGCCCATGGCTCTTTTTCTTTATGTGGGAGTGTATGGTTTTTCATGCATCAAAGCTCTGTGCAGATTACTCCCCATTTTCCCCCACCTTTCAGGCTCAGTCTATGAAGAAGATTGATTTCTGGCCCTCCTACGGGTTATGGCTTACCTTGTGAGCACTTCGAAATAAATTTCAGTTCTCACTTGGAAGTAATGCAAAGACTGGACTGAAATTAAGTAGTAGTCCTTCTCTAATCTCAGCAGCTGAGATTAGTGAGTGGGTTGAAAAATCACCCATGATGACTGGGAGGCATAATGCAGTTCCACTGAGAAGCACTAAACCTCCCCTTGAAATGGAAGAGAGCAGAATTTATAAATCGGTTCAGATAAGGGCACATTTTTAATTAGGTTCTTCATCTAGGACACAGTGCAGCCAAATTTGATTTCAACAAGAGATTAAGTCTATACATATATTCCTTTCCAGATAAGTGCATATAGCATTAGTCTTGAACAGGCGTGTTACCACTCCAATTATTGGAATATAAACATTCTCAATTTTGGAAATATTATTGCCTGGATCAAGCTGTGTGTTATGTGTTCAGAAAGATGTCAGTCTGTGAAAAATCACCAAGCAATGGTAGGAAGTGATGTCAATAAAACTTGCATGAGCGCTAATATTTCTAAGTCAGGCCCTTTTCCTTTCTTCGTGTGACATACACAGAAGCCATGCAATATTCCTGTACTATTCCAAACAGAAGGAAAGTTGCTCTCCTTGCCAGGAACGTGACATACAAGTATTTTTACTTCATTATAGAACTCATGATATTATGCCCTTTCTAGATGTAGACCAGAGACAGGAGTCCTTCACCAGATTTTTAGACTTGTTTCCATCATTCCTCACCTCTTCTTTTGCTGGCTAGGGATGATGGGACTTGCAGTTCAACAATATATGCAAAAAGGTCATATATTTCTCAACTCTGATGTAGAAAATATTTTTAATGGGCATATAACCTTTTAAGCATCAGCATGTCATAGGGATTTCAGCTATGACTCCGGGGCCAGGCTGTGGCGCAGCTGGTTAGTAGCTAGCTGTAATAAATCACTACTGACTGAGAGTTCAGTCATGAGTTCGAAGCCCGGGTTGGATTGAGTGCCCAACTATTAAATAGCCCCAGCTCGTTGTTTACCTAAGAAACCCAAAGGACAGTTGCATCTGTCAAGTAGGAAATTTAGGGACCACTTATGCGGGGAGGCTAATTTAACTAATTTACATCACCATAAAAATGTCCAGCAGTGTGCTTGCCATAAATTGAGGAAGTACTCCATCAAGGACTCGGTGTCACAGTGGATGAAGCAGCAGCAGCTCCTCCTGTGGCCAGAATCAAGCATACCCTCATGAAGCCAGAAGCTGGGAATGTTAAATAGCCTCTGTGTGTCTGTGTATGTCGTATGTCTAATGCCATTAAATGTTTGCCATGTATATGTACATTGTGATCCACCCTGAGTCCCCTTCGGGGTGAGAAGGGTGGAATATACTGTAAATAAATGAATAAATAAATTGCAAGTCAGGGTTTGAATTCCTGCTTCCTCATGAAAACACACTGGGTGATCTTGAGCACACTCTCAGCCTCAGAGGAACAGAATGACAAACCCCTTCTAAACAAATCTTGCCAAGAAAATCCTGATGGATTTGCCTTAGAGCAGTGGTTCTCAATCTGTGGGTCCCCAGGTGTTTTGACCTACAACTCCCGGAAATCCCAGCCAATTTACCAGCCAGAATTTCTAGGAGTTGAAGGCCAAAACATTGGGGAGACATAGATTGAGAACCACTGACTTAGGGTCTGCCGTAAATCAGAGATGACATTTTCTGAAGCAATGCCTTGGTCACATCTTCAGAACATTGAAAATAACAATGAAGGTATCAGCAATTAACTACACATGCCCTGCAGGCTAGTTTTCTCCTTTCAGTCACTACAAATAATTTTATCGAAGACTTGACTATCAATTTTAATGATCCTTTAAGTGTATAATGTACATTCTGGGGGGGAAAACATTCCTCCAGTGGCCTTTATTGTTGGGATGCAAGCGCACATCTCTGACAAGTCAATAACATTACATTTTTCTTTCCGAGTACATTCCCATCTGCAAAGAGAACAATTCATCCTGGTTCAATGGATTCTCAATAAAAAGTCTTGTTTATGGGGAGGGTTGGAAATGAAAGTCATGACATTACGGCTAAATCCATTATAGGAGGTTGAGAACATAAAGATGTTATTTGACTTTCAGGCTGGCTTTGTTCATCCTTTTTAAAGGGGAACTGAAGGGAAGCAATCTTCCCTAGAGTGCCAATGACATCTCGTTCATTACGTTTGAGTAGGCATGCATAAGATTGTGAATTCAGGATGCATGCAATATAACTGCATTTCAAAAATATTGCTGCAATAATGATGAAGGCATGACTCTACAAAACGTTTTGTAAGTTTGCATTTCATATTTCTGTTGAAGATTAGGGGGTGATCCACCATGGTTATCATCTGGGAAAGTGAGGGGAGCCGTGACAACCCATTGCACTTTGAGTCTGAAGCAAGGATTTTCATCACATTATGGACAGTATTGTGTTAGAGACCTATAGCAATATAAGTCTACCATTTGCCTCCGCATATTCACTTGTTTTTTGTCTCGGTCACTGCAGAGGGTGGTATTCTCTCTTCCACTCTCTGCAACACTTAATGCTCCCTGGCCTATTTTGCTGCAATAGGCCCTTGCATGTCCATTCCTTGGCTAGCGAAAAGTGGGGTAGGGAATGGAAGAAACATCTGATTATGCTCCATAGCCAGAGCAGACTAATATCACCCTCCAAGACCCAAGTAGATCTCAGTGGATCTTGACCTAAATGCATTCATCAGTTCATCCATGTCAGAACACATGATGGTGAAAAGGACTGGTTTACACCCAGGCAGGAGCTTACCACTTGGACATTTCCCCCTCTCTGGACAATGGGTTGCGTTGCCAAACCACCTTCATTGTCAAGAAGTTCCTTTTAATATTGGATCAACATGTACTCCTGTGACTTAAAATAATTGGACTTGGTCCTATTCTCTGGGGCCACAGAGAACATGGCTGCTCCTCCATTCTATGACAGTCCTTAAAGTGATATTACTATTGTCACCTCTCAGTCTTCTCCTCACCATGCTGAACATGCCCATTTTGTTCAACCTTTCCACATATGTTATGTTCTCCACACCTCTTACTATCCTTGCTGCCTTCCTCTAAATCTGCTCCAATCTGTCTAGGTCCTTTAAAAAACTTAAAATACACATTACAATTCCTTTGTAGGTGCTTGGCTGTATATTTACCGATATTTCTTCACAGATATGGGAATCCACTCCAAGTGTTATCCCAACATACAAAATGTAAATAGTTGATCTACAAGGGAAATACACTATTATTCTTTGACATAATAAAGTGACCCTTCAACACAACACATATATGCTAACTCATATTTGATTTTTTCTCTCGATACATATAAACCTATTTAACGCTATAGCTGTACTAATGGGAGAGACATCGGACAGCACTCACATGAGTAAATCTGAATCATGTTTACCTCCAGAGTTCTGATGAACAGTGGCCAATTTTATTATTTTCTGGTTAGGCGTAGAATACAGAAATGTAATCTAATGTCAATGTAAGGAAAAGAAAAAAAAAGATAAATATACCAGTTGTAACTTTCCATGTTCATGAAGTTTTTAATACTCATTTACTAAGATGCAGAACGACAACTGAATTTTCATCCATCAGCAGCCAACAAGAAATGAATGAGTATCAACTGTAAACAAAAGTGAATTTGTCATATTGTGCACTTCAAAAATAATTACAAATAATTTTAAAGGAAGATTAAGAGTGAAAGCAACAATGAATAGAAAATGATTGATAGCTTCTTACATCAAAAATAAATTCAAGTATTATTTTGTAAAGTTCCTCAGACATTTGTCTTTGAATTTTTTTAGTTTGTGCAATACCTATAATTGCATAGTAAAGAAAACTTTGTAAAACTTCAGTTCTATGTAATTTATTTTAACATGCACCTAGGATATATTTTTGTTAACCTGCGTAGTGGAGATTTCCCATTAGTAAAGAATTTGCTCAATTCAGTGGGATCATGCAGCATATCAACGTAAGCTATATAAAATTTCCATACATTTTTCTGTCAAGATGAATTCTTTTCAATGAAATAAAACTAAAGTGACTGAAATGGAAACATAACATTTATTTTGTTAAACACCATTAACATGACATTGATTGTGGTTAAAAGAAAATAAGAAGCATGTGTTCTCTACAAAATGTGGTAAATGAAGACTTAAAAAATAAATATTGGCTTTAACAGGGTACATTAACTGTAGTACCACAGAAAATGTTATAATCCATTCCCGTGAACTATGTGGTTGCGTGGTCATTTACATTCTATACAAGTCTGTGTGTTTTAAACACACATACACATAACAGAACAGCAGAGGAGAAATTTAGACAAGAAATTATATTTCTTATGAAACCTCTAGTGTAACAAAAAGTTACACCAACCCTTATCATATGTACATAATTGGGGACCAGTGTGGTCTAATTAAAATATCACATCGCACATTTACAATGTTTTGTGAATAATGTCAAGATTTTTTTCTTTTCAAAATACAACAATTTGATTTTTTGTAACCATATTCAATGGCATTACCTACTGTGGTTACCACATCACTCCCAGAACATAACATAAAAGGAGACCTTAGCACCTATTCAGATATAATTTTCCCAAATATATTGAAATGTGAAGTTGCTTTCAGCAAAATAGTTCTACAAGCCAATATCATGTAGGAAGACATTTTGAAAAGGAATTTATCAAAAGCATATATATTATTTTTAGAGTCTCAGATACAATGTTTTTTTGGTGGAGAAAGGAAGTAAAATACATTACCTTCAAAATCAGATCTAGATGTATCAGAGCATTTTGATTCTATTTCCCATGTCATTATTTACGCATAATGTAGTGACTATTTAGCAATGAAGAGGATTATGTGAGAACTGCCATCAGCTAGATAGCTGTGCCTTGCCCTCAAAGTATTACACCGCTTTTGTAATGGGAATGGCTCCAACTGAGAATACACAACTGAGAAGATAACTTGAGGAAGATATTTTAAAGAATTGATTCTGTTTTACTCTACAGTTAAATGTAAAAACAGGGACACCATCCAGGCTAGGATCCAAGGGGTATTCCTGCTAAAAGAATGGCTTTTCGAGCGACCTCCCAATCTACTCCAGAGGGCTGGGAACCACTGGAGTTGGTTTGAGGCTTTTTAAGGACAGAAGGCTGGAGGAGAGGAAGAAAGCTCTGCCATATGGGTCAGTTGCATGAGATCAGGCTGAGACACGATGTGGCTGGAAGTTGAAAATCATGATAGGCTTAATGCAGAATGACTTGCCGCTGACACCATTTCCTACCAGGGACGGAAAACCTCTAAGTACAGTTTTTGGAGCTACCAGTGGGATGTTGAATTAGACTTCAGCAGAAATGCCATACACAACTACTCTGCAGATGTGTACCCATACAGGCACACTTTGTTTGTCATCCCACTCACTGTAATATGCTAATATCACAATTGTTGCTTTTCACATTTATTCTAGATAAAGATGGCCAAATTTATCTTGGCTCAGAGGTTTAAGAGGGGCAAAGAGAAAGAAATGGGTATTTAAATCCACTCTCATGTTTAAGCATGAAGAAGTGCTACTGGGTAAATGATCATATTCTCCTTTGTTTTGTTAAATAGACTGAGCTGTGATAGTAACCACAAGTAGTTTAGGAAGTAACATTCGAGGCTGTGCTTTAAAAGATCAATATGATATAAAATAAATTCAGAAAGGAAAGAGTATTTAGATTATTTTACAAACTGATCAGAAAGGTGAATCTGGGAGGTGGGGTGAGGGGGGGGGTGCTGGGGACTATAAAATAATACATGGGAAAGCCTTAACCTATTAAAAGCTCTCAGCATTTATGAGTATTAAGGCTTATTTAGGCTTTTTTTCCTTTCGTACAATGTTTAGAGAAAGGAAAACAGATGGTAAAAATAAAAAGTTAAAAGCTTGGCACTTTTGTGATTAATTTGAGAAGGTGTCAACTTCTTACAATATATACAAAATATCTGCATGACAGCAAATAATGCATCTGGAAAGAGGAAAACTCATTGCATACATATGCATTTACACATATGGATAAGTCTTGGAAGGATTAGGAGTTGTTGGGTTTGGGGTTTTTGTTTTTTTTGGTTTCAAGCATACAAATTTTAGAAGCATGTCTGCTTTCTATTGGAATTTCCTGTGTCTGCATGCGGAATGCCTCTTTAGAGCAAGCCCAAAACCTCCACTATACACCATGATATTTTTTTAAATGGTTAAACAGAAAGAAAAACTTGAAGGAGATATAATTGCATACAGAACAAAACCTTTAAATAAAATGTTACACCAGAGTAATTTGGAAAGAATCTGAGAGTAATGACAACAATGTCTTAATTTCAAACTGAAAAACATACATCATGGCACAGCTTGCCACACTCCAAAGAAGTTTGTCCAAAAAGGAAACCAAGAATGACAAATACATATTTTAGAAAAGGCATTACAGCGCACAAAGAACAATATGTGTCGCAGTGGTGGAATGTGATTTCTTAAGAACCCAGAATCAATTTTCCTATGTCACATTTGGTTTTTACTGTTTCCTTGGTATGAAGATTTTGCTTGGGGTCAGCTGGTTAGCTTGTTTGCTGTGTATATGCCATGCAGTTTACCGTTTCAAAAGTTAGCTTATCATGCCACTGCAGTCTGTCATTAATATTAAAAGGTCATGCGAACGCAAGTTATCAGTTAAGAAATTCTTTACCTATTTGAATGTTTTGAAACAGTTCTCTTATTGCACTTGATTTGTTCATTCCGTTCTTAGGTTGGTTTGTTTTATTTTTTAAAAAAGAAAAGTTAGGTCAAAATAGTTCATTTATAACATCTGTCTTGTCCCTAACATCCTAAAACAAAAAAAAAAGGGAAACGAATGGAGCGAGTTCTTGAACTTGAATCTCCAAAAAGGATAGCTTTCCTTCAGCCCTTTCATAAATAACCCAATTTGCAGTTTGTAGCAAATGATTTGCTTCAATTTTCCGCTGCAGTGATATATTTTCCGCACAGCTGCTACAAAAAGCCACCATATCCCAAATCCAGTGATGTACCGAAAAGCTCTTCCAATGGCTTCCTTAGATACCTGAATTATTTGGATCATATCTTCTCTTCTTGACATTTCTTCCATTGAAGGAAGAGAGAAAATAGTAAGAGAAAGGGAAACAAGAAATACGTTAGTCATAATTGGAAACAAAGTTACATTATAATCACATTATAGAAAGGACTTACATGAAGACACTCCAGATTTCAACTTGAAATAAACCAATAGAACAGCTTCATGTGAAGAGAAGGTTTTGATGCTTAGTTCTGATATAATTTCTTCCATGTATGAAAGTGTTTGTACTAAATCTTCATTCCCTATTGTGAAATAATAATGACTGATTGCACAGAGGGGAAAAAAACCTGCCATATACAAACATCTGCTCTTCAAACTGTCTCCAGTGAAGCCAATACAGGTTTATTTCAATGCAAATCCATTTGTGTGTCCTAAGTCAGCCTTTGCTACAACATGGAACAGAATGTTTTCCATCTCTGCTCAGGAGATGCTCAGAAACTGCTTTTGAAGGAGAATGGACCCCAGCATGTGTTAGTTTTGCCATTGCAATTTCGCAGCTGTCATTAGCAAACAATAAGCTTTTATATATAAATAATTGTCCATTCTCCTGTCACACCAATATCCTATATAAATAAACAGCAAGACATTACAAGGCAACACAAAAACTGGATGCAACCTCCCCATAATCTGGCTTTATGTGGGGCATCAAGCAAGGGGCTCATGCATTTAGTCTGAATACTGGGCGTGTGCATTGCTACCGCCACCAAATTGTCATGCACTAAACATAGAACAGAATTTCACGAATTCCCTATCATCGTGGAACATAAAGCCTTGTTGTTTTTTTCAACTGCATGCTCCTCCAACTCTTCCTGCGGAAAATAGGCTCTGAAAATACCCCCTCCCCTCCCCCAGTCTTGAAAATGTTGTGGACAGCAACAAGAAGGCAGTACCTTCAGACTTTATTTTTTGTGCCACATAACCAGTGTAAGCATGCACTTTATAGATCAATGTTTTCAGATCTGTTTTATAGAAACCATCTTCATAACTCCTTGTGCAAGGATTGTTACCCCCCCCCCCCCCAAATACATATAAATCTTAAGTGACTGAATTATTTTGCTATAACGAATAATCTTACTACTGCTCAAGGAGTAATGGCAGAACTAAACTTTCTCCCCCATTAAAGCCATCATTTTCTTTCTCTTTTTTGCCCTTAACCTCAGAACCCCAACACATACATTTCAAGTAAGGCAGAAAGTATCACTACTTGTTGTTCCTGTGAACAGGTAACGTTTTAAAAAATATGCACACATTTATACTCTGTAGAGGTTTTTTGTTTTGTTTTGGCATTTCATGGATTATTGATTTCACTGTCAACTATTGTTTCATTTGTACTCATGTCTGGAATTCAGTACAAACAATGAAGAATCAAATTGAACAAAATGTTCTTACTGTCTTTTCACATCAGACAATGTTTTTCATGTATGAGGAGACCTTGAAACCAGTGCCAAACCCTGTCCTCTAATGGATTCAGTTCAAACTTAAATTCCATAGTTATACAATTGATCTCATATTGCTAATGACAATAACATAATACAGGCAGTCCCCAAGTTACAATATTCATAGTTAATAATAATAAAAATAGTAATAATAATAACTTGATTTGTATTCCGCCCCATCTCCCCAAGCAGAATAGGGTGAAACAATGGGAAGGGAGAGAACTCTACCCCTTGGAAAGGAAATACACTCCTGTAAGAGTTACCATGGGGAAAAGGTGTCTCCGCTGAAGCTTTCACCAATTCTTGTTTCTACAACAAGCCAAATGTTTCAAAACCCAATTGTTGATCTTCTGCACAGACAGCAAAACAAATACCATAGGGGTATTAACCCTTCCCTATGCTATCCAAAGTTTAAAAATATATGACTTTAAAAATGTACCTGTTCCAGCTTGCTTACAAATTCAACCTAAGAACAAACCTGCAGAACCTGTCTTGTTCGTAACTTGGGAACTGCCTGTATAATTTCACCATGAGAACAATAATTCTGAAAATTGACAGGCTCACATCATATAAAATGTATTTGACAAACTGGAAAAAAATCACAACAGAATTGATCCATGTCATGACTTCGTCTTCACACCTCCCAACATGATCTTATAGTAGACAACAGCATCACCGTGCTGTTACTTTTCCATTATTCACCAGCTCTAGGTTGAGCTATACACTAAACATTAGACTATACTGCTATTCCTACTCACAACAGTTTGCATGATTTGCTTTTTATGTATGGTGGGAATCTATGTAGAATGAATCAGAAACAAGTCTCATTTATTTTAAAGAAACCTCTTCCTAAGAAAATCAAAATACTGATCTAGAAACAAAGACAAACTAGTCTCCGTCTTTTAAGAAAGTATAAGGAACAGAGCAAAGAAAAACACTACTAAGTTACTTCTTTGGTCTTAATGTTGGTATCCTTGTTTTCTAAGGCAGGAAAAATTGTGATATCTGGTTTGCCCTGGAATAATTTGCAAAAGGCTTTTCACAAAATGGAGTCAGAGACTACACAACTCTTTAACTACATCATAAGAGGATCAAGCAAGGGTATTAATAGGTTCTATGACAACATAGGCAACAGTATTTGTTTGGAAGGGGAGAAATGTATTACATAGCTCACACTTGCCAAAATGTTAATCAGAGAATGGGATCCTCCTTTATTTGAAGCTGAATGTCTTATTTAGATGAGGAGAGACGACTGTAAGCAAAAGACGATTTGAAATATTGAGGTTATGAATGAGGCTTTCACACACTTAATGTTTTATTGATGTCAAATCAGCCCATATTTGCCAAATGCAGTTGCATAAATCAACATTATATTGAAGCTATAACAATTCAATTAGAAAATAGTCTAGATAGTGTTCTCCTAGACAAAATAGTGAAGAGCAGAGACATCACACTGGCAACCAAGGTCCGCAAAGTCAAAGCAATGGTATTCCCCATAGTAACCTATGGATGCGAGAGCTGGACCATAAGGAAGACTGAGCGAAGGAAGATAGACGCTTTTGAACTCTGGTGCTGGAGGAAAATCCTGAGAGTGCCTTGGACCGCAAGAAGATTCAACCAGTCCATCCTCCAGGAAATAACGCCCGGCTGCTCATTGGAGGGAAGGATATTAGAGGCAAAGCTGAAGTATTTTGGCCACATCATGAGGAGACAGGAAAGCTTGGAAAAGATCACGATGCTGGGGAAAATGGAAGGAAAAAGGAAGAGAGGCCGACCAAGGGCAAGATGGATGGACGGTATCCTTGAAGTGACTGGCTTGACCTTGAAGGAACTGGGGCCGGTGACGGTCGACAGGGAGCTCTGGCGTGGACTGGTCCATGAGGTCACGAAGAATCAGAGACGACTAAACGAATGAGCAGCAGTGTTCTCCTATGTTATGTAACTATAGAAATTCTGTTTATGGTGAAAACTTTGTAAGAGCCACCTTTTGTATATGGCTTCCAAGGATCAGTTTGCTACCAAATTTGGCAGCTGTGCAGAGTTAGAATTGTCAGGAGAAGCAGGCAGCATAAGTTTTCTATTTGTGTTTCTCCTTCTCCCCTTTTTCTGTGCAATAGGAAATGTCATGCTTTCATTATTAGTCTGCAAAACTTGGTTTGCTTTCAGACAACGATTTCTAAGCATAGTTTGACGATAGTCTAAGGAACATAGTCTATTCAAACCATCTTTTAACAGAAAAATGAGTAAATTTGGGATTGGTAGAAACTAGATGTTTAATTAATTTTAATATGCAAAGCACGGCAGGGGAGGAAGAATGTAAGACTTAAGACCCTGGCCACTTGTCCTCACAAAGCCAAAATATTGTTTGGCGTTACATGTGAAGGCAGCTGTATGAGTATCTGCTGAAAATAGACCTAAGAAAAAGACAATGTTTTGATGAAGAAGGGACAGTATTATCCAGATGTATGGACTGATATGGCAGAAAGGGAGGGAAGTTAATGAGGAGGAAATAGGTATAATGGAAAGCAATGATACAGAATAATGGCACCCAGGGCCGGGCTGTAGCACAGGCTGGTGAACAGTCAGCTGCAATAAATCACTCTGACCAAGAGGTCATGAGTTTGAGGCCAGCCCGTGGCAGGGTGAGCACCCGACAATTAAAAATAAAAAATAGCTCCTGCTCGTTGCTGACCTAGCAACCCGAAAGATAGTTGCATCTATCAAGTAGGAAATTAAGGTACCACTTATAAAGTGGGGAGGCTAATTTAACTAATTTACGACTCCATAAAAATCATCCAGCCACCATTGGAGTGAGGAAGTGCCGTCGCAGTGGATGATGAAGCAGCTGCTCCCCCTGTGGCAGGAATCGAACATCCTCTCAGGAGAAGGTTAAATTGCCTCTGCGTCTGTCTCTTTGTTCTATGTGTATATGGCATTGAATGTTTGCCTTATACGTGTATACAATGTGATCCGCCCTGAGTCCCCTTCGGGGTGAGAAGGGCGGAATATAAATACTGTAAATAAATAAATAAATAAATACTTTGGTTTTCAAACGACCATCCCTCAGTCTCTATTCAATTCGTGCCTGAAAAGATCCTTCTTGTTGGTATACAGGTAAAAAATGGGAACAATTCAAAAGAACTGAAAGAGAGAATAGTATGAAGCAGATTAAAATGATGCCTTTTGGAAAGTGCAGCCAAGACCGAAAGCCCAGACCTGAACAACCTCTGACCCTCCAGGTGTTTAAGACTCCAGCTGTAGAAGGCTGAGCCTGCATATCCAATAGTCAGGAATTCTGGGAGCTGAAGTCTAAAACATCTGGGTGGTCTGACTTAGAACTAATGTGGACAGCTGTAGTCCTCCATGTGTTTTTGGACTAGACCTTCTACCAGCACTACCCAACATAGAAGAACAATTGGAACAGCAGCCTAAAAACATCTGAAGATCACAGTTGTCCACCACAGAATCAGAGAGTTATAGGGAATAATCGCAAAGAGTTGGGGGGTGACATCAAGTTTGGCAAAGGAGTTTGCCAAGAGAATTTTAAATTGACTAAAGAAACAGGATGGTTAAGTGGATGTGTAGTGATCCTGATGAAAAATGATCTTTGTTCACTACTGTGAACCATTTCAGACTAAGGTATAAAAAATACCTTATAGGAAGGAAGGATAAGAAAGAGAACAGTATATATGGAAAGATTAAAACTATGCAGATCCTAAGAACATTTGAATAAGTATTCAGACATAACTTAGTTATGATTTGGGCAGTGGGAGTGCCATGCAGTCTCTTTCCATTCTTAACATCTATATTCCCTTCCTTGACAAAAAATGTCCTAGTTAAGGATCACAGTGGCAACATGGGACAGATGATTCTGCGTTTAGGTAACCCTGATCAGGAAAGGGAAACTGATTGATGGATGACACAAGTGCAAGAATGAAGGCCCTGTGAACCAATGACCAGTCATCACAAAATGCTATTGGCAATTGGGCAGTGTTGTGTGTGTAATGGACAACTGTCTCTGATATTATACGTGAACTGCTACAGCAAATCTAGGTAGAAAAGGTTGTGAAATAAAAATAAAGAGATTAAACTCAAATTGAGAAGTTTAGGGGGATGAGAAAATGAATTCTAAACTGTCAAGATTTCTAGCATAAAAAATGGTGAGTTAGAAATCCTTCAACACTGCCAAATGCAAACTGTTAAGTAATACATCAATGGGTTTACACAAATTTCCCAGTGTGGACAGCAAGAAAGAAATTACTTGAAATAATAATTTATGCATTCCATCATCCACATTGTCAAAGCAAATCTTTCCAACAACTTGTATTATGTATATTATATCCTTAAACAAGCAGAGTTTTTAATCAAGCATAGGTATTTCTAATTACTTATGGGCACATATACATGGCTTGTAATGAGGGAAAATTCATTGGATTTCTGCACATTGCAGGGAGGAGCAACAGTGTCATTTTCCATTATGAGACAGAGTCTGATGAAACACTTGGGGACAATTATGAATGCTGTTATCAGCAAATGTTTGATATCTACACCACTTTTCTTAAGATGTGCCGGATCACATAGAAATCTGGTATCACAGAATAGTTACATTGCATGGCCATTTAAATGAAATTTTCCTAGGTCTGAATCCTCACAAAGGTACCTGTTGTATTAAAGATAACTGCAGATAAACTAAATAAATGTAAATCTAAGCACTTTCAAAACATATTGGTTTGGATCTAGGCATGATGAGTGGAAGGCCACTCACCCTCCCTTCCCCACTGCTATCCTCCTGAAACCCATTTCCTGCCTAAACCCAATTTTCACCCATTTCCCTCCTCAACTTTAAGCCTCTGCCTCAGTCTCAAGTTGTCTGGAAACGTATCCTTCTTACAGCAGTGGCTTGTCAGACGAGAGCAGGAGCTGAAAGCCCTGTTGAGTGAGCAGCCTCTTGCTTGCACAAACCTAGATCCAAGTCCAAGTCAAACTAAGTACAGTAAGTGCCCATTTAAGGTTGCCTAAATGAAAACTGGAGGCAGCACCTGCATCTTTAATGGCGATATAGATGAGGGAATTTTAGCAGACGTTTTTTGCCATGAAACCTGCTGACATTCCCTCACCTACACAACCATTAAAAAGTGCTATATTTAGTTTTCATTGTGGCAATCTTATGCCTACCTGAAATATTTGCCTATTTCATTTAGAAATATATCTTAGAACCATGAAGCCTTAGATATTCAGAATCTTCCAATGTAGTGCTCCTTCTTTACAATTAAACCATAATCCTAAATATATGATTTGACTTTCTTTTACAGGTCCTTAATGCCTGCTTCCTGATTTGAACACAAATGGAATGGATTATGTTCTTGAAATCATTGGGACACGGATACAGTTGTTGGTATTTTTGGCTTACTACTTTTGGAAAATGTCCTACAAAATATAAAACACATTCTAGCTCTTCTATCAAGCACCTCTCTCTCTCTCAGACACACTTATACATACATTCTTGCTAAACAAAGCAGCAAAATACAAGAGGGCCTACCTGAACTAGGCCTCTTTCATAAAGTGAAAATTTCTTTTCAGTTTTATCCCAAAGAAACATGCACTTCAAGCTGTGAGCTAGGCGAGGCCATTATTATTTGAGGTTCTGCTACAGAATAAAATATTTTCTTTTTGGAAAAAAAAGAGAGAGCTGTTGGGGTGCTTGCTGTGAATGGCTATTCTTACAGGGATGCTAGATCATTTATGTCATATCAGGTACATTGGAATGACACACAGGATGCAAAGTACCACATACGAGAAAGCATTAACACACTATGTTATGCTGCAATGAGCTGGTTAAAATGTGTTGGATCTAGAGTTTGCTCTTGGCATTGAGAGCGCTAGCCGAGCTGAGTGCCATGAAAGACACTCTAGATGTTAAATTGAGTAAGTAATGATTTCCTAGACACCTCAACTCCATGGCTACAAGAAGGGAGGAAATCAGCAAATGCTGTTCCTCTGATTCTGGTTCAGGAAATGCTCTGCCGAATCAAGAACCTTCAATGGTTGAAAGGAACCTTTCACAGAAGACAAGCCTTTGTGCATGAACAATTTTACATGGAAGTGGAAATAGTGGAATAATGTGTTATTCATAAAGGTTCTATAGAATGCAGCTCTGGATAAGTTTACTTTCATACATTTTGAGGACGTTGATATAAATGCTAACTAACAAGTGTTCTGAAATCAAAATTTGACTTAATTCTTTAAAAAGCTGTATAACTGTACAGAAACCTCAGAATTTTTATCTGAATGATGTAATTTAATCTTTTCATTTGAACTAGTATAAAATGTATTTTTAAAACAAAATATCTGGTATTTATTTTACTAGTACTGTAATATATATGTCAGTATAGGACATTAGAACTGGAACCACTCGCTTTCTGACAATTTTCTACACTCAACACTTCAATAAACATATTAATTTATCATATACATGGGGGTTCAATACTGTTGCTTCTAGAGGTGAATGGCTGTATGGGGAGGCTGGGTGTTGTAATCCAAATGTAATTTTTCTAAGGTCAGATGGTTTACTGGAAATAATTGTTCATTAATATATAAAGATCTGCTGAAAGGACATTAACAGAAATAACAGGATTTTTTTAGTTTTAGGTGAGTTTAATATTCTTAGGCAATATATAATGTGTGCTAGTTGTGAAATCTATAGTTCTGCATATAATTAGCAATGCGCTAGGTGGAATACAGAAAGGATAGTATCTTAGCCATTGTAGCAAGTTACTATTGTACAATAGTAATGAGAGGACAATTTGTGAACAGTATTTAATTCAGTTGAGCATGAATATTTAATTCAGTTCAATATGAATAAAATCCACTGTGAACAGTTCAGCATGAATAAAATCCGCTGTTTAACAGAAGTCTCTTTCAGAAAAAAGACTGTCTTTGAATGAATGTTTTGAAGTACCTAAACCAGGATGTACCCTAGCTGCCAAATGTTCCTTTTTTAGGCCATTTCTGTGTTCTATGGAGTCTTATACTATCCAAGAGACTCTGTGCCCCACTTTTTAATGATTTTTTAAAACCAACAAGAACTGTATGATCATTCAATATGGGGAAAAAACACAATTCTCTTTAAAACTGGATGCTTACTTCCAGTTTGACCTTGGGGTGGGGGGAGATCATGGGGCCTTTAAAACCACCAAAGTTGCCCACACCTGTCAGTAAATCACAGCTAGCATAAAAATGCATTTTTTCCACAAACAAAAGATTTTAAAAGTCAAAAAATGAGAAATATCTCACAATGATTTTTCACATTCCTACTTGTAATTCAGTTTCCCTGAATTCAGCAGAATTTACTCATATAAGTTCATATTAAAAGGTAATCTTAAAAAGGAAAGATATGAGAACAGCTGAGAGCAGAAACAGATATATGTGCATGAATGACAGAGGGAATACCAGAGGGGACAGATGGATGTAGGGTCTTAGACAAGAGGTGAATTGCCAGTATGTATTGTGCCTCAACAGTTTCCTGTCTACATGTTCCTCCTATAAAATGGGCATCTTCATTTGCTTTTGTGATTCAGTCTTATCATCCAGCATTAGACGCTCAGTCCCACCCTTTCCTATGACTTCCACAGGCAAGTTACTGATCTTTGAGTGGACACCATCCCTTCCATTGAAGATATTTGGTGATGGCTGTGGCCATGGCCATTTCTCAAATTTCTTGATGTGTTCAGAGGTCAAAAAGAAAAGAAAAGAAACAACCCTGGGGACTCCAGGAGAATGAGCCATGCAATCATGTGTTTATAGATATATGTGCTACAAACAAATGGTATTTGTCTCATTTGACTTGTGTTCACTGAAACTATTCATCACAATTATCTAGTTTTTCCTATTTTACAACTTTGCACCCTGGTGACATATTTGAGATTTCAAAAATAACATTTTGGCCTTTTGAATCCTAGATTCAAAAGGATTTAAGGAATAATTTAAGTAAAATATTATCAGAGATCTTGTAGCAGGAACTCAAAATTTAGTGATGTAAGCAGAAGAGAGATATGCCATAGCCACTGAAGAGAAGACATGCGGCATTGCTTACTTAAAGCCCCATCCTGTCCCCCCAAGGACAATAGCTGCTACCAGGATGGCACCAGCGATGGAGCCTATTATAAGATTGGTGGCGCTAGGACCTGTGACAAAGGATTATGGGAAGAAAGACATAAGAACCAACCACTTAATTAATTGACATCAAGGGAAATGTAGTAAAGCAATTTAAAATGTGTGCTATTAACTTTAAGCCAACATTGTCAAAAGGGGCAAACTTATTTTTAAAATATATGAGGAGAAAGGTGCTTTTCTAATTATCATGCTTACACATCCAAATTAATTCCTTATCAGGACAGCTTCTGTTACTGGAACTCCCAACTTCAATTTGAACTTATCTAAACATACGTTAATATTATATAGAATTCACAATGCTGCAACATTCAAATGTTTGTTAAAGTAAGAAATCAAATATTGCATTTTTCTGCTTTGAATATGGGGGAATGGAGAAGATCAACGGGATCAGATGAAGGGCATTTAGTAGAGCAAAGCAATTTCAGTTATGTTTCCACAAGGGCCTGTTAATTTTGTCAATATAAATGAAAGACTTCTAGCTACCTTATAACTATACAATATTTATTTACATTGAAAATCAGCTTTTGCCATCTATAGATATTATCATTTTTCTATAGATATATATAGAACTGAGGAAACAATTAACACCTTATAAACTATATACAACAAGCAGAAACAGAAAAGAGAAAAACAAAGTATATTGTCCTAAGCAGATTAAAAGTACAAATGATGACGTCTTTACTTTTTTGTAGCTTAGCAAATAACAATCTATAAGGGCAGATAGAATTACATTCTACTACTAGAGAAACCAAAATTATATTTCATTGCTTGCAGATATGAAGGATTCTATAAGCTTGTTGAGTGTTCAGCAACATGTCTCAATTTAACTAATATAGCATACACTTGAGCTGTGCTAAAGTAATGACAACTCTATTTTTGTATCTCTCCTTTGTTGTCTATCTTACGAAGTATTTGCAACTTCTAATTAATAATAAGGAACGGTTTGCAAAGAGAAAACAGTCAGTGACTCTGTTTCTGTAGCTTTTGGCGTAACCTACAGTCCTTTTATGGCAAACATTGCAAATTCTAAGAGGTACATTATGCCTGTTCTATTCCATTCCAAAGCTGGTAGGAGAAAAGTTTCCATCTTCCTCCCTCCCATTATAATTTCAACTCATATGTTTGGTGAATGTACCCTAATACTCCAAAAAGATCCAACATAATTATACCAACATTTAAAAAACTACTATCACTGATGAAAGACAAACAAAAAAAAATCAGAATATACTAATGCAATCTCACTGGATACATATTTACAATGTTGCTAAAATGATAGCTGAAAAATAATTTGTTGATTCTATAAACTAGTTTGTGTCCAACAGAAAATTAAACATAAAATGCAGATGAAATCGTCATTATTATAAAGAAAAAAAACAAAAATAATAATACCAGTTACTATAAATAATATTGCGTATAATCCATGGATGAACAGCACCAATATCAGTTAGTGTATTATAAACTAATATCTTAAAATTATATTGCATATTAAGCACAAATCCCTGAACCAGCTTTAACTACATACAATACCACATGACCAATTTGATCCCTCCTGAGCATTAAAATATGGTTTTTGCCAGGCTAACGGCCCTAAAGAATCTTTGTAAGGTAGATGAAAATGTATGCCCAGATCCTATTTGGATGCACATTAGCTACATGTGCCGAAGATAATTTCCATATGAGATTCTCCCTTGCTGGGTCAGGACATAACAAGACACAACACTAGTGGTCTAGAACAACAGAAATCCTAAAAAAAACAAGAATTGAGAGTTATTAAAAGCTGATTATATAAACACTAAAGTTCCCAGGAAGTTCACATTTTTATTATTTGAAGTGGGTGTTGAAGTTATTATTATACTGAATAACAATAAATCCAATTATATCTAATTGTGTCAATTTGTTTGTTAGACTATATTTTGCAATCATGATACTTTTGAAACTATTTTTAGAATTTTGAGGAAGGAAACTAGCAGATTTATAATTTACAGCATGAAAACATATAAACACTGAATCGCATTAATTATAATGATTTAAAATTCACAAACATTTTATGCCCCACATTATCCCAGACATGAGAGGGTTAAACATGGCATGAGCATACCACATAACACAGACATTCAAATCACATGACAAATACAGTCACCACGGAACACAAAGCTAATGGGATAATACACAGAGGGCTTCGATGCGTACGGTTACCTCACACACTAGGCACCAGACATGAAACTCTGAAACTAAGAAGTATGCTTACTCTATTCCCCACCCTGTGCCTCCAAAAATCACCCCCAGAGCCAGAATGGTCCCTGCCACTGCACCTATAAGCCTGTTAGTGGCCATGCTCACTGTATAGAGGGAAAAGGGAAGACTTTTTAAAAAAAGAATGCCATCATGTACATAGAAAATGTCTGAAAAGATGAACAAACAGGCACCTCAAAATGCTTTTCATCTCATTTTACGAGTTCAGCAGTTTTTGAAATATCCATTTAGCAGAAACCACAGTTGTCTGTATTTCATTATGTTGGAAATCATCAATACAAACATCATTTTTAATGGCAAAACCCATACTTGCATGTGTACAATTGCAGGCAGGAAAAAGACAGGCACAAGGCTCACTGGACTTTGTGTTTATTTGTCTTTTCCTGGCTACCTTTTGGCTACATGCCCTATAGAGTATAGGCATCAGTTTTAAGCAATACAGTAGAACTTTAATTTTCTCAGGTTTTTGCATGTATGATATAGTAGTACTGATAAAGAGGGTAGGAGGCCTCTGAGAAGAGAAAGGCAGTGTAGTTGAATCCATGGGCAGTGTGTGTATGTGTGTGTGTTTTTGCCACTGGCCAAAAACACAGCCTGGGAGAGGAAGGAAAGAAAACTCAATTGTGGTTGAACTCGAAGCCTGCGAGCCAAATCTGATACTCCGTGTCATTTTATGTGGCCCCCCAGATGCTGGACTACAGCTCCTGTATCACTAGAGCTGATGTGATAGAGTAGCATCTGGAGGGCTGCAGTTTGATTTGTTTAGACAGGATAGCGGGGTTTGATTTAGATATAAGGCTTGTGAGTATGATGCTGACTTCAAAATGTCCTTTAACCTTTCCCCAATCTCAGAGTCACAAGTGCTTTTGGGCTGAAATTCCCATCATTCCTAGTCTGCATGTCAAATAGTCAAAAGCGATGGAAGTTGTCAAACAATAATATCTGGGGACCAAAACAAAAGAAAAACTAAAGAGCACCAACCACTTTGCAAAAAAAAATTTAGTTGGCCATCTGTATCCATGGATTCTATGTTCATGGATTTACCAGCCCTTTGAAGGCAAATTGTAACCCTCTATAAAAATGATTTTGATAATCTTGGTGCAAGCCAATACCTTCTTATGAGAACAGAAATCCACATAAAAGGATGGATTTTATATACTGGACCCATTTCTTGGCTTATATAGCTCATATTACCATTTTAAAACACACACATTTTAGAGTAATTGTAAACAAAGCTCTTTTGTATCATCTGCAATATATAACACACTGACCATTAAGCCAAGCACACAAGAAACACATTATAAACATATTTACTCATGTCTTAAAATACAACCTAAAATGAAACCAATACTTACTTTTCAAAAGTATGATGGTGGCAGAATTACTGAAATCATTCCAAACAACATTGCAATGCCTTTTTAAAGCAATACAAAAATAGCATGTTTCATTGAAACTTCAACAATTTGGAGTATCTACTACCTCTGATGAAAGGGTGTAGACATTTCTGAAGCACTGTTCCCATACCTTCCCACCAGTGAACTGAACTCCTAATATACAGGATTTGTGACATATTCAATTCTAGTCATGCAAATGAGTACTCCGACCCCTTCTACACTGTCATATAAAATCCAGATTATCTGCTTTGGACTGGATTATATGGCAGTGTAGACTCATATAATCCAGTTCAAAGCAATGTGGATTATCTGCTTTAATAATCTGGATTAAATGACGGTGTAGAAGGGGCCTCCAAAACTTGGTGTGAGTGACTGGCAACTGACTACTATTTCTTTGGACTGTAACTTCCCAAAATCCCATTAAAGCATGGCCACTGGGCAAATACAAAGTTTCACTGCAGTTCAAGTAGGTAATAAAATAAACTCTATGAGATTAAAGCTCATATCCCAATAAACAGGACTGGTAGCTTTCAATGTTCTATGCTCTACTCCTCCATTCAGGAAGACTGGAACAACAAGATTTAAATAATTTTGATAACTCAACCAAAATTTAAATTGAAGATTGTGACTGGATTGTATGCCAATATGCAAGTTATAAACATGCACTACCCACCCTAATGCCTTTCCCAAAGAAATTTTGGAAATTATCTTCCTTCCAGTTTCTAACTGAATTTCACGTAAATACTGCACTTTCAGGGTGAAATTCCTATGATGTTATTTCACACAGTCATGGATATTTGAAATCCATGCCAATTTCATGCCAGAATAGATAGAAAGATTGAAAACTGCACTCCTCTTTTCTCATAAATTCCAAAGAAAGAGCAGCCACAGGGAGTGTGCTTTTATTCCCCCTGCCACTTTGCTTCTGCGACGTTTTTCATATGGGATTACAAAGGTATCCATCCACAAACAGAAGGCCTGTGTATATTAGGAAAGACACTTTCTGATTTATCAACAAGATGCTAATGCAGAGAGAAATCTCTGAAGTGTGCTTCTGTTTTCATAAGATAATGCAGTACAGCTTGCATATGCACACAAGCGACACAAGGCATTCTCTTGTGCATTATCAGGCAATAGCTTTTTCCAGCTCAGGGATGAGCAATATGTAACTGTGTGATGGCGTCAGGCCTCTTAAAGCTGCTATGCAACATTCAATTCTTCTGGACTAACATATTTTCTTGGCAAAAAAGGTGTGTGTGAATTGTCTCCCCAAAGTTGTCCTAAGTAAGTACAGAGTTTTTTAAATGAAAATATTATAATAAACTGCTAGAAAATATTATAATAAACTTTTTAGATCCAAGGCATTTTGCTTCTATGGCAACAGGTCGCCTTCAGGTTCAAAAGATGGATTAGCATCTCTTATTTGCTCACTCAAATACAAACATGTAAAAGAATAAAAAAGGAAAGTTGTTGGTTCCTAATTTGTAAAAGTTATACTCACTGCTAAAGCAAAAGAGTTACCTTTTAAAACTGGGAAACTAAGGCCTCTTCTACACTGCCCTATACCCCAGTCTCTGATTCCAGATTATCACTTATCCCAGATAATATGGCAGTGGAGACTCATATAATCTGGCTCAAAGTAGATAATCTGGATCAGAACCTCAGATATATGAGGCCAGTGTAGATCTAGCATAAGAAGTAAAGCTTTAGCCATTAAATGAACTGGCCTTTTCTACAACACAGTTTATTTTATGGACCCTGGCTTTAATCTTCATCCAGTGCTTTTTTACACTTGCCCTAATTTTATCTCCTACTTTGTATATGTCTTTCCTCCTTCAAGGTTGTTCAAATCCAAAAGCTCAAAAATTCATCTTGTTTTCCAAGGAGCATATGCATGATCCCCAGAGGGCTATTAGAAAATTCTCCCAAAGTACTTATATTTTTTCTAAATAGAAAAATTAAGATTCCCCTAATAGATTCATTGAAATTCTGATCTTGACCTATTCTGCCCTCAGGAAGAATGACAGATGACAACCATGTGCCCCACTAGGCAGTGAAATCTCATATCCCTGTTATCTTCAATGCTATGTGAGCATATTTACGTCAAGAAATAGTTTTTCCTTCCTCTTTCTTACAGCTGTTTGTGCATCCCATCTAATTTTCTGCAGAGGGTCCTCTAATGCTTGAGAGGCCACAGCAACTGCAGAGGAAGAGGAAACAATTTATTTCATCCATTTGATGCTTCAGACAAAAAAAGAAGCCAGTTAGAGATACTATCCTTATACTCTTTTTGGATCCTCTGTTTAGGAAGAGGATAAGAATAGACAGTCAAACAGTGCCCGTTCTTGATGTGGGATGGTATGGGACTGAGAGGCCTCTGAAAATACATCAGAGTAGAAATGTATAGTCCAAGTGGTACTAAGGATTATTCATTCTGTCATCCTGTAGGAGAAGGTTCTTTTCAACTGCAACTAACTTACTGAGGTAGCCACCAATTTCATCTTTACTCTAGAAACTTTGCTACAACATTTTTATTTATTTATTTTTCGTGTCAGGAACAACTTGATTTTTAATGATTTAATACTAACTTCTTTAATGTATTGAATGATTGCATTGTCCCAATATTATAGTTCTTCATTGAAACAAATCAAAAGGTCTAGGACTTCAACAATACAGCACATTTAGCATGCTTGATTTAACTTTATTATACGACTAATTATGATTCTTCCCCTCCACATACACACACACACACAGTCATACACATAACCTTACTTTAATAAAGTAAACCATATCCTGAAAATTGGTATTTTCCTTTTTATGCCAAAAGAACTCTGACTCCAAAAAATTCCAGAAATTAAAAGTATATGAATAAAAAGAGTGTGCTGACATTAGAAAATTTGACAACCACCCACATTTCCACATAGGATACATAAAAAGTAAGCTACTAAGTTTTCACAATTGTGGAATTAAAGAGTTTTCTAAACACAGACACAGTATGTTTAAACTTATCAAACATGCAACAATAAAACAAAACTCTATTAGGCAAATAAGAAAAAAATATGAATTAATACACTGAAAAATTTCTTCACAAATTCTGTAGAATGCATTATACTAGGGGAAGAGTCATAAACGTTCCAGGAAGTTACTGAATTAATGAAAGAAAGGTGTTTCAAATTTCTCATATTGCAAAATCGTACACACTATTATACTAGGAATACATCCCATTGAACTCAATAAGAGCTTACTTCTAAAGGGTATGCACAAAACTGGCCTCTCACATTGTGAAGTTAGCTTTAATTAAGTTTTTAATTTAATAGAATCTGTCACCTTTTCTTTTCTGAGATTATTATGTGCTCAAAATGGGGCTCGATAATAGAAAACTCTTAATCAAGATGTTAATTCATTTGCCAGAGAGGTACGCTGCTAGTAGATGCTGAGTGTAATAAACTGTATTTTGTAATAAGTTTAAAGACAAAAACGCAGAAACAATTATGATTTCTGCTTTTGGAACAGTATATAGTAGAGCCTGCACTGTATGGGAGCACTGAATCCTAGCAATGAATTATCAGCTTCACTTGGGCCATTGGTAAAATATAATCAACCCAAAAATAGAATACACATAATTACACTGTTGTCAGACACAGTTCCCAGCTTTTCCCCTGCAACAATGCAATTATATGGGGAAAGAGAAAACTGAAATCATACAAACCCTTTGGTCCACTAGGTTTCTCTGCCTCTTCTTTCTTTCTTGGGTCAAACATGCTACAATCCGTGCCTGCCCAAGTGTTGTCACACATGCATGTGGCTTCATTACTGCATACCTAAGAGATATAGTAACATGGGTTAGAGTATAAAAAATAATACTAATGTACATAGATTACAAATAAAAGTTGCTAAGAGCATATGAAGATTGATGAAAAAACAGGGAGTCTCAAATTTTATTCCTGTTCTCTAGTGTATCCAGGTTGATTTGGGGGGGGGGGGGGTGGGAGACTCCAGAGAATTCCAGTTTTTGTTCCATCTCTTTCCAATTTTATTTTGGAAATGCATGCACATTGTATTTTCCACAGCTCGATCAGTTCCTGGTATGATCAGATTTTAAAAAATAATATGCTTCCTGGGTTTTTACTTTAATTGAATAGAAAATGAGAAAGAACAAGAACAAAATATGTGATTTTAATTAGTCTGGACACACCCATAACAGGATAATCTGGATTTTATATGGCAGTGTAGGTCCATCCTGAGAGGAAAAATATCTAGCTCATTTCTGTTTCTTTTTAAAAATCTACTATAGAAATGCGTGTTGATCAACACAAAGAAAATGTTTTCCTTTCTTTAAATATTGGTATGCCTTAACTATTACTTACCCCATGTCCTGAGCAAATTTTTCCATTAGTACCAACAGGGCAGCTACTTATATTCAGAGACTGAATGGAGAGGCACCTTCTGTCCATGCACATCATGTTAGGACCACATGGAGCTCCATCTTCTACATAGCCTAAGTCTGTTTCATCATCCAAAAGCACATGAGCACAGCTATAAGAAGCATTGATAAAAATGCTATTAGCATAACAAAAAATCATAAAAATAAAGAAATTGTCTCACATAATTTAAAACTAGATGTGTTTTCAAAACAGAAGAAATAAGCATTAAAATGGTAAATAATAATAATTATTATTATTATTATTATTATTTTATTTTTATACCCCGCCCCATCTCCTCAAAGGGACTCGGGGCGGCTTACATGGGTCCAAGCCCAGACATCAGACAATATAAAAACATAGCAATAAAACATGTCAATCAACAATAAAACAAATTATAAAACAAATGAGGTCACATACAATAAATATACTGATAAAATCCTGGGTTGGCTCCAAAACGAACTGGGCCAAAAGTGCAAGTAGTGTCAGTACCATCAGGGAGAGGTAGATACCAGCGCTATTGTTCCCATTAAAGTGCTGGGGAAGGCGTACACACGTGTCTATATATGTTGTATGTCTAATGGCACTGAATGCTTTGCAATGTGCAATGTAATCCACCATGAGTCCCTTTCGGGGTGAGAAAGAAAGGCGGGATATAAACACTGTAAATAAACGAACAAATGTATAAATGTCCAGCAACCTCCCTCTGAATGCAGCCCTGACCCCTCTGCCTTTGTGTCCTTTTCTGCATGTCTGCAGCTGGGCTTCTTCAAGAGTGCCGACCGCAAGCGAGGGGCAGATCCGGGCCAGAAGGGCAAGAATTTGGACTGAGGCCTCCACTTCTCCGCCAAGGGACTCACTCGGTGACCCCTTGCTGCCCGGTGTGGTGGTCCGGTACCCGGCTTGGCTTGCCCTCCTCCCATCATCGATAGGAGCAGGGAGGGGGTGCCAGGCCAAGGCTCTTCAAACTGGGTTCCCCCATTTCCTTCTGCTTCAGACACTGGACGCACACAGAGCAGACTCCGTCCGTCCGTCCTTCCCCAAAGTGACCAGGTGCTTTGCGAGGTGGCCCCGAAACCCCTTGACCCCTCAGCAATGCAAAGATGCACTTGCTGTTTTGAATAATTATTGGAGTTTCTTTAGCAGATACCAGGAAAATGTTAATAAGGTTTTTTTTATTCTGTGTTAAATTCAACAGTGAAGGAATGTCTCAATGAGAAAGAACTAAACCATGGAAACTATATTTATGTGAAGAACATTGATATTCACTAGCTATTTCTAGAAGACAATATAGGTTCCAATACTTAAATAATATTTAGTGTACAGTTAGCCCTCCACAGTCAGGAGTGCAGGAACCCTACAAAAGTTAAAAAAAAAAGTCATGAATATCTTAAGAGGCGGGTCAAGGCTTTCTTGCAGAGCTGTTTCTCTACCTCTCCAAAAGTGTGTGGGTGGGTGCATGGTAGGCAAGAGGCGGCAGCAGTAGCAGCAATCCTTTTTGCCAACCAACTCTAGAAGCCCAGGCACCAGTTGGATGCCAAAGTTGGTTGCCAAATGGCTCACTTTGCCTCCTCCAACAGCTCTGAGTGGGGCAGAAGTAGAGAAACACTAGTCCCACCCACCCACTGGCTCTCCAAGGAAGCCTTTCCCTGCCTAAAGAGATATCCACCCACTCCACAAGGAAGTCTTTCCAAAGCTATTGGAGAGGCAGGGCAGTAGTAGGCCCCTTTGCTGACCAATTCTAACTACCTATGCAACAGCGTGGCTACTAGCTCTGGAGACCTTCGGACCACAGGAAGGTGGTGACAATCCCACAAAGAATCGAAATCTGCAAATCCCACACCCACGAATGTGAAGGGCCAATTTTCTACAGAAGGCCTAAATCTCCTATAGCTGGGCTTCTTAAACTTTTCCAATCAGAAACCCCTTTGGCCTGATTTTTTAAATGTTATATAGGTGTATAAAATGAAATCAAACATTTTCTGATAACAAATCAGCATCTGCAAGGCTTGCTAAACAGGCGGATTTTATGAAGTAAGCTGAAGCATCTTCAACAGAGTCCACTATAAACACTGCACAACAGATTCATGTAAGTGTCTAAAACAGCTACTGAACAAAGTTCAGGAAAAAAATCAGGACCCCATTATTGAGCCAGGGGGACCCTATTTGGTTTAAGAAGAACTGCCCTAAAGTACTTGGATGGGAAACTGTCAAAGAATACAAGAGGCTGTGGGCTATATTTCAAAGAAAGAACTGGCAAAACTATCTGTAAGTGTTCTTTGCCTATGAAATGCATGGGGTTACCATAATTCGACTCACAACATGAAGGAATATACATACTTATACTACAGAAATAAATAAATGGGTGCTATGAAACAAAACGTGGTCTTAGTCCTGGAGACATTGCCTTTCAAAATGCAGAAGCAAGCTAAACGAAGGATTTACACACATCATCGAGGACATTACCTGCAATTCACTACCACACCTTGGTGGAAAAAGGAAGTTGGAGTGATTTCTCCCTCAAGATGACCAATTCGTGGAGTTCCATCAAGATTTGCACAAAGCAATAACCCACAAAACACGTCACTGTTAAAAGAACAATGTAAGGTCAGTTAGCAAAATATTGTATGAAATAGAAATGGAAAAAAAATCTGGAAAATTATAAAACACAGCTTGGACTGACTTTATGAGCAAAATTCCAAACGATCTGAATGAGCCAAGGATTGAAAAACAGAATTCACAGCCTCATGAGAAATGGTGAGAGTACATACTAAAAAGTGTAAATTTGTTCAAATTCCCAAATCAATTAAGGATTGAAATATTCATTCTAGACAGGAGCAAAAAGTCAAGACCTATAAAATCAATACTTCAAAGTATTATTTGTGGAACTCACTGCCCGGTGAGATTAGGCAAGCCCCCACATTAGCAGCCTTTAAGAAAGACCTGAAAACATGGCTCTTCCGTTGTGCCTTTGGAGAGTAATCACTACATACATCCCTTTTGCTGTTCTCCTTCAATATTTGTCCTCCAGATTGCACCGCCACTTTATGACCCTGTCATCTGTGGTTTTTACTCCTACTTCCTTTCTCACCCTGAGCTTTAACCTAGTGTTCATGTGGCCCGCCCTTGGTTTTATTGTTCTTTTGATCTTGTTTAATGTAGTGTATATTTTCTTTTATTGTTGTTGTTTTATTGTTGTTTAATGTGCTATGATTTGTTGTTCTATTATATTTTGTTATATTGTATTGTTCTGGGCATGGCCCCATGTAAGCCGCCCCGAGTCCCCGTTGGGGAGATGGTGGCGGGGTATAAATAAAGATGATGATGATGATGATGATGATGATGATTATTATTATTATTTGGCACTGGGAATCATTACAAGTACGTGGGCTCAGGAGTAGATAGGGACACATCCAATACAGTTCAAGAGAAAAGAATCTGGAAGGGACTGAAAAGATGTGTTGCTTAAGATAAAACATTTCTCACACAAATGCCTCCCCCAGTTTCTGTTAATACATTTTTCCAGCTCCAACCTGTTATTTCAGAATTCCACAAACTTCAGAAGTAGTAAGGAGAGCAACAGGGCATTACACTTTGCAACAAAGTCAATGCATTATGTGTTGATGTCCCCAAATTATTATTATTATTATTATTATTATTATTATTATTATTATTATTATTATTATTACCCCACTTTATCTCCCTCAAAGGGGACTCAAAGTGGCAAATATGCAGGGAAATCGAGATTATTTCCAAACCTATCACATTCTGATCTAAAATAAAATGGAGGCTGCTGTACTAAATGGTTAGGATAGAAATTGATTACAGCATTATCTGAAGAACCAAGAAATAGATGGAAAAATCTACCATCATGTGATTGTAAGAGGTATTCAATGTGTTTGCATGGAAGAGAAGACAGAATACATTATATCAAAGTTTCCTCATTTTCCCGTATGCTGCAGTGTTGATTTGAATCAGGCTACCCATACCTATTTGCACTGAGAGAAAGCATCCATTGGCTCACTTGTGCCTACTAGTCAATCTTTGGGAAAATGCAGGTGATTGTTAGTTGCATGGCTTTATGGAGATTGATTGTACCCCGAAATGTCACTTATCTGCTATACAAAAACATACTGTCACATGGAAATATACTGTTTTCATCATCAACTCTTAGTAGAATGATATGGACAACAGTGATTCAGAAGCTACAGGCAAAAATGCAGAAAATGCATAAAATATTAATTCCTGACTGAACATAAAAACATAGCTGCATTTAAATTCCCTACAAATTATTTGTTTGATTTTTTTATTTCATCAAGACAGTAAATGCATTGTGAATTTCAAAACTTAACATGCATATTAATTCTAAGATGTTAAACGTACTGTTTGTTGCAAGGAATCCATCTATCTCCATCCTTTCCACAGTTTCCCTTGCTTGTACCTTCAGTGTTAAGCTTTTCATAACAGTGTTTATGAGACCCTGAAGCCTCTGTTGAAGAAAATGTGAATGTAATTTCTATTAACTGACAAAAGCATGGAAAATCTACTTTTACTGGAAGTAATACAAAATAATTAGGAAAAAAAAACCTCCAGATAACTAAACATTAAATTTTTGGAACAATACAGCAAGGCCTTCATATCTGCAAGAACAGTATCTATGGTTTGTTTTATCCACATTTGACAAAATATGTTCTCTCTAGGCATTTTCTAAGTCTTCCAGTGAAACTCTATGGTATTCTTGGACCAGAGGCCTTTCATTTCAATGGTGTTTTCTATTATCTGTGGTTTTGCATAGCCACACGAAGTCCAGAAACATACCCTTAATGGAAACACAGGTTGCACTGTTCTAATGCCCTAAATGTTTTAAATGTGCATTACATCTTAATGTATGTTTCTGATATATATGATTTTTGAATCACATGTATCACAAACATCACATCTAAAGATTCCACAGGAAAATATCCTATCGTATCAATACAGATCTTTTTAATTGTTATTATTCATTATTTGCTGTAGGTGCAGATCTACAACAAATAATGAATAATAACAATAGAAAAATCACAGGAAAGAGTACAAGGGGTTTAGATATTTTCAGATCTATAATAGTCAGTGCCTGCTGTAGCCTAGGACTAGAAATGCTGGAAGTTTTTTGGTAGGTAAAACAAGTTCTAAATTAATTCTGCTTTATGCTATCCCTGTAAAAACATGTATAGAAGATTTTGTAATGGTTTTTTCCCAACTTACTTGGAAAACTGAACAGAGTTTCTTTAAAACTGTGTTGGACAGCAATATATAAATCTTAATAACATACTTGGTTGCCCAGAAGATTTTTGGAAGGATTTTTGCAGCTAGTAATCTGAAATTTCATAAAACAACTTTCCTCAACTTTGTGCTTTCTAGATATGCCAGCTCATATGACAGGGCTTCTTATGTTAGTTAGACCTGAACGGAGATATGGCCTCTTCCTCTAGAACGAATCAATGTGATAGGTTTCAGTGTTTCACCCAGAGGGAGGGGCTACACCAAAGAAACTGTAGAGTGGAATGCTCTAAAAAGGATAAAGGAGAATGTACATCCTAATGCAATATACTGCCCCCGTTATAGCTTTAAATATCAACCAGGATTTTAGGCAAGTCTGAAATAAGATATATATGTAAACCTTCATTTATCCCTTTGAATGACCTGCATGTTTCTATGGCCATATGTTAAATTAAGGTTGTTTTAAAACCAAGAGATGATGTGCATTGTCATTACCATTTAATGCTAGTACAATACATTCTAACTAAAAAAACACACTGAATTTTAAACAGTGCAAAGTAAGAAGGAAACGCATTAATAACTAATATTTGAATGAACGTACTTGGTCCCCAGATGTATTTGCATTGGCTATCTCTCCTCTTGCACTCTCCATTGTAGCAACGCCCCTAAATAAAAGCAAAATATACACACAGATTTGCACATTTTTTCTCCCTAAAAAAAACACCCAGACACTAACATTAAAGTACTACTTTACTTTATTAACAATCTACTTTTAAAATTATCACTGTCTTGCTGCTCAAAGGGATGGGATATTCCAAGGCATTGCGCTGGGCAAGTCTTCTTACAGAAGAGAGCACTGTAAAGACTACTCAGTGTTCCATTTTTAGTAAAATGGGGAAAAAAGCTTTACTTTGCAAAAGGACACACTAAACCTATGGAAAAAAAGGTTTTTCACACACTAGACTGATATTGACTTTGATACAAACGGTTGGTGAGTGTGCCAGTTTAAAAAAAAGAGCTTGTCTTATGAACAGGTATTAAGTTATGAAGAGAAATTTAAGGGAGAAAAAAAAGAGTATTCTGGAGAGAATTCCAGACAGACAATGAATATAGGTTAGAAGCCGATATTAACAACTGCTGATAATCAACAGAGCAATGTCCTGCGAATATTATTTTTTGGAGATATATATATATATATATATATATATATATATATATATATATATAAATTTACATATATTCAGTTTTTTAAAATTATATAAATACTTTGTATCGCACTTACTCTCACCCCTCCAAGAAGCTAACAGTGTAACAATAAGTAAAGCAACATAATACATAACATAATGAGGCAAATACAAAAAACAAGATATAAAACAAATGGTTCAACAAATCACAAAGTAAGATAAATATTGTGTAAAAAGTGGTGAAAGATGTATATATACCTGATTTGAATCACAAGCAAATCCATCTTGTTTATGAAGGTTTGGTGGGCACTGAAAAGCAAAAAGGCTTCTGTAAGAACAAATCTTTGAACTATGAAGTAAAACATCTTAGTACTCTGATGAAAGAACCCAAGAGAATAATCAGGCAAAAATCAAATCACATATTAACTCTTCAAGCACCCTCTCTTTCACAGAAGGGACTGGATGAGCAACTCACTGCTTTCACACTGCTTCTAACTGGCTCTAGAAAATCACATAAGAGCTCAATAACAGATACAGAGATATGGGCATTAAAAGTATGCACAAATATTCCCAGGTGTTTTCTTAAATTTCATGTCCATTTTTCACTTATGTTAATTATATATTGGCCCTTTCTCCTCTAGATCGCTGAAGTTGCTTCTGCCAGATTTTTTTTTACCATTCCTCCTCAGCCATCAAACACCGCTAACTTTCAAGAGACCTTATAACACCATGCCATTATGGCGCTAGCTAGTTTGAACATCTTATTTCACCTAATTGCTAGAACAAGTGGTTTCTAAACCTGACTGGCATGATAACCATTTTTGATTTCCAGAGGAAAAAAATATTAAAAATGTTCAGGGTGAGGTTTATCACAACCTACAACAAGAGAAATAAGCAGTAATGAGGGTACTATAATGATGCGGTGCCATAATGCTGTCATGCCATAAGTAGTGATAATGGAAATAGGAAAACTGCGCTATTACAGTACAAATGTGGCAAAGAAGTGGTACACAGCATTGACAATCAGCTATCATTATGGATATGTGTCTATTATGTTTATTTACTTTAAGCCTTGGTTTCGGTTGTTTATAAGTTATATTGAGTTTATTTTATGTTTTGTCTTGATTGTATAATTTGATTTTGGGCATTGAATGTTTGACATTTTTTATTTTTTGTAAACTGCCCTGAGTCCCTTTGGGGAGAGAGGGTGAATTATAAATAAAGTTGTTGTTGTTGTTGTTGCTGTTATAACAACAGCAGTTTTCCAGTGGTATCAGCTGGCATAACAGTGTGGCGTTATAAGGACCTTACTTTTATGAGGATCTAACTCAGCCACCTTGAATCTCATCTAAGGAGAAAGGCAGGATATAAATTCAGTAAATATAAATTGTCAATAAATAAAATGAGGGAATTTTTTAGCAGCCTCAAGAGGCTACTGGCAAGAGCAAGGGGTAGGAAAGCATCTTTCACAAGCTTCTTTTGAATGGTCTCTTTCTGATTCATTCAAATGTAGTATCAACGATGACCAGAAGTGACATCTACTTTGCTTTTATTTATTTTTATTTTTTCTTTCTTTTCTTCTGTCCTCTCTTCTCCTTGTTCCCCCCTTCCTTTTGTTTTGTCATCCTTACTATTGGTGTAAAATAGCCAATAAAGATTAATTTTTTTAAAAAAATGTTGTATCTCAAATATACAAATGTTTTCAGAAATTAGAGGTGTATTCTTTTCAGGAAGGTAAATACAGAATTAATTCCCTGGATCTCTTCCCTTTTGGTGTGTTTTGGCTCAAGTTGAAAGGTGCTTGGTTTAGTCACTAAAAATAAAAATGTATTAATGGTTTTATAAAATACTACAGAAAACATTAAAAGAGTTTAATTACCTGGCCAGAATCCCCAGTACAGATCTCTGTAATATCACAATCATTTACTGCTTCACGACACTCAGAGCCTCGAGGAATAAACTGGAAGTAAAGAGATTTCTGTCTTTAAAAAATGAACTCAAAATATTCAAGCGTCCTGTTTTAAAACATAAGTGAAAAAAGTTATTTTGTATAAAAGTGTATCACTCCACTTTATTAGAAAAGCAATGTGGGAAAGGTGTGATTTTGAATAGATTTGTGCAACAATTGATTCAATGCAAAATGTTGCTTTTAATTTAAACATTATCTCATGAGGACAATAGTAAGAGGAAATGTTCCTGTTGGTTCCTTTATCTGTTGCTAAATTTCTTGGTATGGGGCTTACAAACCAGCCACATGACGTTTCTCTTTTCATAGAACACCCACAGGATAAACTGAAATATTTTATTACTATCTAGAAAGTGACTTCTTAATAATCCAGAACAAATTACAGTGAAAAATAATGGTTTTAAACAAGTTTGATTGTCTAATTGTCTAAAGGCACTCCTAATGCCTCTTTGTAAGTTGGAAAGGCAAAGCCTTTGTAGCTAAACAAAAAGGTTTTTGGAATGCTGCCCCTTTAAAAAGAGGGCATGTCCATCCACATCTCCTGAGCCAAGAGTGAACAAAGACATAAACAAAATCTCTTATTGACCAATTGTCTATAGCATTATGAAATCTGAAAGTTTATTGGCCAAATTGCCTACCTAATTTCCTTCAACCTCCCTCTTCTCTCTGTTGGCAGGACAGATTTGTGTGGATTGAAAACTTTTTTCCAGGAAGTCTCTATCAGAAATAAACGTGTCTTTCTGTTGTGAAATATACTGTTTCTTTGCAATAATTTGAACAGATCCTATGTATTTTAAAGGGTACAACTTATTCCTCTTCAAACATTAGAAGGAAACAGTTCTTGCAAACATTAAAAACCTTTAAAAACTCACAAGGCAGGTATCATTGCAACATAGGCCATCACTGCAATGAGCTCCATTGGAAAGTGAGCACTTCTTACAGCAGTTTGCATAGCAATCCTTCAAAAAAATGTTAAAACTGAAATTCAGTAACTGGCTTAATCACACAAAAAACAACTAAGAATTTGCTTTTATAGGGAAAATGAGAGATATATGTGTGCACGGCTGTCAGACTGTACAACAATCTTGGCCAGGGAATCTTATAAGAGGAATATCTTACAATAAACAAGCAAAACAATTGTAAACCTATTTTTTCTTTAAAACGTGTATGACATCACTGGGGCATTAAAACACATGTAGGACCTTGATGGGCTACAGAAATCCTATGGTTACATGCCTTCAAGTTGAATCTGACCTATTGGAAAACCTATAATTAGATTGTTCTTGTTTTCTTTGTTTAGAAGACCTTTGTCATTGCTTCCTTCTGTATGCAACTTGTCCCAAGGTCACCCAGTGGGTTTCTATAATAGATAATTCAAACCCTGGTTTCCAACACTGCGACCATTTACCTTTGCTGGTTCTCTCCTATGCTAAAATAGGGAAAGGTCTAAAAATACTGGTGGGGAATGATGGCACTAAGTTTCCTTTTTTATTTACTGTCTTTTCTGCATCATTTTCCCTGAAATTTCTCACAGAAGAACAATTTTCACTTTATTCAGTTTCCACTGACTCAATTATTTAGCTACAAAAGTTACACTGTTCATCCAAATGAACAAGACAGCAAAGCTGAGGAAAATGGGAGTTCCAACCCAGCAACACAAGTTCCCGACCCTGGCTATAAACAATGAACCCTGTCACTTATGAAGTAATCATGAAGCTTTCTTTTAAAGGGAGAGTTATGGATGAAATAACTAAAGCTATCTTTATTAAAAACATTACCATTTTGAAACCACAGTCACAGTCTTCTCCAGGTTCCACATACCCATTTCCACATTCGGTAGTGTCAAATAACTTAAAAAGACAAATACAGAAAGTACTATTTTACTATGGTCATACTAGAAGATTATGCAATAATTTTTGCAACAAAATCATTGGGCATTCCCATATATTCACTTTATTTTATAAAGTATAAGAAGATTGCAAACCAGTTTCCATATCTTATTCAAAGTCTTGAGATTAAAATCCCCTACTCAGCTGCCATCTCATATCCCTCCACTTATAATTTGCCAAAAAGCACTTACCTATTTGAATTAGAGCCATGGCCTGAATTGAGCAGAACGTTTTTTTCTTCTCTTTCTCTCCATTTACTATCTAGCCATTAATCCATATTGCCCTCCTATCCAAGTCACTCTCTAGTCCTGGCCTCAAAAATTTTAGAAAATATTAGGAATTAGTTCCATTGTAAGCAGAGTACCTTTGTTGGCTTGTTGAAAAGGCAAGAACCTCCCCCTCGGTATAGAAAGTCTCTGTATTCCAGAATGCTACACTTGGAAAATTTTCTAGGATGGTAGACACTGAAAAATAACAAAAAAGTCAATTAAATAAAAAATCCAGTAAAAAAATCCAGTTTTACTCTTTTAGATTATACACTATAAATTCATACAAGTATACTATCTTAAGAATTAAATGTTTCTTCCTGTATTGCATCCAGGTAATGGTCTGGAAGCAGGATTCATAACACTATGGAACAAAATTTGAAAATTTGTCTGTTCCTGGTTTTTGTCTGGGTCCCCCTGGGGGAGAAAAGTGGTATATAAAATAAAATAAATAAATATATAAATAAAGTATAATTCCTTTCTAACTGTGGGGTCCTTACTTTGAAATTACAGTAGAGTCTCACTTATCCAACACTCGCTTATCCAACGTTCTGGATTATCCACCGCATTTTTGTAGTCAATGTTTTCAATACATTGTGATATTTTGGTGCTAAATTCGTAAATACAGTAATTACAATATAACATTCCTGCGTATTGAACTACTTTTTCTGTCAAATTTGTTGTATAACATGTTTTGTGCTTAATTTGTAAAATCATAACCTAATTTGATGTTTAATAAGCTTTTCCTTAATGTCTCCTTATTATCCAGGATATTCACTTATCCAACGTTCTGCCGGCCCATTTATGTTGGATAAGTGAGACTCTACTGTAGTTGTTACTCCAGAAACTTCATTTCTCTGGCTGTCGCAAAGTATATGCAATGGGTTGAGACTCAAGATATTCATTGAAAAACTATAGCAAAATGTGCTGCAGAATGTCCCAAAAAAAACAAACAAAGTTCTTCAGTTTAATAAACTTCTTCCATGTTTTTAAGATAGAACCAATTAGGGAATGACATGTATAACCCAGGAACAAAAAGTGTGTTACATAGTGCAATTTCTTGTTGCATTCAGTCACTGTTTATGATTGCCTACCCTGTTTCTTCCATGATGCATCCACCCCAGGGCTCTGTGCAGTCACAGCCTTCTGGAAGAAAATGAAAGTACAAAACAACTGATAAATGTGCGTAAAAATGTAAGCAACACTTTAGAGATGTGCATGGTATTTGTCCTATTTGTTTCATTTGTGTTTCCATTTCATATTGTCCATTTGGATGGTACGAAACGGAAAGACCCCCAACAAAACAAAAACTGACTCGAAACGAAAGGCAGGTGGGAGCCGGTATCAGTTCCAAGCCTGCCTTTTGGAATTATCAGCTGTAGGCCCTGCAAGGCCTGGGTGTGTAGGCCCAAAGCCTGCACCCATAGGCCCAAAGCTACTGGAACTATGGGTGCAGGCTTTGAGCCTACACACCCGGATCGCTGCTTATTCGGCAATCGGCTGTAGGCCCTGGGAGACACGGGTATATAGGCCCAAAGCCTGCACCCATTGCCTGGGCACCTGGGCCTATGGGTGCAGGCTTTGGGCCTACGCACACAGGCCTGGCGAGGGGGGGGGAGGTTGGGGGGTGGCTGGCTGTCCAATTTCGGGAGGTCAGACGAAAATAGCTCAGGGCCTCGCCAATAGCCGGGACACAAAATGGAACAAGGTAAGTCGCGAATGCATGTGACTACAACACTTATATTATTTATATATAAGTGAGAAAGAAAGCAGAGAAGGAGCAGTTTTACTTGATAATGTTTAATACAATAGCAAAGGATAAATAAATATACAGTGTTCCCTCACTTATCGCTGGTGTTACGTTCCAGGACCACCCACAATAAGTAAAAATCCACGAAGTAGGGACACTGTATTTATTTTAATATTTATACCTTATTTTAGTAGGTGGCCTTTCTCTCCTTCACAAGCCTGTTTTGCACTGTGGTTGTTTTAGTTTAGTGAGGCGGGCAGCAATTTGGCAGAGAACACTGTAAACCTGCAACTCCCAGGATTCCTGGGGAGACAGTGAAGCCTTCCTAGTAGAGGGGGCAGGGCAAGAGCACATGTGCGAAAGGCAGGCGCTGCCGCAGCCTAGTCCTCTGTGAGTTGCTTTGTGTTGTTTAATTGGTTAGTTTGAAAGATAGATACCACTTTTGATTGGATAGCATTAAGGTCCAAGGCATTCTGAGAGTGCCTTGGACCACAAAAAAAACGCCGTGAAACAGCGAGGGCGCGAAAAGTGAACTGCAAAGTAACGAGGGAACACTGTATATACATAAGATTAATGAACCACAGTAAATGCAACAAATGCAGTACTTTAGAATATGATACCAGTCCACTTAATTATCAAAATTGAGTAAATAATGAGAATTATCTAGTAGTGAGTATCTATGCCCCAAACTGTGGCCAAAGGGATTGACAAAAGGATTAGAAAAGTACAAACAGACAATATGATAGTGGTAGGGGATTTTAACACAAAGTTTAACCAGGAACTGGACTCGTCGTCACAAAAGAGAGGGGATTTACAAGTGAGACGTGGTTTCAACAGTTGATTAATAATTACAACTTAAAGGATGTCCGGAGAATAATGAAAGGGAATGAAAAGCTATATACATATTATTCAGCAGTGCACAAGGTATTCACTAGAATGTATTATATATTCATAACACCACCCTAGCAAAATATGTTAACGGTAGGTTAACATTACTAATGGACGCCATAAAGTTGAATTTAGAAATGGAAAAGAAAGAATTGGGCATTATTTTACTCACAGGGGCAAGACTTATAATTGCAAGGCAGTGGAAGATAAGAGAGTTGAATGAAAAGTAATGCCTCCACCTTCATAACTCCTCAACAGATGGCAGTACTGGTGTGCGGCAAGTACTGGCTTGTTCAGTAGACTATCCTCTACAGTTCCATTTGGCAGGAAGCCTTAGCATTGAATGGTTGTGTTCTTAAAGTGAGAAGTATGGAACCCTGCACAGATGGTTGGTCAATGCGACTTAAGCAACGTGCAGTCACTGAATTCGACAGCAGAAGGTGTCACCCCAAAGGAGATTCATCAGAGATTGCAAGCTGTTTATGGTGATTGTGTTGATGTGCATCATTGGGCGAGTAAGTTTAAAGATGTTGAGGTGGGAACATCTGACTTGCATGACAAGCAAAAGGTTGACAGATTGATTCAGGACGATCATTGTATCACTCAGAGAGAAATTTCAAGCATAATCGTTATCTCACAAGAATGTGTGGGTCACATTATTGCTTTGCTTGGCTATCAGAAGATCTGTGAATGATGTGTACTGTGAGACGCTGGTTGTGGAAACAGAGTGTCGACTTCTTCCATGAGGGCTTCAGAAAACTTGTTCATTGTTGGCAGAAATATATCCAATTGTCTGGTGATTATGTGGAAAAGTGAATAGTGGTAGTAAAAGAGCACATTCTAAGGATTATTTCTGCGCTTGATTTATTAAAATACTCCCATCCAAACTGAAGTAACGAAGGTGGAGGCATTCCTTTTCATTCAACCCTCATAGTAACCAATCTCACACTGGAAGTTTGTTATGGGGAGCCTTAAATGATAAATTATCAATGGAAATCAGGGTGTTCAGGGGGAAAACTAATAGATCTGATTTTGATTTATACTGGTCAGTTTTTATTAAATATGTTTTAGTGAGTGAAAAAGGAAAACAATACAAATTTGTTCGTCAGGAATTTTGGATATGACATTTGTTTACTGGTTGACTCATAAATGTATGGCAAAGAAAATGATACTTGGTGGTGGGGTTATGAGTTTCTAAAATGTTAATTGTTTCTTGTTTTGTTTACACTGTAAGCTGTTAATGTATGTAAATAATTAAATAATAATTATACACACACACATACACATATAAAGAATATGCTACCAGTCACCTGATAAGCACATTTGTAGACTAAAAGTGTTTAGAATAGTCCCTTCATCAAGCATACTCTTACAAAAAATATTCTTGCTTATAGACAACAGGAGTAGTCTCTTATGACAGGGTAAAGGTTTTAACCTTATAAGAAAAAATTCCATGGAGGAAGAATGGCCCAACCAGTAACCTAACCCCATAAAGGAAAGGGCCCCAAATTTGTGAACCTAATGTGAAACACTAACAGTTTCAATAAATGTTTACTTGAAGTAATTGTTGTTCAAGGGGGTACAAGCAGGTATTGAATCAAAAGGTACAGATACTTTGTAACACAACAATGCTTTTAAGATCATGGTTTCATCTGCAAGTGATCCAAGCATGCACTGGTGTTTTTGGTCACTGAGTTTCTTAAATTATCTGGAATTTTAGCTGCAATATTGTGATCTGGTCTGGTACGGGAGGAGGTCCATGGGGGTGGCCCTATGCGTTACCGCAATAGGTGACACCAGCCCTAGTGATGACACTGGCTTTAGCTCCTTTAAAATATGATGGACTTAATATTGAATTCTCTTAATGAAAATTTGTTCAAATGGTATATCTTCATTTGATGTTTGCTCTTTTCCTCACAAACCATTAGCCTTCTGTGCTACATCACAGACCTTTCTGTGAAGGTTTGTGGGCAAATCCTTTGAAAAGCATACTTTCATTCTAACACAGCTCACAAAGCAGGTATCTATTTTTTCCAGATTATTTCAACATCCAAATTATGCAAAAGTTTGTAAACTGAACTTAGACAGGAGAACAGAAGGAATTTAATGACAAGTACTTTGTTTTCTGGATCCTGGTTCCCACTGTATTCCTAAATTCTGAGCCAAACTTTGCGACAATTCTTGTGCCATTGCCCAGGGAAGGCCATACTGTTAGATAAAGAAGTAGAGACAAAGAGTTTTAAGTACCAGTTTACTGCAAAGCTTAGTACAAAGCTTCTTTTTTACTAATTCTGTATGCAATTGGACTTAAGCCCTAAAACATACTAATTATCTAGACTAATTATCACTTTAACTCCTTTCACATTCATGGAGTTGACAGATGCTATTATGGCAAAATTGATTATTTTATGTATATCTCTGTAGCCCAGGTTTTCATAAGTACAATACTGTAATATCAAAACAACCTACTTACATGTAGATGTGGTTAAGCTGATTCACACATTTGCCTTTTCAGACTTCCAAACCTGAGTAATTGGGTGAGAACAACTATACACATATATATTCAACTTCTAAATCTGAGCAAAACAAATACTTCCAGAGCCCATTCCCATCATTTCTGCTCAGTTCATACAAGATCTCAGAATAGCACAAAAGAAAGAAAGCTCCCTGAAGTGTTAACTACTGTATTGTGTCTTATCCACCGGTAAAATGACCATATTAAAAACCACAGTTATAAACAAGTAATTTGTTCTTCCCTGTGCATCACACATATGGGAAATTATAAAACATATTTATTCTAATTGGATAGCTATCTATTCCATAATGACATAATGGTGCAAATGAACAATACATCCCCCTTGGCATGAATGTCAAATATGTTATGACCTGTCAAAGCTGAACAATAAGCTCACATCACAGTCCAGTACAAATTCAATACTGCACCAGTTATAGTAAAAGCTACTGATATTGAAATCAAAGAAAATGGGCTTGGGTATTATCTGAAGATTAATACTATTAATTTGGTTTTTAAAAAAAGAACAATTAAACTAACCTGTTATGAAAGAAAGTGTGAAGAAACTGGCAATTAAGAGTCAGATCCTCCAAGGGACAAAAGATATAATAATGTCCTTGTAGAAAGTTGTTCAAACACTCTTATAATAATCATCTCATTAGAATGCTAAAGCCATTCTAACACTGAGGCAATAAGGGGAACTCGCTATGGATTAGAAAGAAGAATTGTATGACTATGGCCGAATAAAAGATGATCCAGCTGTCACATGCACTTTTGAAGATGCATCTGATCATTTTAAATGATCTAAACCTATATTGTGAATAATCTATTGGAGAAGCACTACATTCTGAGAGAAAATGTAGATAACAGTCCCTTTTAAGAATATAACACCACTATGTAGCAGGTTTCATCAGTAATAGGAGAACATCAATCACAAGGTGGTGAATAGTGGTTGGTCAGAATTTTTGAAGGCTGGATGCCTTATTTTATCACTATGTTCTGTAACTAGATTTGAAAAGGGGACTATGACAGATGTGGTAGAGATGTTCTTTACAAGATACTTTCTCTCACCAACTTCTACATCTAATGTAGTCATACTCCTAGCATTTTTGGGTGGGAAATTTAGAGCTGTAACTCCTGACATGTTCTGTGTGGTTAAGACATCTGCCTGATTGCTCAACTTTGGAAAATTCCTGGAAGAGATCTCTTCTGAACAGAACAAGATAAAACTGCAAAACCAGGTATTTACAAATGATGCAAACAAGAAAAACAATACAGAAAAAAACTAAACACAGCTAGCACTTTCTCCTTAAGGAAAAGTGGGGAGGCTTTTCAATGATGTCCCCAGGACTATGGATGAGCAGGAATGATAGGAAGTTACCCTTGAAACATACACACTCTGATGGCCGATGGCTATGTTTAAGAGACTTCTCCTCTTTGGAAGGTTTTTGAATCTCAAGAGGCCATAGTGGAGAATTAACTAAAATCACAAATATGTTTAGGTTGAGTATTCCTCATTCAAAATGCTTGGGACCACAGGTGTTTTGGAATTCAGATTTTTTTTCCTGGATTTTGGAATTGCTGTATTTTTATATACTCTATGTACATAATGTGATGTCTTGGAGATAAAACCCAAATCTAATCATGTTTTAATATGTGCTTTGACTATGTTGTGCCCACCACAAGCCGAAAGGAGAGGTGGGTAATAAATTATGATTATTATTTAACATTAATTTCATCGATATTTCATATATACATTATACACATAGCCCGAAGATGTTATAAATTATTTTAATAATGTTGTGCATGAAAGAACTTTTTGTGCAGTGACCCAGCAGAAAGCAAAGGAAGCTCTCATTCGCCCATGTGGATAATTTTGGATTTTGAAGTATTTTAGATTTCAGGCTTTCAGTTATGAGATGCTCAACCTGCAATAATATATCAAAACACACACACACACACACACACACGACCTACCAGCAAAACCAGACAAATACAGATGATATGAATAATTTCTATGGGTCAACAAGAAATACATTGTTTCATATTAATGTGAAAAACCAACTCTATGAGCAAAAAAGGACAAGAAAAACAGAAAGGCTATATTATAAAGTCAAGTTCCAAGCAAAGAAACCTGAGAATGAATTCAGTGACTGAAATCTAGTTAATAACCTTGTAATTTTCTATAAAAGATCGTATCAGAAGCATGCAGTATGTCCATTTAAATGGCCCCCTCTCCGCCCAGTAATATGTAAAGAATGACCTTTCCTACAAAAGCTGTCCATATACATCTAACATGAAGAAAAAGCTGCTTTAATCATAAACAAACTCTGCTATTCTACATGCACATTAAAACAAAAAAGAAAACATTTACAGCCAATTTCAGATTTAATGTTTCTTGATATATCTATTTTGAATTTTGAAAACAGTACACAGCACCTTTAAAAAATGGTACACGCAATAAGGGAACTATTTCATAATGCCCCCCGTTTCCACAAAATCTTCCAAAGAGAAATGTTACCTCATTTACTCCAACACCTCTAGCCACAGAACATATTCCTCCAAAGTAGCTCAGACTACTTCTTTTGTAATGAAAGGTCACATTCCTTAAAAGCAAGATAAACAACACAGTATTAATGACTTCTAGTGGCATTTTCTTGTCTACAGTGGAAGGACAATGTACAAATAAATTATTGGAACGATGGGAATTTCCATGAAAATCTACTTTAGAGGGTGGAGAAAAACTGGTTTGGTATTTCAAACACAAGATTCTCAGAGCAACTTTATATAGGAGTAAAGCATTTAAAAATTAATGACAATTATTACTGATTAACTATACTTAGGAATTATGCTAACAAATTATGCTTTGTCCCAGAACGAAAATGTAATAAGAAGTATTAATACAAGTATTGGGTTGCTGTGAGTTTTCCAGGCTGTATGGCCATGTTCCAGAAGTATTCTTTCCTGACATTTCGCCTGCAGCTATGGTAGGCATCCTCAAAGGTAATGAGGTATGTTTGAAAACTAGTCAAATCTATATATATAAAAAGGTAATGAAATTTCGGCCTAGGACAAAATAACAAAACTACACATCCCAGAAACACTAAACTTGGCAGCACAACCCCTCACCCATGCCTCTACGTTCATACAACAAAAAGAAAAGAAAAATAAAGTCCTAATTAGAGGGAAAGGAATAATTGTTTTTATCCAATTGCTGCCAGTTAGAAGGCTAAGCTCCGCCCACTTGGGTCTCCTAGCAACACACTCAGCCCAGGGGACAGGCAGAGTTATGCCTCATTTAGGCTTCTTCCACACTGCCTATAAAATACAGATTATCTGATTTTAACTGGATTATATGGCAATGTAGACTCAAGGCCCTTCCACACAGCTATATAACCCATTTATAATCTTATTTTATCTGCTTTGAACTGGATTATCTTGACTATTTCCCATACCACCATACTTCACCACAGCAATGCGTGGCCGGGCACAGTTAGTGGGTTTATATATCTGTGGAATGTTCAGGGTGGGAGAAAGAACTCTTGTTTGTTTGAAGCAGGTGTGAATGTTTCAATTGGCCATCTTGATTAGCATTGAATAGCCTTAGACATTCAAGGTCTGGCTGCTTACTGCCTGGGGGGGAATCCTTTGTTGGGAGGTGTTAGCTGGCCCTGATTGATTCATGTTTAGAATCCTGTTTTCTGAGTGGTGTGAAGTCAGCCATAGCAGAGCACTTGACGAACCAACCTGGACACAGCATATTATTTGAGAACACAGAAATGCTGGACCACTCTAATAACCACTGTCAGACTACACAGAGAAGCCATTGAAACCCACAAGCACGTGGACAATTTCAACAGAATGGAGGAAACCATGAAAATGAACAAAATCTGGCTACTTGTATTAAAAAAACCTCTAAAATTAGGACAGTAAATAAAGAACAACACTCAGGCCCAAAACACCAGGTTTTGGGCCTGTGTAGAAGGGCCCTAAGGAAAAAGAACAGCAACACAGGGACTAAAATAAGACCCCTTATCCATAGGAGTGGTATGCAGAGTTTAATTTAGCCATATATGCCATGCCTTCTCTAAGCATTCTCAGGTCCTCCAGTACAATTCTATGGGTTTACTATTCTCCATGGTTTTGTGTATCCGTACTAAGTGCTGGAACACATCCCTTGCAAACACAATGGTCCTATTGTGTTCTCATTCAGAGCAGTACTTCAGAGATACTACTACTGTCTTCTGTGGATAACTTCTATGAACAGAATGTGGACACAGAGTTTCAATATTCAGTACTGGGAAAATAAATAACCATGCGGACAATAATTTCATAGATTGACAGAAGAGGCAGCAGCTGCAGTTGTGATTCTTCTTACGTTAAAATGCAAGTCTGCTACAGCCAAAACCATGCTTAGGGACAAGAAAATGCAAATATATGCTAAAGCCCGGAGTTCAACATGCACAAATAAATTTGGGAACAGCAGAAATCAAAGTTGTTATTCATGGGCCAATACAAAAGATGTCTGACTTAATCCCAGAACATTTTGTTAAATCATATTTATGTGTTTTTTCTGACTAAACTATAAATTGCCATAATACTGACAATGAACTTCATATCAATATTAATAAGAAAATAGGAGGGGTTGCAGTTTCTTTAAAAATCAGATTCAAATGAGTTTAATATAAAATACAGATTTAAAAGGTTTATGAGTATTTTCAAGTTTCAAAGTAAGGTAAAGGTTTTCCCCTGACACTAAGTCCAGTTGTGTCTGACTCTGGGGTTGGTGCTCATCTCCATTTCAAAGCCGAAGAGCTGGCGTTGTCTGTAGACACCTCCAAGGTCATGTGGCTGGCATGACTGCATGGAGTGCTGCTGCCTTCTCGCAGAAGCGGTACCTATTGATCTACTCACTTTGGCATGTTTTCGAACTGCTAGGTTGGCAGAAGCTGGGGCTAATAGTGTGAACTCAGCCTGCTCCCCAGATGTGAACCGCCAGCCTTTCGGTCAGCAAGCTCAGCAACTCAGAGGTTTAATCCACTGCGCCACCATGGGCCTATATTTTCAAGTTCATCTCTTTAATATCTGTTTTGCAATTTTGTAGTGACAGCAATTAAGAAGCATTTAGGACATATTTAAGAAATACGAATTTTCTGTTGCAAAGGACACAGAGGAGATATCATGCACAAAATAGAAGAAAAACAACACATACGAGAGAAGGTGTACAGCATCAGCATGTTGTTTGATGAAATGCTGTCGATATTTGGAAAAATCATGAAGCATCTGTCTTGGATCAGGGCGAATATTAATGCGATCTTTGTCTGACCAGGTTTCAACAGCAACCAAAACAACCCTGGTGTTTAGTTGTTCCTTGTATATCTGTGGGCAGAGACAGGACAGGCACAGGAACAGAACACAGGAGAAGAACACTGTGTCAGACAACCACAGTTAGCCAGGCCAGTGGAAAGACAAAGGGGGCAAAGCAGGAGGGAAACAATTAGCTGAGTTGCCTTTAGTTTACCTGAAAGTCAGCATTTATAAAATAATAAATAAAACTTATATACCACCCTATCTCCTCAAGGGATTTCATCATATTTACGTTAAATTCAGTATTCAAAAAGAGGGTGACATGAATTACTATACTAACATTGTATTATATTTATAGTGTATTATAGGAAATTACAAATGTGATGGATGAGATGAATATGGTTTCAGTTATATTTCAAGAGTATTATATGTCAAAGTTATTATTCATTTGTCATTCTAGACAGTCTCTGTTTTCAACCAATGACATTCAAAGCATGTGTTATTATATAGATTATAGTATACTCACAGCATCAACAAGGTTTACCACAGATTTTGCAAAGTTGTTCGTAAAAACATGGGATGATCGATGCTTTTTGAACTACAAGAAAGACATCAAGTGATAAAATCAGTCAAAGTATTCGTTATTCTCTATTGCCTCCTAGCGATGTACCTCTATCACTAACATTTTCGACCACTAATACTGATGCAACTGTTTCAAGGTCAGTTACACTAAGGTAGGGTGAAATCTATTATTTACAATAACTTTTCCCCAGCAATTTTAGTATACAAAATGATTTAACTTTTGAAATGGTTTGTCACAAGCATCCAAGTCTAGCTCATTGTCAGTGCTGCCTCCCTCAGCTTCAGGCTAAAAAAAAGACCTACTGGTGAGAGATGGTCTTGTCTCTTTATGGGTGGAGCTATAATCTAAACTTAAAGTAATCAGAGTCTGCATTTTTATGAAAGATCAATAGTATTTCTACGCTGACCAGAATTACCTGTGGATGTCTTGATATTTTCTACAATAATTACAAATAATTAAGCAATGGAGGGAACAGTGACAGCACATATGGCTCTGTTTCACTCTTAAAACAATTCTAAGCATGTCATAGATTTAATAAATTAACTGAGCTTGGGAATACAAGCTAAAACAGAGGGTTTTTTTGTTTTACAAAAACCACAAAAGCCATCTGCACTTTATTCCAGATTGATCTTATCTGTGCAGTTAGAAAGTTTATCCTTAGTTTTCCTGAGACATGTTTCCTGTAGACGCTTAGTAATGCCCAAAGCAAATAACCTGGGCATGGATACATTTTTCTCCCATTTGTTTCTTAGCTCTCCGCAAGTAAATGCAGCTATCAAGTTATACCAGCAAAGAATATGTATAATTGTTGACAATTCTAAAAAAAACATAAAATATCCTTTCTATAGTTGGGACTTTAATGTGGTCATTTGATAAAACAATTAAAAACAATGAACTCACCATTTTATGGTCATTAACAATCATCAGCTCCAGGTATTTCATTTCTTCGAACACACCACGTAATGCCTATAAGTTTGAAAAAAGGATTGACACTTTCAAAAAATTAATTTGGTATTGCTTCATCATTTGCCATGAGGTGGTACAATACTACACATGTCAACCTGGTTCAAATAAGCCTGTTAAAGGTTTGCCAGCGTGCTAAGGTTGGAACAAATACATCTCATGACAGTACAGGCAGCCCTCCATTTTTGCAGGTTGCACTACTGCAGGGTTGATTATTTGCAGATTTGGTTATTATGGGCTCTCTAGGAATTCCTAGGTCCTCCAGACCCTATAGAACACTTATTCCAGAGAGACCACAGAATCACACTGAGAGACCTTGAGATTTTTAGATAGAGGTTCTCTCAGACAAAAAAAAAAAAGTTTTTTTTAATTTATGGTTTTCCCTGCGCCCCTAGCCTCTGTGGTTGTGGGAGGCTGAGTGTGTATCCAACTATAATTTGTTCATTTCATTGTACAATTTCCTTTTGTTTTATTCTCCTTGATCATTTTACAAATTGTATTTATGACCCATAATAGGCTTCAAAATGCAAAAAAACAAAGTATAACAGTTCAGTAAGCAATGATCTTTTTTTTTCATGACAAGTTCTAAATTTAAACCCTGGCATCTCTAACTATACATTTGGGGTGCCAAGGCTGAGAAGAGCTCAGCCAGACACCATATAGTAAGAACCAGAAAGGACTCTTCTACACTTCCAACCCCCCCCCCCCCCCAAATCCAGGGGGCCTGCTGGCAGTGCAGGAGCCTGAAGAACCAGGATGGCTGTGGGGATTAAACCCCACCCTCAGATCATAGAATGCAGTCCTGGGAGTCAATCCCCACAAGCCCAGCAACTCAGCAGATCTGGACCTTTCAATAAGGTCCGGATCTGTTGAGGTATTTTATTAATCTGAAGTAAAGTGGGAAAAGCCAGTTTACTTTGGATTAATCTGGGTTCAACTGATGCATCATTTGGAAAAATATTCATGAGATGAGGGCATAGCTCCAGGATTTGTGGGAATGCTTACTTTTTGATCAAATGGCTGAGATGTTTGCGTACACTATTTTTGAAAAAGCTTTAGGTCAGTGGTTCTCAACCTGTGTGTCCCCAGATGTTTTGGCCTTCAACTCCCAGAAATCCTAACAGCTGGTAAATTGGCTTGGATTTCTGGGAGTTGTAGGCCACAACATGGGTTGAGAACTACTGCTTTACGCAGTAGCTTGGCTCTTCAGAGCAGATCTAAAACATGAAAGCTAGTATGGTATAGCAGTTTGAGTGCTGATCTATGATTCTGTAGATCAGGAAATCCCCTACATGTGCCTGGGCAAGTCACTTTCTTAACTTCAGTGTAAGGCAAAGGTAAACCTCCTCTGAATAATTCTTGCCACGAAAACTGTGTGATAGGTTCACCTTAAGGTTGCCCTACATCAGAAAAAAAAAACCTTCAAGGTACACAATATAAACAGAAAATGAAACCCATCACATAAGCTTTGAAGAGATGAAGCACCAGAAAGCCATTTTTTTAAAGAAATCATGAAAGAGGATGAAAAATAAGAAACATTAGCAATCTTGATTACAAAGTAAGTTCACACTCCATAATGGCCATTCATACTTCTTGAAAGGAACTAATATTCCCCCACTCAACTCTGGCCAGAGATGTATACTTCTTAATAAATATTAATCATTAAGTTGGCTGTCCTAATTTCAATTACTTCTATATGTATACATTCTAATAACATTAAATTCTTTGATGATTATTTTGTTCGTCCCAAAAACTAAATGCACGAGGAACCACAATGCATAACACAGTTTTTGCATGCTTCTTAAAGGTAAAGAGTTCATTATCTGTAATGGTACTGTAACAGTACTACTGGTTAACACTCACAGCTCTCTTTTTTCTTCGTAGCCATGGCAGCTCAGACAGGAAAGACTGTTGAGAAGAAGAGTCATCATCTACAGAAGGCAAGATTAAAAGCAAAGAGGTTTCAGTTTCATGGGATAGTGATTTATCAGATGAAACCCTTTTTGTTGATAAATAGTTATTTCAAAAGAAGCACGAGTTGACATTATGCTACGCCTTGAGTTTTCCCACTTTTGTCACCTCTGCTTCTATTTATTACATTTTGTTGCAGAATAGTTTGTAGCAATTTATTGGGCCTCCATTAGCGCTCTATCAAAGACCCTGTTAAAACGAGGCCATGGTTTTCAGAAATAACCTTATTATAGTTTGATTGACAAATTTTCTCACTTTCTGAAAATAAAGAGCTAAGTGCTCAGTATCAAAAGATATTATTACAATTATAATACCAGCTTATTATAACATTAATAATTCAGACATATAACACTTCAGATATTACTGTAATATAATATAAAATTATACCAGGGTCTTCCAAATGCTTGGAAATGTTTCTTCCTAATGTTCTCTGAATGATGTGCGGTCTACATGTATTAGTCTGTAACAGAAGAGACAAGAGGTCTACCATATTGGTGATACAGATTTTAGCACATATAATTCTAATACATGTGATATATATATATATATATATATATATATATATATATATATATATATTTGTACACAGAAAGCTTCATTATAAAAATTATACAATACTGAAATATCCTAATAAAGTAGTCTATAAATGAAGGACCACATTATGCAATTTTGACTTCAAATATTGGAAAATTCATACTATAAATCTTTCTTGTTTCCAGGGGTGTATAATGAACTGAGTGTAAAGTAATTACATTCCATTTCCTCTTCACAATGTTGTACATTTCCTCAACTCTCTGCCAGGACTCTGTGGTCACTGGGTACTCCCAGCCCTTCTTGAGCTGTTTTGGAGACAAGAACTGGATCCTCATCTCCACTCCCCCCCTCCCCCAAAGGTTTTGTTGTTCTGCAAACCTTGCAATTCCTCTGAGTTTCCAAATACCTCCCTCTGGTATATGGATGGTACCTTTCTGCTATAGAAGGACCAGCACGTGTAGAATTGAACCCACTATTAGTACAGTAGAGTCTCACTTATCCAACATTATCCAGCCCATTTATGTTGGATAAGTGAGACTCTACTGTATATGGAATTGAGACCTCCAATAACATTTTTGCAACGTGAATTTTTTTCTATGCAATGTTCCAGCCATTCCAGTCTATCTTTCCTTTCCATTCCCAGTTCCTCATCCCCAGTCAGCACTCTGAGCACAGTCAGTTCCCACTGAAATGCTTGCAGGAGAATTGCTCCCTTATGCTTTGGTAGCTTAAAACCTCAAGGTTGCATCAAGCATATAATAAGAAGAGATACCTTTGTTGGTAGAAGGAGATGTTTTGGTTGCATGAGAACAATCAGATAGAAAACTGAGACTGCAATTAGTGCATCACTTGTGAGCAGGCTACATTTATTAATTTATGTATTTATTTCTATCATTTCTACCCCTTGGCCTCGCTCTACATTTCTACATATGTCCTTGGCCTTGCTCTGCATGATCCATATATCCCTAGGGTGTCCTGCCTATTCTTTTCGCTATCAGTAAACAGATGGCAGATTGCTGTATTTGGAGAGATTAATTTGGATTCAGGGATTCTGTAGGAACAGGTTTTTGCCTCAAAGAATGCATGCCCTTCTGGTGAGTTTCTCATAGACAATTTGTTGGTCACTCTGTGAACAGAAAGCGGAACTAGAGAGGGTTAGATTCTACTCAAGCATAGCACTCCTTGTAATCCCATGACTTTTTTTGTTGTTTTTTTTGCTGCTAATAGTTTTTGCTGTTTATAAACCACACAGCAGACTGGTCTCCTGAGACCCACTCTAAATCTTTTGCTTTCTGAAAAAGCAGATATATTACTGCTTCTATATAATTCTGTCTAAATTCTACCTGCTGGATTAGTTTCTACAAGATCTCTCATTTTTCTCCCAAGATGGATGGGGGGACAAACAGATGGATAGACAGACAGACAGATGATAGATTGATGTAGGTGATTGTATAGATGGATTATGTATAAATAGATGTATAGATAGAGATGCTATCAAATTCAGTTAACGTAGGGGAAAACAATGAGATATGCATAATGCGTAACATTTTAAAACAGCTGAAATAACAAAGAGAGAGAATGAGAGTAATAGGATTGGTTAAATTTGAACTTCTTAAGAAAATAGGTATATATAATATATACTAGTTAAAAAGATATACTTTTGCCAACAAACACTGGCAAATATGGAACTTTTATCAACTATTGTGTAATCACATGTTACTTCTGCTTATGAAAGCATACAACTGTTAAGTTCAACTTGGCTATGAAACAGCAATATTAAAATTCCCTTTATCTGAAAAATACAGGTTAAGCATCCCTTATCCAGAAATCCAAAATCTGAAATATCCCAACAACTAAACTATCCACATGGATGTCTAAGATGGTAAGTCATTTAGACTGACACTTTTCTTTCTGATGTGTTAATGAACACACATTTTGTTTCATGACAAAAATTATTTAAAATGTTGTACAAAATTACCTTCAGGTTATATGTGTATCATATGTACTTAAACATAAAGTATTATTTTGTTTAGACTTGGATCCCATTTCCAAGGTATTTCATATTGTACATATATACAAATATAGTCATTCCCAAACCCAAAACACCTCCAGCCTTAAGCATTTTAGGTAAGGGATAGTCAACCTGTACAAATGAAGTAGTCGGGTTGATGAAATCCCTGACTTTCTTTAACTCCTGAGAATCAAACAAATTCTGCTAAGAGCTGTTGTAAACATTGAGAGTAAGCTCTTGAAAAATCATTACATATAGTAACACTGTAAGTGTAGTTAAAATTCAAGTTCATCAAATGTAGACCATGTAGCATGTCATTATTATTTAAAAATAGACATGCAAGAAACTTGTTGCATAAATATTTCTAAAGAGTATGTTAAGAAAATATAGAGGCACTACATATGAGACCTTAGTCTGCATAAGATGCTACTGGTCTGTGTAATTCTTATTTTTATTTGTACATGTCTATCAACAAGCAAGTAAAGATGTAATTCAATAACTTACCATACTATGAATTAGCTCCATAGGTTCTATCAAGTATACGTAACTACTGTCTTCAAACATACCACTAGAAGATAAGGGGCGGGGAGAGATTTCAAAACACTACAGCCATCAAGAAATAAATCAATTATAACAGACTATGCATATCACATTCTCATCATGAAATATCTGAATATTCCAGAAATTGTTCCCAGACATTCATGGGGTTACCATAAGTTGACAGGTGACTAGAAGAGAGGTTTAGGAGACATTGGCTCAAGCTCAGGTATGTAGTGAATGCTCCAAAATGTGCCACATTTTCTAAATTCTCATTCCCTCAGCTTCTCATGCACTAAATTCCAGAGAGGAGATTCTAGTTTACCAAACTACAGTTTTCGCTGTGATGCCCAAGTCTGAAAGTTATGGCTTAAGCACTGCCTGAAAATTGTGGTTTGAAATTATACTTTGCAGGGAGAACTTAGTCATTCCGACATCACAGAAGAACGTACTGAACAAACCACAAAGTATTGACACTGGACACATGAGAAGAGGAAGGGGCAGTCAAGCTTGTTCACAATACAGTGAACAAGATGGACAAAGATGGACAAACCATACCCAAGTGAGAAATTCATCAACAGCATCTGTTGTCTAGTAATTAGGGATGTGCTAATTGAATTTTTGATATCTCTTCAAAGCCCACTTGCATTTTCTTTCATTCATACTGGATTTGGAGGGAAAGGCAGTATTAAATTCAATGTAAATGTTTTCTGAAAAATACATTCTTTTGAACACGTTTAGTTATTTCTGCAATACCTAATTTATGTATTTTCCACTGTCTAAAAAAATCTGCATTTCTTTCAGGTGTGCATATTTCGGATTTCTATTAAAAACGAGTGAGATTGCCCCTGCTCTCATCAGATTACCTTGGAAATACCATATTTCATCATGATCGCCATTGCATAATAGTTGAACTCTCTTTTAGGAAAAGCAAAATTTGTATTTTGCTTCTCCCTGCTTAATAGTTGCACCCCTAGCTCATTTGACCAGGCAAGTGAATTAAAGGTGCGACTGCCCTTTTGGTGTTACAGGGCTTGATCCAGCCGGAAGCTGTCAAGTCTCACAGTGCCAAGGAAAGGAGGCAGGCAAGTTCATCTAAGCATGGCAAGGCTTGAACTCGTCCACCTGCCTACCTCTTCCATTTGCAGCTATGCATATTTATTTATTTATTTATTTATTTCAATTATTTATACCCCGCCCTTCTCACCCAAGGGGACTCAGGGCAGCTTACAAGTGGCAATTGATGCCGTTACACTGATATACAATAAACTAAAATGATTAAGACAGTTAAAACAGTCATAAAATAGTCATAAAATACAATATACAAAGTTTAAAACAATGCAAAGTGCTTATGCCATTCATCCACCAGACCTAATACAAGAGCCGTAATTCAGACCGCGTCGAAGCCAACACATGCTTATGTCACCACTGCATAATAGTCACACCTCCCCCTTATTTTGAGGGGGAAGGAGAAGTGTGTCTGAAATACTGTAATTCCAAAGCTCATAAAATAATCCTTCCTTTTTCCAATCCTCCCTCATCTCTTAAATAGTTTCTCTGTCAGACCTCCACTTCACAAAATACCTCTCTTTCCCTTTCATATATTAAATAACCAAGAAATGATTGCAAGAACAGGGGTAGGACATAAGCAGGAAAGAAGAGTGTTCTTCTCTTTTTCCTCTGCATGTCATTTCTTAGGAGAAGACCTTCCATTCATTGCAACTTAATACATTACTGCTAGTACTACTGACAGCATCAGTTCATGAGGACCGTTCCTCTCGCTATGCCTACCATCTGTTTTCATTGCCATCATCTTCCCTAGTAAGACACAGGCACAGAGGAATATATGCTTTGAGAATGATGCCTGGGAAAGAGGAGGAGGCTGGGAAAAAATGTCCAGCTTACAGGTTGCAGTGAGAAGACAAAGCCCACCTTTCATTTGAGGTAGACCTAAAAAAATCACCATCATCAATTTAAGAGCTTTATTTGGGAACAAATTTGTCAGAATCACTGATTTTATACCAAAAGCCTCCTGACCCGCTTTTCTCCTAGAGGAGAAGCATGTTTCCTTATGCACAGAACATCTTGTGCAATACCAATTTCTTTGTGCTAAAGAACAGAGGATTAATAAGACTCCCAAAGTAACAGCTATATGAACTAGCAAGGCAAGCCTGTAATTAGTAAGATACTTATCAGCAATATTAATACTTACTGGAGTCCATTACATGTGGAAAGTGCAGCTTTGGAGTCCTTGATACCTCTGATAATCCCATGATAGTAACAGTGCTCTCCTCCCTAAGGATAAATACGAATCCATTAACTTAAATTGTTTTCATTCAGTTGAATGTAGCATACCATACAGCTGGAATGGCTACGTGACTGCAACTCTTAAGTGAATTATAATACTTTTTATGTATCTGTTTTATTAAGGACAATACAGAAAGGCTGATTTAGGCTGTTCTATCTACTAAATGGTCAAGAAGCATACTTCTGGTTAATAAATTATACCTATAAGCAATAAATCCATTTTATTTTCAGAGAATATATGTAATGATACTGTGGAAGACATATTTCAAGGTTCTTCTCATTTTGTTAACTTTTAACCATAATTTAATTCAACAGACAGTTTTAAGTGAAATATAAAACAGGGAAATACTATTAAATATAAGTATTTCACAACAAAAAGAATTACAGGTTTATTAAGTGGCTCCCAAGTGCCAAGCATCTTAAGGCCCTTAGCCATATAACCAGAAAGTTTATAGCAGTGGTTCTCAACCTGTGGGCCCCCAGGTGTTTTGGCCTACAACTCCCAGAAATCCCAGCCAGTTTAACAGCTTTTAAGATTTCTGGAAATTGGAGTCCAAAACATCTGGGGGCCCACAGGTTGAGAACCACCGATTTATAGTGAATAACTGCACTATTTGCCCAAATCACAACTCCATTAAAACAACTGAAGTTATATTTAGAGTAAGAGCTTATTGTTTTCCATATTAAAGAAAAATGTATCAGTCAAAAAAATTAAAAATATTACTATCACTTTTAAACATATTCTTAATATTTTGTTAAAGGTTTAAGGCATATTAAATAAAAGCTTGAGCAAAGTTTTACACTTGGCTGATGCTGCCTTCAAATTCTAGTCCTGTTGAAAGGCCCTCCTTTCTGAAATTAGCTCTTTTTTTAAATTTTAGTATCAATACTCTGGAATGGAGGTTCTCCTCTTCCAGTCGACAGTTTATATACATAAGAGAAAATATCTGCAGGTACATTTGATGTATCACAAGTTGGCTTGTCAAGAATGGGCAGCCTGTTAATTTATGCAAAACAAAATCTAGAGCTTCACTTTCTCATTAGCTTATATCATTAATTAGCAATAATGTTCTGATTTTGCTCCCAAGAAACAAAGAAATGATTTATTCAAATGCTCAGAAAGTTTTCAAAGACCTTGATGGGTTTTTGAAAAGTTTCATAGTTAGTTTCCAATTATTGAGATCCATGAAACGACAAATAAAAAAAGTAACAACAACAGAAATTTTAGATAACACTGATCTACAATTCACTAGAATTGTATCTATAAGCCTTTTCAGTGGATAGGGGATAACCTTTGCAGATGTGTATCTGCTTGTTATCATTAGTGACAAACATCATGCATACAACACTCCAAGATGTGAGAACAGTAAATGCATAAAATGTATAGTCATGTATATGTCTAAAAATGTTACTCAAAAAAATCTGAGTTCAACTTACCAATGGGTCACTAGATGTACTATACCTTAACTTATCATAAAAAGGAACCATTCTCCTCTCTGAGTAGAGTGAAGAAAGGCAAGAATTTAGTCCATCCTGGGAAAATGTAAATGAAGCACTAGTGTATCCACCATAGTGCCACTTCTGGCCTTTTTAAATGCCTGGACAGGGGAATGGCAGCAGCAAAAGCAACTCATGGTGCTTGCCCTCAAAGAAGTGATGATGGTTTTGGGCCAATTTTCAGCATGTTTTGTGGATTTGGGTTTGGAAAGTGAGCTGAGTGTATAAATGGTCTATCAGGTTTGAGGCAATTTTATAGATATTTGTGACTATTTCAGGAAATCTTTAATCTGAAACAGTAAAAAGCATAGGGAGTCAGGTGCTTGAGCGCCATAAAAATAGTTTGAGAGTCATGTAGAGGCTGGGCTTTCCCGAACACTATGCTAGCAAAACCATGCTTCTAGTGAATATGCTTTTAATTTTTTTTCTTGAGCAAATGGACAATACCTTTGAATATTGTGGTTTTCCATCTTCGTAATGAATCTCCATGTAATCAGAAGATAATAAATCACTACAAATAAATAAGGAAAGGTATATAAATATAGTTCTTTAAGCAACATTGTTTTTTAAAAAACAAACAAAAAAACCCCTGCATGGACTCAGAGTAATCATAACCATGAAAAATGTTTCCTTTACTACAGAAATATGAAAACAAAATAATAATGAATCATCTAGTTTAACCATATGTATAACGTGTAATGTTTTCAACTGCAATGTTATTTAATCTAATGTTGTATAATTGTTGATGTAATAACTAACTTAATTATTCAGTTAAGAGCTTGCAAAAATAAATATAATCAGTTACTTGTAATTAATTCCTTTTTCCAATAAGGAAGGATAGGTACATTTCATTAGGGTTTCCATTTAACAAGAGGTAATTCCTTTTGCAGCTTGGTTACACTTTTAATTATTTTTGCCATTACAGCACTGTGTTCTCACTGACTGTAATGGTGTATCAACACCATAGAATGAATGTGGTTTGATATCACAACTGTCATGCCTCAATACTATGGAATCAAGGGAGCTGCAGTTTTACAAAAGCTTTAGCCTCATCTCCCAAAGAGTGCTGGTGCCTCATGAAACAACAATTCCATTGCTTCTATATCACTGAGCCATGGCAGTTAAAGTGATGTCAAACTACTTTAGATGTACCCTAAGGCCACTTCTACACAGCTATATAAAATCCAAACTGAACTGGATTATATGGCAGTGTGGACTCAGATAATCTAGTTCAAAGCAGATATCTTTGATTATTTGCCTTGATATTCTGAGTTATTATAAGGAGCCCCGGTGGCGAAGTGTGTTAAAGCACTGAGCTGCTGAACTTGCAGACCGAAAGGTCGCAGGTTCAAATCCCGGGAGCGGAATGAGCACCCGCTGTTAGCTCCAGTTTCTGCCAACCTAGCAGTTCGAAAACATGCCAATGTGGGTAGATCAATAGGTACAGCTCCAGCGGGAAGGTAAAGGCGCTCCATGCAGTCATGCCGGCCACATGACCTTGGAGGTTTCTATGGACAACGCTGGCTCTTCAGCTTAGAAATGGAGATGAGCATCAACCCGAAGAGTCAGACATGACTGGACATAACGTCAGGGGAAACCTTTACCTTTTATTCTGGGTTATATGGTTGTGTGGAAGGGCCCTAAGTATCAATTCAGTCTGCGCCTTGTGCTGATTCTTCCTGTTCTGTTGTGATTGTTCAAGTGATTTTGAGTAGTTTTTATACCACTGAAACTAGCTTTTCAGTTATTTTACACACCTATTTTGGTCACTCTTAAGAAATGAGAAAGGATTACTATTTAAATAATAATTGAAACAAACTCTCTTGGGGGAATAGTACTATTAACATAACTACTTAAAATAACTTTCCAAGCACTTATTTTATCAGAAGAACTGAATCTGTTAAGAAATATTAAGCAGCGTACTGTATATCCTTCCATTTTTCAGTGTCAAAATGGCTTACAGCCTACTAAAATTGTCATCTAAGTACAATTAAGCAAATACAATGAGTTAGAAGAGTATCAGAAAAAAACTAGATATGACCACTAACTGCAGAATTCAGCTTGGTCCCCATTTGAGTGCTGAGGTTTTGGGACACTCTCCAGGAGATGTCATAATCGTAGAAAAACAGAAGTAAAAAAAACTAACACAGGAATCAGAAAGAAAAAGATGTCTGCCTCAAAAGAAAATGAAGAATGGTGGGGCAGGAAATTGCTCCTGTAAGAAAAGTGTGTGGTTTTGTTTTAATACTTAGGAAATCATGAAAATATTGATGACAAACATAAAAGCTATTAACTGCTTTGGTGCATCCCCACAGGAATCAAAGAGCTGCTAAAAATGCTGGTTTATAAAGAGGAGAGAAACTGATGCAGAGGACTGAAGTGTATGTCAATTTGCCCTTTAAGCAAAATAAATACAAGTTGAATGTTTTGCTCTAAGAATTTGAAGGTAAAAAGGTTACATATAGACTTTTTACTAAAATCCTGAATACATACTGTATGCAAGAACATATTTATTCAACAGGGCTTCTCACCTTTGCTGGGAGTACACATACAAATGAAAATGATCTTAAATGTTGTAGTCTTAAATATCTCATGTTTTCCCTTAAAAACAAACCCATAGACAAAATATTGTTGTGTGGATTTACTGAGTATTTAAACATAGATTGGAAGTAGGAAGTGAAAATGGCAAATAAATAACTCCTATTAATAAGTGCAAATGAAATCTTAACACCTGGTTCCAAACTTTGGAAGTTTGTCATAAGCCCACACAGCTGTATAAAATCCACATTGGACTGGATTATATGACAGTATAGACTACGGTAGTCCAGTTTAAAGCAGATATTGTGGATGATCTGTCTTGATATTCTGGGTTATATGGCTGTGTGGAAAGGCCCATAGATCTCCAGGATTATTTTTATGTTATTATTTACACCATTAAGGAAATGAACTATTATAGATGCCTTTAAGACTGGGAAGGTAATTTTCCAAATGAGAAGTAGACAATTGTATTCATCCAAATGTTTTTGACCCTTCACTTTCAGTGCCCTTCCACACAGCCATATAACCCAGAATATAAAGGCAGATCATCCACAATATATGTTTTGAACTGGGTTATCTGAGTCCACACTGCCATAATTCAGTCCAAAGCAATGTGGGATTTTATACAGCTGCGTGGAAGTTCCCTTCTACACTGCCATATACTCCAGATTATCAATGCAGATAATATGGATTTTATATGGCAGTGTAAAAGGGGCCTCACTAATCTAGGGTTGGATTTACACTGCTCTATATCCGAGGATTTTATCCCAGATTATAAATTTGAACTAGATTATATGACTCTACACTGCCACAAAGGGCCCTTCCACATAGCCATATAATCCAGAATAATACAGATAATTCATAATATCTGCCAGATAATCTTGAATAAGCAGATAATCTGGGATCAGATCCTGGGATAAAGGGCAGTGTGGAAGGGGCCTGAGATGTTATCACTTAAGATAGTATAGGGGGATTTCAATGTAGGTAGAAGCTAATCCCCTATTTGACTATATGCAAGTAACACAATTTAAACTCCATTAGCAACAGAAAAGTAATATCTCTTGAGATCCAGCTATCCCTGACTCATGCAAAGTTTTATCAGATGCCATCTGCAGGATGGCATGGGGACAGCCAACAGGCAAAGCCCTTTGTTCCCCCTGACTTAAATCGCCTTTGGAGCAGGTTTTATAAACCCACTCCGAAGGAGGTTTAATGAATGTCTGGAATCGTCCTTAGACTGTAATCCTAAGGGCAAGGAACCTTCCAATTAACAATTGTATACTGCTCCTGTAAAATGTCATTATACTAATGGTGCTATATAAATTAATGAAAACAACAACAACAGCAACAACAACAAGCAGTGGTTTTGCTTACCTCAGCCCCAGCCCCAAACGTCTTCCCAAAGGAGAACTCATCACAGCAAATTTTTGAATCAGAATGGCACCATGCCATTTTGAGTTTCATTTTGGAAGACCTGTGTGCCCTACTGGGGATTTTCAAGGGGAAATGACCACCCTTACACTATAGACAAGCCATAGTTGGATACAATACAATGCTAACATACTGGCTATTACAATTAAAACACAATGTACTGGCCCTCCTCCTTCCCCCACCCTCTGACATCATTTTAAGAAGCAAAATGGGGGCCTGGATGGCATCTCGGGGCAACCTTTGTTTGAGCTGGGATGACATCTAGCTACACCTCCCAGGAAAGCCCAGGGTTTGGGTTGGGGGTGGGGACTAGAACTTGCGAGGAAGTGGGTTGTTTTAGCATAATTTAGAACAACCAGTGATTGTGTAGACACACACAAACCATTTCCTCCCCATAGCTTGAACATTTTCCACCTTAAGGTATTGCTTTTATCCTTTAAATGGCCTTGGATCCGGATGCACTGTGAATTGCCTCCCCAGATATGAAACTCATATTTATATTTACTTTCTAAGGTCCCTTCTACACTGCCATATAAAATCCAGATTATCTGCTTTGGTAAATGCCATACTTATAGACAACCATGGGAAAGAAAAGAAAGTGCTGCAGTAGCATATCTCCAATGCAGATTGCATTTCTTATTTAAAGCTTTTTTTTCTACTCCAAAGCTGGGAAAGCCTTTTATTTGCCAAATGCTCTGTACCAAACATTTTGCATAAAATATACTGCAACTTATCTTCAAATTAAGAAATGCATTTACAAATTCAATTAGCAATTGTTTCCTTGCTGTTTCTCTTTTGTATCTTTTCACTTAATATCTTTCCTTATACCTATACAGACAGCTTTCCACATCTTTTGCATCTTCCCTTCTAAGCACTGCAGTAACCCTACCTTGCAAATGCAGCAAGAAAATTACAGCAAACATTTACTCTATAATATGCAGCACACACATTATCATACTACTGCAGTCATCTAACCTGCTACACTAAATTAATCTTATTGAACATGCAGGATTTTAAAGTGAGATTAATTTGGAATAGACAAAATAGGCTGTACTTCATGCAATTAAGAATGAGAAATTTGGCAGCATAAATAACTGGTGTTTGTAGTAGCTCTTTGTTGGAAGCAACGTCTTGTAATAGAACTACAGCTGGTAACTTGTTGGTGATTTTTGTGCCTTGGCCCTCGGATTACATGTTTTGGATCTTGACTTGGACATTTGGTGAGACTATCTGCTATGGACTTTGTGGAATGGACATAAGACTACTTTCTTGCTTTGAACCTCTGTTTGGACTGATTACTGTGTTGACTTTAGGACTGCCTCTGACTATTGTATTTGGAGAACGGCTGTACAGCATGACATAAAATGTGCTCCAGAGGTTTTCCTAGTCCTCCAAAATAAGTTCTTATTGTGTGTGGTGAGCTACAAAAGGGCATTGCCAACTCTTGAGAAAACAGCAGTATCCAGCAGAAGTCTCCAACTTGAACTTGGCTTCTACGATTATTCATTGTACAGTCAGACTTCCACATTTGTAATTTGACAGTTGTAGCTTTGATTATTCACAATTTGATTATTCACATATATTCAAAAGTACGTCCCATGGATTACAATGTTTTCTCTCATAAGTCATGCTTGAGGCCCTAGAAATTCCTCTAGGGTAAAAAAATTAGCAAGTTCTTTATGCATAATTTTTCACTTTCACGGGGGTCTTGTGCCTAAACGTCGGTGAATGTGGAGGACTGACTGTTTCCTCTTTGCATAATTTTGTCACAAACATATTTGAAGGGTTAGCAATTCCTTTGTAATCTGGGATAGATAATATTTCAGGAAATGAATATATCCCAGATAATTTCTGACAAATAAAATAGGTCATGATTTCTATAATGAAAAAGAATAAGGATTACAAATGTAAACTTACTTATTCAGTGAGAGGTCAAGAACAAATGAGGAGCCAAAGGCTTCAATTTGAAAACTCGCCTGAGCCAGATGCACAGCCTAAAGACAAGAAGTGAAGAATGTAGGGGCACGGGGAGAAGAAATAAGCACAAGAGAAACATTATTTTGCCAAAATAGAATAATCCAGTTCACTCACTAAGGCTGTTATACACTTTTAATCATCTTAGGCATAGTAAATTCACCCCACTGAAATACATGTAAGACATTTCCAAATTCTTACAAGAGCATGGTAAATTACTAGCCATACTGGCTGGGGAATTCTAGTCATTCTAGTACACACACAAAAAGATTTTTTCAAGGTCTGGTTATTACATTGCAGACCTTAGAAGTTAATTATATTTTAATTGGTTCCATTACTCATTATTTGCCTTTATTGGGCAACTCACTGTCATTGGCCCAGTAACATAATCCCATTATTTCCTTTCTTTCCACTCTTTTTCTGGGTAGATGTTGACGAGAAGTGTCAAGACCACTTGTCTTAACTTATACAGTATGAATCTCTATACTTGAGACCAGGTTTTTTTTCCAGTGTTATTAATTTGTTTATTCTGGAATACAGTAGAGTCTCACTTTTCCAAGACTCGCTTATCCAATGTTCTGGATTATCCAAGGCATTTTTGTAGTCAATATTTTCAATATATCATGATATTTTGGTGCTAAATTCATAAGTACAGTAATTGCAACATAACATTACTGCGTATTGAACTACTTTTTCTGTCAAATTTGTTGTGTAACATGATGTTTTGGTGCTTAATTTGTAAAATTATAACCTAATTTGATGTTTAATAGGCTTTTCCTTAATCCCTCCTTATTATACAAGATATTCGCTTATCCAAGCTTCTGCCAGCCCGTTTAGCTTGGATAAGTGAGACTATATATATAAAATGATAAAGTTGTTTGCGCAGTGACTATAACAACAAAACTAAACATCCCAGAAATACGAAATTTGGCAACACAATGCAAAAGGCTTGCCTCCAGGTTACAACAACACAACCACACCACAAAACCACAATCCAGACCCACAAAACTCACAACAACGCATCATGTGATAACAACACAACTAAACACCCCAGAAATACAAAACTTGGCAACACAATGCAAAAGCCTTGCCTCCCAGTTGTAACAACACAACCACACCACAAAACCACACAACACCCACAAAACTCACAACAACGCATCGTGACTATAACAACATAACTAAACGCCCCAGAAATACGAAACTTGGCAACACAACACAAAAGCATTCCCTCCTGATTGTAACAACACAACCACACCACAAAACCACAATCCGGACCCACAAAACTCACAACAATGCATCGTGACTATAACAACACAACTTAACGCCCCAGAAATACAAAACTTGGCACACAACTAAACGCCCCAGAAATACAAAACTTGGCAACACAACACAAAAGCCTTGCCTCTCAGTTGTAACAACACAACCACACCACAAAACCACAATCTGGACCCACAAAACTCACAACAACGCATTGTGACTATAACAAATACAAAATCTGACAACACAACTCATCCACCTCCCCAATCCCTACATTCACACTTGGCCTCCAAAAAAACAATTACAATAATAACAATTACAACAACAACAACAACAACAATAAGAATCAACACCATCACAGGCAAGAAGCAGCCAGGCACTGAGGCTGAGAGGCCAGTCAGTGCTACACTGGGCCTCCAAAAAACAATACAGTAGCATCTAACTTATCCAACCTTCATGACCACTACAACAACAATAATAATAAACACATACACAGGCAAAACAAAAAAAAGACTATTGTACCACAATAAAAATATAAACCGCACTCAGCAGAATCAGACATTACAATTAACAACAAACCAAAGACAACAGGGATCTCAAGCAATTATCAATCAACACAAAAATTGAAGAAGGTAACAGACTTCAAATACTACTACTAATGTGAGTATAAAGAAGGGTGGAGGTCACAGCATAAATACAACCTAGTGTAGACTGACCAACACCACCAGACTAAGCCACAGCAACGCGTGGCCGGGCACAGCTAGTATGCCTATAAATAGTGAATGAGGAAATGGGGAAAGGGACAGTCATACATCCAGTACCCTCTGTGTTTTCCCGCAAGGAGTTTTAATGGACAAACAGAAGTGGGGCGGGGAGGGGGGGGTTGCTAATTGTACAAGGCCCTTGTAAAAAGCAGACATCGGTGACACCAATCTAGCTGTCAGCATACTTTCTGTTGGTTTAGCAAAGAAGATGGAAAGAAGAGGAACATCATCTTCTTCCTCATCCCTCTCCCCCTGTGATTTTTTTTTATTTCCTCAGGGCGGGATACAAGAAGCAGCTTGCCCTCACATCTGTTTCCATATGAGAGCTGTTTCCATGTCCATATCATCCACCATGTGCTGCCTGTCACTGGCCGGATGGAAGATGAAAGATGAGGGATTTTGTGTATGCACTGTCCTCCCTTCGTCCCCCTTTTTCTTTCCATCAGGGCACCTTGAGGAAAACGTCAGTGTACACAGGAGATTTGACTAACCCCCTTTCCTTAAAGATGAGAGTGGGTAGCTGACAGTAAAAAGATTTGGATTTCCGCGTATTTGGAGTCTGGGATGTCTGGATAAAGGAGACTCAACTTGTACACTTAAAATGAACATGTGGATTTATGTCTATCTTGTTTGGAAGCAAAGGAGCCTTCAGTGTTCAGAGTACAATGGAGCCCTACCAGCTGCATCACAAAAACTGAAGAGAATCAGATGCACACACTAGACACTTCAAGCCTCAGCAGTACATCCTGCAGTGGCCAGGAACACTGCATTTCCCCCTATAGATTTTTGTAATTCTCCTATTTGTACAGCTACTAAAGTCCATAGACTGCAGTCATTTCAGCTTCTATGATACAGCTTGCAGCATGTAGGTTCCCATGTCTGGAAATCTCAAACTTTTCCAGTTTTGTTTGTTAAAGCTCTATCATCCAACTTTGTGTGAATCTACACTGTAGAAACAATGCCATGGCTCAATGTATGAACTCCTGGGAGTTGTAGTATAGGTTTTTTTCATGTCAGGAGCAACTTGAGAAAAGTATTTATTGTTAATCATGTTACACATACAGTTGTATACACACAGACTATTGCATTTATTGATGTGGGGCTCCTAAACTCAGAACATTAATACCAGGACATCTGTGCTTAAAATAGTATTTTTGTGTCCTTACTCATTAATAATGTATCTTGTTGTCTGCTACATGCATCCTCGTTTTTCATCTGTGATATGTTGGAAAGCATGAGACTTCGTTTTCAAGGAAAATATAGATAGAAAATATTTTCTGTCACTTTGTACATTTAAGGTAAAATTATGCCAACAGTTTCCCACATAGTTTTGCCCTTTGCTAGCTAATCAAAGTAACTAATTACTGTAACTAGTAATGCATGGCCATAAAGTGCTTCTAAAGAAACATGTAAACATTTGGACTCAGTATTTTAATACAGTGTTCCCCCGCTACTTCGCAGTTTGCTTTTCGCGGACTCACTGTTTTTCCGGTTTTCTCGGATGCTTATGGGACGTGGCCATACAGCCCTCCCTGGCCTGGCCTGTTCTCTTCAGCCACCAACAGGCAGCACCAGTAGACTCGGCCTGCGCCTCATCACTTCAGCAAATGGCCTACAAGCCTCCCCGGGGCTTGCGAAGGGGAGAAAGGCCACCTTACTACTAAAATAATGTATAAATATTAAAATAAATAGTAGCGTCCATACTTTGCAGATTTTTACTTTTGTGGGTGGTCCTGGAACGTAATCCCCACGATAAGTGAGGGAACACTATATAATGTAACTAATTAAAGACTTATTGTGTATACATTTGTTGATAGACCTAGATTTAAAAACAATGGTTATGACTCTGTTGAAAGTGCTATCATTTTTCCAGTTTCCGCTTCTTTTGTGATTGTATTGGTGTACTATTTTGCGCATTGTCTTTATTTATTTATTTATTTATTTACCATATTTGTACCCCGCCCTTCTCAATCCAGAGGGGGACTCAAAGTGGCTTCACATATTGGCAACAATTCAATGCCATAAAAACATGCTATTGGTAAAACATCTACATTAAAAACAGAGAATTAAAGCAAATAAAAGCAGTGACATCAATTATTAATAATAACTGTTCTTTAAACAATTGACTTATTGCTTATAAAACACTATAATAGTGACCACCACAGGTTGGGAGACAGGTTAAGAAGGTCTTCCCTAGGAGGCTGATGATTTCCTGATGGCTTTGGAGGATTTTCCTGTCACCTCGGCAGACAATTCTGTTGAAGCTATGGTTGATCTCTGGAATCGGTATATGACCCAAGTGGAAAGAACAATCACTCCTGATTTCACAGGTAAAAGTTAAATCAGCCCCTTGGTTTTATAGGGAATTGATAACAATGAAATGAGTGAGACAGCAACTCATAAAACATTGCCAAAAAACCTGGAGTAAGTCCAATCAGGCATGGGCTATGGCAGAGTTTTCCAACTTTTCATGTTGGTGACATGCTTTTTAGACATGCATCCTTTCTCAACAGAGCAATTCAGTTTTACTAGCAAACTAGAGGTTAATCCAACCCTTTATAAAAGTTTCATACAATGTATGTATAAGTATGTATAAGTTTCATATTATCTTTACTGTATAAACGAGGTTTGGAATGTTTTCCTTTACTCTTCTCATGTACTACACTTGATCCTTGTGTAGTGTCTTCTATAGCTATTCGGTGTGGCTCATCACAAACATCACTGTCAACAGATATTCTTTTCTAAATTAGAAGCTTATCTATTTTAGTAATTACTGCAACTCAATCAACAAAACTGTGCAAATTATAAAAATTATAACAGTACCTATTTGTGGGCAACTCCAGAATTCCATCTATGTAGTGAGTAAACTTCTCTGGAGGTTTTTAAACAGATGCAGATGGCCATCCACTGACACTTTGATTGTTTCCTCCTGCCTGGCTGAAGGGGGTTGGACTAGATGCCCTTTGGGGATTTCTTAAAACCCTAGTGAAGTATAGACTACCTGGGAGCTCAGTGGAGTCTCCTTCTCTGGAGGCTTTTGAACTGAGGCTGGATGTCTTTCTGTTTTCTTTTTTGGGGGGGAGTGGGGGTGGACTGTCTTCCTGCATGGCTGAAGGGGTTGGGTTGGATATCCTTTGAGGGTCTCTTCTTCCATCCCAGGGGCATGCATGCAGCGAGGCAAATGGGTGTGTGGTGGTCAGGCAAAAGGAGCTGTCTGAGTAGCTGCCATGGCTGTTGCTCCCATTGGCAGCAGCTACTCCCCTCAGGAGCAACACACCGTTTGAAAAGCTCTGGGCTATGGCCTATTTGAAGGCCTATGAGACGCAGTGCTGGCCCATACATACATATATACATGTGCATATTAAATCTGCCACCATTGCATCTGTAGAGAACCATTCATCACAGCTGTCTTGATTGGTTAGGGATCTTTTAAAACCTGGTCTACAAGAGAAAGCAGACCATTTGGCAGTCTCCAGTGAAGTTTTGGTTCCGCTGTTAGATAATATATAACAGAGACTGGACAGGAAGAACGTGTCCTTATTGATTCTGCTTGATTTCTCTGTAGCTTTAGGTATAATTGATCATTGCATCCTTCTAGGCCAGGCATAGGCAAACTTCAACTCCCAGAAATCCCAGCCATCATACCAGCTGTTAGGAATTATGGGAGCTGAGGTCCAAAACACCTGGAGGGCTGAAGTTTGCCCATGCCTGTTCTAAGCTATGTAGTAAAAGTTATTTGCCTGCTGACAAAAGCAAAGCCAAAGAGGAAAGAAAGCAGCTTCTCCACATGTGCTTAAGATGATGGATGGTGAACTTCAATGTATACTAGCTTGGGGACCCGGTGGTGCCCGGGTCATCTGGGAAAGGCACTGTTTGTCTTTGAATGTTAGGTATTCTTAGTTTGGAGTGGGTGAACTAAAATTCCCAGTATTCAAAGTTGGCCATTTTGGGTTTGTGTACCAAGGGCGGTCCAGATCTGTCATTGGCTGGGTTCAGTGCTCTTTGGATGTGGGTGAACTACAACTCCCAGATTGAAGGCCACTTCCCACAAACCCCTGCAGAATGTTCAGTTGGTCATGAGGCTTCTCTGTGCAAAGTTTGGTCCCGGTCCATTGTCGGGGGGGGGGGGGGGCACTGTTTGTCTGGATGCAGGTGAACTATAACTTCATTTCCCCCAAACTTGTCCAATACGTTATGTTTGTTATGGGGGCTCTGTGTGCCAAGTTTGGTCCTCGTCCATCATTGGTGGGGTTCGGAGTCCTCATTCATTGCAGGTGAAGTATAAATACCAGTACCTACTACTCCCAAATGTCCAGGCCAATTCCCCTCCAAACCCACCAGTATTCAAATCTGGGCATATCGGGAATGCATGGCAAGTTTGGTCCAGAGCCATCATTGTTTGGATTCATAGTGCATTCTGAGTGTAGATGAACTACAACTCCTCCACATTCCCCAGTAGGAGTCACAGTGCTCTGATTTGATGCAGGGTGAACTGCAACTTCCACCATGTGGAATCAATCCCCCAAACTCCTCCAGGAAGTGTAGTTGTGCTGGGTTTGTTCTGCAGACAGATTGGAAAGGGAAGGGCAGTAGGCGGGGTCATGCAAATTCCACAGCAATGGAGAACCCTTGGATGCCTGCCTGTGGTGGGGGACAATGCAAAATCTAGGATGAAATGGTTCCCAAATGAAAACATTATTTGGGTGGTGACCTGTAGTGTTTGGGAAGGACATTGAGAGGGTTTGAACTGCATGTTCATGGTGCTCGCTGTAACCGCAATGTCAATGGAAAACAGTGACTTGCTAGATTCTTAATCCTGGGAAGTATAGCCTGTTTGTGGAGGCCGGAGGCTGTCTGTGTGAGCAGACACATACACATATACGGGTTTTCGCTTTTATTATGGATTTAGATAGATTAGATTTAGATTTAGATTAGATTTAGATTAGATTTAGATGAGAACAAGCACACATTCATATATTAAGATATAGTCTTTCGTAAAGTCTATATCCAAAAATTTGTAGCTTCTAATGAACCACTATCCAGGAAAGCTGCTGTAAGATAAGAAGTGTTTTCTGTAGCTTGCCACAGTCAAAGCATTCTGGAACTGATGAAGGTTCCTCACAGTTTCCAAAGGCACAAGGTGCTACAACAGTATCAACAGTCAAAGCATGTGTTGACATGAAAAATATGCTTCCTTAACCAGTGAAAGTATGGCTATAATACACACACTTCCTAGTATTTCTCAAGAGGCAGCCCAGGTAGTATGTTTGAGTAATCTAGACAAAATATATCTTGTGGTTAGACCAGACACATATAGGAACAGGTGTAGACTCAGCTGAACAAAATCACTCCAGACAATCGAACTCTTGACATCAAGGATCATGTTCTCAACACTGAAATATGAAGGAAGTGTGACTCCATGCAGCATACTCCCTGAAATACCTTCTAATTCAGCAGAACTACCCCAACTTAACTGGGTAACCAACCTGTCAGACTACACACCTGAAATCTCATTTCTCTGATGAGGCACAGTCATATTTAAATATTTAATTTAGGTTGAAGAAAGGTCAATGGAAGCTGCCAAGCTTCCTAGTAATTTTTTTTTTAAGATTTAAGAAATCAAGGTCAGGGATTTCCAAGCTAGTTTCATCTGATACATTAAAACAGTGTTATACTATACAAGCTAACCAGGTGTCTGAATATGATTTCTTTTTGCATGCCTTCAAGTCATTTCCAACTTATGCTGAGGCAACCTTATCAGGAATGTTCTTGACACAATTCTGTTCAAAGGGAATTTGCTACTGTCTTCCTCTGAGGCTACAATTTTTTCAGATGAAGTTTGCCCAAGGTCACCCATTGGGTTTCCATGGCTGAATGGCGATTTGAATCCTGGTCAACCACTGCACCAAACGTTTCACTAAATGCTACTACAAGGTTAAATTCATTTGCTACTATACTTTCCTTCTATAACATATATAGGTGAAGCCCACGTTAATAATTAAGAAATGTCAATCTTTGCCTCAGTCTTCTCACAAAAAGAAAGCCATCCCCAACCTCAGCAACATGGAGTGGACGAGGGATTAGGGGGAATCCAATCCCAAATAGGGAAACAAGTCGTTCAGCAATATCTGGCCACTCTAAACGAATTTAAGTCCCCAGGGCCAGATCAACTACATCCAAGAGTATTGAAGGAACTAGCGGAAGTTATTTCAGAACCACTGGCAATCATCTTTGAGAGTTCTTGGAGAACGGGAGAAGTCCCAGCAGATTGGAGGAGGGCAAATGTGGTCCCTATCTTCAAGAAGAGAAAAAGGACACCCCAAACAATTACCGTCCGGTCAGCCTCACATCGATACCAGGCAAGATTCTGGAAAAGATCATTAAGGAAGTGATCTATAAACACTTAGCAACAAATGTGGTCATTGCTAATAGTCAACACGGATTTACCAAAAACAAGTCATGCCAGACTAAACTGATCTCTTTTTTCGATAGAGTTACAAGATGGGTCGATACAGGGAACGCCGTGGATGTAGCGTACCGGGATTTCAGTAATGCCTTCAACAAGGTTCCCCATAACCTTCTGGCAAACAAACTAGTAAAATGTGGGATAGACAAAACTAGTTAGGTGGATCAGTAATGAATGAACCCAAAGGTGCTCACCAATGATTCCTCTTCATCCTGGAAAGATGTGACGAGTGGAGTGCCGCAGGGCTCCGTCCTGGGCACAGTTCTGTTTAACATCTTTATTAACGACTTAGATGAAGGGCTAGAAGCATGATCATCAAGTTTGGAGATGACACCAAACTGGGAGGGATAGCTAATACCCCAGACGACAGCAGCAGAATCCAAAACGATCTTAACAGATTAGAGAGCTGGGCCGAAACTAACAAAATGAAGGGACAAATACAAGATACTCCACTTAGATAGAAAAAAATGAAATGCAAAGATACAGAATGGGGAATGCCTGGCTCAACAGAAGTACGTGTAGAAAAGATCTCATGGACAACAAGTTAAACATGAGCCAGCAATGTGATGCGGCAGCTAAAGAAGTCACTGGGATTTTGGCCTGCATAAACAGGAGTATAGTATCTAGATCCAGAGAAGTCATGCTTCCCCTCTATTCTGCCTTGGTCAGACCACACCTGGAATACTGTGTCCAATTTTGAGCACCTCAATTGAAGGGAGATGTTGACAAGCTGGAATGTGTCCAGAGGAGGGTGACTAAAATGATCAAGGGTCTGGAGAACAAGTTCTAAGAGGAGCAGCTGAAAGAGCTGGGCATGTTTAGCCTACAGAAGAGAAGGAGACATGACAGCCATGTATAAATATGTGAGGGGAAGTCATAGGGAAGAGTGAGAAAGCTTGTTTTTTGCTGCCTTGGAGACTAGGAAGCCGAAAGGAAATTCCACCTGAAGATCAGGAAGAACTTCCCAACTGTGAGAGCTGTTTGGCAGTGGAACTCTCTCCCCCAGACTGTGGTAGAGGCTCCTTCATTGGAGGCTTTTAAGCAGAAGCTGGATGGCCATCTGTCGGGGGTACTTTGAATGCGATTTCCTGTTTCTTGGCAGGGGGATAGACTGGATGGCCCATAAGGTCTCTTCCAACTCTATGATTCTATATCCTTTTACACAGAGAACCATAACAACATTTTTGGAAACAGGAGAAACTCTGGTTTTGTCAAAGCCTTGGTTTAGTCTTTAATTGCTTCAGAATCCCTCTTCCATTATTTATCATTCTACAATAGTTTGTAGCTTATAATTAACTGGAAATCCCATTAAAACAATCTACAAAATGTTCATGAAAAGCAGGATAATCTCTTCATTTATCTCAGGCTATGGAATAGCAAAAAAAACCCCTTTTTAATATTAAAGGTTCTTAATATGCTTGCTAAGGGCATTCCATCTGCTAAAGCCAAATAAATAAATGACTATAATCCAGCAATGAATTTATACAGTTTTTAAGAGTTACAGAAACAAAGCTCTCTTTATCAGTCTAGCTAGCACCTTCTCCTCCCTAAAATGCTAGTATTGATGGAACTCTGTACCCACAGATTCACCCACTTTGGAAATATCCCCCCCAAAAACCCACAGTCTAATTAGCAAATCTCAATTCTGTCATTTCATATAAGAGACAACATTTTACTATGCTACTGTATCTAATGGGACTTGAGTACTCACAGATTTTGGTTTCTATGTGGGGTTCCGAACAAAGCCTGAACGGCTATCCAATGTCCACTTATATGTGCAATGATACAGAAATGTAGATCCAGTTAATTTGAAATTGAGAGAGGAAACACCTGAAAAATCTTGGGTTTCCACCTACAGTTCTTCATCCAGCTAGGAACTATACATGTGCAGTAGCCTATTTCCATATACACATGTAACTTCTAGCTAGAATAAAACAACTATCTTTATATAATCCATGGCTCTAAAAATTAAAATAGAATATATATGTATATATTGAGTGTCATTTTTTAAAGGTCCATACAACTATATGGAAAACGGTTTCCTCCAGGTGAGGGGTCCCAACTTGTAGTTCAGATTCCATGGGACCTGGGATGTAATATGCTCTGAAATTCCCTACTGTTGCTGAATTCTCCTCTAGCTGATTTCCCACTGAATTGCTACAGATTGCTTTTCCATTGCAGGGGGAAAGAACAATATGTAATAGAACTGTTGGAAAAAGTGATGGAAAGAAGGCTTTTCACTTTCTCACTAAAGAAAGAAAGTTGTCTATGAGCTGGAGTGGGGGAAAGGCTCTTTATATTCAAGGCAGAAACCCACACAGCCCATGGCATTGAAAAAGCCGTGCACTTCTTTTCCAGGTGGTCCATAAAAACACACTATTATTACAAGGTATGGAGTGAATTCATAATTTTTCAATAGCACAAATATTCAACAATTTTACATAGTAACACTGATGCCTAACGTTAATATTTGAGGATCATCTTTCAGCATCCATATATTACATATATACAGTGATCCATAAATTACTTCTGCATACTTTTTGCAGTACATGTGCATTTATTTATGACATAAATTGACTTGCATATAAAAGTAGGATACAAAGAAATGTACACATTTAGCTCTTTTTCATATTGATTCCTTAATTTATTCAACTATAGTTTGGGGAGTTGGGGGACAGTTGCTGAAATAAAACTGCAAGATTGGTACTTAAGTAGATAATTAGCCTGTTCCTACTTAGCATTAAGATGTAATGACACTTAAAGCTGATTTTTTTAAAAAAACAACAACAACATTATTTTGTTAATAGAAACATTAACAGAACTAAAAAAATCAACCAATAAGCTATACCTAATGGCTCGCTGAACACAAAAATAGTATGGAATGATCTCAGGTCAATATCAAATGTAAGCATATTTGTAGAAAATTTGCCTAGGCCCAAACTGGACACTACATTCCTAGTTGACTATAACATGCATTTTTATATTTAAATTCTATCTTAAGGAAGCATTGGGAAGAAGCAGGGTGGGAAAAAAACGCTTAAATACTCGTTCATATTCACAACAAAATTCCCCATATGAAGAAAAAGTCTTGACACTGTGAAAAGCCAACACTACCTTTACATACTCATACCTGACTACTCCTATAATGCTCCAGTTTGTTTATTAAGAAAGGAGAACTGTAAAAAATGTATTGGATTGTAACAATACAACAACAAGTAGAGTATAACTTGTTGCCATTATATTACAGAAGTATTAAAGAAACAAAATCAACCAATACAAGGAAAATGGTATAACTTTTTGACTCCTTTATAATTCCAGTTTAGTCTCCTACTTATATCTATCTCCATTTTTTATCCCCCCCCCCCACACACACACACACCCTTCCCTTATTCTATTTGTTGGATCATGGAGATGGTCTGAATTAGTTCCTTGTAGTCTCTTTTTCCCTTTACTCTGGCTATCAGTTCTTTCCACTTCGAGACCCAGTTCCGCATAGGATGTCCATTTATGCATTTATTTTTCATTTCAATAATATAAACCTGGAGAATATAGTCTGCTAAATATTTATATTATTTTTTATTTCCCATTTTTGTACTCTTTCTATTTCAGTGCAACCGTTGCTTGTGCCACTCCTATCATATTTTACACCTGCCCAGGATAACTATATAAGGTTTGTGTTGATGGCCCCTCTGAGAAGCAGCCTCTTTTTACCCTGAATTGGAGACTGGGCTCGTAATCATGGTTAGGGTCATTACACGGATATCCACACTGTCAGAGACAAAGGAACCAGCAAGGGTAGACACATGGTCCATAAGATCAAGAAAGTTTATTATAACCCAGGTCAATGTTTTAATGAATATTCAGATGAAGGAACAGAGGGCTACATTGTATGATGGTACAGCATACTATGTGGTATACAGTATTCACTGAATTGAGATATAATGATCACTCCTGAACTTACTTAGATTTTGGCAGAAGGCTTTATTCAAAATACAGTAGAGACTTGCTTATCCAACCTTCGCTTATCTAACATTCTGGATTATCCAACGCAGTCTGCCTCTCGCCCATATCCACAGCTGTTTCTCTAGGCAGCATGAACTGAACTTTTTACGGATGTACCTTCCAACAATGTTGTTACTCTAAGTTCATTTTACGCAATTCTATCTTTATTTGTAGTCAATTTGTTAGTAGCCAATGTTGTTGTAGTCAATGTTTTCAATACATTGTGATGTTTTGGTGCTAAATTCGTAAATACAGTAATTACTAAGTAATATTACCATGTATTAAACTGCTTTTTTGTTGAATTGTTGCAAAACATGATGTTTTGGCGCTTAATTTGTAAAATCATAACATAATTTGACATTTAATAGGCTTTTCCTTAATCCCTCCTTATTATCCAACATTTTCGCTTATCCAACATTCTGACTCCCTGTTTATGTTGGATAAATGACTCTACTGTATGTCAAAGCACATGTATTTAAGGAGTATCTCTGTATATCTTCCCTCAGGAGAAGAATGCAAAAAACACTATCTGGAACCAAAAACCAGAGAGATTAGATCAACTCCCTCCTTCCTGACCTTCCCCAAAAAAGTGAAGACATGGCTCTTTGACCAAGCCTTTGAAAATCTAGCGCAATAATTAAATACAAAAGATGTGTAATTGATCTATGGAAGGGCCCCGGACTTCGCCTATGGATCACATGATTTTAATTTGTATGGATTCAAATGCTTTAATTGTTTTAATGGTGAGGTTTATTTTTATCGTCCTATGTTTTTAAAGACATTGCCTATGTTGTGAAGCCACCTTGAATCCCCTCCGGGGTTGAGAAAAGCGGGATAAAAGAGACGTAAATAAATAATAAAAAAATAGAAGCCTCTGTGGATATCAGATGAACCTTTCAAGTAGTTAGAGACAGATGAAAAGTAAAATTAGGTGACAGAAATAGGATCAGAATCTTGAATGCAAGTGTTCAGCAACTTGTCAAAGAGAATACAATAATCAATGCAGAGAAAAAGAAGACAACAATAAAGACAGCACAAGAGACCTCTTTCAAAAATCAGCAAAATCAGTGGGAAATTTAAACCAAGAGTGAGGATGGCTCTACAACCAAAAGAAGAACACTCTAAATGTTGAAGAAGAAATAAAAACACGATAGAAACAATACATCAAATCCCTAAAAGAAATTAAAGTATGACAAACTAATTCAAGAAAGAAGCATTCACTTGAAGCTGAATCCACATTCAGAAAGTGAGTAAACTCTTAAAGAGCTTGGGAGAAACAAATCACCATGAGCAGATGTCATACCAATAGAGTGGTTTCAAGTTACAGAGACAGAATCAATTCAAATACTAACTGCGTAAAAACTGCTAACAAATATCGAAAACAAAACAATGCCCTACAGTTCGGAAATTCTTGATATATCTTTCAATATATAAAAAGGGGACACTAATAACAGTAAACACAAAACTGTTGCATTAAATTTCTGTAGAAACAAAGTAATGCTCTAAATTCTAGAATCAAGACTTTTACCATACATGGAGCAAGGAATGTCAGGCGTCCAAGCTGTATTCAGAAAACAAGGAGACACCAGGTTGGATTATAGATCATACTAAAGTATTTCAGAAGAAAATTAACCTGTGATTTATAAATTATAGCATAGCCTTTGATTGTGCAGAATGTATGGATTGTGAAAATGTATGGATTGTTCTCAAGACATTAGCATGCCACAACTTTTGATTATCCTAATGTGCAACCTGTACTCAGGAGAAGAGGTCACTACTATCAAAGAACATGGAAAAACAGGATGGTTTCCAATTGGCAGAGCTGAGCACTAGACTAGGTAGCAATCACCTAAAAGCTCACTAGAAATAGAACCTGATAAAAATGCAATGTGGTGTGCCTGAGCTATACACCCCAACTCATCCTGCCAATAGTCATCCAACCTATAATGCCCAGTGAGCATGCTTAGATTACAATGGGCTGTTTTAAGTTTCCTTATTTAGTCCTTCCCCATTCTAAAATAGTTACTAAGTCTGCAAACACTGCGATTCTCCTGGGTCTGTTGATACCTCTCTCTTCAACATGGATGTTATTTTTCTGTATTCTGGTACTTGGAATACTGAGTTTGCTACCACTATGTACCATGAATGCTGTAGTAAAAACTAACAATTTTATGGTTTTCCTGTGCTAGAAAATTGCTGATGAAAAAATAGCTCTTGGAGAAGCTGCCCCCTTCCTATTTTGCCACCAGGCAGAAAAAAAATGATTACAGAAAGCACAGGAAATCATCACTGCTGGCTGCAACATGCTAAAACAGCAAGGCATAAAAAGAGGATAAAGTCTGCAAGAACAATTTCACTAATCAACCAGGATGTTACATGAAAGAATGTCAGGAAAAGAACTGTATTTGAGTGATACAACAAAGGTTGTGCAGGCAAAGGGCCTCAGGTTCAATCCCTAGGTTTTTTTTAAGTGCAAAGAACAGAAATAGTTCTGTTTAATCCACAAAATATATTAGGTACCTTTGGCTGATTAACATTTCTGCAATTATCTACCAAAATCCCAATTCTTCTCAGTAGTTAAGGATCTCTATTCTCCTAATTTCTGAATAAGCACAATCTATCTAACATTAAAATTAATGGCTCCTCTGTTACAATATGAAAGCCTAAAGTTTGTCCCATTTGTGGTAGAATGGTGCAAAAACCATTACAAAATTGCAACTTAATGCCAAATCCCAAAGAGCCAAGATCCCCAGGCACACATGCATCCATGGCTATACCATGCTAGCTCCTGAAATGTCCTGGTGCACTCCCTCCAAACCAACTTTTAAAGGCTGGAGTACCCTACAGAGCAACATATTTTCTAGTCATAGAGTTGGATGAGACCACAAGTGCCATCCAACCTAAACCGCTGTCATCAGGAACAAACAAAGCACACACACGCACACCCTGAGAGATGGACAGACTTTGCTTAAAAACCTCCAAAAAAGGAGATTCAGTCATGCTCAAATGCAGCATATTCCACTCTCAAACAGCTCTTAGTACAAGAGGCTGCAGAAAGAAGAGAAAAAATATTTTCTTGTCTGAGTTTTGCCAAGAAACATGTGGAAGGGCCTTTTTGCTGTGGCATGTCAGGTTTGAAATACATGCCCCTTATATGTCTAACTGGCACTGCTCTTACTTTGGCAGCTATCATCCAAGACTTTGGGATCAAGAGCCATTTGGTTCTGATCTGTTGGGTTATGGATTTTGCCGTCTATTTTATTCTGTTGAATTGATCTATTTCATAAATAACTGTTTTATAGTTATTTAACATATTTAATTAATTGTTTCAAGATGGTTTTACTGCTTGTATCTCATTGAGAAATCTTTAGGACTAGGGTGAGATAGAAACATTTTAATATATAAAGAAATAAATAACATGCAGTAGAAGCATTTTGTGTGCAAGCACAGGCATATTTGAATCACAATCAATTATATCAGGTTTTTTTCTTAAAGTTTAATGTTTGGTGCTTCTAGAGTTCTCATGTACTGCAGTTTGGAGAGGTTTAGTCATATAATATTACTAATGAGAGAAAATGCTGCCTTTTCACCATGAGATCATACTATGAATAAAGGTTTAGAAGAAGCCTCCGACTGGATGTATTCTGTCATTCAGAGAGAAAGGTGCTAGCTATTTAGGTGAATGAGCAGAGAAGGGAGGGTTTGGACAAGAAAGTCAGATAAATTACAGTTTAAAACAATAGCCTTATATCTAAATACAGGCTCAGGCAATGGCAGATTCATTCACATTTCTCTTCTAATATACATTTACATACTGTGGCCTAAATTCATTCATTCATTTCATTGTTTATTTTATATCTTATCTTTCATCATAGCACCCAAAGCAGATTACAATATTTTAAAACAGCTAAAATCTCATTTTACAGAAGTTTTAAAAAGCAATCAAACAATTCTATTGAAGTGATTTAGTCCCACTAAAATGAATGGGAGAAGCTAATTATGATGGACTTAAATACTAACCTTAGTAGGAACAAGATTATATTACTTAATCCATATCTTTCTACTTGAAATGAAGTGTTTGGGCCTGGCAGGGCCTGGCATCCACCCATCACAGTAAGAGAGATATTTGACTACTCAACTATTTCCCTACCATTCTCTCTAATCCGTAAACTATTCAGGAGGAAAAATATTCTGTGCCTGTAGAGAAATGAGGGAACAAGAGTTTATTCTATATTTGATTTGTATCAGCCATGTAGCCTGGGGGGGGGGGGGGGGGGGCTTGAGGGGCTTCAGCCCCCCCCCCCTGAAATTCTCAGGGTGATCCGCGAGAAGGCCTTACATTTATTATTTAAACTGTTTTGTTTATTGATATCATGATCTGATCACCATGCTCAATATATCCCATCAGTGCCAGCAATGGGAGTTCATGGAATCATTCAACTATAGAGGAGGCACAAGAGGGTCTTGGGATAATGATACAAAAGGTTTGCTAGGATAGACCCTCCCCCGCTCAGACTCAGCCACCCCCCCCCCCCCGAACCAAAATCCCAGCCCCTCCCGAAACAAAATCCTGGCTACGGGCCTGATCTGTATTACTATTTTTCCGATGAGAATAACAATGCTGAAGATTTAGTTACAAGACGTCCTGGCACCCTATATCAGCAAGAAGATGCCACTGTATGTAATCATTACCCATCTTTTTAATTGATACAACATTTAGTTTTAAGAAAAGTGAAATGATTTCTGAAGTATTACAGATCCACTGAACACAAATTACAAAAGACAGTTCTTTAAGAGATATTCCTATTTTGAGACTCAGTACTATATCCTTTTTAAAATAGTAGGTGCAGTACTGCATGCTTTTTTAAAAAAAGCCTTACCTTATTATGTTTTTGCTGGTGCCTTGTCTTAGTATCCAAAATATGGTAAGGACTTTCAGAGTCTTTGTTCAGATAATAGACAAGTCTTGAAGGCAATGTGATTTCTTTTTGGAATGCAGTGCTATGACTATTATTTTTGCTGCTACTACTGTTAGTCTGTTGAAATGCAGTGTCTTCATCCACCAGAGTCCTTTCTTCTGCAGTTTCATTCCAATGCAGAGCTAAGGAAGACAGGAAAACCTATCATGAATTCACAAAGGAACCAGGAACAATTTATAATACGTTTTCAATTCCACTACAGATACTCTGACTAATCGAACACATTTTACTTAAATGTGGGCATTTCCCTATTGTGCCTTATTTAGGGCTATACAGGAACATCACAATACTGTATATTTCAACTATACAAAGACCCAGATTTCAAATTCAAGAAAACTTCTAGTAATAATCACCCTATTTCATTACTCTGTTTCTGTCAACTTTTCATGCCAAATATTTAGTGGCTAAATTTTACCCATATAGAAATCTACATACAAATGTAGCCCATGAGCACTACACATTAACCAATTTCTTTTACACTGTAAGTTTTCACTGTAACTTTAATTGTAACCTAAAGCAAATTTACCAAAAGTCCCAATAAACTCTGGGGGGGGGGGGGGGGGGGGGTTGAGCAAACATGTATACATCATTTGCTTTATGGATATCAGGCAGTATCTTTCTGCAGACAAAATTTCTGAGTGATCTGAATGCACCAAAACCTCAATTCTGTCTGCAAAAGGTGCATTCAGAATGGTAAGAACAGATAAAGACCCAAAAAAACCATCTCTATGACAAGCTAGATTTGTTTTGTCTAAAAATCCTGCAGAAACCTCTAAAAACCTTCTGCTTCCTTGGTACCATTTGAAATCATTTCTTGCCCATCATCCTAAGTTTGAAGCAATATGTTGTACCAATACAGCCTGAATATTCCTCATTTTTGGCCCATCATTCTATGCACATCCCTACGTGTGAAGCTATACAGGCTGAGTATCTCTTATAAACCAGAAATGTTTGGGATTTAGGATTTTGTCCCGCAGATTTTGGAATACTTATATCTGCATATATGTAGAGAATGAGGTTTCTTGGAGACAGAACACAATATTTGTTTAAGTTTCCATATACATCATATATGGAAGCAATTTTAGATGTTGTGCATGAAACAAAGAACCCTTCCACACAGCCATATAACCCAGGATATCAAAGCAGATAACCCACAATATCTGCTTTAAACTGGATTATCTGAGTCCACATTACCATATAACCCAGTTCAATGTGGATTTTATACAGCTGTGTGGAAGAGACCAAAGTCTGTGTATACTGAAACCATGAGAAAGTCAATGTTTCATGCTCTCAGCTACTCAATTTGGGAGTATTTCGGGCTTCCAGGAAAGGGATGCTCAACCTATATAAAGAAAGGGGCATGGCAGGGGGTTGGGCTGGGTAAATAGCCCTTGTGGTCTCTTCCCAAGAGAGATGAGCCAAAGCTGCAGTCCTGGCCTGTTCCTACCAAAGCCTGACAAGGAGGCGATGAGATGGGATTGCGTCAAGAGGGAAACAAATATGTGCGTGGAAGTACGTGCATGGAAGAACTTATGAGGAAGAAAAGCTCTGTGTGACAGGCAGAGAGAGGAGTCTTGTCTGAAAAGAGCTGCTGCTGCTGCTAAGGAGGTATAGAATTAATATAGCGAGAGCTCACACGGATTCTCCTGACTATCCTAAGAAGTAATAAAGGGAAATGAAATGACAAGTGTCAACATTACCTTCAAGGGGAAGCAATGACCTGAAATCAGATTTATAGAATTACAGAATTATAGAGTATCAGAGCTGGAAGTGACCACATGGGCCATCTAGTTAAACTCCCTGCCATCAAAGTATCCCTGACAGGTGGCCATCCAGCCTCTGTTTAAAAGTTTTCAAGGAAGGAGCTTCCACCACATTCCGGGGCAGAGAGTTCCACTGCTGAACAGCTCTTACAGTCAGGAAGCTCTTTCTGATGTTCAGGCGGGATCTCCTTTCCTGAAGTTTGAAACCATTGCTCCAAGTCCTAGGCCCCTTCCACGCTGCTCCTTTATCCCAAGATCTGATCCTAGATTATCTGCTTTGAACTGGAATATATGAGCTTACGCTGTCAGATAATTTGGGATAAAAAGATAATCTGGGATCAGATCCTGGGATAAAGGTGCAGTGTGGAAAGGGTGACCTCCTTATGACATCCTTTCACATATTTATCATGTCTCCTCTCAACCTTCTCTTCTGCAGGCTAAACAACATACCCAGGGCCCTTCCACACAGCCATATAACCCAGAATATCAAGGCATAAAATCCACAATATCTGCTTTAAACTGGGATATCTGAGGGCCCTTCCACACAGCCATATAACCCAAATATCAATATTATCTGCTTGAACTGGGATATATGGCAGTGTGGATAATATGGGATTTTATTCAGCTGTGTGGAAGGGGCCTCAGATAGCCCAGGGCCTTTCCACACAGCCCTATATCCCAGAATATCAAGGCAGAAAATCCCACATTATCTGAGTGTGGACTGAGATAACCAAGTTCAAAGTTGATATTGTTGGATTTTCTGCCTTGATATTCTGGGATATAGGGCTGTGTGGAAAGGCCCCCGGTTCAAAGAAGATATTGTGGGGTTTTCTGCCATGATATTCTGGGTTATATGGCTCTGAGTTCACACTACCATATATTCCAGTTCAAAGCAGAAATGGTGGGATTTTATTAAGATGTGTGGTAGGGGCCCTATATAATCCAGTGTAAAGCAGATAATCTGGGATCAGATCCTGGGATATAGGCACTGTAGAAGGTGACTGGGAGCCCTTCCACATATCCATATAACCCAGAAAATCGAGGCAGAAAATCCCACAATATCAATTTGGAACTGGGTTATCTAAGGCCCCTTCCACGCAGCTGAATAAAATCTCACATTATCTGCTTTGAACTGGGTTATATGGCAGTGTGGACTCAGATAACCCAGTTCAAAGAAGATATTGTGCGATTTTCTGGGTTACATGGCTGTGTGGAAAGGCGTTCACAGTGCTATATATTCCAGTTCAAAGCAGATAATGTGGCATTTTATTCATCTGTGTATAAGGGGCCTGGGATAGTCTGGTCTACTCTTGCGGAACAATATTATCACGATTTAACAGTGGATGCACTTCCACTGTTGCTTTAATGCAGTTGGGCATCACTTTAACTGCCATGCCTCAATGCTATGGGATTATGGGGTGAGCCCCGTGTGGCAGAGAGGGCTACAGACTTTGCAGAACAGTAACTCCCAGGATGTCCATAGAAAGCAACATGGCAGTGAAAGTGAGGCGAGGAGGCTGCAGCTTCGCAGAGGCTTCCTTCCCTTCTCCCGCGCTGACTCACCGGTGTCCGCAATGACCCCTCCGAGGCAGCCGAGGAGGAAAGCCAGCAGCCAGGCCCAGCGGAGGGAGCGGGGCAGCGGAGGAGGAGGAGGAAGACGAGGCGAGGAAGAAGAGGAGGAGGTCTGCCGCAGAGGACTTCTCCTTCCAGGCGGCTTCATGGCTCATCGCTTCCCTCAAAAAGGGAAAGGCAAGTCTTGTGTCTGAGGCGGCGAGGAGGGGGCTCGCTCATCAGCGAGGCCGGGCAGCTCCTTCCCTCATCGCGGCGGCAGCGGCGAATGCCTCAGAAAGGCGAGCGCGAGGCGAGGCAGGGACAGGCACGCGACGCAGCGCTCGCGCGCGCGCAGGGGAGGGCCAAGCCGATGAGTGCGCGAGCGCAGAGGAGGGCCGAGCCAATGAGTGAGCGAGCGCGCGCGCTTTCTCCCTCCCCGAATGGTTGCCGCCGTCCTCTCTCTCTCTCTCTCTCTCTCTCTCTCTCTTCCTTTTTCACTTTCTGAGTGACGTCAAAGGCCTCGTTTGACCGTTTAGCTAGCAGCCACTTGGAAGAAGGAGAAGGGGCGCGAGCCTTCCTCCCTCCTCTTCCCTATTTCTCTCCCCTCCCCCGACGTGGGAGGTGGTACGACCCAGGAAGCGCGAATGCGGGCCGAGAGCGGAAGAAGCCATTCCTGTTGTGAGGGGCGGGAGGAGGATTGGTGCGCGTTTCCTTCCCAGTCGCGTTGCAGCAGTTCGGCCCAGGGAAGAGAGAAGGAGGGAGGTCTTGCGTCAGGGTGCCGTTCCTTTGGTGGTCCCTTCCCTCGAGATTTGGTGCAGAGGCACTGTATGGACCGACACTGCCATATAGCCCAGAATATCAAGGCGGATAATCCACAATATCGGCATTGAACTGGATTATCTGAGTCCACACTGCCATATAATCCAGTTCAATGGGGATTTTATACTGCTGTGTGGAAGGGGACACAGTCCTTATATCCCAGGATCTGATCTCAGGCTTCTTCCTCACAGCTGTATAAAACTCACATTGAACTGGATTATATGGCAATGTGGATTCAGATAATCCAGTTCAAAGAAGATATTGTGCATAGTGTTCCCTCACTGCTTCGCGGTTTACTTTTCGCAGATTCACTATATCGTGCTTTTTCAATAAACTCTAAAAGACTATTATAAATCAGAAAAAAATTACAATTTACAGCCTAAGGAAGGGAGGAAGGAGAAGCCAAAAGGAGAGAAAAGGAGGCAACGGGAGGAGAAGGTGATTTATGAACACATGATTGGTTGATAAAGACTTAAAATAGTGTATAACTACTAAGGTTCAAATCCCGGGAGCGGAATGAGCGCCCGCTGTTAGCCCTAGCTCCTGCCAACCTAGCAGTTCGAAAACATGCAAATATGAGTAGATCAATAGGTACCGATCCGGCGGGAAGGTAACGGCGCTCCATGAAGTCATGCCGGCCACATGACCTTGGAGGTGTCTACGGACAACACTGGCTCTTCGGCTTAGAAATGGAGATGAGCACCAACCCCCAGAGTCGGACACTACTAAACTTAACATCAAGGGAAAACCTTTACGTTTACCTTTATGGCTGCATGAAAGGCCCCTCAGATTATCTCCTTGTCCCAGATTATATAGCAGTGGAGATTCATATAATCCAGTTCAGAGCAGATAACCTGAGATCAGATCCTGGGACAGTGTAGAAGGAGGCACAACCTCAAAACCCCAGCTTTTCTGCCCCTTTCATGACTGTTTGAAGTGGCTTCATCCCATTGTTTAAAAAAATGTCCTTCCCTTTTTGTCCCCTTTTCTCTCTCCCTCCATCATTGGTTCCTGAGAAGCGGGCAAAGAATTAGTCTCATCCCACACAAGGAATGGTTTAGTGATTGCTTTAAAGTCTTACTTTAAAAAATGTGGCGAGAGGAGGAAGTGCTTCCTAACACTTAAGTAATAATAATAATAATTTTATTTCTTACCCTACACACCATATATAGCCATTTTAATTAGTTTTTCCAAAATCTACATTATTAGACACATATATCTTTTATGTATTTAACATAGTATTCCTGTTTAGCTTTTTAATATACCTCTGCATTTTAGCTTTTAGCCTAGATTCCCAATGATTTTAATGTATTAATGCTTTTATGAGACTGTGCCCCACTCTCCTATGCTGGTCTATGAGCATAATGAAGATTTGATTGATTGAATATATCATCACAGAATTTTAATATTATATTAACTTGCACTTTATCCATGAGTTTTAATCAATATTTTACCTGTGTGTATCCATTACATGTATTTTAATTGTCTTGTGTTTTTTTTCCTCTCTCTTTTAACCATGTTGTAAAACAATGTGGCCAACTGCAAGAGAAATAAGGTTGAATACTGTGAAAGCTACCCACTCTATAGCTATCAGCCTCCTCCCAGTAGACTTAAATCAAGGAAAAGTTTCATGAGAACCACTACTCCTCTAAATGTTCCTCCAGCAACAGAAAGAATATTCCTGTGGACAGCAAAATCAGGCAATTTTAACTGGATGGCCCCCATGAGGGTCTTCTTCCAGGGGCAAACCAAGAATGGGTAACTTGGAAATCCCTGAACAGACCCAGAAGTGGAGTTGGCAGATCAAAAGACAGCCTGGCAAAATGGCACTATCTAGGAATCCTCCACCATGTGTGACTGTGGAGTTGAACAAACAACTCCTCCGCATCCATATGCTTGCCCGCAGTGCCCTGCCTCATGCACAGAGGAAGAACTATTTAAAGCTACAGACAATGCAGTCACTGTTGCCCGTTTTGGATCTAAAACTATTTAGCTGCTTGTGATTCCTTTATTTTATCAGTTTTAAACTTATTTCATGCAATGCTTTTTACACGAAATAAATAAATAAACCATGTTGTGCCCTGCTATAAGCTATGGCAGGTGGTAAATACATCATAATAATAATTAATATATTTTAAAACATTAGGAAACCATGACAAATTTTGGTTAGAGATGAAAAAAGTAGCTTTCTTGTTTTTATTTAGTAACTGTTCACCCAAACAGTCTTTAAGCATTAATTTTAAATGTGTATACTTTGTTTAATCTCTATTTTGTGTATTTTAATGTGTATTTTTTAAGAAACACATTTTAATATGTAGCTTTTATAGAAATACGTTTTAATGTGTGTATCTATATCTGTAGTGTTTTTACAATGGTCTTTATGTATTTTAATTATTCTGTAACCCCCCTCGAGCCATGAGGAGAGTAGGGTAAGAAATAAAATTATTATTATTATTTTCTCCATACAGTCTTACTCAGGGCAGTTGATGAGAAAATGCAAGGTACCATTTAACTAAGGAGGCATCTACAGTGCAGGATTAGTGCACTTTGACACCACTTTAACTGCTGTGGAATACTGGAATTTGTAGTTGAGTGAGGCACCAGCCCTTTGGCAGAAAATTTATTTATTTACTGTATTTATATCCTGCCCTCACCCTAAAGGGGACTCAGAGTGGCTTTACAAATAGGCAGCAATTCAATGCCATAGACATACATATAATAAAATATACAGATTAAAACCAAAACATTAAAACAAGTCAATTTAAAAAAATAATTAAAATCACGCCATCCAAAATCATAAACCCAGGCTAAAGGTCTTGTAAAACTATAACTCCCACAAACATGGCAAAACTGCAATTCCCAGTATTCCAAAGCATGGAGCCATGGCAGTTTAAGGGGTGTATGAAACTGCATTAAGTCTACAGCTACATGCACTCTTTTGGCTGGGAAATAGAACATGGTTTTCAGCTTGGCCTTTGGAGCTATCCAAGGTCCTGAAGTTATCTGTGACTCAGATTCAACTGTATGGAAAATTCCTTCGAAGCATGCACAAGCATGGAGTGAATTGATAATCCTTGCCAACTCATTAAGCCATGGTAGTTAAAGTGGTGTCAAACTGCATCAATTTTACAGTGTAGATGTGCCCGTTGTTGTTGTTGTTATATTTATTGTATTTATATACCACTTTTCTCACCCCTGGGGGGCTCAAAGCAGTTCACAACATAATCCATGGCAAACATTCAATGCCTTACATGTGTAAAACAATCACAAACACAACATAAAACATTTAAGTTTTGCATCAATCCCAAGTTTATCTTAACTATTTTCATATTTCAATACTCCCTTCATTCACCAAATGCCTTCTTGAACAACCAGGTCTTAAGTTGCTAGGAGGGAGGGGGCCAATCTAATCTCAATGGGGAGGGAGTTCCACAGTAGAGGGGCTGCCACCGAGAAGTCCCTGTGTCTTGTCCCTGCAAGGGCCGCGGGACCAAGAGCAGGACCTACCTGGCAGATCTTAGTGTTCTAGCTGGCTCATAAAGGGAGATGCATTCAGACATAAGAATACAGTGGAATGAGTTTGCTAATTGTGGGGAAACACTATCTCAATGCTAATGATGAGAACAACATTTACTTGCACCCCACTTTCCCCCCTTAAAAAGCCTTCTGTGCATTTTTCATGTAGTTACAGCTATAATCATCATCATCATCATCTTTATTTTTATATCCCGTCCCATCTCCTCGAAGGGACTCGGGGCGGCTCACAACAGGAACAAGCCCAAAACAACAACACAACATATTTGACAAAACTTAAAACATTCCAACGATACACAAAATAAAATAATGGACAATACATTAAAATCCAAGCAGATAAAATCAGAGTAATTAAAAGCAAACCAGCAGGGTTTCATAAAGTGCTATGGGAGAGAGGAGCACCAGTGGCGCAGTGGGTTAAAGCCTTCTGTCAGCAGGACGGCTGACATGAAGATTGGGTTGCTGACTTGAAGGTTGATGGTTCGAATCCAACCTGGGAAGAGCATGGATGAGCTCCCTCTATCAGCTCCAGCTCCATGCGGGGACATTAGAGAAGCCTCCCACAAGGATGGTAAAAACATCAAAACATCCAGGTGTCCCCTGGTCAGCAGATGGCCAATTATCTCACAGCAGAAGTGACTTGCAGTTTCTCAAGTTGCTCCTGACACAAAGAAAAGCTATGTGAGAAGCAACAGCTACTGAAATTCTGCTTTCTGAACAGTTAATACAAACTGCAATATACCATTCAATGGTATTTTGAACTCCTCTCTCTGAAACTCTCCATGTGTGGTCCCTGCAGTCCAGGTCTTGAGATGAGTCCCAAAGGCTCATTTGGTTGGGGACAATTTTTTTACTCAAAGTGCTATAATTTTGATATTGATTTTGTCTGCTCAAAACTGCTAATGGTTTTTATGGTAGAATCTGGTCTCTTTATTGAGTCAAAAGTGCTGCTGCTGCTGCTTTTAAGCCAAATGCCAGCATAAGCGAAAGCCTTTTAAAATAACAGTTTAAGTGGCTTGGATCCATCAAATGTTTTGTGGTTATTTGCTTGTATGTTTTCTGCATGAGACTTTGGCCTAAAACTGGCTCAAAATACCTGGACAAATACCAGCAAGTATGTTTCCTATTCTACAGGCAGAAAAACCATGACTAGGGATGTAGGCCTTGGCCAGGATTGCATAATGAATCTATGGCCCCTTCTACACTGCCATATAAAATCCAAATTATCTGCTTTGAACTGGATTATATGGTAGTGTAGACTAATATAATCCAGTTCAAAACAGATGTGGATTATCTGCTTTGATAATCTGGATTGTATGGCAGTGTAGAAGGGGATAGACTTGATCCCAGGTTTTGATAGGAGCATCAGAATTAATTCTATAATTCATGCAGTTTGACACCACTTTCACTGCCATGGCTCAATGCTATGTAATAATGGGAGTTGCAGTTTGATGAGGCACCAGCACATCAGCAGAGAAGGCTGAAGACCTGGTAAAATTACAGCTCCCATGATTGCATAGAATTGAGCCGTGGCAGTCAAAATGGTGTCAAATAGAATTCACTTTACAGTGCAGATGCTGGTTTCCTTGTACACCAAACTGCAAAGCAGAAGAAAATGATGGATGTCATGATTGTTCCAAGGACTATAATTAATTGCACGATTTCGTAATTAATGTCATATTTTAAATATCACTTGCAGCTCAGTAATCTTACTTGAAATTAGTTTGAACATGCTGTTCAGTGTGTGACCCAAAAAGCGAGCCAGGCGGGAGGGATGTGGGTGATGCACTACAGATGAAAATATCTACATTTGGAGCATTCTGCCTTGGGGCTCCCTTCTATCATTCTTCCATAGATAGCCATGGCTAACAGAAATAGTTGGTTTATTGTTAGTGCTGTACTTGGTGTTGGTGCATATCCATCATGGGTGGGAATAATGTGGTTCTCTGGATGTGGGTGGACTCCAACTCCTATCCTCTATCGCCTACCCTCCATAACCCACCAGTATTTTATGTTGGGTCATGAATGGTATGTGTACCAAGTTTGGTCTAGATCCATGAGGACATGTTAGATACATACATGCATACATATATAGTGTATATACATACAGTACTTTGACTTTTATATAGAGCAGTGTTTCTCAACCTGTGGGTCCCCAGTGTTTTGGCCTACAGCTCCCAGAAATCCCAGCCAGTTTACCAGCTGTTAGGATTTCTGGGAGTTGAAGACCAAAACATCTGGGGACCCACAGGCTGAGAACCACTGACATAGAGAGATGTTTGCTTTTGAACCTCTTGGCTCACCATATTTCATGAGAAGAGAGATACAGCTGAAGAGATGGCTGATTATGCCTTCTGGGTAGCAAATTGGGTTGAATAGATTTTTAATCCTACCTCCAAATTTATGATATTGCAGAATCCTACCAAATTCAAACCAGGTACCTTTTCCATACATTTGCCTTCTAGCCTGCATTATGTAGAAAATCTTATTTGTATGTTTTTTTTGATGTGGGTATACATTTAGCCTAAAGCGTCCTGTGCCAAAAGTGAAAAAAAAAACTTGCTGAGAGAAACCAGTATTTCATTTGCCTGTGTTTAAATGTGCGAATTGCTATGTGCCATGAAGATGGATCTGCTCGGCCGGACTGGACTGGCACGGATCCACCAGAGCTGCCAAGTGAGTGCAGCAATGTTTGCTGCCTCTGCTCTATTGCTCCGTTCGAGTGTTCCCTGCTCTTCAGGCTGCCACCCAGCATTTTCAGAAAGAGCTACCAGTGCAATGAATATTTGAAAAGATAAATTTAGCTTCAAAGAAACGCCGCCAGTTGTCTGTTCTTTGTGCTCTGTGTAAGGGCTACAGGAATCAGGAAACATTTCAGGGGCATCAGCTTGGGAGAAAAACAGGCTGTACTGCTGCAAACATTTCTGTAGCATCCCAAAAATAGATGCTTCTGTTTGGGTCAGAGCTCACAAAGCGATACTTCACCATCACCACATCCTCAGTGCTATCCGGGGGAACTTTTTCAGCTGGTTACTGTATGTGAGCTTCTCCAGTTTGGACAGTAACACAATGTTATAAATTTCTTGAAGGGCTCCTTTGATGCAATGCACTGGCTGAATAAAAAGACTTGCATCCTTTGCAGGCTGATCTCCACTTCATTTGCAGATATGTCAAGGAATGCATCCATTCATGCTTGGAACTCAAGAACATACTTAGCTGCCTTTGATCCCCACTCCTGGATATAAAATAGATAGGTGATGGAAAGAGAGTCCTTTAGTCCCATGCTGTGCGATTATTTTCAATTGCAGCCTGGAAAACATGGAAGTATTTGGGGGAGTTCAGACTGCCACTCATTTGTGAGATTTTTGCATTTCCAGGATGATCACATAAAGTAGGTTCTACCTATTCTGAAAGAAGGTCACTCCAAAATAAAGCTTTTCTCACACAAAAACTCCAATTAATTGTTTTTGGGTTTTTTTACCATGTCAGAAGCGAACATATTGCAAGTTGTTTCAGGTGTGAGGGAATCGGTCGTCAACAGAGACATTCCCCAGGGGATGCCCGGGTGTGTTACCATTTTGCTGGGAGGCTTCTCTCATGTCCCCACATGCGAAGCTAGAGCTGACAGACAGGAGCTCACTCCATCTCGCAGATTCGAACTGCCAACCTTTAGGTCAGCAGTACAGCCAGGACAATGGTTTAACCCATTGCACCACCACGGTTGGTTGGTGATAAATATGCATTTTATGGACAACATGCTGAAGTTAGATTGCTGCATATCTCCATGTCCTTTTGGGGGATTAGTTTTCTGACACTAATATTATCTGACATCCAGTTAGCTTTTGGTGATAAAACATTTGGTTTACATGGTGGGAGGTCTATGTTTGGAAAAGGACAGGGTTTCTGCTTTTTTATCGTGTCAGAAGTGGCTTGAGAATATACTGCAAGTCACTTCTAGTGTGAGAGAATTGGCTGTCTACAGAGATATTGCTCACCTCATCTCGACAATTCAAACCGGTGACCTTCAGGTCAGCAGTCCAGCCAGCACAAGGGTTTATCCCATTGAGCCACCACGGCTCCAGGGTTTCCGCTAATTCTCTGGGACCCATTTTTGATATATAGTATAATTATATTTTTCTGCAAAAGCTGAGATGGTGATTGCAAGCATGTGTTTCAGTGTCTGCTTTTGTACTCAGGTGGCCACTTTCAGGAGGTAACACTGGAAAAGTACGATTTACCCTAGGGCAACATTTTTCTAATACGTTCTGGAGTCTCATAATTTGTCTCCTCTCAACATAAAGCTGCTGGCTGAGATCATTTGGGAGATAATTGTGTCTCTGGTAAACAAGTAGCAGAAGTCTGACATGTGAATAGCATCTCATTTTGGATGTAATGGGAAAGCATTAAAAGCTATTGTGGTGCAATGATTTGCGCCCTTGTCTACAACCTTGGAGGCCAGGATTTGACTATGAGAACCCACTCAGTGATCCTGGGCAAATCAGACTCTGTCAGGTTTAGAGAAAGGCATAGGCTAACCGCCTCTGAAGGAATCTTGCTAAGATGATTTACAATAGGGTCACTGTAAGTCATAAATTATTTGAAGACACACAGCAACAAGGCAAGCATTAAAATGTATTCTGAACATTTTTCCAAGAGCAGTGCACACTCCAGGATTTGTAGTTCTAGGTGATGGCACTCTCAGTCATAGCAGCAACCTGGCTTTCCAGAGGCACCCCCAGACTGCAACCTGCTTTTTCAGAAGTTCACCTTGGTCCGATACGTAATACGTAATACTTCTGACTTGTCTGGGTCAAGCTCCGGCTTGTTTACCAACATCAGACTATTCTGTTGGCAATGGCAATACAAAGGATGTTGTATAAAACAGCCCTTTGAGAACTTTAGTGTCTTAATTTGGGAAGTTTGCATCCACATATCTGACAATATGCCCCTGGCATCAAATCATCCCTAGCACTTAATAATCAAGCTGAGGCAACCAAGGACATGTCCTCCTTAGCAATTAGCTCGCCTGTATGTGAGTTACCTGCAACTGAGGATGAGTGTCATCCCAAGGGATTGTCACCCCTTCCTCCTGATACGTGCATAGGAAAAGAGTGCGAGAACAAGACGAGGTTAATAATTGTATATGGGGGAAGCAAAAGAAAAAGAGGGAGCATCTCCCATAGTTGTACTTTGTTCCCCAAGCCTTGTCTTCCTTTTCTCACTTCTATGTGGGGCTATGTTCTATCTCTGCAGTGACTGGAGTGAAGTATGATGTTTGCTGCTGGCATCCAGAGTCCCAAGATAGAGACTTGCTTATATCTTCTAAGGAACATTCTGAGGATAGGCTGTTTTGAGCAAAGTGCAGTTGGACATCATCTACATTTGGAGGTTTAACTTTTGCAGATTTGATTATTCCTGGATTTAATATGTCCTCTCTAGAAATTGCAACTCTGTAGTCAATTTCCATGAGAAGGACCCAGAGATTCCTAAAGAGAACACCTTTCTATGTGTTTGTAAGTCCTCCAGTTCAATTCTATGGTCAACTTTCCCAGTGAATATGGAGGGTCCACTGTAGCCCCCTGTGGTGCAGTGGATTAAACCACTTAGCTGCTGAATTTGCTGACCAAAAGGTTGGCGGTTTGAATCTGGGAGCAGAGTGAGCTCCCACTGTTAACCCCAGCTTCTGCCAACCTAGCAGTTCGAAAACATGCAAATGTGAGTAGATCAATAGGTACCGCTCCGGCGGGAATGTAATGGTGCTCCATGCTGGCCACATGACCTTGGATGTGTCTATGGACAATGTCAGCTCTTCGGCGTAGAAATTGAAATGAACATCAACTCCAGAGTCAGACACGACTAGACTTAATGTCAAGGGAAAACCTTTACCTTTACTTACTGTAGTCTATGTGTAAAAGACCCTTCCCTTTGGCTCCCCTCACCACACTTCCCCCTTGTTAACATGGGTTGAGTGCTGCATGCCAGCTATCTCTCATTATAGCCTCCCTATCTGGTGTTACCTGCTGGTGATGATACAGTGTGATTCTTATCTTACTGTTAGTCTGTCATTGAATTACACTTTATTCTATGCCCTACAGTGTTGATATAAGCAAAGGGAGGGGAAATGTCTGGCCACAGTCAAGGGGTATATCTGGGGTGGGGGATAACATTGTGCACCCATAATGATTCTAATCTTCAAAGTGAAATGTTTCATTCAGTTCCCCAAATTTATAGCATTGTAATCACTTAATAATTCAGTTGAGCATTTAGAAATAGAGTTTAGGTATCAAAAGAAATGAGTCAGATAATATTTCCAAGGGAATGTGAACACAGCAAATCTTAGTGTTATCGGTGTGAATCATTTTCATTGTCTCTCTGGAAGTCAAGAACTCCTAGGACCCTTCCACATAGCTGAATAAAATCTCACATTATCTGCTTTGAACTGGAATATATGGCAGTGTGGACTCAGATAACACAGTTCAAAGCAGATATTGTGGGATTTTCTGCCTTGATATTCTGGGTTATATGGCTGTGTGGAAGGTGTTGTATCCCAGAGGTACACCTTTCTGGCCATAAGACACACGTCAACTTAATATATCAGCAAGCAGTTTATTGAAGAATATATATAAAAGCCAAGCAATAAAAAGGATTAAAAGGTAAAGTCTCAAAAGGTTTTTTCAAAACATCAGCAATAGTCCACCACTTCCAAGGTACAGGAATAAATCAAAAGGTACAAGGTTGTAAAATCCAAAAACACAAGGCAAAGCAAATCCCAAAAGACAAGGCATGAACTTAGTAAACTGGAACCAGGAAAAAAATACACTTGGGTTCAAAGAGCAAAACTTGGCATGACAGGAACCATGAATCAAAATCCATATAGGAAACTTATAAATGTCCATATAGGACATTTAGTTTCACTTTCACAGCAGATAATTTATCTGCTCTTTTTTCTCGAAGACAAACTGACTGACGAAGGAGCTGAGAATTCTCTGTTTAGAAAAGTCTCGCCTCCTATCTGCCAGCTCATTACCCTTTGCAGTTGCATCTGTCTCTGAAGAATCTCCCTCAGAAAAGCAGCCTCTTTCAGGAATTTGGCCTTGGAGCTCCGGTCTCTGTTCTGCAGAAGCCTCTGGCTCTAAGGCAAGCCTGTCAAGACCATCATCCCTATTGCAATCAGGCACAGGCCCAGAATCAGACACAGGCCCAGGCCCAGAAACCTCATTGATATCAGGCACTAACATGGGCAACACAGGCTGAGCTACAACAGGAGGACTCCTATTCTCAGCCTTACTGTAATGGTCATAATATATGGTGGTATAGTTGTGATTTGAAATAATATAAGATGCAGTTCAAGCATATGTTCTGCCCACAGTCTCTGCTTTATTTCAGGCTTTCCTGTTTATTTCAGACTTTCCTGTCTATGCTCCTGTCTTCTGGAGTATTGGCTATCCCTCCCAGTTTGGTGTCGTCTGCAAACTTGATTATCATGCCTTCTAGCCCTTCATCTAAGTCATTAATAAAGATGTTGAACAGAACAGAACAATCCGATTCAGTCCAATGCTCAAGCCACCACACCATGCAGGTACAAAGCCTATGCTAGAAATTGTTCTGAAAATAAATGAAAATGAAATTGCCAGTATTTGGGTGGGAATCAAATCCTGATCTTCAAAGTCATAGTCTAACACTCCTGGGAATAAGCCCCAGTTTACTTAGTGAGTATATTTTGCAAAACTCATGAAGCAGGATGAAGGTTTTTCCATCTCTATACCTAGCATTTTAGATATTTGTTTCATGATGATCAATGTGCATAATAGTAAGAACCTGTATATGTTACTTGAATAAGCTACAGACTTCACTGGGTGACTCAAGGAGCATGCTTCCAAGAAGTCTTGTGCATTGAGGAACCTCAAGCCATCAGCATTAATCAAATGAAATAGCCCTAACAAGATCTCATTTCTAAAAAGTAATAATATGTAATTTTTTGACAAGGAGGTTAATTGATTCCATTCAAGTGGGTAGATACAAAGATGCCTATTAAATATTTAAGCTTAACTGGGACAAAATGGAATACTGCTCTTAATGGTGGGGAGGTTTCATGTCCTGTAGGAATTAGAATCAATATGCTTTCTTCCTCCTCCAGAAGGCAGAACGAGCAGATGGCTGATCTGTTCTCACTTTTAGTAACTCCTGTTTGTGGATACGCCAGCCAGAATGCCACTGTCTCTCACTTCCCTTATTTTAGAGCGAAACATTAATGCTTATTTTAATGCTAGCCTTTTCCTAAATGGAAAAGCTGGCAAATGCAAAGCCTCAAAACTGTAGTCATTTAAAAGTAGGCAGCTTACCTTTATTGATGCCTGAACCAGTATAGCCTTGTGTGGTTAATTGTTAATTTAGAAGTTTAATTGCATGAGCTTTTTATTTTATTTTAATGGAGGGACAGTCGAGGAAATTGGCAGCCTCAGCATTATGGCTGTAAGATTTCCAACTTTGCTTAAATGTCGGAGGAAGACATCTCATGCTAGACTGTTATCACTAATTGGAAGAAGCTCTAAGGCACCTGCAGAAAGATCAGGCAATGTCAAAACTGCAAAAGAATGATAAGCAGTAATTTATTTTAAATCATAACAGTCCAGTAGTCATACCTTTAATGGGATTCCCCATTAATACTTGCAGAATGTTGATCCTTATAAATAAATCAATTTCAGCAGACTTCACTATAATCAGGTGGAAGACTTTTGTTGTTGTTGTTGTTGTTGTTGTTGTTAATCCTCAAGTCATTTCAGAATTGTGAACATCCTAAAATGAACCTATTGTGGAGGCTTTTTGGCAAGATTTCTTCAGAGGAGGTTTGCCTTTGCCTTCATCTGAGGCTGAGAGAGTGTGACTTGCTCAAAGTCATACTGCAAAAAACAGCAGCAACAACTGCAATAGTGGTTCTCAACCTGTGGTCCCCAGATGTTTTTGGCCTTCAACTCCCAGAAATCCTAACAGCTGGTAAACTGGCTGGGATTTCTGGGAGTTGTAGGTCAAAAACATCTGGGGAGCCCAGGTTGAGAACCACTGGACTACAATATATGTCTTCTTAGGGCTCTTTTACTGTGGTCTTTGGTTTTCTGGGTGAAAGAGTCAGAGAGAGCCAATCTGGCAGATGAACAAAGGAGGACTTGCAGCTGACCCATGACTCAGATTTCAGAATTACATAATATGGTCAGAAACACTATCCTTGCCTGCATTTCATCACCTACTTTTGCATTGTGCCTCACTGTATTCCCTTTCTGCTTCCTTCCTGTGATAAATATAGGTAATGTAAGAAGGAGCTGTTTAGAAACAGCTGCTCAATACTTCAGTCTAGCAACTGTCTGTACTTTTGGCAGCCATTTATGATGTCACTGAAGGCTTGGTTTACCTGGAACAAGGGGAAGGAGACTTATGGCATGTCTACACTGTAGAATAAATTCAAGTTTTACGCCATTTTAACTGCCATAGGTCAATCCTGGGATTTGTAGCTTGGTGAGACACTAGCACTCTTTGCCAGAAAAGGCTAAAGACTTTGTGAAACTACAGCTTCCATGATTCATAGCATTGAACCATGACAGTTAAAGTGGTGTCACACTGCATTATTTCTAGAGTGTAGATGTACCCTTAGTAATTTGTATGAAGTAATAAACACAGGAAAAATCACAGTATAAATAAGGAGCCCCCGGTGGCGCAATGGGTTAAACCCTTGTGCTGACAGGACTGCTGACCTGAAGGTTGCCGGTTCAAATCTGGGAAGAGCATGGATGAGCTGCCTCTGTCAGCTCCAGCTCCCCATGCGGGGACATGAAAAAAGCCTCTCACAAGGATGGTAAAAACATCAAAACATCCAGGCGTCCCCTGGGCAACGTCCTTGCAGACACCAGAAACGACTTGCCATTTCTCAAGTCGCTCCTGACACACACAGAAAGCAATTTTGACTAGGGAGATAAAGTCCATAAAAGTAATGATCCCAAGGTAGTCTACTGTTTGGATCATATCATCAGTAAAAACAAGTATGGATCTTCAAAATAGTGTTCATTTGCTTAGAAAATAGACAAGATACATTCTTATCCTGACTTCACATTCTAGATTTTGTACATCTATTATGAGGCCATTCCAGCATTCCCCACAATCCAAATGAAGTGTACTTCAGAGCCATACATCATGAGACATATTTACAAAATGTACCTAGGAGTTCAATGATTTATTTCCCCTCTTTCATTTTGCATAACCACTGTGAGAGGATCAACAAGGATCAGGACCATGGAGAGCTGCCAGAGAGGTTCATGATACAGTAGAGTCTCACTTATCCAGCACTCGCTTATCCAACGTTCTGGATTATCCAACACATTTTTGTAGCCAATGTTTTCAATACATCGTGATATTTTGGTGCTAAATTCGTAAATACAGTAATTACTACGTAGCATTACTGCATATTGAACTACTTTTTCTGTCAAATTTGTTGTATAACATGATGTTTTGGTGCTTAATTTGTAAAATCATAACCTAATTTGATGTTTAATAGGCATCTCCTTAATCTCTCCTTATTATCCAACATATTCGCTTATCCAATGTTCTGCTGGCCCGTTTATGTTGGATAAGTGAGACTCTACTGTACCATAATATGGAAAGAAAGGCTTAGTGTAGTCCAGACACTGATTTCGCGGAGGCTGGGTGTTTGTTTATTTTAAGGAAAGACATACATTGTCAAATTGCACATTTGGGAGCGTAGGTGGTATGGACCTCTGATATCTGATAGAAATGTTTTTTATCTTTGGTATTTGTTTTTTCTTGAACTTTTCATGTTATAGGGCACAAATTTGTGTGTCAGTGTATGTCCCCTTCAAGACTCTTATTGGAATCTAATGATGCTTGTGACATTTGAAAGAAATATGTATTGACAAAATTTACAAGTGAACTGATTTTATAGAAATATAAGACTACTGGGCTTGTTTTTCCTCCTTTTGTGTTTTGATTTTTCTCCTTTTGTTATATTGGAACATTCTTGCTCATAATCGAGATCTCTTTTGAATGTAATTTTTTAAATGAAATTATATGCAGATGACAGCATGCTACAAATAGAAAATGCTAGAGGCTTGGGACAGCAAGAAAGTCAAGGAGGAAACTGCAAAGGTATGTTTACAGCTGAACACCGAGAAAACAAAAACAAAAATGACCAAAGATGATAAGTTTAAAATAGACAGGAATGAAACAATTCAAGATTATCCACACCTTGGCTCTGCCATTAATCAGAATGGAAACTGTAGTCAAGAAATCAGAAGATTAGTGCTTGGAAGGGCCGGAAGGGCTATTGAAGAAGAGAATCAAAGAGTTGGAAGAGACCTCGTGGGCCATTCAGTCCAACTCTCTGCCAAGAAGCAGGAAAATTAGGAATTGTAGAAGTTGAAGTCCAAATCACCTGGAGGGCCGAAGTTTGCCCATGCCTGCACTAGAGCATGAATCCACTTTAAATCTGGTTTCTGCCTCATGCAGAATTCTGGGGTTTGTAGTTTGGGGATGCCCAGGATCTGTCTGGCTGAGCTGTTTAAAGCCCCTTCCTTAAAGTGGAATTAAAGTGGATTTAAGGTGGATCCAAGCTCTAGTGTGATGAGGTCCTATGTCTATTCAGAAGCAAGCCCCATTGAGTTCCAAGGGACTCACTCCCAAGAAGTAAGAATTGCAATGTATATGCTTTTCTGTCTTCTTCTACACAGAATTAGAGCTTACCAAAACACCCCAGGCAACAGACATGGTATGAAAAGTTGCCAAGAGTTTTTCATTTATCAATAAGTCTGAGGAGAACTTTTTAAAACATCAGGAACACAGACTTGGCTACCAGACCCAAAGGTACCAAGTGATAATAAAACTTTCCAATTATGCCATTTACTTAATAAGAAAGACTGCATTTTTGCATGACTTTGCATTCACTGAACATAATGTCTGTGTTTGCTGTGTATTCATTCATTCATTCACTGCCAAGAGTTAAATATATTGCCTTAGTGATCCATTGGTGCAGAAACTCGTGGGCAGACACAGGGGATATCTGTAAGCAGGTGGAGCAGACCTCCATGGCTGAAATACCATCTGATTATGGAAGCTAAGCAGGGTCACATTTGGTTAATATTTGAATGAGAAACCACGAATGAATACCAGGTGCTGTTAGGATATATTTCAGGGGAAGGAACTGACCAAACCACCTCTGAATATCTCTTGCCTCAGAAATCTCTCTAGAATTGATGGAGTCACCATAGGTTGATCGGCAACTTGGAGGTACATACACAAACACACTCACATACAATAGGTTACAGTACCGTTCCATTATCCTGGTGGAGGCCACTAGAGAGAGGATAGGTCATTTTATGGGGGTGGAAGGTGGGTTGAAGGAGGGAAACCATTTCCCCCTGTTTTCTTGTTTCCCCCCCCTCCCCCATCCATATCCCCATCATAGAAACAATCCTCTTTTATGAAATGGAAAGTGGGGAAAGGGAATAACCAGCAAAAATGGGGGAAATGGTTTTCCTCTTTGAACTCCCCCCTATAAAATGGACTATTCTTCCCTTTTGGAGTCTGCCTGGATAATGGAATAGTACTGGTTATCCTTATGGTGAAATTAATTATTAGCCAAAGATTGGCAAACACTTTACATCAAAGCCTGTACCATTACACATCTGATCGTATATTATTTCTCTTTCCAACTCAAGACAACTGATAGTGTCTAGGCTAGAATGCATAGCTATTTTACATTAGCAACCAAAGAAAGTAAGAAGGAAACTGGGCAGCTGGCAGAAGAAAGGAAATGTTATTCCTCAGATCTCCAATGTATTCCTCCTTTGTCCTCAATTTTCCATGTGTAGAATCACAACTGAATGTATTTGATCTCCTTCAAGCAATAACCATGAGAGCGTTCTCCATTTTTGAAATGATCAGGTGCTTTGAGGAGTCTCATTGCACAAGGCGGTATTGAATACTCCTTGGCTCAATGAAAGTAAGAGCAGTATACACTAGTGTAAAATTGTGCTAGTGTGTGTCAAGTGCTAATTTGCAAGTTTCTGGTGCTCAACCTTAATTATAAAGCTAAAGATACATATTGACTGAAGGTGCTAGCTCACAATCAGTTGCAGTCTTATTACAATGTCTTACTTTTCATTCCTCATTAGCCAAGCTCCCTTTAGACCATTTTTATAGATAGACTGAAGTTTCCTTGCAAACTAAATATTACTCCACAATTAGGAGTGGCATGTAATAAGGGAATTGTCATTTCATTGAAAATAATGTAAGAAGACAAGCAGCTTTGACATGACCTCATGTATCATCATTGTCATTTAAAAGCAACTTTGAGCTGAACTGGCTGACCATAGTCACAGAGAACAAAAGGGCAAGCCAAAGAATTGATGTTTACTCAAGAATGGATGTTTGCTCATTTGTCAAACAAAAGATGATACAATGTTCAGGAGGGTCCAGAAACCCAGAGATTAGCACGAGAGCTTTCTTGCTATCACAAGTATTTGGAAATCAGAGGAAACAAGGATATTGTGAATGATTATCCAGAAACATCTAGTCATTGGGTGAGACACTATGAGGTCACAGAACATTTGTGAACATTCTGACCACAAAATTGTTAGCTGGCCAGGCTCTAGGATAACTAGGAGTATCTTTTCGCTACTCCAACAAGTTTTAGAATTTTGCTTAGTTCTGTTAAATTGTATTAAATTGCACTAAATTTTACATTCTGCACTTGCTATCTCAAAGTGAAACCCATTTCTGCTGTTCTATCTCATGAGAAGAAATGACACAAAACAGGAAATTGAAGAAGAAATTTAAAGTTCATTCTTAGAGGTAGAACTGAAATGACCTGATTTTTTTAAATGGGAAACATTAGCACCCAGTTTATAGATTGTCCAATATACTTGACTCAGTATGGTCAGGTGATAATTCACTCTCTGGGAGTGCCTGTTTAAACTAGTGTGAGTTATTCAGCAAGTAACATAATACTTATATGGCTCTAGATTTAAAAGAAATGTATCAAATAATATTTTCTTCTCAATTGTAAAGGTATTTTGTAGGGATTTTGACATAAAGTTTTAAATTAATTTTCGAATATTATCAATCTTGTTATATGTTTGTTGTAAAAATATGTGGTGCAAATCATACGATGCAATAAGGGTCTTTATGACATATCGTACTAATGAGTGATGATAACAGAGTACAGTTTGCTGTACACATTTGCAAGTGCAACTTTTATAAATTTGACTGGATTCTCCACTAGAGATTGACCATAGTGTAGCCTTGGAGGACTTAGAGACTAGTATCTAGTTGTTTTTTTTAAATTTGCACATTTTTCACTTTCATGGGATTCTGTTATCAAAACTCTGTGACCCCAAAAGAGGATCCGAAGGTCTGTGGCCATGGAAATGTCTTGATAGCCAAGTCGAAGTTTCTAGGTTTCACCCAGAAACCTAATTTAAGTTAACCCCAACAGAATTACATTTAGCCTAGACATACAAGTTTTGCAAATATACACTCATCAGGGGAGAACATAGGAAAATCCCATAGCCCCTTCAGGAAGTAGGCCCAATCCCCTAACAATGCCTTCACATATCTAACAATGGAGTCAAACCAAAGGACACGGAAGTTGTCCAACACCTCACCTCTGTCCTTCCCCTGGGAACCCATTCAAACTGGCTAACACCCATTGCAACCCATTGTTTCACCAGGACGGACCATTGTCCTCACCCAGGCTGGGGAAACTACCATCATTGCCACCCATTACCTCAAACCTTCTCACATTCTTTCCCTTCTACACCTATGAGAGGCAGAACAAGCAAAGACTTCAACATTTCAAACTGAGCAAAGGTAGCTTATTAAAATTCCCTCCAAACCTGGAGACCAATCAGCAACCATGGCAGACAGCACATCCCAGCCAAGCAGACTGCAAATCCTATCCAGCCACGATCTGGACTAATAAACAAACAGGGCAGCAAAGTTATTTGTTTTAAACTGCTGTCAGAGTGATATATCTATATATCTATACATGTATATGTATATGTAGATATCTATATCTATATATCTGTATGTTTACATGGAGTTGTGTCAGTTTTTGGAGTGCAGACTCCACTGACAACTGCTTTGGCCAAGGTGAATAAATGTCTCTGTTCTATGCCTTCATTTCATCTATGTTTTATTCGGTCCTTTGGGAGCTTGACACACCAGGCCCTGAACCCACTGTTCTTGTAGAGCTGAAATCACTTAACAAGCCTGCAAAAGGAGGGGGGTCATTGTACTTCTAAAGTACTGTGGTGAGTAATGGGAACCCATGGTGTTCAGTAAGTACTTTTTCAAGCTCTGGAATGATGCATGTAATCACAATACAACCCTTCTCTTTCTGCAAAATACAACTTCTTTAACATCAGTCAGGAATTTTTCTCATCAGTTTTGGCTATCAAAATGCCTTGTCTGTTTGCCTCATCTGTCCCTTTTATTGTTCACTTCTGGTTAATAGTCAACAGCCCGTGGACATCCAGAAGACTCTAGAAAGCTAATAAGGCACAACATGTTGTTTGCTCAAGTACCTGCTGATCAGAAGTGGTTGCCTCTAAACACAGATATTACCTTGTGCTGTGCAACATTGGCCTCATTCAGCATAAATCAAAGGTACTTTGGCATTCTCGGTTGCTGATTTGCCCTGTTAGGGATCCATTTCTGCACACCTTAGTGTTCTTTGCCTGTGCAATCAATAAGATTTATTCTTAAGTAAAGGTCTTAGCAGGATGACAGTCCCTGAAGAAGGCCATTTGCAATCTGGACTTCCTGCATAAGTAATGATGATGATGGCAAGGAAGAACCCTAATCGATGTACTTATCTAACATCCCCCTCTTTGTGCCCAAGAAGAAGCAGAGATAATACAGTGGGCCCTCGGCATCTCCTGGGGTTTGATTCCAGGACTATCTGTGCATAACAAAATTGGTGAATATTCAGGTTCCATGATATGCATTGGTCCAGTGAAATGATATTCCTTATATAAAATGGCAAACCAAAATGTGTTTTTTGGAACTTAAAAAAAAACCATTTTCAAATTGTGGATAGTTGAATCTGTTGATGCAGAATCTGTAGATATGGAGGGCCAGCTGTAGAACTCAAAAATAAGTTCAGGTGAGCAAGCTGAGTTAAAAGAAGCTGTATCAATTGGCCAGAGAACCAAGAGCCAAGGTGAGATGGGCCCACTCTTTAAGAAAGGCAAGGCAGCTCTTAGAGGATGGACTATCCACAAATATTTTATAACATCATAGCAGCTCAATCCAGTGAGTAGCCATCCATGTTCTAGAGAAACAGCTGAAGCATTCTTCCTCCCTGAAAATTTGGCACACCAGAGTTGTAGGGAAGTACATGTTGACTTCTGCCATGAACCGGGCAACCAACATTTCCTTGTTTGTGTGGTGAATATGATTTCTACATGCTGTAAGTTGCCTTGAAGGCATTCACTTGAAATGCAAAAAATGACTCTTCTATATAAATGAAATGTCACTGCTAAAAATTACTCATTCCTTCTCTATCCAAAGTCAAAGCTCTTACATCATTAGAGATCAGTAATATTATGGACTTTTGTTTCAAAATGTTGCATTGTATTCATTGGGGGCCCCTGGTGGCACAGTGTGTTAAAGCGCTGAGCTGCTGAACTTGCGGACCAAAAGGTCCCAGGTTCAAATCCTAGGAGTGGAATGAGAGCCCGCTGTTAGCCCCAGCTCCTGCCAACCTAGCAGTTCGAAAACATGCAAATGTGAGTAGATCAATAGGTACCGCTCCGGTGGGAAGGTAACGGCACTCCATGCAGTCATGCCGGCCACATGATCTTGGAGGTGTCTATGGACAACGCTGGCTCTTTGGCTTAGAAATGGAGATGAGCACCAACCCCCAGAGTCGGTCACGACTGGATTTAACATCAGGGAAAACCTTTACCTTTACCTAAACTTACTGTATTCATTATTAAAAGTATGCATATGTACATGGTGCATCCCAGATTGTCTAGCAGGGTAGACTCATATAAATCAGGTCAAAGCAGATAATCTGGGATCAGATCCTGACATATAAGGCAGTATAGATCCAGCCATAGGATATAGTAAAATAATAATAATAACAATAATAATAATAATAATAATAATAATAATAATAATAATAATAAAAACTTTATTTGTGTTCCACTCTACCTCCCTGGGGGGACTCAGGGAGGATTCCAACATACAATGGGAAACATTCAATGCGTCCATAAAACAAACAAATACTGACATAAAATTCCAGAGAAACCCTGCATATGAAAATAACATTAAAAACCTAACATCAAATTAAAATTTAACATCAATAAATTAAATCTAACATCAATAAATTAAACTAGACATAGTCAAACAAAATTATATAGCATAAAATCTAAGCAAACATCCAACAGCCAACTAGAGTTCACAAAACAGTGTGGGTTGGTTGTGTATTCCAGTATCTGGATTATATGACTCTCCACTGCCAGATAATCTGGGATCAGATACTGGATTATATGACTATGTAGAAGGGGGCCATAGTCTCTCTTTCAGGCTGGATCTAGGCTGTGATATAACTGTTTATCAAAGCAGATAATCCATATTATCTGCTTTGTACTGGTTGATATGAGTCTCCATTGCCATATAATCCAGTTCAAATCAGATAATCTGGATTTTATATTGCAGTATAGGATGGGTCTTGAATGCCTCTTCTAATAGATGCAATCAGTAATGAGCATTAAAGTGGTAAGTCTACCAAGGAGATGACATGAGATCCATACAAGGAGCAAGAAAAGCTGAAACTGTGCTGAACGGAGCTGCGCAGTGGCAGAGTCTGAAGTGCTCTGTTTCTTTAATTCCCACCTCTAATTTTTGAGACTTTATTAAAAAATCCATAGTGCTATTAGTCTCTTTGCCAGCCTTTGCTAGCTAGTCCTGTCAGGGGTATAAAGTCTTCAAACTGACGTGTTTTATAAATAACTGGTGAGTAAGAGATCCTGTTCCCATTTCTCTAAAAATTCTCCTACAAATGATAAAAGAATGGTAAATAATTGAACAAAGTGATCTAACAGTACTAAATGTAGCACAGTGCCATTTATATTTAAAGAGGCCGCTTATTTATAGGCAGATTAATCTCAGAGCTTGGGCTGTGTTTAATGAAAGAAACAGTTCCATTGCAGGCATTGCCTGTAGGCTCTTTGTAAAAAAGGCACTTTCTGCACGTTACACAGGTAGAAACTATGGGTTCTCTGGTACATTAACAAATAAGGAGAGATGTCTGTTATCTCAGATTTTGGAAAAGCTAAACAAATCTCCCCTTTTGAGTTAACAATAGCATTATTTCCCATATTACTATGACTGCTATTGGTCTTATTATTATTATTATTAGTAGTAGTAGTAGTAGTAGTAGTAGTAATAGTAGTAGTAGTATCCCATTTTTTCTCCCTACAAAGGAGACTCATTAAAATTCAAAAATATAATTCAAAAATATACAGACATTAAAATAGAATTAAACATCAATGGTAAGGTAAAGGTAAAGGTTTTCCTCTGACATTAAGTCTAGTTGTGTCCGACTCTGGGCGTTGGTGCTCATCTCCATTTCTAAGCCGAAGAGCTGGCGTTGTCCATAGACACCTCCAAGGTCATGTAGGCAGCATGGGTGCATGGAGCGCCATTAACCAATGATATTAACTAATAATTATCTGTTAAAATCCATAAAATGGAATAAAAACGTATTCAAAGCTAAAACCAAAGCACCCCTGACTTAATCTTTTCAGAAAGGTCATTTTCTCTCTGTCCTCCAAAGTTCAGGTGCAATGACTAGAATGCAACACAAATCATGTGTTGACTTGCTATTAGCTTTTCACCACAGATAATGCTATGCAACTGTATCCCTATATGACAGGTTTAGGGAATGTTTCTTGGGGGACATAAACTTTCCACTCTCTCTGCAGGCTGGGTGAGATCACATCTCCTGACTTCATCCCATCCGTGACTGGTTTCACCTGTTCTGCACCTTTTATAGTTGGACAGGAGACTCAATTATTGGGTCATATAATGTGCAGAAATATGATGACTCATTCAGGGCTTGGCACTCATCACTGTAATCAACAACAAATACAACAATGCATACAGATATATATTGAGGATGTTAAAGAATTTACCAGTGGCGATATCAACAAACTTGATTTCATCACAAACAGGATTGCCATTACATATGAATGTATCGACCATAGATTTCAGGACATCCACCTTCTTTAGTGTCTCAGCACAAAACAATTTGGCACAGCTAAGATCCTGCATTATGAAATCGCTCTGGGCAGACTGTGGCTAATGTTATAAAACAGAATATCTGCTCACATTTTGTATGAGTAGTTGTTTCTGTGACACTTGTGCTTCTAAAACATTCCTAGTTGTCACATACCATCCTAAATTGCACTTGGAAAGTTATAAGGTCCATATTAATCCAGGCTGGCTAGACTTGGGCCAACTTGTGTGTTAATTATATTACGTTAGCACTTTTCAATCTGTACTGGCAGCTGGATCTAAAAAGATCTTGGGTAACCTTTCATTGGAGTCCTTAACAGCTTGTGTCTAGATTTGCTGTCTAGAATTGTTTCTCCCATATCTACTTAATCAGACATTAAGATCATTTTTTCTGTTAAGCAAATTTCCTTTCATACAACGTATTTTGAAGTAAAACAATATAATTTGTAAATCTATTCCTTATTAGTTGCTGATTTATAAAATAATATCCTCTAGCTTGGGTACTCGGCATTGCCCACGTTATTTGAAAAAATCAGTTTTTTAATTGTACAAAATGCATTAGGGTTGTGGATTAACTACAACTGACATCATGCCAGGTTAACCCTGAGAAATTCCATCAGTACTTAAAGTATGTCATGTTGGGCAAGTTTGCTCTGGCTGCATCATCGGTGGGGTTTAGTGTGCTCTCTGGCTGTAAGGTAAACTACAAATCCCACTATGGTGAGTCAGTCCCCTCAAACCCCTCCAGTAGGTTCAGCTAGTCATAGGAGTTCTGTGTGCCAAGGTTAGTCCAGGTCCATCATGGGTGGAGGTTTTGGTTTCTCTGGTTGTGAGTGAACTACAACTCCCAGAAAGGAAGGTCAGCCCCCCCCCCCCCCCCGCAAAAAAAAAAAACAACTCCTCCAGTAATCACATTTTGGCTTATAAGTTATGTGTGCCAAGTTTGGTCCAGATCCATTGATGTTTGGGCTCACAGTGTTCTCTGGATGCCGGTGAACTATAACTCTCCCAAATCAAGGTGAATTTTCCCCAAAGGCCTCCAGTATTTTTTGCTGGTCATGGGGGCTCTGTGTACCACGTTTGGTCCAATTCCATCTTTGATGGAGTTCAGAGTGCTCTTAGATTGCAGGTGAACTATAAATCCCAGTACCTATTACTGTAGTAACAGTGTAGAGACTCATATAATCCAGTTCATCATCATCATCATCATCATCATCATCATCATTATTATTATTATTATTATTATTATTATTATCACTGACAACTAAATGCTACCAAAGCTATCTTATGTTATTCCTCCACAACATGTACATGTATGTAGAGAGAAAGGAAAAAGACTATATTTTATCAACCTTTTTTTTTTTTTTGCAGAAGTCTGTTTATATTGATGGTAGATTCTCTTGCTATCCAGATAAGATGCTTGTTGTAAATGTGTTTATTAAGCTCTTCCCTTACAGAATGAAGTACATTTCTTGATGAAACGTGGTTTTTGTAGTGCTGCATTGGCATCCCTAAAAATAATACTGCTGCGCTAAACAGCTTCTTGAGTTCCTTAGGCAGTCATGCTGGGCAGAAGGGATGTTAGAGGCCACAGAGGTGAATAACATACTTAAAATGGGCAGGGTGCTGAAAACTATCTATCATCTATATCTATCTATTTATCTATCTATCTATCTATCTATCTATCTATCTATCTATCTATCTATCTATCTATCTATCTATCTTTCTATCTATCTATCTATCTATCTATCTATCTATCTATCTATCTATCTATCTATCTATCTATCTAAATTGATGTTAAAGTAGGAGGTCTGTATAAGAACCAGCTCCATACTATTTTAAAATATATAATCGAGCAGAGAACAGTGTAATAAGGGAGTGGTTTAATATCCCTTGAGTCCCAATTGGAGCCCCCGATGGTGCAGTGGATTAAACCCTTGTGCTGCCCAGACTGATGACTTGAAGGTTGGGTTGCTGACCTGAAGGTTGCCGGTTCAAATCCAACCTGGGGAGAGCATGGATGAGCTCCCTCTATCAGCTCCAGCTCCATGCAGGGACATGAGAGAAGCCTCCCACAAGGATGTTAAAAACATCAAAAATATCTGGGTGTCTCTTGGGCAACATCCTTGCAGACAGCCAATTCTCTCACACCAGAAGTGACTTGCAGTTTCTCAAGTCGCTCCTGATGTGAAAATAATAAAGTTTAATTCCAGCTCAAGTGACAAATAAAAGTGGCATTGCTTTGGCTGTGAAAATAAACTGCTTGCATTTACATACATCGGCCAGAAAGATGAACCCCAAGCACCATGTCACCCAATTCCATGTTCAAGTAGGAAAATAATAATTATTGAAACGAAAGTAAGACCAAAATGTTCTATGACTAAATGCATAGAAGAAAGCTAAAGAAAGGGATTGTATGGGGATAAAGAGACATTTGACTCACATTGCACTGCCTTGTGATTACAAGTTTACAAAGTGTGAAGTAGCAGCAGCTATTACAACTGTGCATCAAATGATGCTGGCATTGATTGGATGATTATTCTTGAGTAAGAGGCTTGATGAATCCAAGGCTGGAGTTAAAAATTGCTGGAAGAAACATTAACAAACTCAGATATGCAGATGATACCACTTTGATGGCGGAAAGCAAGGAGCTGAAGAGCCTTATCACCAAGGTGAAAGAGGAAAGTGCAAAAGCCGGGTTGCAGTTAAACATCAAGAAAACCAAGATTATGGCAATCAAACTGATTGATAACTTACAAATAGAGGGAAAAAATTTGGAGGCAGTGACAGATTTTATATTTCTAGGCGCAAAGATTATTGCAGATGCGGACTACAGCCAGGAAATCAGAAATTTACTTCTTGGGAGGAGAGCAATGGCCAACCTCGATAAAATGGTGAAGAGTAGAGACTGGCAACAAAGGCCCGCTTAGTTAAAGCAATGGTATTCCCCATAGTAACCTATGGATGCTGGACCATAAGGAAGGCTGAGCAAAGGAAGATAGATGCTTTAGGACTGTGGCGTTGAAGGAAAATTTGGAGAGTGCCATGGATCCCAAGAAGATCCAACCAGTCCATCCTCCAGGAAATAATGCCCGGCTGCTCACTAGAGGGAAGGATATTAGAGGCAAAGATGAAGTACTTTGGCCACATAAGACAGGAAAGCTTGGAGAAGATAATGAAAATGGAAGGAAAAAGGAAGAGGGCTGACCAAAGGCAAGATGGATGGATGGTATCCTTAAAGTGATTGGCTTGACCTTGAAGGAGCTGGAGGTGACCACGGCCAACAAGGAGCTCTGGCGTGGGCTGGTCCATGAGGTCACAAAGAGTCGGAAGCAACTGAACGAATAAACAACAACAACAACGAGAAGCCCCTGGGGGCACAGTGGGTTAAATTGCTGAGCTGCTGAACTTTCTGACCGAAAGGTCAGCAGTTCAAATCCGGGGAGCGGAATGAGCTCCCGCTATTACCTCCAGCTTTGACCAACCTGGCAGTTCAAAAACTGCAAATGTGAGTAGATCAATAGGTGGGAAGGTAACAGCGCTCCAGGCAGTCATGCCGTCCACATGACCTTGGAGGTGTCTATGGATAATGCCGGCTCTTCAGTTTAGATATGGAGATGAGTACCAACCCCCAGAGTCAGACACGACTAGACTTAATGTCAGGGAAACCTTTTACTTTTAAGAGAAGTCCCTTATTTGCACAAAATGTAGTGGTTCCATCTCCAGCTTCAGACAATGAAGAGAGATTCATGGATCAGCAAGATGTGTGTGTCATACCCGACCCCTTGGGCTTATAGATGAAGCTCAGATCCCTCTCTGAGCTTCGTTTACAAACTGCTATTGGTTTGCATGGGGTCTGAACAGCCATTCTAGGGCTGAACTCAAGGTCAATGTGTTGCTGCACTGGGCATCCTATTATGTGTCTTCTCATGCTCTTCTCTATTTGGGGAACTGAAAGAGGAAAGACATAGTAAGGCAATGAAAGGCTTTGAAAAAAAATATTCTGCTTGCATGCAACACTGAGACTAATGTTCCATCCAAATTGATTTTGTCTCTGTGAAAATTATAACTTACGTAGCGGTCATACACCAAGTCATAAATTACAAGTTTTAAAAACTAGACATGAACTTCTGTACAACATGACCTTTATTCTTCATTCTCTGTTTCTTTCACAACTTGTTTTATTTACTCTTCATACAGATGGGATTTCTCTGAAAAGAAACAGCGGATTTGGTAAAGCACATCCCAAGCACTGAGCTCTATGAAATGGAGCTTTAACACTTTATTTATATTCTGCCCTTCTCCCAGAGGGGATTCAGAGAAAATTACAACATATAAACAAACACAAGCAAACATTAAGTGCCTTGTTACAAATGAAAATACAGTGAAACACAAATACACAGACAAAGGCAAAGGCTTGTCCTTTCATTTCCGGCTCTGGAGGCGATGCTCATCTCTTGCTCTGGGAGAGATGCTCTTCTCTGTTTCCAAGCCGAGGAGCCTGAGTTGTCGTAGACACCTCCTGGTTGTGTGGCCGGCAAGATTGTTTGGAGCATCTCTTTGTCTTTTCCCGCCAAAGCAGTACCTATTTAGCTACTCACATTTGCACGTTTTTGAACTGATAGGTTAGAAGGAGCTAGGAGGTCAGCCCGTCCTGTGGATTCAAAGAGCCAACCTTCAGGTCAGCAGTTCAGCAGCACAGCAGCACAAAGGCTTAACCCATTATGCCGCGGCGGCCTCAATTTCAAGTGGCCCTGCTTCCACGGCAAACAATTTCAAGAGTGATTCATTGGAAAGATAATTGATTTTAGAAGCTCACCTAATATGGAGAGGAAACCATTTAAACTATTATTTAAGATTTATGGTACTGTTCCATTATCCGGGTGAAGGTCACAAAGGGGCACTAGGCAGAGAAGAATAGTCCATTTTATGGGGGGGGGGGCAGGGATTGAAGGAGTTAAACCATTTCCCCCTCTTTTCCTGTTATGCCTTCCACCCATGTTGCCATCATTGAAATAACCATCAAATATGATATGGGGAGTGGGGAGGAGGAACAAACAGTAAAAAGGGGGAAAATAGTGGTTTTCCTTCAATCCCCCCCCCCTCCTCATAAAATGAACTACCATTCTCTGTCTAGACCCCCTTCTGGATAATGGAACAGTACCAGATTTATTTATTGACTCTGTGCCTAAGGCACATTCCACACAGCTGTATAAAATCCCACATTATCTGCTTTGAACTGGATTATATGGCAATGTGTGCTCAGGTAATGCAGTTCAAAGCAGATATTGTGGATTATCTGACTTGATATTTTGAGTTATATGGCTATGTGGAAGGGCCCTTAGATATCAACCTTTTCTCTTGCCATGGTGCCAAATAGCTTTCTGAAAAATGTTTGAATTTCAGTATCTGGAGGAGAAAACAATATTTCTCTGCAAAATTCATGCTGCCCTCCAAATGTTTCAGACAGCAAGTCCCAGCAGCTCCAGGTAGCATGACCAATGGGAACTGAAGTCCAACAACATCTGGACATTCATTAGATATCCTCTTGTCATACAGAGATCTTCAGGAGAGGCGAATAAATAACACTATGTAACAGAATTTTTGTTCCTGGGTTATAAATGTTATTTTCTAATCGGTTCTGTCATAAAAACATGGAAAACATTTATTAGACTACAAAAACTTTGTTTTTGCAGGACATCCTGCAGCACATCTTGCTGTAGTTTTTCAATTAATATCTCACAGTCTCTCAACCAATTCAACCTAGTTGTGGCAGCCACAAAAACAAAGGTTCTGGAGCAGTGGTTCTCAACCTGAGATCCCCAGATGTTTTTTTGCCTTCAGCTGCCAGAAATCCTAACAGCTGGTAAACTGTAGGCCACAAACATCTGGGGATCCCAGGTTGAGAACCACTGTTCTGGAGAGTAACAACTGCTGTCAAAGTAAGTATTGCACAATTAAACAGAAAATAACACATTCAAAACAGGAACAGTTTTTTTTCCAAATTTTGTTACATAGTGTAATGAATAGGACGTACACTAACTATTAATATGCAATATCTGGAATCATGCATTGGGAGATTTGCAGAAAAGTTCTGCCCAGGCATCTCCTCCTACTTCCCTTAAAATTCATTTGTCTCTTGCTGCCCTCCAAAATAGTTGCACAGTGGCGAGTAAAGGAGAGCACTTGGCTACACTTCTTTAGCCAGACAAACAATAATAGCATCTTCTTCTGAAACTTCCAGAGGACCTTTGTTGTAGTGCAGAAGACAGAGAGCCTTTATTAGCAACATTTTGCTCTCCAGAAACTACTTGAGGCCGACTTGGAGGAATGAACAAGGGACAGCTGGGTTTTGAGGGAATTGACATCATTGCATAGGAAAGGTGGGAAATGCCTTCCTCTGAAACAATGGGAAAACATGTCCCACTAACAGGATATAGTCTGAAGAACCCATATTTGCATTCTGTGAATAAAAAGCCTTCTTCAGTTCATGGTAAGGATAGAAATCTAGTGGCTCTGCAGTGGGAGATCAGAGGAGTTGGACGTTTTTGCTGACTGTCCTTTTCCCCAAAGTGCATGCTATTCTTGGACATCCCCTGATTCTCCAAACACGTGGCAAGACGAGAGCTCACTGAGTCCACACTAAATTTATCTCCACGTTTCTTTGGCTTTAGACACTCTTTCTTATTCTTCAATAATCCTTCCTTCTTTCTTTCCTAGCTTCTCTTCTCTTGCCAGCTGTATATTCCAATTTCTGTTAATGCAGCCTTTGTCCCATTAGTCATGCAGAAGATTCCATAATGTCTTCATTCCAGCCAGGGTATTACATGAGATCTTTTTTTTAAAAAATTTTTTAAAAAAAATTCTAAAAGAGCACATTTGAAAAAAATATTAACATCTGACATAATATATTCAATACCCTGGAGAAAGAGGCAGCAAAAGCTTCTAAAAATAGCACGCTTAATTCTAGAGCAAGGCAGAACATGAGAATCCAACTTCTGTGTCATCATTATAGGTGTATTACTAATAGTGTGGCTTATGTTGTGGGGATGATAAAGCAAATGAAATCGTAATGTGATTTTTTAAAAAATCCCAGATATTCCTTAGTGCTTCGAAAGTCCTTTATGTCCTCAAGGCAGTCTGAGAACATTAGCTAATTACAGAGGAGAGAGGTAAAATATGCTGACTTTGGCTGCAATGTTATCCCAACTGCAGACTCCATAAAACAAAAGGTACACCAGTCTGGCAGGAACTCAAAAGCTGCAGCATCCTGGAACAAAATGATATACAGCTTGCAGTTAAGGAAGGCACACACAACATTGAGAAGCCATGAATGTATCAGACAGAACGTCATTTTGAAAGAAACAGTATAAGACACTATGATATCTTTAACACTGCACAATTATAGCACTTTGTTACCACTTTAATTGCCATGAGATTCTGGGACAGGTAGTTTGGCTAGACACTGGCACCCACCACTAGAGAATTCTATATATTCTTCAATAAATTACTGTGTTGTTTTTTTCCTAGTTTCCAAATCCACCAGCTTGCCATTTAAGATGAATATCTTGACTTGGCAACTATATCCAACAGCATATCCATGTCCAGTCACAAGAGGATTCTTCCATTTCCCCCCTATTACTTTTTGATGTGTTTTGCCCACAGCTCAAACTTGTCTGCACAGAAATCAAGAAAAGGTGTTCCCCAACTCACATCTGTTTCTCTGAGAGTTTTTAAACTTTGTGCAGGATTTTGCTCGACGAATTTTAGTATTTTGTTTCTTGTAATCCCCCTTGGGTCTGTGTGTGTGTGTATTGGGAGGAAGCTGTGAATTAATCTATACACATAATAAAAGTGAAAATGTGTATGTGTGTATGTGGAGGTGTCCACTTACACAAACAGCCTCGAGCCTCCACAAATAGCTAAAGTTCCCACTGAGCAGGAGACACCAATAGCCCTCCCTCCACTGACATGCAGGTTATATCAATCAATCAATAAAATGTTGATTGATTGATTGATTGATTGACATGCAAGTTATAGTGAGCGCCATGAACATGTAGCCGAAATCCTGCCAATGTCCTCCACAAACACCATTCTGCCCCCCACCCAAGTGAAGGGTTTCATGCGGAGACAATTTCATCCTAGATGTTCTGTTTTGCCTTCAGAATGGACATCCCAAGGCTCCTTAATTTCCATGACCCCGCCCACCGCCTCTCCCTTATCCCTTTCCTACCCTTTCCTATGGCACACAGTTTACAGAGGTATTGATCAGCAACTGAACATACTGGAGAGGTTTTGGATAATTCACCATTATTTACAACAGTTATACATGCCCTATATCCAGTGAGCACTGTGACCTCCCCATCAACAATGGACTGGGACCAAACTTGGCACAGAGAATCCCCATGACCAACTGAACATACTGCAGGGGTTTACAGAAATGGACCTTGATTTTGGGAGTTGTAGTTCATTTGCATCCAGAAAGCACTGAACCCAGCTGATGTCAGATCTGGACCAAACTTGGTACACAGACCCAACATGGCCAGCTGTGCATACAGGCCTGGTTTGGGCGTGATTGACCTCAGATCTGGGAGTTGTAGTTCACCCATACGCAGAGAGCCCTGAACCCAGCTGACGACAGTTCTGGACTAAACTTGGCACACAGACCCAACGTGGCCAACTGTGAATCCTGTCAGGGTTTGGGGGTCATTGCCCTGGAAATCTGAAAGTTGTAGTTCACCCTTATCCAGACAACACTGAACCCAGCCAATGACAGATCTGGACTAAACTTCAGTGATATTACCTAACATCCCAAAACAAACAATGCCTTCTTCTAATAACCCAGGCACTGCCAGGTTATTTAAATAAAAATTAAGTAGGTAAACACACACACACACACACACACACTTACCGACTTTGTGGTTGTTAAGTGCCATTACATCAGCTTTGACTTTTAGCCACTTCATGAATGAGAAACCTCCAAGTCATCCTTGTCATCAACAGCCTCCAAGTCATCCTTGTCATCAACAGCCCTGCTGAGGACTTAGGGCAACTGTGGCTTACTTGATTGAGTCTCTCCATCTGGAATGCAGCTTCTCTTTTCCTATTGCCTTCTACCTTACCAAGCATTATTAGCTTTTCTAGAGAGCCATGTGTTAGGGATTCCTCTTCTTCAGAAGAGGAAGGGGAGCAGGAAAGTGTTCATGAATCTGAGGGTGAGTTGGAATCTGAGGAGATTTTGCAAGTACCCACATTTCAGGAGAGGCGAAAGGAAACAGAGTAGAGATGTCATTCAGCTAGAATAGCTGCCAGAAATGCAGCTGAGTAATTAGGAACTGCCCTAGCAGCTAGGAGGGGACTCAGGGCTATAAAACAGAAGCAGGTGAAGTCAGCTCTTGCTGGTAACAAACTGATGCTTTGCTCCCCTTGTGCCTGCTTCAAGTCTGCATCTGGGAAACTGCTCCTAAGGATTTATTGCTATTTCTTTGTCTGAAGTAAGACTGCTATTTGATTTGGGAATTTAACAGAGACTAAGAACTGTGTTACCCTAAGACTTCCTTGCTTATTGTATGGATTGTATGGTTATTGTATGTCTTTCGGGCTGTGTGGCCAAGTATTCTCACCTGACGTTTCGCCCACATCTATGGCAGGCATCCTCAGAGGTTGTGAGGTATGGATAAACTAGGCAAGGAAAAGATATATATATATATATATATCTGTGGAGAGTCCAGGGTGTGGCAAGAGTCCTTTGTCACTGGGAAGCCAGCATTAATGTTTCACTTAATTACCCTAATTAGCATTGGAAAGGTTTGTCTCTTGCCTGGGGGGCTCCTTTGTTCAGTCATTAGCCGTCCTTGGGGCTCCTCTGCCTTCAGAGTGTTGGTTCCCATCTACTGTTTTGATTTTAGAGTTTTTCTTAATACTGGTAGCCAGATTTTGTTCATTTTCATGGTTTCCTCCTTTCTGTTGAAGTTGTCCACATGCTTGTGGATTTCAATGGCTTCTCTGTGTAGTCTGACATGATAGTTGTTGGAGTGGTCCAGCATTTCTGTGTTCCCAAATAATATACTGTGTCCAGGCTGGTTCATCAAGTGCTCTGCTATGGCTGATTTCTCTGGTTGAATTAGTCTGCAGTGCCTTTCATGTTCTTTGACTCTTTTTTGGGCGCTGCGTTTGGTGGTCCCTATGTAGACTTATCCACAGCTGCATGGTATCCGGTAGACTCCTGCAGAAGAGAGAGGATCCCTCTTGTCTTTCGCTGACCGTAGCATTTGTTGGATTTTCTTTGTGGGTCTGTAGATAGTTTGTAGGTTGTGCTTCTTCATCAGTTTGCCTATGCGGTCAGTGCTTCCCTTGATGTATGGTAAGAACACCTTTCCTCTGGGTGGATCTTTGTCTTGATTCTCATGGCTTGTTCTTGGCCTTGCAGCTCTTCTGACATCTGTGGTGGAGTATCCATTGGCCTGTAGAGCCCAGTTTAGGTGCTTTAGTTCAGCCTGGAGGAGGTGAGTTTCGCAGATTCTTTGTGCATGGTCTGTCAGGGCTTTTATTGTGATTCTTTTTTGACTTGGGTGATGGTTGGAGCTTTTATGAAGGTAACTATCTGTGTGTGTAGGTTTTCTGTAAATTGTGTGGCCCAATTGTTGATTGGGTTTGCGGATGACCAGAACATCTAGAAATGGCATTTCACTGAGTGTGCTGTACTTTATGTTTTGCTAAAGTAAAGCAGTTTTCATTTACTTACCACAGTGTTTTAAGGCTGTTCATGAAAGACAAAACAGGACGCCATGTTTTCTCAACTTGGCTTCTAAGGAGACTTCAGGTTTCATTCACTCTAGTTGTGTCCGACTCTGAGGGTTGGTGCTCATCTCTATTTCTAAGCCATAGCGCCGGCGTAGGTCATGTGGCTGGCATGACTGCATGGAGTATCGTTACCTTCCCGCAGAAGCGGTACCTATTGATCTACTCACATTTGCATGTTTTCAAACTGCTAGGTTGGCAGAGGCTGGGGCTAACAGCCCGCTCCCCGGATTCGAACTGCCAGCTTTTCAGTCAGCAAGTTCAGCAGCTCGGCAGTTTAACCTGCTATATCACCAGCTTTTTTTTCATAACTGCACTTAATCTACCCATATTTAATCAAGTCTAATGCACCATCGAATCTAAAGCGCACCTCAATTTTCAAAACCCAGAAACCCAAAAATTATTTGCCAGCTAATGTAATGCGCTGTGCCAAAAAGTGCACTTATTACTTGGCAAAAAAGTGTGCATTACAGTGCCTGCATGCTTATAATTCCTTCTTTAAAAACAAAAGTGTAGAATACCAAAGATTTCAGCAATGGAAAAGAAAACCTTGGTGTGGATCTATGCTAGAGAATGAATCCACTTTAACTGCCTTTATTCAATGCTATGGGGTCATGGGGACTGTAGTGTGGGATCACAGTGGTTGCCGAAGAATGCTGATGTCTCACCAAACTACAAATCTCACGATTGCATATCATCGAGACACGGCAAATTAGAGATGCCATCCCTCCTGAAGTAGCTTTCCCTTTGGCTTTGGCTCAGCACCAATTCGCGTAGCGTATTACACAAATCTAATGCACGCCCTAATTTTGTGAAGGTAGTAAAAAAAAAGAGCATTAGATACAAGTAAATATGGTATTTATTGCTAAAGTTGAAGTAAAAATTAGTTTTTCAGGAAAAGTATGTTTAGACTCACCAAATTTAATTTGTTTGAGAACTTTTACTCTGGTTGAAATTGGTAACTGGATTTAGGCATAAGGTAGGTAAAGGTTTTCCCCTGACATTAAGTCCAGTCATGTCTGACTCTGGGGGTTGGTGCTCATAATAGGCATACACATCCTATTAAAGAAAAAAAAATCTTGAGTTCACTTTCTTCATAACCTGACTGCTAACAATTACGAAGAATTACCAAAACAAGGTCAGAAGTTCACCCTCAGTTCTACAATTTATTATTTACCTTAGAAATGTAATTCTATTACATTTCAAAAAGCCAGTCTAGTGTAATGGTTTGAGCTTTGAATTGCAACTCAGGAGACCAGGGTTTGGAGCCCTATTCGACCATGGAAACCTGTGTGATTTTGTGCAAGTCACATCTTCATTCTCAAAGTCTCTGAACAAATCCTGCCAAGAAAACTTTGTGGGAGGTTTCCCTTAGGGTCATCATAAGCTGGAAGCAACTCGAAGGCATACAACAAAATTCCACGATTTCTGTAGTTTTATTTTATTTGCACACCCCTTGATACGGTAGGCAAACATAAACTTAAAAGCCTACTACAGTTATGTCACTTGATAAAAATCTGCTGTCATTTAATTGTTTCATATTAAGCTACATATAGCCTAGAGCTTTAACAGTCAAGACTGCATCATCTGGGAAGCTATTTCAGTGAAGGTCAACCTTGAAACCAATGGCAATGGTTTCAGGTGACAGGTTTTTCAAAGACTAAGGCTCCTTCCACACTGCCCCTATATCCCAGAATCTGATCCCAGATTATCTGCTTATCCCAGGATTTCTGGTAGTTATTTTTTTTTTCGTGTCAGGAGCAACTTGAGTTGCTTCTGGAGTGAGAGAATTGGTCGTCTGCAAGGACGTTGCCCAGGGGACACCCCAATGTTTTTGACATCCTTGTGGGAGGCTTCTCTCATGTCCCCGCATGGAGCTGGAGCTGATAGAGGGAGCTCATCCACACTCTCCCCAGGTGGGATTCGAACCTGGCAGCTTTCAGGTCATCAACCCAACCTTCAAGTCACTTAGTCCACTACACCATCTGGGGGCTCCTTTTTTTCTGGTAGTGGGAACTCGCATATTCCAGTTTAAAGCAGATAATCTGGAATCAGATCCTAAGAGATAAGAGCAGTGTGGAAGGGTCCTTATATGAGCACCTCAAGGATTCCTTTTAGAACCTAAGTCCTAAGGTTTAACACACAATTCGCTTTGATAAAAGTTTTATTATATACAGTAGAGTCTCCCTTATCCAACATAAACAGGCCGGCAGAATGTTGGATAAGTGAATATGTTGGATAATAAGGAGAGGTTAAGCAGAAGCCTATTAAACATCAAATTAGGTTCCGATTGTACAAATTAAGCACCAAAACATGTTATACAACAAATTTGACAGAAAAAGTAGTTCAATACGCAGTAATGCTATGTAGCAATTACTGTATTTACTAATTCAGCACCAAAATATCACAATGTATTGAAAACATTGACTACAAAAATGCGTTGGATAATCCAGAATGTTGGATAAGCGAATGTTGGATAAGTGAGACTCTACTGTACCTATTTCTTTGGCAGCTGTACAACTCCTTTTAAGAAAAGTATTCATGAAAAGGTTACAGCCAGGATATGAAGGACAGATTCACTATGTACAGCAACATTCTCGAGCTCCTTCTTTTATTCATGACTACCCCTTGCCTCCTGCAAATTCCTCCATTCAGTAAGAAGATCCTCCAGAAGTGTCTCTGGCAGAGCATGAGAAGCTGCAGTCTAACCTTAGGTCACCAGATCTTCTGAGGCTCAGGTGGTTGGACCTGGGACCTGGAGGGAGATACCTGCCGATGACAGAGGATAGCACTTAGCAAGTCAGGAAAAAGAGACTGGGGGACATCTGTAGGGTCACTTGCAAATTTTTCAAGCCAAGAAGTAAATGGCTGGCCTATGATTCTGAACACACAATCCAAAATTGTACTCTTTTCCTGATAATCCATGAATAGTAGCCACGGTTTACTGTTTGGCACTTGCTTCTGCCAGCAGAACTGGGAAGGGAACAATCCTCTGCACTTACCCACATACTCCAAGAAGTGCATCTTGAGGGCTGGGGAGAGCAACAATGAGTTTGAGGCATGACAGAGATCCACAAGAGAAGGAAACCCTGGTATGCTAATAAATATTTACTAGTGAAACAATGAGTGTAAGAGGCTAAAACTCTCAAAATCAGAAACCTGGCAAACCTAATCAGGACTATAATGGATGGTCAACTTTATTTTAAATGCGAATAACAAATAAGGACAACCTAATTGTTGATACTCAAGTTACTACAAACTTTTCCTAAGTGATAATAAGGATCAGAACCTTTGTAACTATAGTGGAGTAGTTGCAATGAATTAGATGGGTGTGTTACCAAGCCTAGTGGATAAAACAAACTCTGGGTTAGCTGCTCACTGCTGGTGTAAGTAGCTGGTGGTATTGACTGTTAGCCACTGGTGTTGGCTGTTAGCTACAAGTTGCTGCTGCTGCTGCATACTATTGGAGCTGGAAGCTGAAGAAAGCTACTGAAAAGCCAGAAGTGAATGTTTGTCTCACCACACCAGTCAAGGGCATTGTAGATCACTTCGTAAGGAAAAAGTTAAACTGTTTATATTTTCCTTCCCTCATGTTATCAAGAAGACTTCTCAATGAGAGAGTCTTTGTTTGCTTTTCAATGTGGTGAGGATAACTGCTATGAACTGTGTTGTATATTTTTGTTATACAAAATGAATGAACTACTTTCAAGCACAGCTGACTCAAGTGTTTTTCTTTTGTCAAGACTTGAGTTCAGGGACACACAGAGTAAGAAAGGGCTGTTACATCCTTAACAGGATAAGGGCAAACAATCTTCCGCACTCTGTAAATCAAACTATACGTATACTACTAACTGTGGTTTGACACTAATGACACATGAAAATGTTTGGGCATCTGTAGTATAATTTGGATTCGGATGCATTTCTTTCAGTTGTGAATATGCACTATCCCATGCGTCAAGACTGGTTGATACAATAATTTTAAAATATACACAAAGAAACACTTGATGCATAAAAATATTTTTATAACTCAAAATACTGTAATCGCCCCAACATTGACGTTTATCGAGCATATACAAAGGAGAACTTTTGAAAGTCACTGGGGAGGCATATATACAAGTAAGAACTGCAGACCTGTTTACATATTGAACAACTTCTCCCAGACTTAAACTCTTTACTTTTCAAAAAATAACCCGTTAGTCTTCGCTCTGGTTTTAAAGAAAAAAAAATATAGCTACTGAAAATTTCTCTTAAATATAATTATTTTCTTTATTTTTTTAAAAAAAAATCACTCTGGTTCTCTACACTATTTACAAAAAACATCCCAGGACTCATTCAAATATCCAAAAGAGTTTTCAAAGGTAGACAGTTTGTGCCCTAGAGGTTATAAAGAAAGATGGAAGTGTCACAGAATGGAACAACACATGAAGATGCAGAACTATTCAGTAACTGCCTAAACATACCAATCTACTCAAAACAAAGACGTTCATAAGATGTTATGAATAGACACAACTATGTATACCTGCGTTTATATACCATTTTAAAAAAATGAATTGGCACATTAGGTAGAAAGGACACTCTTCCCCATAAAAATAGGCTACCTTGAATTTTATCAGTGATAAGCCATCATTTCAAACATAACATTGTTTCTGAAAAAGAAACCTTTGCATTAAAGCCTTCATAAATAAAGTAACTTTGCTATAAAACCCATCAGTTTAAGAACATTTGTTTTAAAAATCATTTTGCATTAGGCAGAATATCAAATGACAGGCACTAATAATTAACCGGCTACTACAGTTCACCCAAAAACAATGTCCGGATAGTCAGTGGTGCAGAAAGCAGTATAAACATTCAGTCTTGTAAATGCCTGATTGAAAGACATTTTCCAGTCTTAACAATCCAAATGGATCTCATGTAGATGGTGATGGAAACTATATCTTATTTAGATATATACATTGTAACTAATCACCTGGGACGTACAGTTATAACCATTTAAATAAATCCATTTATTTTAAATAAATCAATGAACATAAAAATAAACATTAGTGATTCATTTATGTAAACCTAAAGGATATTATTTCTTCAATCAAGATTTGGAAATCTATTTTTACCTAAAGTATCATATTTCAGATGTTTTGTCTTGCCTAGTTTTAGTTTGTTTAGTAGGAAGTCTATCTAATATTTTAAGGGAAACAGGGAAATTAATAAGAGTTGCTGTGAGTTCTCCAGGCTGTATGGCCATGTTCCAGAAGCATTTTCTCCTGACATTTCTCCCACATCTATGGCAGATATCCTTAGAGGTTGTGAGGTCTGCTGGAAACTAGGCAAGTGGGGTTTATATATCTGTGGAAGGTCCAGGGTGGGAGAAAGAACTCGTCTATTGGAGGTAAGCGTGAATGTTTCAGTTGGCCACCTTGATTAGCACTGAATAGCCTTGGGAAATAATCAGTGCTTTCCCTTCAAAAAGTTCATTCTGTGTTTAATTTCAATGACAGACTAAGGTGAGAAAGATTGCTTACATGCAGCATTCTTGGTTAACAGGCATAAGAAACAGTAGATCAGCCTTCTTCCAGGAGAGGAAAAAGAGGATGAATGATTACAAAAAAGGACATCTCTCTTTTCAGCACTGGCCTCTTTCCAGAACAATGATCTCTGATAATTTTTTATCTATAATAGCAGAGATAACAGGTGAAATACAGAATGGAGGATTGATTTTGCAAGTTTGTACTTCCATCTAGAATGTAAGTGCAAATTTACACAAATTCAGTAAGAAGTTAGTTCAGCTTTGTTCAGTGGGATTTACTCCCCCCAAAAGTGTGTACAGGACTATGGACTAAAATCTTGTTGGTTTTCAGTGTATCATACTATATTTGATAGTTACACCTTGCAAGTTACTTTAAATACATATCCCCTTTCACATGACAATGGAGATGGAATGAATTACTAGGATCCAAAGATCCCACTGCATGATCCAAAGGCATGTTTGCTAATGCAGCGAGGGTGCTCCCATTTCCCAATCTGCTGTCCCTTTGAAACTGGCTTCAGATGATCAGGGATTCTCCAGAGCAGCTAGGTGTGTGTGGAGGACTGCTGACGGTGAGAAAGTGCTGATCCTCACATGTGAGCAGCATTGACTTCTGCTCATACACCAGGATGTCTGGATCCAAGTCACTGTTGGATGAGTTCTTTGACAGCTGGATAAGAAAAGTGAATCCTATCAACAAGACAGACATATCCATCTTTGCAATGTAGTGCACTATATTTACCAGAACAATAATGAAAATTTTAATCCATTTATATATATATATATACCTACCTACCATGACAAGGATGCCTGGAACCTTATTAAACATGGCTCTTATTGCTTTTGATGAACACATATGTGTTTTGTAACTTATATGTGGTAACAGAACAGTGCATACACATGAACAGGAACCTTAGGTTTTTCAGCTTATTGTTGAACCATGGATTTATTCTATAGGCTGTTTAAAAAAGATGGACCCAATTTGAAATGGCTTTATCTCTGTAACCACAAACCGCCCATGAATCTCTTATCACTTGAAAGGATGGGGCATAAAGTTTCAAAGAATTACCACTATATGCCTCTCATAGCACACAATCATTCGCAAAATGGTGACCCTGCATCATAAGGTGTAATGCGATATTCTCCATTTGCAGAGTAATTTTTTCAATTAGTTTCTGGTTCAAAATGGTTAGGAAAGCTTGGCAACTCATTAAATTGTTTGTAACTTTTTGTGCAATTGTAACATATTGCCATCATGAATTATATTGCTCTGAAATTGAATCCATCTTTCTGAAACACCCTGTATTTCTAGTTCTAAGGCATAAAAACTGAACTCATCATACCCATGCCACACTGACTACTCTTAGTAGAGCACGTCAGAATCCAAGTTCATGTAGTGTGGAAAACCCTCATTTCACAGTGCAAAGGAAACTCTCCCCTTCCCTTTCTTTACTTTGGAAGAAGGCCTTGCAGTGGCTCTTTGCTTTTTTTCAGGATTCAAAAATGTCCTCTTGGACTTCCTTGTCACCTTAAGTTTTTTAGTATCCAATTTCTCTTTCTGAAGGTGCTTTCCTATACTACTTTTCTTTGTTTGATGCCTGAGAGTGGATGAGGCAGAGGATTTTGGGGTACAAGAAGAAATCTTTCTGATCCTCGCCCTCTTTTGCTGAGCTGGAGTCTTGGGTGACTGTTTCCTATTGCCTCTCCTAACAAGACTATGCTTGGCAAAGGCTAGCCCTGAAGCTTTTTTGGAACCCCCTGACTCTCGATTGCCTTTTTTCCTCCGCCTCTTTGTCTTTGGATTATCCCTTTCCAAACAGTCAGCCACATGTGACTTCAAACGAGTTAATCGAAAGTCACCTTCGCACTGCGACTGGTGAGAGTTCAACGGTGAGAGGACTAAATTTTTATAGGATTTCTCTGAATTATTACATACCAGACATTCAGAACTCTCTGTGGAAATCGAAGATCCATCTGTCTTATGACTTGAATTCACATCATTCTCTTTAACTGGGTGTAGCAGGAAAGATGCTGAAGAACCGTGGAAATCTGTTGAACTGAAGGCCTTTGGCATTATGCCATCACACTCTGAATCAGCTTGTTTCTTCTGGTTTGCGTCAACGTTGAGACTCCTAAAGAGTTGCCGAATGTGTGGCGGGTTCCTTGACTTTTCCCCAGACAGGCTTTGGGGAGGGGTTTTTAAGACTCGATTGGTCAATGGATCATAATATCTGAGAGAACCTTGTTTGTATTTGTACCTTACAGAGTCCTTACTATCTGTGGAGTGCTGGTTTCTTCTCATTTTGGGAATGTCTTCAGTTTTGCTTCTACACTGTTTAATCTCTGGACAAGAAAGTACATAAACCACTGTCTGGGGTTGTATAGGAGTCATAATTTTGGTATACGATTCAGGTAGCTTGAAGGCACAGAGCCTTGTTTTCATGGTAGGTGTTTTCTCATTCTCTGACCATAATGGGCTCTCTTTCTGATCTGGTGGGTCACAGTCCTTTCTAATTATTTTTTGTTTTACTACTGGATAGTGATGTAAGCTGGTTTGTGTGCCATGGCTAACCTTGACTACTTGGCATCTTGAGGCAAGACGCCAAGTCCTTTTTTTAGGTCTCTTTGATGTTTCTGGAACAGGCTGTGTTTCTGAGATTACAAATGAGTTGCTGAAGTCAGAGGCAACACTTAACGCATCAGTAAATTCTGGAAGTTCTTTCACTGGCACAGCCTCTATTTTGTTAGCTGTATTTGCAATGATCCCTCCTTCTTCCTCCTGCTTTTTCTTTCTTGCCCTCCTCCTTGCATGTTTAGCCAAGGACTCGGTATCGAAGTGACAGCGGAAGCGACCTTCCCTGAAATCCCGCACAAGGGCTTCAATTTTCATATCGTCTTCATACATGATCTGGGACCACGTCTTTCCTACAAAGGAAGGAGGCACGTGGGGCAGAGCGGGAAGAACAGGCTCATTGTTCTGAATTGGCACATCATTGCCTGACTCTACTTCCTGTTGCACTGAGCCACTCTTTAAGATGGTACTGAGCTGAGTGCCATAGTTCTCATCTTGGAGGTTTACTTGGACATCTTTGAGAAGTTCTAAACTTTTAACAGTTGCTTTGGGCAGGACTGGTCCTGACTGGACAGCTGCATTGCAATCAAAACTTATGTCTGAGTCATGTGCACTATTGTGATCAAGAAGAACAGGCTCATTGTTCTGAATCGGCACATCATTGCCTGACTCTACTTCCTGTTGGACTGAGCCACTCTTTAAGATGGTACTGAGCTGAGTGCCATAGTTCTCATCTTGGAGGTTTACTTGGACCTCTTTGAGAAGTTCTAAACTTTTAACAGTTGCTTTGGGCAGGACTGGTCCTGACTGGACAGCTGCATCACAATCAAAACTTATGTCTGAGTCATGTGCACTATTGTGATCAAGAAGTGACAGAATATTTACACAGGAATTAGTATCTTCATCTCTGGAAAGCAACTCATTGGGGGAAGTTTTATCACATTTCAGAAGGGCTTCTTCAGTTGTTTTAACTACAGTTTCAGCACTTCCACCCAACTTAATTTCATTTTTTCCTGACACTTGGGAATCTACTTGAAAAGCCTGGGAACTGCTGGTACCCAAAGGGTTGCTGGTGTTCCTGAGACTGAAGTCTGAAATCTGAGTTTTATCCTGAGGTTGTAAGTGATCTTGTTTTAAAAAATGTTGACCTGAGATTAAAGAGTTGCCTTGATTACAGACGGGACTCTCTTGTGAAAGTGGAACAGTTTTTGACTGTGTTGATGGTAAAACAGCACTCAGACTCGGATGTAACACTCCATCTTCACTGCATATTTCATGTTTACTTTGCTCACACCTTCTACTGGAAACGGATTCTGGGACTACTGGATCTTGAGTATTTTTTGGAAGTCTCTGTGGAGCAGATGGAGATTGGCTAATGGGTACTGGATCAGGTAAGAGGTTCACAGCTGTACATGAGGCTTTAGGATTATTACTTTCAGACAGATCATCTTCCACTGGAACAGTGTCCTTTTTATTACAAATGATTGCTAAAGTTTTTTGTGGACTGTGTTCCTGTCCTCCTTCTAGCTTATGGAGAGGTGCAACTACTGTAGAAGTCTTCTTCAGTTCCTCTTGTGATCTCTGGGAAATAAGGAGGCCTGATTCAGCAGTGACTGCACTGTCGATGCTTGGCTCTTCCCCCCTACTTGCGGTTCTCTCTTTTTTCACATCCAATGAAAGAAGAGGTTCGTCTTCAGGAGGTTGGGAGCTGGTGAATGGCATGTCATCATAAGTCGGTCTAAGAAGGGGAGGGAGGAAAGGGGAAGGAAGGCATATAAATATTTTAAATGCACTTAGTACTAAATTGGGATTGCAGTTTAAAGATTAAGAACTAAAAGAGTTAATAAAATAGAAAAGACCTATAGCTGTACAAACAGCACTAAAGCCAAAGTGAACTATTAACAAAAATACTCTCTCACAAAGTATTGCAGAGATTCTATGCACAAACTGTGAATTCCATTTTGTTTAAACTTCATGAAGGTAACTGTAGAAGGGTGGCAGAAAGGAGGAAGCTTTGAAATTCTGCTGCATAGGAAAGACTGCAGCGCTATTCCCAGAACTATGCTCCATGCCAAGAGCCTCCACCATAATGATTAACACTGTTCTGAACTCCTCGAACACCAGGGAAGGATCTTTGGTGACAGCACAAATAAAAGAACACAAGCTTTCACTCTTACTGCCATAGTTACAGCAGCCAGTGCTGCTGCAGGAAAGCTTCATGTAATAAAATAGCTAATTGTGATTGTCAAGAGCACGCTCAGGAGAAATAAAGCATGCTTCATGTGCCCTTACATTATAAAATTAAGCTTCTGAGATCCTTGACATTCTATCTTTCAGATTCAAGCCCTTGATAAGCCATATTGTTGAATGGAATGTCAGCTTTTAAAGAAGGCTCTGCAGAATGTTACATGTGCTTTGCTAGCATCCTGAAATCTAAAATTGATGCACTGTCTTTTCATAAAAAACCAAAGCAGCATGAAACAGCAGCCTTCAGAAACACTCTCCCTACCATCAGTATAGCACATAACATAAAACCCTCTACACCCGCTTTGATAAATAATACATCAGGTACTAGAGCAAAATACTATTTTAGTCTGCAATCATTAGAATGACCTACTCCGCAGCTCATGGCTGCTGCATGTGAGTGATGTGATTATAGCTAAGCCAGAATAGTCAGGTGTTCATTTCACTCCAGGAGTTGATTATTTGAAAGACCAATGGTGACTTCACAGCTAATGTCCAGATGGTATTTTGTTCCTGATAGACTTTGAAAGTCTAAATAAGAAAAAGAGGCAACTGGGGTGGGGGGGGGGGATTGCTTTGCTTGAGTTCAATACTAGGTTAGTCTCTAAACCAGGGCTTCTTAAACTGTGGGTTCGAACCCCAAACTGGGCCCCCTTATCTCAATGTTGGGGTCCCAAAAATTTGGCAACAGTAAAACGTTTCTGAATGCCACCCATTTACAACAATCTGTTAGGGACAATGTATAGTGTTTACAATGGACAGTTGTACTTCACAAAAGGGAAACCCGCCTGTCTAGTAAGTCTTGCAAATGCCGATTTATTAGTAAATGTTTGATTATTCCTATTTTATATACCTATATACCTGGGATCACATAAAACATTACTGGGCAGAAAGGGCTCCTGATCGGAAAAGTTTAAGTCTCTAGACCACATTTGCACATATATCCTACCATGGTGAATATAATCTATGACCTAGATTTTGTGCAATGATAACTTTGGGAGATCTATGACTAGACACAGCAGACAATGTGGGATTTTTGTCCCAGGAGCCTCACTCAGACTTCAGAGAGAAGAAAGAGAGTATAATAGCACCATCTCTGTAGCTGCCAGGCACTCAGCAAAATTGTGAGGGCACTTCCAGACAGGCCATATATCCCAGGATCTGATCCCAGGTTTTCTGTTTATCCCAGATTATCTGGCAGTGTGGACTCATAACTGAGTTTAAAGTAGAAACCTGGGATCAGATCCTGCAATATAGAGCCTGTCTGGAAGGGCCCTGAGAGAGCACTCCCTGTACCCAGTTCTGAAACCTGTCTTCTAACACTTCTTTGCCCTTCATGACAATCATCTCCTGCGACAAGGTTTTCATCTTTTCACCCTGGCTCTGGGACAATCTCCCTGGCCCTTCTACACAGGATCCATTTTTGTTTGTTTTTTCACATCTGAACTAGGCAGTAAAAAGGGAAAAATACTGAGTCCCTGGTAGAAACTTGTAATTACTTGATGGTTGATTTGACTGGGTGAATCAGGTGATCTGTAGGCTTGTTTGAAACCAGAGGTGAGAATCATGAGGACCTCCAGATATTGCTGAAGCACAGCTCTAAACATTTCTTCCCTGTTGGGTATGCTGGCTTGGACTGATAGAAAGGACAGTCCAATATCATTTGTAGGGCTGCATGGTTCTTATCTTGTCTAGACAACACTGCAATGCAAACAATATAATTTGATTTTTTTTCTAGAATGAAACATATATGCACATACTAAATTCAGCTATTATAAGGCATCAAATAAATGCCGTATCATTTCCAAATATGAATTCCCAGTCCCTTTTACACTTTCTTTTACATATCAAGTAAACTGCAAAATGATTGCCACTGTCAGCCTGAGAAAGCCAAGATATCTAAGAATAAGGTCTATTTCTTATTAAGACAGTCACAAAGAATGCAACGTTGCAATCAGTCACATCACATGGCAAATGATGGGTTCAAATGCCTTCAGCAGAATTGTCAGACTTAAAACAGCATACCATAATATGCAGACAAAGGAAAACAAAATCTTCGAGTGCACTGATTTCAATCAAGGGCATTTGAATCACTGATTCAGAGTACATGAAATTACCAATACAATATGAATTTAACTCATTAACTATATCAGGTTTTACACTGGATATTCTTCATAGATTTCTTAAACTGTGCAACAAACTTGATCAGTAAAAATGTCAATTCACTAAGTATGGCATTGTACAACATTTTAATATTCTGTTGTGTAGGAAATTTCTCGTTATATTTTGTTTCTGAAAGTTAGAAAACTCTAGCTTCTTTAATAGTCTTAGGTTTCCCTTCATAATCTCTATCAAGCAACCTTTAAATAATATTTGTTCTACCATAAGAATTCAACAATGTCAGTGAAATCTGAATTGTAAATTTATTATGAAAAAGTGACATTAATAATAATAATAATAATAATAATAATAATAATAATAATAATAATAATAATTTATTTTTCTATCCCACCACCATCTCCCCGAAGGGACTCGGGGCGGGTAACGTGGGGCCAAGCCCAGAATAAAACAAGTACAACAATTAAAACCAATGTAAAAAGGGATAAACAGTATAACAAAACATTCAGATGCAATAAACAAATTAAAAACATGAGTAGCAAACAATCATACAAACAAATAGGGAAGGTAATAAAACAAACATCACCATCAATGAATAAAATGGGGTGGTCAGGTCAAAAGTGCATGATATTTTAGAAATATTTTCTATAATGTCATTTTAGCATTTGCTAAAATTTAGAATTTGGCATTCTGGATGACTGAACGCTTCTGCTGTTATGCATACTTTACTGTCTGAACTGCAGCATGCTGCTGAAAGTTACAACTTTGAAAATGTTGCAAACAGACTGACAAAACAACTAATTATTATTATTATTATTATTATTATTATTATTATTATTATTATTATTATTTATACCTCGCCCCATCTCCCCAAGGGGACTCGGGGCAGCTTACATGGGGCCAAGCCCAGGCAAAACAGACAATATAAAACACAACAATAAAACAAATCAATCAACTATAAAGCAAGTCATAAAACAAATAAGATCATATAAAACAAACATGCTTGATAAAATCCTGGGTTGGCTCCTAAAAAGAACTGGGCCATAAAAGTGCTAGTAGTATCAGATACAGTCGGGGAGAGGATGATACAAAACCATTATCCCATTAAAGTGCTGGGGAAGGCATAAACAAAGGAGACTATGGAAACTAATACTTCAATGAGATCTTGAAAAGTTATTTCAAGTCGTTATGCTTCTAATTCTGTAATTCATTTACTCATTTACATCTTTTTCAACAAGAATATAGTTTCAATACCAAATTACTTTAAAAAGAAAGAAGAAAAAATCAAGACCGATTTGATTTTCTCTTCAACGATTGACATGATTTACTATCCAACAGATGATAAATTTAACCGAACTTACTAGCACATTAACATTTGGAAAAAAAAACAAGTATAAGACAAGTATGTGTGGCTCATTTTATCACCATCTAGATACAAAATAAGTTTTCTAAACCCTAGTCTTTCTGAAAAAAGTATGGAAGCCTATATAGGAAACTAGCTGAAATTACCCTTTTCTTTGGCAGGAGAATCAGCTGAACTGCATTCCCTATCCCAACCAGAAGGGCATATCTGGATCCAACTCTACATAAATAGCAGGCCAAAGTTCCTTCCTAACTCCTTCTAAGGACCTCTTCACATCTATTACTCCAGATGCACACAAAATCAGAACCTTACCATTTATCCATTAACTTAATGACTGATTCATGTAAATCAACTTTGCAATTACAGTGCGGATCCCCAAAGAGATTCTCACTACTCAAGTAGAAATAAGAGCAAAATCTGTTCAGTTCACATTTTAATGTACCTTCAAGTCGCCTGTCAATTTATAGTGACCTTGTGAATGTCACAAGGAATACTCAGAGATGCATATGTCAGTTCCTTACTTCAAAATATAGCATACCTCATCAGATAGTCAATTGGCAGTCTTCCAGCCAAGTTCTAACGAGGCAGACCCTGTTTAGCTTCCAAAATCAGACAGGATCTGGTGGCTTTAGAGGTTTTATGCCATCAATTGAATTGCCACTTCTCAAATCAATATACAAAAAGATCATGACTATGAACTATATAACGAGGAAATATGGTGTGTCAACATTTTCCGAAAGATCTGGATTCAAATCCTTGTTTGGTTCTGGAAACCACTCTGTGGTTCTTTAGCATGTCACACAGTCACAATCTCACATGAAAGTAAGGGCAAATCCCTTCTAAATAAATTCCACAAAGAAATCCCTGTATAGATTCACCTTAGGGTAGCCATACATCATAAATAACAAGAAGGCATACCAAATTCTATGCAGGATTTAAGAGAGATTTGCATATTGATGCAGAAACAAAATGGAACCAACTTGTAACTGAAATATGCAACTGTTGCAGAAAACAAAACATATAGATTCATTATATTGTTAAATATGTCTCCCTCTAACTCCAGCAGTATATCTACCCTGCACCTACAGTATGCATAATGTCTGCCACGGTTCTTATAGTACATTTGCAGTTTGAAGATGATATCACATTGCATAAGATAATAGCCATGATGTCAGCAGCTTTAGCAAACCATAACATTCACATCCACATATTTATAGTCCCAAGTATTTCATAGGATTTTCTTATGAAAGAAAACTTCTGAAATGGTTTTGCCAGTTTCTTTATCTAAAATACAGCCTATAACACCTGTAGGCAATATTTCAAAGGAAGGAACTGGCAAAAGCAGTTTTGAATTTTTCTTGTCCAAGAAAAGCCTGTGAAATTCATGGGTTGATCACAAGTCAACAGGTGACATGAAGGCACATATAAATGCACACATAACTGCACATCAAATAAGCTTGTTAGTCCTATTATATCAACTCTACAGAGTTCAACAACATATTGACATGCCAGAAATAGGTTTTTTTTAAAAAAACACTTTCTCTCAAAAGCGTCTAATATTACCTTTCAGGAATGCCAAAAATGCCATATATTCTATATGTCAACACAGTGCTATGCAACACCACATCTATTGCACAGTAACACAACATTATTACAAAACTGTCAGATAAGCCAACAAACAGAATTCCCTACCTGTTGTCATCATAACTGTAGGGATGATGCTGTAAAACATCTTGCAGGAAACGCTCCATCAAGCTAGTTGTACCCATACGATTCCTACAGTAAGTGGCAAAATGTCTGTGCTGGGAACTGGAGATATGCTGAACAGAGGAGGAAGATATGTTTTATATTACCTAATTATCCAAACTTAATCAATTTTTTCATTAGAAAGATTATACATGCTCTAGGGAAAATTGCTGATACAGTCTGTTATGAAGACTGAAGACTTTACACACACACACGCACACACACACACGTTAAACATTTCCATTTTTTCCACACACACACAAAAAGGGAAGATGGAAAAGTTGGGTAAAAAGGAAAAAAGGGAGGATGGGGATAGTGCAGTTATTGCTAGTAAATTAAATCTTTACAAATATCTAATATGTCGCAGAGGAGATGGGAAGGATTGAGGGGACAGGAGAACTCTATTACACTTGCACACATTACTTTAAAAATCCATATATCCTCTATACCAGTGGTTCTCAACCTGTGGAGAAATCCCAGCCAGTTTACCAGCAGTTAGGATTTCTAGAGGTTGAAGGCCAAACTATCTGGGGACCCACAAGTTGAGAACCACTGCTCTATAACAAAGAGAAGAGTGATATTGTCAACTAATTTTAAGCATGGTAGCCATACCTAAGACTGAAGACTTTAAAAAGATGGCACCAGAATGTATATGTGTTAATGATATTCTTCTTCCTCTTTACCAAGCACTAGCATATCAATGGGCAGCTTCTTCAGCTGGGAGGAAAGGGCAGACAAATTTCACAACACTTCAGAAGCTTCACCACTGTCTCGCCTTCAAAGTTACATCAAACTGCCATTTCAACTGACAGAGCATCCTTCTTCACAATTCAGTGACTCACAGAAGGTAGAAGGGAAGGCTGTGCCACTTGCTGCAGGGGACATGATTTTGAGAATGTGCCTTGTGAGGGAGGCATAAATTAATTTGGTGGAAATGGAGCGGGAAACATCAAAAACTGAATTTCAGAGACCTCATGCGGTACCCACCCCTACACTAGAACAAAAGAAGACTGTAGGAAGAAATAGCTATATTGGGATAATCAGAATGGGGGTTAAGATCAGAAACGAAAAGTATTATTACTGTAGAAAGTGTGGAGAAACAATAGTTTTGGAATAGTAGTAGGATACAGAACATAAACACATAAACAGCATAATGAAAATCTATACATACAAAGGAATGTAGTGACAAGCCATAGGAAGTTGTGCATCTCTGTCCCTTTGGTCATTGGAATTCTTTTTCCTGAGGCCAAGGAACATTTCCCACACCTCAAATGTTTTGACCTCTGTCCAATTGGTTCCCAGAAACAGATGAAAAAAGCATGTAATGCTCTCAGTTCTCACTGCCATTTGCTATACCTTCACCAACAGCTCAGTGTTCTCACTCAGAGATGTTATGAGCTAAACATTAATTCTTTTCCAACAGTCATAACAGGCAGGAGACAGGGTGGCCTATGTTACAAGCACATGGAGTTTCTCTGAACAGCTTAAGCACATATTCGAAATTGTGATACTTGTAACAAGAGATAAATATGAAGAGGCTAAGAATGTTTAATCAAACATGCTTGACCATGTTTGACAGCAAGTCACAGTTTGGCCAACTTTGCTACAAATGTATCAACCCAAACAATTTTTAGTACAAAACTCTTTCAAGCTGGAAATGAAAGAGACATTGCATAAACTAAGCAAACCTTCCAATTTTTTAAACTTTCAAATGCCCAGACTTGCCCCAAATCCTTAACACATAATGGAAAATTAGGATTCCTTTAATGGAGACTTGGAATTGATTTCTTGCTTCCATACCTGTTCAAGGTTACTGTAGTGTACATGGCAGCAATTGCAATAGCCTTGCCTGTTCTGCATAACTGGTAACCCAGACCGAGCTGGCTCTGGTCCCTGTGTGTTTAAACTGAAAGAAAAGATAATATATTTAATTGTTATCAGAGAGAGTAAGGAATAAATTGAGACCTTGAATATTAAAGGACTGCCTCTAAACAATATTCATTTTTAACACTCATGCAAAGTCCACTAGGGCCCACTGGATGTAACTATGAGACTCAAACAGCAAACAAAACACACTGAAAAATGTATGTTGTACGTGTGATGCACCTACTGCAAATCTACTTAAAAGATGCATTTTTTCTTATTCATAGTTTCATTCATGTTTGCCTGCAAAGGTGTGTATTGATTTATGTTAACCAAATCTGCACTGGCAAAAAAGTGAGGACAGGGCAATAGTGGCGTAATTTCTGATATCAAAAACTGAGTACACCTTTGTATAAGTAGTTTGCCAAGAAATGTACGTACAGTGATGTTCTTTAAGAAAATAGAACAATTTGGTATACCAAAGAGCTAAACTAAGAGCTCCCAGTGGCGCAGTGTGTTAGAGCGCTGAGCTGTTGAACTTACAGACCAAAAGGTCGCAAGTTCGAATCTGGGGAGTGTAGTGAGCGCCTTCTGTTACCCTGTTTCCCTGAAAATAAGACAGGGTCTTGTCATGCAGCCAGATCCCAGGGCTGAATTTCCAAGCCCTGAATCTGACTTCATAACATAAACATGCGAGCACCTGGCGGGAGAAGATAAAATGAGCCTGGGAACTCAGGGGTGAAAGTATAAACAATTATAATTGCTGTAGTGTGGGGGGGATAGAAACCTTGGTGGAAATGTGATCCAGAAGGTGGGGTTTGATGATGATATTTGCGTGTGATATTACGTTGCATCAGAAGTGATAAAATTAGATGTATGTAAACATTAGGTCATTCTCGACTTTTCCAAAGTCATGTATTCTTCAATAAAGATTGTGTTTGAGAGCAGCTGTCTTTGATCTGCGTTCAGACTGGTCCTTTGAAGTAAGCCTGACATTAAAGTCGAGAATCCCATTTCTCACCCTCCTGCGGAATTCGCAGTGAAGTGATAATGAGCGAGGAAGAAGATCAAAGCCCAAATGAGGCAGAGAGGCCTTTGCAAGGGGCCCGGCCGAAGAGAGAAGAGACGCTGCAAGCCATAGCTTCCTCTACGGGGTACCCCAAGCCGAACGGCGTGACCCAGAGAATTCCCAGGCTCGGAAGAGGCGTCTCTGCAGCTGCAGAAACCAGTTGGGGATCTGGAGGAAGTATGCCGGAGACCGTGGCCCTGCGGTTATCCATCCTGGAAACTAATTTATCCAGGCTGTCGGAAACCGTGGGGAGATTGGTGCCATTATTGGAAGAGAATCTCCAGAAGGAGGCCAGCCGATATGGCGCCGAGAGAGAACCAAGCAAAGAAGGAGATTGGAGCCAGAGGGGCCAGCGGGCGTCAACGCAGAGCCCCGTGGCGGCAAGGGACGAGGGAGATGAGGAATACTGGCAGGAGCTGCAGTTCCGGGACAGCATGGCGCGAGAAGTGGAGCGTCAGCGAGCCCTGGGGACCCTGAGGCCGCCGTCTCCAACAGAGCTCCCAACCCCCCGAATGGGCGTCGGGGTGGAAAGGCCACTGGGGCCAGGGATCGGGTCCAGTGGATTCGCAGACGAAGGCGGAGAGGAGCGGGGGGTCCAGGAAGAGGAGGACGAGGAAGACGAAGCAGGGGAAATAGACCCACAGCTATTGCCACCTGAATACAGAGACTTTGCGGATGTTTTCAATCAGAAAGAGGCCAGTAAATTGCCTCCCAAAAGAAATATAGAAGTAGGGATTGAAATAACCCCAGGAGCAGACTTACCAAAACCAAAAGTGTATCCCATGTCTGTGCAAGAGAAGGAGGAATTGAGAAAATACATTGATAAAAACCTGGCTCGAGGCTTCATTAAGCCATCTAATTCTCCTCTCGGGGCTCCAGTGTTATTTAGGAGAAAGAAAGACAATTCCCTAAGATTGTGTATTGATTATCGAAATTTAAACGCAATTACCAAGGACAATAAATACCCTATGCCCTTAGTCAAGGATTTAATTACCGTATTGAAGAAAGGGAGCATATTTACTAAACTGGATTTAATTGAAGCGTATCATAAATTAAGGATCAAACCGGAGGATACTTGGAAAACCGCATTTTCCTGCGCATTCGGCCATTTTGAATACGAAATTTTGCCTTTCGGGTTAAAAAATGGAAGCGGCTGCTTTATGCAGCTTATAAATGAAATACTACACCCGTTATTGTACAGAGGGGTGTTCATATTCCTTGATGATATCTTGATCATTTCTGAAGATAAGGAAAAGCACGTAAAATTGGTCCGGGAAGTTTTGCAGAGACTAAGAGAAGCAAAGCTGTACGCAAAACTGTCCAAATGTGAATTTAATAAAACTCAAATTGACTTTCTGGGATATCGGATGTCTCCAGAAGGGTTAGCTATGGATCCAGCTAAAGTAGCAGATGTGAAAGAATGGGGAGTGCCTCAAACAAGGAGGCAATTACAATCATTTCTGGGGTTTGCAAATTTTTACAGACCCTTCATAAAAGGCTTTGCACAAATAACCGCACCCCTTACAGAGCTTTTAAAAACAAAAGGGAAAGGGGAGACAGCAAAAGTGAAAGCTCCCGGCGCCAAACTGAGTTGGACGCCAGAATGCCAAAAGGCATTCGAGGCCTTAAAAGAATGCTTCACTGAAGGACCCATCCTAAAACACCCTGATATCAGGAGCCCTTTCATAATCCATTGCGATGCCTCAGACTGTGCGTACGGGGCAGTGCTATTGCAAAAGGATCAAAATGGGAACTTAAAACCCTGTGGATATTTGTCACGGAAGTTCAGCGAAACTGAAAAAAGTTGGCCAATATGGGAAAAAGAGGCATTAGCCATATTAAAAGCCTTAGAATGCTGGCGACACTTCCTCGAAGGAAGCGGAATCCCATTCGAAATTTGGTCTGACCATAAGAATCTCCAGTATTTAAAGTCTCCTAGAAAATTGTCCCCCAAACAAATCAGATGGGCGCAATACTTCAGCAGATTCGATTTCCAATTAAAGTTTTTTCAAGGGAAACAGAATGTCTTGGCAGATGCTCTTTCACGCATGCCTCAACACGAAGGCCTAACCACAGCAAAGGAGGGGACAATATTCTCTGACAAACAATGGGGCTTAGCTGTCAGGACAAGAGCACAAACCCAAAAGGAGGACACGGCTTTTGTCGAACTCGGCGGGGAAGATAACTGGGGAAATGAACTAAAACAGTCTTATAAAGGAGATCAATGGATCGCGTCCAACGCAGAAAAGGGGGACCAGAAGGGGGGATTTTGGTTTGTAAACAAGAAACTGTATATCCCAGCAATATTAAGGATTAAGATTCTGCATCGTTTTCACAACAACCAGAGCGCTGGTCATACAGGAATTACCAAAACAACAAAGGCAATAGCAAAACATTGTTGGTGGCCAGGAATGAGGAAGGACATAAAGAATCATGTTGTCCAATGTGATGATTGTGCCAGAAATAAATCGGGAGGAGGGAAGCCTATGGGATTGTTACAGACAGTAGCGGAACCTACCAGGCCTTGGGAATGTGTAGCTATGGACTTTGTGGGAGAACTGCCAGTCAGCAAAGGACATCGTTATATTTGGACAGTATTAGACCTGTTTTCTAAACAGGCCCACTTTATAGCACTGACGAAGCTACCATCGGCTGAGAAACTAGCTGAATTGTACATAAACCATATTTACAAATTACATGGATGTCCAAGTAGAGTAGTCAGTGACAGAGGAGTACAATTCACAGCAAAATTTTGGGAAAAATTCTTGGAAATGCTAGGAGCAGAAAGGAGTTTAAGTTCTGCTTTTCACCCCATGACAAACGGGGCGGTAGAACGTACTCAGCAAACGCTTGGGCAGTTCCTTCGAATGTACTCTAACATGAGACAAAATGACTGGTCTAGGTGGTTGGCGTTTGCGGAACTAGCCTTTAATTCAACTATACATTCAGCAACAAACAAAACCCCCTTTGAAGTAGTTTACGGGTATGAAATACAACCGTTACCCCAATTGCCGAGGTGGACAGAAAATGAAGGAACAGAGGCAGGGAAATGGAAAACGCAAATGATGGAATGTTGGAATCAAGTGACTGCTTCATTAAAAGAAGCACACAAAAAGTATAAAACGTTCGCAGACAGAAAGAGGGTGGAAGGCGATAAATTAGATAAAGGAGATCTAGTGTGGTTAAGTACCCAAAACATCAAATTGGGGTTACCTTCAAGAAAACTGGGCCCCAAATATATTGGACCATTCAGAATACAGGGTGTTATCAATGAAGTGACTTTCCAATTGGCATTGCCAAAAAGTTTAGGAAAAATACACCCAGTCTTCCATCGCAGCTTGCTGAAAAAATATATGGGGACTTTAGACAAAATGGACCCATAGAGTTATTGTTTGATTTGTTTCAGGACTATGGTGAAAGAAGAACCGAAGAGGAGGACGAAGAAAACGGGGGCGCCATGTCATGCAGCCAGATCCCAGGGCTGAATTTCCAAGCCCTGAATCTGACTTCATAACATAAACATGCGAGCACCTGGCGGGAGAAGATAAAATGAGCCTGGGAACTCAGGGGTGAAAGTATAAACAATTATAATTGCTGTAGTGTGGGGGGGATAGAAACCTTGGTGGAAATGTGATCCAGAAGGTGGGGTTTGATGATGATATTTGCGTGTGATATTACGTTGCATCAGAAGTGATAAAATTAGATGTATGTAAACATTAGGTCATTCTCGACTTTTCCAAAGTCATGTATTCTTCAATAAAGATTGTGTTTGAGAGCAGCTGTCTTTGATCTGCGTTCAGACTGGTCCTTTGAAGTAAGCCTGACAGGGTCTTATATTAATTTTTGCTCCCAAAGATGCACTAGGTCTTATTTTCAGGGGATGTCTTATTTTTCCATGAAGAAGAGCTCACATTTATTGTTGAACAACAAAATGAACATTTATTATATACTGTAAAGTAGTTGTCATCACAAACCAGCATAACCAGACAAACTGTGAATCCTATCAAGAATTTCTTGTTACTACCATTATTTACATGTGCAACAATCTATGGTACCTCTTGCAGTTTAGGTTTCACAAGGTTTCCACGCTGATTTCTCTCTATTCTAGTTTCAATGTAGTCATGAATGATGAATAATATAATATACTATAATAATAATATAATATAATAATAATATAATGATATACAATATATTAATTAGATAATATAATAATAGGATATAATAATAATAGAATATGATAATAATATGGTATTAATAGGATAATATAATAATGGGATATAATAACAGAATAGCATAATAATATAATAATAGGATAATATAATAGAATAATAGAATGGAATAGAATGATATAAAATATATTAATAGGATAATATAAAATGGAATATAATAATAATAAAAGAATATGCTAATAATGATAAAATAATAATATGATAATATAATTGAATAATAGTATAGAATATAATGATATAAAATATATTAATAGGATAATATAAAATGGAATATAATAATAACAGAATAATAATATGAAAATATAATAGAATAATAATAGAATAATAATATAATGATATAATAATAATAATAATAATAGAAAAATATAATATAATGATATAAAATATATTAATAGGATAATATAATAATGGGATATAATAATAGTAACAGAATATGATGATAATAATATGGCAATAGAATAATAGTATAAAATAATGTTTCAGGGCATAGGATAGGAATAAGGATGAGAGGAGAATCCTAATGCGTCCTGTACCTTTAAGAAACCGAAAGAGCAGGACGAGTGGAAAGCCCTCTTCCTTCCCTCCCTCCTTCCCTTGCCCTGGCTCCAGGAGCCAATCAGAAGCCTTGGGGGCGAAGCGAGCATGGCCAGGAAGCATGGCCTTGTCTCCTGAGGAAGAGGCTGGGGGACAGGCAAGGCAAGGCAAGGCCAGCAAGCACTTTCTTTCCCTCCCTCCCTCCCTCCGGTGTGTGTATGAGGAGTGCTGCTTTAGCCCTGCAGCCATGCTTCCCAATGAAACTCTGCTGCAGCCTTAGTTGCTAGATCTTACTTTCAGGGGAGGCCTTATATTTGGCAATCCCCCCAAACCCCTGCTAGGTCTTATTCTTTGGGGAGGTCTTATTTTCGGGGAAACACGGTAGCTCCAGCTTCTGCCAACCTAGCAGATCGAAAACATGCAAATGTGAGTAGATCAATATGTACCGCTCCGGCAGGAAGGTAACGGCACTCCATGCAGTCATGCCGGCTACAGGACCTTGGAGGTGTCTATGGACAATGCCGGCTCTTCAGCTTAGAAATGGAGATGAGCACCAACCCTCAGAGTCGGAGACGACTTGACTTAATGTCAAGGGAACCTTTACCTTTACTAAAGAGCTAAACTAAACTGTTTTGTATGTATGGTTTAAAAGACTTAACCTCTATAGACTAGAGGAGGATGATGACTTTCTTGAAATTTTGTAAACACAACTAATTATATGTACTGTATTTCATTATCTTTAACTATATTGCCCTTTCTTTGTCTCATTTTGGGCTCATCTGCACTAACTATTTAGGTTTAGGGTGGTTGGATCAGCCCTGTGGAGGCTGAATGACTTAATATGGCCTTGCCCCAAGTTGAACTAAGTTGGGTCAGATTTTGGGCTGTCTCCCAACTTTAGGGATGCCAAGACAGCTGCGGCTAGTTACTGACCAGAATTAGTTATCGGTATCTTAACTGCCATAGCATGTTCCTGGGCTCAGGTAGCCCAGGGACATAGGATGGCAGTCCAATCACCCCCTCCCACCATGATGTGGCTGTCAATGCGGGGAAGGAGGGGCCTGCTTTGGCTGATGTCACTCAGAACACCAAAGAGCAAGGCAGGTGGGGTGTTGCAGCTGGCAACATTTGGGGAGGAGGGTGAGTCCCTAAGGTGGCTGCCCAGAAGCACTGAACCATGTTCAGCACATCTGAGGAAAAGCCTTAAAACCTAGCTCTTCACACAGGCCTTTGGATAAGAACTTCCCATCTGCATAATAAATTTTGCTGCGGTGTCCATTTTCCGATTGGTTGCACCTTGTTTTGTTAATTTTTTGTTATAACCACAGGGTTTACTCCACTCCAAATCTTCTACGATTTTGTAGCACCTTACCAACTACCTCATGTTTACAAAACCCGCTCAGCGCACTTTTGCCCAGTTCGTTTTTATGATTCTACTGTCGTATTTTAATATGCTTTCTTACTAATGTTTTTGCTATCTTTATGTCAATGGTTATTCTCATTTGTGCGCGTTTTTTGTTAATTGCTGTATTTTATGTTTCTTATTGTATTTGCCTGGGCTGTTGCCCCATGTAAGCCGCCCTGAGTCCCTTCGGGGAGATGGAGGCGGGGTATAAGAATAAAGATTATCTGGGCGGTTGAAACTTGTTCCTGCCTCTGAGACAGTTGGGCTGCTTCCAAACAGCTGAATATAATCCCACATTATCTGCTCTGAACTGGAATATATGGCAGGTGGACTCCAATAACCCAGTTCAAAGCAGATATTGTGGGATTTTCTGCCTTGATATTCTGGGTTATATGGCTATGTGGAAGGGCCCTTTGTAAGTCTTTGCCAGGACACTGGATCAGCCATATGTTGGTGGTCAATGTAGAAGAGACCCTAATAGTTGTGGCTCATGAGTAGGGAGTATTCAAAACCTATCAGTTGCTTATAAATAGGTTTTAAGATGATTTAGTTCAGCACTGGATTTTCTATCCTTTTTTACCTTATTACTTTGAGGTATGGCTGTACAAAATATTGACATCCTACAAATTTGGAGAATATTTATAGAAACTGCTCAAGTTAGATTTTTAACAAGTCACAGGATATTCTGGATAAGAAACATTAAACAAACAGCAAACTTACCCACTGTTGCTCTCTTGTCGCAAAGAGTCTTCATTACCTCTTCTTATTACACCTATAAGGGGGGGAAAGATGGACAAAAGAAAAAAAATCCCATCAATATATACCCCTGTTCTGAAAGACTTTCAGTCACCCACCGCCAGTGCTGATTTTTTTTTTTTTGGGGGGGGGGGGGGGGGACAAACGCTCACAGATTGGCTGTACATTCTCTCATACCTTGTGCTGAAGCAGCAGAGGCTTCATCGGCTTGCTTATTTCGATCAAACATCTATAAAGCAAAAATAAAGTCAGTGCAAGCAAATGGGGAACAGAAAGAATCTTCCAAGAAATAAGTTTATTAAAAAAAACAGCCATCTACTGCTACATAATATACCAAAAACCTCTACATCTTATTTAAATTGCATTCTAGGATAGTAAAAGGGGTTGCTCTTTCCAAAGGCCTGTCCTACTTTCTACCATGAGATGTTACTGTTTTTTGGAAGGATATTCAGAAAATGATGAAAGTAAGCTAGTGATGGATCATGCATATATCTAAAAAATCTTTACGGGATCAATTTAGCTTTGTCTAAACTGCACATTTAGAAGGAGAACCTATTTAAAATGCCAAAGATTGCCATGGTACATCATGTCCAGATAACATAGAGCATAATTCTAAACATATATGGCTCTCTGTAGGAAGACAAGATAAGGAGGACTAAAAAACCTTGTAATCTGTATTTACTATCAATTGATCATAGAATTCTATGATAAAAAGTAGTTAAAAACTTGGATTCTAATCCTGGGATATTTAGGAAGATTTAAACAATGCTCCTGCTTTGTAGAATATACAATCTAAGCAATTCCATCCACTTAAGCAAGATATTCAAATAATATTTATTATCCATATTTATAAATAAATATTTTGTACTGGGAAACAAATCCCAGTAAAACTGAACACAGATTTTCTAAAGATTTCGAAGTTTATTCAAAGGGATTACTACTCACCCGCCCCAGTCCCCCGGCCAGTGCTAATAGTTGTAATTCCTTTTTGCCTACACAGGCAAAGTCTTCAAATCAATATTCAGTCCTAGGCACATTTCACACAGCTGTATAAAATCTTACAATATCTGCTTTGAATTGGGTTATATGGCAGTATGGACTCAGATAACTCAGTTCAAAGCAGATATTGTGGATTATCTGCCTTGATATTCTGGGTTATATGGCTGTGTGGAAGGACCCCTAGTGCTCTCCATTCTATAAATTTGCAACATGCTACCTGATTTCAAAAGGACTATTTGACAGTGCTATGGATGAAATTTAGTACATATATGAACTTACGTTTCTTATCAGCCTTGGTATTCACACAAAAAACAAACTACACTGTATTTCATGTTAGAAGTTGCTTTCTGAGCAGGACTCTCATCTGCTTTCATGTTTTCCAGAAGCCTGTAAAGAAATGTCAGACTCCAGGTATTTGTCACTCTCAAGAAACACATCATACATTCTCAAAGCTTAAGGTCACAATATTATATACATCTCTATGGAAAGCAAGTCCCACTCAGCAGAAATAGTCATCAAATTGGATGATAAAAATTAGAACTAGAACTAGATGGTCCTATGTAGTTAACAAAGGGCACTGTCACTATCAATGTTGCTGATAGTGCAGAAGGCACCCTACTAGATAAAACTTTTTTGCAAACAGTGGGAATGAAGTGCGTTGAAAACATGGACACCCCTCATAAAATGGTAGTTTTTGTCTTATATATGCCAAACTATAATCCATCAGAATAAAGCCAAATTTGTACTCATGTGGCTGAGAAATTATATGATAATCGGCTATAAAAGGACTCCAGTTGACTTACAATTATACATGCTGGATTAAGATTTTCTCCCCACTCCTTTAGTTTTACTATCTGAATCATTACTTTCACCTAAAGCAGAAAGACCTCTAAGCACTTTCAAAATAATTACGCCTTCAGGAAAACACCCACTGAAATCATTTTAAAAAGCTAAAAATTCAGGCTCAGACTAAATGTGACAGCAGAAAAGCAGTCCCTCTCCAGTCATATTTAAAGTGGAGATTGAGGTCTAAATCTTAAGGACAAAACATTTCTTGACCGATTCCTCAATCCTTCCACTTCTCCCCGTGTTAGGCTTTGATACTACAGAGAACACAAACAGACATACATGTTCCTTCTGTTCATTAAAAAATAGTAATACATGATATATGACTGATACAGAAGGACCAGGGTACAAACAGATCTGCAGCTACCCTTTAGACCTGTAGGTTCCAACCACAAATGAGGTCCCCTCTTAGATCAATGTTAAGATCCTGAAAAACATTTCTGAACATCACCTAGTGAAGGCATGGGCAGACATCAGCCCTACAGGTATTTTGGATTTCAACTCCCAGAAATCCCAGCCAGCTTACTGGCTGTTAGGAATTATGGGAGCTGACATCCAAAACATCTGGAAGGCCAAAGTCTGACCATGCCTGACTTGGTGGCTACTTTAGACATTTTTACATTAATCTGTTGTTCAGTGTTTATGGCGCACTCTGCAGATTTTCAGCTGTTACTTTATAGAAAGAAATATCAGCCTGTTTATCAAGCCTCAGAAATGCAGATTTGTTATCGGGAAATGTTTTAATTTTTGTATGTTTTATATGCCTACATACCTGGGATTTCTGGGAATTGAAGGCCAAAACATCTGGGGACCCACAGGTTGAGAACTCCTGGACTATTTGAAGCTTCCAAACAGTGTTCAAAGGCAGCCCCATGTAGAGTGCATTTCAGTAGTCTATTCTATTCATTACGGGTCCTTCCACACAGCCCTATATCCCAGAATATCAAGGCAAGAAAACCTTACAATATCTGAGTGTGGACTCAGATAACCCAGTTCAAAGCAGATATTGTGGGATTTTCTGCCTTGATATTCTGGAATATAAGACTGTGTGGAAAGGCCCTGGGTTATCTGAGGCCCCTTCCACACAGGTGAATAGTGTTCCCTTGCTACTTCACGGTTCACTTTTCGCTTCCTCTCTGTTTTGCGGATTTTCAATAAATATTAATGTAACTCGTTATCACGGTATTTTCGCTGTTTCGTGGGTTTTTTCTGGTGTATGGGTTTTGTAAGGGGGGAAAGGGAGAAATAAAAGGAGAAGGGGGAGGGTAGGGAAGGGTTGGAAATAAAAAAGGGTTATTTAGCTTCCATTTTTCTTCTCTGCGGGTGTACTGTATATTGTAACTGCTAAAATAAAGTACAGACTGTATTGTAGTAAGTTGTCTGTAGTTTGCTCTCCTCCAAACATAGAATAAATATAGTGTCCCTACGTCGCGGATATTCACTTATTGCAGGTGGTCCTGGAACGTAACCCCCACAATAAGTGAGGGAACACTGTAAAACCCCAAATTATCTGCTTTGAACTGGAATATGTGGCAGTGTGGACTCAGATAACCCAGTTCAAAGCAGATACAGTAGAGTCTCACTTATCCAAGACTCGCTTATCCAAGGTTCTGGATTATCCAAGGCATTTTTGTAGTCAGTGTTTTCAATATATCGTGATATTTTAGTGCTAAATTCGTAAATACAGTAATTACATCATAACATTACTGCGCATTGAACTACTTTTTCTGTCAAATTTGTTGTATAACATCACGTTTTGGTGCTTAATTTGTAAAATCATAACCTAATTTGATGTTTAATAGGCTTTTCCTTAATCCTTCCTTATTATCCAAGATATTCACTTATCCAAGGTTCTGCCGGCCCGTTTAGCTTGGATAAGTGAGACTCTACTGTATTGTGGGATTTTCTGCCTTGATATTCTGGGTTATCTGACTGTGTGGAAGGGCCCTCAAGCAGGATCTGGGGCCTTCCTCAAGCCTCTTCCACACAGCTGGATAAAATCCCACATTATCGGCTTTGAACTTGGATATATGGCAGTGTGGGCTCAGATATTTCAGTTCAAAGCAGATATTGTGGGTTATTCTGCCTTGATATTCTGGGTTATATAGCCGTGTGGAAGGGCCCTCAGATACCCATTTTCCTAGGAAGAGGCCCCATCTACACTGCCATATAATTCAAAATACAGTAGAGTCTCACTTATCCAACGTTCTGGATTATCTAACACATTTTTGTAGTCAATGTTTTCAATACATCGTGATATTTTGGTGCTAAATTCGTAAATACAGTAATTACTATATAGCATTACTTTCTGTCAAATTTGTTGTATAACATGATGTTTTGGTGCTTCATTTGTAAAATCATAGCCTAATTTGATGTTTAATAGGCTTTTCCTTAATGCCTCCTTATTATCCAACATATTCGCTTACCCAACATTCTGACGGCCGGTTTATGTTGGATAAGTGAGACTCTACTGTAGATGATCCACATGATCTGCTTTGAACTGGATTATCTATGTCAACACTGCCCAGTAATCCCGCTCAAAGCAGATGATGTGGATTGTATAGGGCAGTGCTGAAGGGGCCAGAGAAGGGCAACGGATGGGCAGCACTGATGGGACAAGCTTTGCAGAAAGCGAAGGGTACTAAAAAGCAAGGCGGAGCAGGGAAGAAACAGATCAGAGGGGGAATCCTCTGGCATGACTTCAGCTCAGGCTCAGTAGGCCGCACTCCACAGAGAAGCAAGAAGCTCTTTCCAAAGAATGGCTCAAAGCGAGAGACACCACGGGGGCGGGACGGGAGAGGAATCGCGCGCCTATTAGAAAACGTTCGGCAGACCCAGAACTCCGACCGTTCGGAACAGCCATTTAAACTGAGAGGGAGGGAAGCAGGGGGAGTGATCGCGTGCTTGCGTGTGTGTGTGCGCGCGGGAGGAAGTCGGGAGGCCCTATCTCCCTCCTTGTCCGCGTGCCGGGGGAAGGGGATGCCCGTTGCGCCTCCCGCGCGCCCCGGTCCCCGTTGGCCCACCTGTTCGCCCCTTTCTTACCTCCTCCGTCGTGCTTTTTTTTTTTTTTTTTGCAACCCAATGTTACCCAAAGGGCCGAGGGGCACGAGGCGCCGCTTCCTCTTCCGGTTGAGCAGAGCAACGAGACTGGAGTGGTCTTTTCCCTAGAAGGGCCACAGGAGGGAGAGGCAGGCGACGGCGTCCCGTGCGGGAGCGCGCATTGCAGGGCTCCAAGGTCCGAGCGGCGCCTGCGCTCCCCTCGCCCGCTGTTCAGGGAAGCAGTCTCATTAAGTTTTGTTAGAATATGTAAGAAATCATTTAGGGCCCTTCCAGACAGGCCCTATATCCCAGGATCTGATCCCAGGTTTTCTGTTTATCTCAGATGATTTGGCAGTGCGGACTCATATAATCCGGTTTAAAGCAGAAAACCTGGGATCAGATTCTGGGATATAGGGCCTGTCTGGAAATGCCCTTAAAGTGTATGTGTCAACTGCAAAATACAGCAGAGTCTCACTTATCCAACATAAACGGGCCGGCAGATCGTTGGATAAGCGAATATGTTGGATAATAAGGAAGGATTAAGGAAAAGCCTTCCTTATTAGGTTATGATTTTACAAATTAAGCACCAAAACATGTTTAACAACAAATTTGACAGAAAAAGTAGTTCAATACACAGTAATGCTACGTAGTAATAATAATAATAATAATAATAATAATAATTGATGTCGCCATCCCAGGTGACAGTCGCATTGATGAAAAACAACAGGAAAAACTCAGCCGCTATCAGGACCTCAAGATTGAACTTCAAAGACTCTGGCAGAAACCAGTGCAGGTGGTCCCGGTGGTGATGGGCACATTGGGTGCCGTGCCAAAAGATCTCAGCCGGCATTTGGAAACAATAGACATTGACAAAATTACGATCTGCCAACTGCAAAAGGCCACCCTGCTGGGATCTGCACGCATCATCTGAAAATACATCACACAGTCCTAGACACTTGGGAAGTGTTCGACTTGTGGTTTTGTGAAACGAAATCCAGCATGTCTATCTTGTTTGCTGTGTCATACAACATCGTTGTGTCAATAATAATAATAATAATAATGATAATAAATTTATTCTTATATCCCGACCCATCTCCCCAAAGGGACTCGGGGTGGCTCACAGCAATAATAAAAACAGTGACAAATTACACATTGTAAAATCAACATGGAAAGCAGTCATACAATCAATACATACATCACATGTTAAAACAAGGAGCTAAACAATTCTAGGCCGAAATAGAGGGCTACATGGAGAAGGTAGCTTCGTGGCAGAAGTCCTCAGCAAGGTAACAATAATAATGGGAAAACACTCTCTAATTAAATGGGCAGACAAATCAACCCCAAAAGTTAATCGTCGAAGGCCCTCTGCAAAAGCCAGGTTTTAAGGCCTTTCCGGAAGGCAAGGAGGGTGGGGGCCTGTCTAATCTCCCTAGGGAGTGAGTTCCACAGCGGAGAAGGCCCTCTCTCTCGTCCCCACCAGCCACAACTGCGAAGGTGGTGGAAGCGAGAGGAGGGCCTCCCCCGAAGAGCGAAGAGATCGTGCAGGTTCATAGGGGGAGATGCGGTCTCTAAGGTAGGTGGGTCCCAAACCGTTCAGGGCTTTGTAGGTCAGCACCTGCACCTTGAACTGGGCACAGAAAACAAACAGCAGCCAATGGAGCTCCTTAAACAGGCGTAGAACGCGCCCTGTAGTTTGCTCCTGTCAGAAGCCTGTATTCACTGTATACTGTATTCACGAATTTAGTACCAAAACATCACAATGTATTGAAAACATTGACTACAAAAACATTGACTATTAAAAGACTGACTACGTTGGATAAGCGAATGTTCGATAAGTGAGAGACTACTGTAAGATGCATGAAGCTGATTGGTCGAGCCATGTCTAGAACTGTTAAGCCTGGGAGTTTTGGATACTGTTGCAATTTTGTTCAGGCTTACCAGGTGCCCCTGGTGGCACAGTGCGTTAAAGCGCTGAGCTGCTGAACTTGTGGGCCAAAAGGTCCCAGGTTCAAATCCCGGGAGTGGCATGAGCGCCCGCTGTTAGCCCAGCTCCTGCCAACCTAGCAGTTCGAAAACATGCCAATGTGAGTAGATCAATAGGTACAGCTCCGGCGGGAAGGTAACGGCGCTCCATGCAGTCATGCCGGCCACATGACCTTGGAGGTATCTATGGACAACGCCAGCTCTTCAGCTTAGAAATGGAGATGAGCACCAACCCCCAGAGTCGGTCACGACTGGACTTAATGTCAGGGGAAAACCTTTACCTTTACTACCAGGTGCAGAGACAGTTGGAAGAGAGAAACAAGACAGAGACACAGTTTAAAGCTTGCTCTTGCTTCATGAGCTGCTGGAAGAAATGTATCCCCTTAAACAAAGGAAAGACTATTTTAAATCTCTTTCATTACCTCACAAGTTTTTGGGACTTTCGTTATGCTGTTTAATTATACTCTTCTGACTCTCGGGATTCAATGGTTATACTCAGAACCCTTCCACACAGCCATATAACCCAGAATATCAAGGCAGGAAATCCCATAATATCAGCATTGAACTGGGTTATCTGAGTCCACATTGCCATATATTCCAGGTCAAAGCAGATGATGTGGGATTTTACTCAGCTGTGTGGAAGGGGCCTCAGGACCCTTTCAGACAGATCCTATATCCCAGGATTTGAACCCAGGTTTTCTGCTTTAAACTATTTAACCTCAGCAGACCGAAAGCCAAAACCAAGGTCACAAGAACATCTGTTCTAGAACTCCAATATGCTGAATTCTGCTAATTCAGAAGAAGACCTACAAAACATAGGGAAAACAGGAAAACCAACAAAAATAACAGACTGGAAGACAAATGAAGAATACAGAAAAATGGCAAAGGATTAAAAACAAACAGGAGTTCCCGTGAAATGAAATTCAGAGGAGCCTAGGATACAAGAGTAATAAGACAATAAAAACTGAAGTAAACGTGATGAGAAAAGAGCGGAAGACCAAAATAAATTCTTACCCCATATTCCTTACCCCCTTTTCCTATCCCCCTCACTTGTTCCTTGCCCTGATACCCCGTATGGTAGTTTTTTTTAAATTCCTCCTCAATTTTCCTTCCTTCTTTCCTCCTTTTCCCTCCTCACGCCCCTTTTCCCACATATTCTAATTTCATTCCATATGGGTTTTTTCTTTTTTATTCCTTTTAACTACCATATCTATCACATATTAAAATCTGAATAAAATATTATAAAAAAGAAGACCTACAAACCAGTCTAAACACCTTTGTAGAAGCATATGAGCAGCTCAACCTCTCATTGAACATGGAGGAAAAAAGCGTTCTTCCAGCAGGCATCAGCCAACCCCTCTGCAAGGCTAGAAATACAGCTTAGTGGTGTAACACTAGAAAATGTAGACCATTTCCGCTACCTTGGCAGTCACCTCTCCACAAACCTGACCATTGACACTGAAATACAACACCACCTGAGCTCTGCGAGTGCAGCATTTCTCCGAATGAAGCAGAGAGTATTTGAGGATCGGGACATCTGTAGGGATATCAAGGTGCTTTTTTATAAAGCTATAGGCTTCCCAACCCTTCTCTATGCCTGTGAAACGTGGACTGTCTACAGATGTCACACTCAACTCCTGGAACGATTTCATCAGCGTTGCCTCCGAAATATCTTGGGAAGACAGGCGGACAAATGTCAGCGTGCTGGAAGAAGCAAAGACCACCAGCATTGAAGCGATGCTTGTACGCCATCAACTCCGCTGGACTGGCCACATTGTCCGAATGCCCAATCACCGTCTCCCAAAGCAGTTGCTATACTCCTAACCCAAGAATGGGAAACATAATGTTGATGGGCAGGAAAAGAGATTTAAAGATAGGTTCAAAGCCAACCTTAAAAACTGGCATAGACACCGAGAACTGAGAAGCCCTGGCCCTTGAGTGCTCTAGCTGGAGGTCTGGTGTGACCAGCAGTGCTGTGCAATTTGAAGAGGCACGAATAGAGGGCAAAAGGGAGAAATGTGCCAAAAGGAAGGAACATCAAGCCAACCCTGACCGGGACCGCCTTCCAGCTGGAAACAGATGTCCTCACTGTAGAAGAACATGCAGGTCAACAATAGGACTCCACAGTCACCTACGTACCCATCACCAAGACACTACACTTGGGGGGGGGGCATCATCCTTGGGCTACGAGGGATCATCTAATTAATATGAGTTCCCACTATCAGATAACCTGAGATGAACAGATAATCTAGGATCAGATTCTGGGATACAGGGGCAGTGTGGAAGGGTCCAGTGAAGCCAAATTCTACCCGTGTTGACTCAGGGCCCTTCTACGCAGCTATATAACCCAGAATATCAAGGCAGATAATCCATAATATCTGCTTTGAACTCGGTGATCTGAGTCCACACTGCCACATAATGCAATTCAATGTGAATTTTATACAGCTGTGTGCAGGACCCTCAGAAATAACCCTACTGGATTGATAAAAGCTGTTCTGGATGCTCAAGTGGCTTGTGACTAACCTGAAACTACACCCTGTCATGGAATTTTCTTGGCAACCTGAAAGAATTGGGATACTTTAAGGCCCCTTCCACAGAGCTGAATAAAATCCCACATTATTTGCTTTGAACTGGAATATATGGCAGTGTGCACTCAGATAACCCACTATAAAGCAGATATTGTGGGATTTTCAGCCTTGATATTCTGGGATATAGGGGTGTGGGGAAAGGGCCTCCGTTTTAATATCTGTTATGACTCAGCTTTGTTAGGAATGCAGTAACTCTTAGCACTGAAGTGTGAAGAGTGCTTTATGGTGGTGGCCAGTAGCAATAGGGATAGATCGATTTGAGTGACCTGAAATTTTCCTCTGTCAAACGGATCCTGCTGTGGACTTACACACTCAGTGTGGTGTGGACTTACAAACTCAGGAATGTATTTTCTATCTCCTTTTACCAGAAATCCTCTTACATCCCTTTAAAATTAGTAAGAACTCTACTCATTGACCTAATCTCAGCTATTACATCTTGGATAAGGTGAGCGGGGTGAGAAAAGGGAGGTGGAAAAGCACAGTCTGTTCTCCAAAACATTGGCGCATTTGCTCCTTAAATCTAGATCTCCAAGTGCTCAACTACTAAAACTCTTGAGATAAACATGGGACAGAAAAGAAAAGCTATTCATTTACTTTTATGCCGTACTTTTTTTTAACATCAGTCAAAGGTGCCGTTTTCCCCATCCGGGGGTGGTTCAGCTTTAACAGGACATGGATGATGCGCACATCTTCCATTGTGATGCGCAAATTGTTCTGTGGCAGTTAAAGTTGGAGCAGGGACTCAGGGTGAAGCAGTTGGCTTCGTCAGTTGGGCAGTGAAGTTGGGCAGTGAAGAGGCAACCAGCAGGTGAATTATTGCGTCTGTGAAATACGCACCTGATGTAGTTTTCTGCGTTCAGCGCAGCTGATTCAAATCCTCTGGAAAGCTCTGCAATCAAGGGGCTCCAACCCCGTCCACCCTCCTACATATAACGTGGCAGCCTAGATTGGAGCCTCAGTTCTTTTTCTTGCCGCAAAGCAGCACGTTCAGATTCTCTCCTTAGGACTGATTTTCAGGACATTGACTTAGTTTGGACTTTGACTACGACTTGCAGAACTAATATAGACCATTATGGCTTTAGCTCGAAAGGTCTGTCACTCCTGAGGGGAGAAGCTACCTTCGGATACCTCCCACCCACTGTGCCTCATTTGTCGTCAACCAGACAAAACCCAGGAGTCAGGGGAACCATTTCCAACTCTTCCCCACCTACCAGATCCTGAGGCCACCCAAGACTCCTCAGCTCCACCATCATCTTTGCTGGGTGCAGAACCAGAGCTGAAGCCTCGCAAGGATGCTAAGCACTCACCCTCTGGGTCATGATGTAAAGGTGTTGCGTTGATTCTTGAAGAAAGGAAACATTGTGGAAAAAAGGTGGAAATACAAAGGAACCTCATCCTGGCAAAACAGAATGAAGAACAAATGAAAACAAAAAGCAAAGGCAGAGGAAAAATGAGAAGGAAGCAAGAGAGAACAGAAGCCAAAAATATGAATTAGTGAATCAGAATGAAGGGGAGATGGAATACAATCGGAATAGGTTGCTCTCAGAGGAAAAATGAATAAAGAAGAAGGTGGAGGTTGACCAAAATGTTGGCAAAAGAAGAGTAAGAAATGAGAAAAAAAGGCAGATTGTGATGAAGCTGTTCATTTATTTGAAGAGATGGAGAAGCCAATGGCTGAAAACATCTTTTCATGCTGATATTTTAATACTGGAAAACTGGCTGTTTACTCGTTGTCTGGCACTACAGGTTTCTAGATTCCAACTGAAGCCATGGCTGGTGGCTTTGGGGTCCCCCATGTTCAGGAGCTCTAAGTATTAATGGAGAATCCATGCCATCTTTGAGGGAGGCAAGAAAACACCACAGCAAGCTTGGAATCACAGGAAGGATTTGCAACAAACAGGTAAGGGATTTACAGGAAGGAGCTTTTGAAGATACAGCATCCAAGAGTCTTTGCACAAAGTAGAAGATTCGCAGGAATGATTAACAGCTACTAGGTAAGAAATATTCACATGGAGGTACATTTCTCTTTCCACTTCCATTTCAGAACTTTTAAGACTATAAACTTCAGGTAAAGGTTTGTTTTTTTCTTTCTATTTGCAGCAGGCATATTTGATCTACACAATGATTCAAAATGTGAAGATGCTCCTTAGGCATTACTCAGGCCTTCCTATTCCACTTTCTCTGGCTTCAGTCACCTAAGAATGAAGGTAAATCATCAAAGGTCTGACTTGATCCCAAGCCTTCAGCTTCTCCACCTGAATCATGGGGTGTAGTGGAACCCAAATTCTAGTCGATTCTCCACAATCTCTGAAAAATATTGTTATGGAAAGGAAGGTGCCAGGACTTTTTGACGACCAAAGAACCAAGAAAATGGGTTCTTGTGAACACGGGAAAGTCATGATCCCATGTAAGGGATACCAGTTACAGCTTGTACTTCAGTGAAAGTCCTCCAGCAAAACAACTAGCTGAGGCCCCAACTGAAAGTGAAGGCCTCAAAGAAGTCACTGAGCTACGTATTCTAAGAAAGTTATTTCCTCTTTCCCTCCAGTCTCCATTGATTATAAATATAATGGCTTTGATTTCTTCCCTTTGCAGCAACAGTGTTTGATCTACAAAACTATGCAAAGTGTGAAGACATTGCTAAGACCATTTTTAAAACAAGGCCCCACAGGAAGGGAACAGGATGCCCCAAAATGTTAGTATGCCTTGATCCCCAAAGCCACAGGTGTTCGGATGGATTCTGGACACCATGTGCGTATTCCCAACCAGCTTCCTTCAGGTTTAGTCCGGTCAACGGCTATCCATAATGACTCTCCACAGCCATTGAGAGCAGTTGGATAATGGCCATAATATGGTAGATCCTGTACTGAAGATACCTGGGAATATCCGAGCAGAGTGTCCCATCGCACACTACAAGGTGAAACAAACGTTTTGGTTCTACAAGTTCTTGAAGAATTTTGCAAACTCGTTTTTTTTCTTATCAGACATTACTAATGTTACATAATGCACTGTTTCCTTGCAGCACATTACACTCTTGAGGGTGAATGGGGACAGGACCCGAACCCAGAACGTTGCAATTTCTATCTGAAATATTAGACCACAGTGGAGTTTGGCACTGAATGGTGACGAGGTAGGTAGTTGAAGTTATATCTCAAAATATACCAGAACTGAAAGAAAAATTATTCTACTGAAGTGACTTTGTCTAACACTACTGATATTTCTTTGGTTTACAATTTGCTTCTAACAGCAAGGTATGAGGTGTTTGAGGAACCAGAAGAAGAAGAAGAAGAAGAAAAAGAAGGACAACAAGAAGACAAGAACAGATGTAAATACACAAGAAAGCTATTCATTTGCTCTTATCACTGCATGCTTTGCCATAGGAACATCTGTCAAAGCAGCCATATTCCCCACCCAGGGGTAGTTCAGGACAGCTATGGCTTTAAGAGGACATGGATGATACACCATGTCTTCCATTGTGATGCACCAATTGTTCTATTTCAGTTAAGGCTGGAGGAAGGGACCCAGGGTGAAGCAGTTGGCTTTGTCAGTTGGGCAATAAGAGGCATCCAGCAGGTGGATTATTTTTCCTAGATTTGTCTGGTTGTTTCCCTTTCTTCTGAAAAAAAAAGGAGAGAGGGGTCTTTCACCCTGGGATTTTGTGTCTCGGTTGCCCAAATGCTTTTGCCAGTTTGGGTTCCTTCAGTTTCAAGAGCGAAGGGTGGCATTTTGCTTTTTCACTTCAAACAGCAACATCGTGGTCACCAAAAGAGGGAGAAGAGCACTGAACACAGGAAATGCAACAGGAGAAAGCAAGTGAATAGAGAAGGGTAAAGCTCAATTTTGGAGGAGACGTTGGTTTTTTTCTGGAAGAAGAGAGGTGCAGAGGAAAAAAGCAAAGGGGATTCTGCCCACGGGATCTATATCACAGCTTCTCACCTCCTGCCTATTCGCGGTAGTTGGTTTGGTCCTAATCTTAATGGTTGAGTTGGATGGAAATATATCTATGTGTTTGTCATGTTGGTTGGAGGTCCCAGCATTACTCAGTGTTGGATCTGTGCCCATAAAAATGCTGTTGCTTCAGACGCCTCTCCGGGTCATAATGTGAAGATGTCAGGTGGATTCCTGAGAAAGGAAATGTTTTGGAAAAGAGGTAGAAATGGAGCCTCATCCTAGCGGCACAGAATGAGAAACAGATGAATAAAGAAGAAGGAAAGGCAGTGAAAAGGTGAGAAAGTCGGAAGGAGAAGAGCCAAAATATTAATAAGCTAATCAAAATGAAGGGTAAATTGAATAAAATAGGAATAGTTAGGCTCAGAGGAAAGAAGAATGGAAAAGAAGATGGAGGTTGACAAAAAAATGTTGGTAAAAGAAGAGGGAGAGATGAGAAGAAAAGGCAGATTGTGGTGAAGCTGCTCATAAGCTGCTCATAGATTTGATAAGAAGAATCTTTTTCGCTGGCATTTTAAAACTGGAAGGCTATTTGGTGGTCGTCTGCTAGGACAGGTTTCTGGATCCCAACTTCAGCCATGGCTGGTGGCTATGGGGTCCAGCATGTTCAGGAGCTAAACGTATTAATGGTGAATTCATGCCATCTTCGAGGGAGGTAAGAAAAGACCCCAGCAAGCTTGGAGATACTTTTTTTTGTTACATTTTTTTCTTGCTTATGAACACCTCACCCCCATTTGCCATACATGTGGATATATGTATATCTCAAAGGAAATGTATTCTACTGATATTTCGTTGGTTTACAATTGGCTTCTAACAGCAAGATATGAAGAGTTTGAGGAACCAGAAGAAGAAGAAGAAGAAGGAAGAAAAAGGAGAAAAGGAGGAGGACAGATGCAAATACACAAAAAAATAACATTCAGATGGAAAAAACAACTATACTTAAATAGTATATAAATATAACTAGAACTAAAACTAAACCAAACATTGCAATGCACAGCTAAAGCATTTTTCAATGTAAGCTGTACACTTAATGAAAACACAAATGTCGCCGCTAACATAACCAAAAGGTTGAATAGTTTGTAAAAACATGTTATGCTATTGTTACAGATTATCTAGATTCCACATAGCTTGAATTCTTACAAGCCACAGCTACACATTGTTATATGTCAGAATTGCTGAAAATATCCATAAACAGTCTCTAAACTTTCAAAAATCTTGTAAAATCCAGATTTGTTTAGGAATTATTTTGAATTTTGCAACCTTCACAACAGGTTTCCAAAGGTTACCTATGCAATGTTTCCATATGAGATTTATTTTCCTGATATGGGAACATTTAACTTGCAATAGAGAAACATCCCTGGTTTAGAATGCATCAGTTACATAACAACATGTATCAAGACACAAAGGAATGTCAGATGACAAAGGATCCTTACTTGCCACCTCTTTTGCTATACCAGAAGCACATGGAGGTAAAACAGCAGGGGTTGGTTCGAAAGGAGCTCCCTTGGATAAGTCATTTGCAAGAAAGAATAAAAATTGGTAAGAAGACTAAAAATGGAAACCTGAGAATAAAAGCCATGGATGTGTTTCAGACAATCAATTCATGGTGTTAAACCAGAAGACTGAGGACATTATTGATTACATTTTAACTGGTAGAAATGATATATCAAGATGGTCAGCAAGAGAAATTACTATTTTGGTAAAGAATGGAATTATTGTGGATGGAGCTTTGGCATATCCTTGAAGAGACTAGATTAGATTTAATTACAGTTCTGTTCAGCACGCGAGTTAAGAAGACAGAAGAAATTATTTGGCAGAGGTGAATATAAATGATCTTTCACACCCCCATCTTCTCAAATTAGTAGAGGTAATTTCTTCGACAATGAATAATTCTATTTCTTTTTCTTTTTTCTTTGCAGAATAGATTTGGTACATCTGAACATCTTGGTTGAGCAGTGGACTTGTCTTGGCCACTGGTCATGATGGAGTTGGAGTGAGCTGCCTTTTTCTAAGAAAAAGCAAAGCTTCTTCCATGTAGAGTGTAGCAGAGGAACGCTAATTTCTTCATGGAACAAGTTAAAAAGTCCTTCCCATCAAAAAGAAGGTAGGAAATGTTATGCATAGAAATAGCATTTGATTCCGGGTTGTGATCTTCAAAAGAGGTAAGGAAAACCCAAACTTCTGGGCAACAACGGTACCATGTCATTCAGTCTTTTAGCAAACTTGTTTAAGCAACCAATGTCCAACATAGCAAATTGCAAATCCAGAGTTTAAAGGGCCATAGAAATTATGAGAAACATAGAGGATGTTTTGTATTATTATTCTACCCCACCAACTGGTCAGACCACCAACTCTGAAGGATTGATCCCAGCATTCAACTGAGGGTCAATCAGAGCTATTATCCACAATTTGAGGCACTCTGGGTTGTGTTTTTTTTCTGAAGGACTTGAAGATATTTTTTTTGATGGACTTCAATCATATTGTGAGTCTCAGCAATAAATGTCCCATTGCATCAAAAGGGTTTATCTATGTGTGATATCAAGTGTGACTCCCTAAAATCTCAACCTTTCTTCTTCTCTCACCCAGGCCATCCCTGCACAGGGGACTCCCAGCCTCCCAAATTCCTCCACCTCTTCCTCTAACTGTAGCTCATGCAGTTATAGTAGAAAGCTAGATCCCCACTGGCCTCAATTTCACTCCCAGGTCCTCCCATCTCCTTTTTCCTGAGTGCATGTGTGCAAATGTTTTAGAGAATCCACTAACCACTTTTAAATACTGAGGGGGGCGCTCCTGGCACAGCTCAAGAAGATCACTAACAACTGATCCTGAGGACTGGACCCAAGCCATCCTGTTGAAGACATCAGCCCTTCACCATCTCCACCTTCATCCTCCATTACCCACGAATCCATAACATACGACCCCTGTAAGAACATAAGCTGTGCCAAGGGGACTTCCAGAACTAACAAGGTATGAAAGATGTTACTTCTCTCCCCCTTCCCAAACTTCTCCCTCCTCACCTAGGGCCAAGGAGGGATGCGGGAGGGGGGAACCTATAATCTCTCTTTCTGGTCCCACTAGGCACTCTCTATCAAATGCTTCTGTCCCCCCTGGGTTTCCGTCTCGGCGGAGTGCTGGACCTGTGTGCAGTCACAAGGTGGTGCCATGCTGACAGAAGAGTGGCAGGAGCTGTGCCCAATCTTTCTCCTCCCCAACTGCCAGCTGCCTATGGGAGGCCACACTATAGCCAGAAGCAGGCAGCACCCCCAGAAGACCGGACAAACTAAGCTAAATGGGAGAACAACACTACAACCTGTTATGAAGACAGCCTTGAGACCCTCCGTACACCGCAAGATTCCTCTCAAGCCCTTCACCATCTCCACTTTCATCCTCCATTTTCCACGACTCCAGAACATAAGACCCCTGCTTCGCCATCGTATGATCACCCGCTATGTGCTGGCAGCCCGAGCCAAACTGGACTTCAACAAACTGTTTTCCCCTCTTGAGGCTGCTGCTTTCGACCGAAGCAAAACTACAACAATCTGGTTCCACTTGTGATATAGAGCTTGACCCCCCCAATAGCTCAACCTTTCTTCTAGCTCTTATCCCCATGCTTTCAAAACTTCTCCCCCCTGCAAAGAGGACACCAGTCTCCTAGAAGAAGTCCGTGGAGGAGCAAGCAGGATCTTGCCAATGGACACCATGGAAAACCTGCCCTGCCCTCGCCAGAGCTGTGCCAAGGGGACTTCCAGAACTCATAAGGTATGAAAGATGCTACTTCTCTCCCCCTTCCCAAACTTCTCCCTCCTCACCTAGGGCCAAGGAGGGATGGGGGAGGGGGGAACGTATAATCTCTCTTTCTGGTCCCACTAGGCACTCTTTATCCCATGCTTCCGTCTCCCCTGGGTTTCCGTCTTGGGGGAGAGCTGGACCTGTGTGCAGTCACAAGGTGCTGCCGAGCTGAGAGAAGAGTTGCAGAAGCTGTGCCCAGTCTTTCTCCTCCCCAACTGCCAGCTGCCTAGGGGAGACCACACTATAGCCAGAAGCAGGCAGCACCCCCTGCAGACCGGACAGACTAAGCTAAATGGGAGAACAATACTACAACCTGTTATGAAGACAGCCCTGGGACCTTCCGTACACCGAAAGCATCATCTCTAGCCCTTCACCATCTCCACCTTCATCCTCCATTTCCCACGACTCCAGAACATAAGACCCCTGCTTCGCCATCGTATGATCACCCGCTATGTGCTGGCAGCCCGAGCCAAACTGGACTTCAACAAACTGTTTTCACCTCTTGAGGCTCCTGCTTTCAACCGAAGCAAAACTACAGCAATCTGGTTCCACTTGTGATATTGAGCTTGACCCCCTAATAGCTCAACCTTTTTTCTAGCACTTATCCCCATGCTTTCAAAACTTCGCCCCCCTGCAAAGGGGACCCCAATCTCCTAGAAGACGCCTCAGGAGGAGCAAGCAGGATCTTGCCAATGGCCACCATGGAAAAGCTGCCCTGCCCTCACAAGAGCTGTGCCAAGTGGACTTCCAGAACTTATAAGGTATGAAAGATGCCACTTCTCTCCCCTTCCCAAACTTCTCCCTCCTCACCTAGGGCCAAGGAGGGATGAGGGAGGGGGGAACCTATGATCTCTCTTTCTGGTCCCACTAGGCACTCTTTATCCCATGCTTCTGTCTCCCCTGGGTTTCCGTCTTGGGGGAGAACTGGACCTGTGTGCAGTCACAAGGTGCTGTCGAGCTGAGAGAAGAGTTGCAGAATCAGTGCCCAGTCTTTCAACTCCACAATTGCCAGCTGCCCAGGGGAGGCCAAATACCGCCAGAAACAGGCAGCACCCCCAGAAGACCGGACAGACTAAGCTAAATGGGAGAACAATACTACAACCTGTCATGAAGACAGCCCTGGGGCCCTCTGCACACCGCAAGCATCACCTCCAGCCCTTCACCATCTCCACCTTCATCCTCCATTTCCCACGACTCCAGAACATAAGACCCCTGTTTCACCATCGTATGATCACCCGCTATGTGCTGGCAGCCCGAGCCAAACTGGACTTCAACAAACTGTTTTCACCTTTTGAGGCTCCTGCTTTCGACCGAAGCAAAACTACAACAATCTGGTTCCACTTGTGATATAGAGCTTGACCCCCTAATAGCTCAACCTTTCCTCTAGCTCTTATCCCCATGCTTTCAAAACTTCTCCCCCCTGCAAGGAGGACACCAGTCTCCTAGAAGACATCCCAGGAGGAGCAAGCAGGATCTTGCCAATGGCCACCATGGAAAAGCTGTCCTGCCCTCGCCAGAGCTGTGCCAAGGGGGCTTCCAGAACTCACTAGGTATGAAAGATGCTACTTCCCCTTCCCAAACTTCTCCCTCCTCACCTAGGGCCAAGGAGGGATGCGGGAGGTGGGAACCTATAATCTCTCTTTCTGGTCCCACTAGGCACTCTCTATCAAATGCTTCTGTCCCCCCTGGGTTTCCGTCTCGGCGGAGTGCTGGACCTGTGTGCAGTCACAAGGTGGTGCCATGCTGACAGAAGAGTGGCAGGAGCTGTGCCCAATCTTTCTCCTCCCCAACTGCCAGCTGCCTAGGGGAGGCCACACTATAGCCAGAAGCAGGCAGCACCCCCAGAAGACCGGACAAACTAAGCTAAATGGGAGAACAACACTACAACCTGTTATGAAGACAGCCTTGAGACCCTCCGTACACCGCAAGATTCCTCTCAAGCCCTTCACCATCTCCACTTTCATCCTCCATTTTCCACGACTCCAGAACATAAGACCCCTGCTTCGCCATCGTATGATCACCCGCTATGTGCTGGCAGCCCCAACCAAACTGGACTTCAACAAACTGTTTTCACCTTTTGAGGCTCCTGCTTTCGACCGAAGCAAAAATACAACAATCTGATTCCACTTGTGATATAGAGCTTGACCCCCTAATAGCCCAACCTTTCTTCTAGCTCTTATCCCCATGCTTTCAAAACTTCTCCCCCCTGCAAAGAGGACACCAGTCTCCTAGAAGACGTCCCTGGAGGAGCAAGCAGGATCTTGCCAATGGCCACCATGGAAAAGCTGTCCTGCCCTCGCCAGAGCTGTGCCAAGGGGACTTCCAGAACTCACTAGGTATGAAGGATGCCACTTCGCTCCCCCTTCCCAAACTTCTCCCTCCTCACCTAGGGCCAAGGAGGGATGGGGGAGGGGGGAACCTATGATCTCTCTTTCTGGTCTCACTAGGCACTTTTTATCCCATGCTTCCGTCTCCCCTGGGTTTCCGTCTTGGGGGAGAGCTGGACCTGTGTGCAGTCACAAGGTGCTGTCGAGCTGAGAGAAGAGTTGCAGAAGCTGTGCCCAGTCTTTCTCCTCCACAATTGCCAGCTGCCTAGGGGAGGCCAAATACCGCCAGAAATAGGCAGCACCCCCAGAAGACCGGACAAACTAAGCTAAATGGGAGAACAATACTACAACCTGTCATGAAGACAGCCCTGGGACCCTCTGCACACCGCAAGCATCATCTCCAGCCCTTCACCATCTCCACATTCATCCTCCATTTACCACGACTCCAGAACATAAAACCCTTGCTTCGCCATCGTATGATCACCCGCTATGTGCTGGCAGCCCCAACCAAACTGGACTTCAACAAACTGTTTTCACCTTTTGAGGCTCCTGCTTTCGACCGAAGCAAAACTACAACAATCTGATTCCACTTGTAATATAGAGTTTGACCCCCTAATAGCCCAACCTTTCTTCTAGCACTTATCCCCATGCTTTCAAATCTTGTCCCCCCTGCAAAGAGGACACCAGTCTCCTAGAAGACGTCCCAGGAGGAGGAAGCAGGATCTTGCCAATGGCCACCATGGAAAAGCTGTCCAGCCCTCGCCAGAGCTGTGCCAAGGGGGCTTCCAGAACTCACTAGGTATGAAGGATGCCACTTTTTTCCCCCTTCCCAAACTTCCCCCTCCTCACCTAGGGCCAAGGAGGGATGAGGGAGGGGGGAACCTATGATCTCTCTTTCTGGTCCCACTAGGCACTCTTTATCCCATGCTTCCGTCTCCCCTGGGTTTCCGTCTCGGGGGAGAGCTGGACCTGTGTGCAGTCACAAGGTGCTGCCGAGCTGAGAGAAGAGTTGCAGAAGCTGTGCCCAGTCTTTCTCCTCCCTAACTGCCAGCTGCCTAGGGGAGACCACACTATAGCCAGAAGCAGGCAGCACCCCCTGAAGACCGGACAGACTAAGCTAAATGGGAGAACAATACAACAACCTGTCATGAAGACAGCCCTGGGACCCTCTGCACATCGCAAGCATCATCTCCAGCCTTTCACCATCTCCACCTTCATCCTCCATTTCCCACGACTCCAGAACATAAGACCCCTGCTTCGCCATCGTATGATCACCCGCTATGTGCTGGCAGCCCCAGCCAAACTGGACTTCAACAAACTGTTTTCCCCTCTTGAGGCTCCTGCTTTCAACCGAAGCAAAACTACAACAATCTGGTTCCACTTGTGATATAGAGCTTGACCCCCCCAATAGCTCAACCTTTCTTCTAGCTCTTATCCCCATGCTTTCAAAACTTCTCCCCCCTGCAAAGAGGACACCAGTCTCCTAGAAGAAGTCCGTGGAGGAGCAAGCAGGATCTTGCCAATGGCCACCATGGAAAACCTGCCCTGCCCTCGCCAGAGCTGTGCCAAGGGGACTTCCAGAACTCATAAGGTATGAAAGATGCTACTTCCCCTTCCCAAACTTCTCCCTCCTCACCTAGGGCCAAGGAGGGATGGGGGAGGGGGGAACGTATAATCTCTCTTTCTGGTCCCACTAGGCACTCTTTATCCCATGCTTCCATCTCCCCTGGGTTTCCGTCTCGGGGGAGTGCTGGACCTGTGTGCAGTCACAAGGTGCTGCCGAGCTGAGAGAAGAGTTGCAGAAGCTGTGCCCAGTCTTTCTCCTCCCCAACTGCCAGCTGCCTAGGGGAGACCACACTATAGTCAGAAGCAGGCAGCACCCCCTGCAGACCGGACAGACTAAGCTAAATGGGAGAACAATACTACAACCTGTTATGAAGACAGCCCTGGGACCTTCCGTACACCGCAAGCATCATCTCTAGCCCTTCACCATCTCCACCTTCATCCTCCATTTCCCTCGACTCCAGAACATAAGACCCCTGCTTCGCCATCGTATGATCACCCGCTATGTGCTGGCAGCCCGAGCCAAACTGGACTTCAACAAACTGTTTTCACCTCTTGAGGCTCCTGCTTTCAACTGAAGCAAAACTACAGCAATCTGGTTCCACTTGTGATATTGAGCTTGACCCCCTAATAGCTCAACCTTTTTTCTAGCACTTATCCCCATGCTTTCAAAACTTCGCCCCCCTGCAAAGGGGACACCAGTCTCCTAGAAGACGTCCCTGGAGGAGCAAGCAGGATCTTGCCAATGGCCACCATGGAAAAGCTGTCCTGCCCTCGCCAGAGCTGTGCCAAGGGGGCTTCCAGAACTCACTAGGTATGAAGGATGCCACTTCGCTCCCCCTTCCCAAACTTCTCCCTCCTCACCTAGGGACAAGGAGGGATGGGGGAGGGGGGAACCTATGATCTCTCTTTCTGGTCCCACTAGGCACTCTTTATCCCATGCTTCCGTCTCCCCTGGGTTTCCGTCTTGGGGGAGAGCTGGACCTGTGTGCAGTCACAAGGTGCTGCCGAGCTGAGAGAAGAGTTGCAGAAGCTGTGCCCAGTCTTTCTCCTCCCCAACTGCCAGCTGCCTAGGGGAGACCACACTATAGCCAGAAGCAGGCAGCACCCCCTGCAGACCGGACAGACTAAGCTAAATGGGAGAACAATACTACAACCTGTTATGAAGACAGCCCTGGGACCTTCCGTACACCGAAAGCATCATCTCTAGCCCTTCACCATCTCCACCTTCATCCTCCATTTCCCACGACTCCAGAACATAAGACCCCTGCTTCGCCATCGTATGATCACCCGCTATGTGCTGGCAGCCCGAGCCAAACTGGACTTCAACAAACTGTTTCCACCTCTTGAGGCTCCTGCTTTCAACCGAAGCAAAACTACAGCAATCTGGTTCCACTTGTGATATTGAGCTTGACCCCCTAATAGCTCAACCTTTTTTCTAGCACTTATCCCCATGCTTTCAAAACTTCGCCCCCCTGAAAAGGGGACCCCAGTCTCCTAGAAGACGCCTCAGGAGGAGCAAGCAGGATCTTGCCAATGGCCACCATGGAAAAGCTGTCCTGCCCTCACAAGAGCTGTGCCAAGTGGACTTCCAGAACTTATAAGGTATGAAAGATGCCACTTCTCTCCCCTTCCCAAACTTCTCCCTCCTCACCTAGGGCCAAGGAGGGATGAGGGAGGGGGGGAACCTATGATCTCTCTTTCTGGTCCCACTAGGCACTCTTTATCCCATGCTTCCGTCTCCCCTGGGTTTCCGTCTCGGGGGAGTGCTGGACCTGTGTGCAGTCACAAGGTGCTGCCGAGCTGAGAGAAGAGTTGCAGAAGCTGTGCCCAGTCTTTCTCCTCCCTAACTGCCAGCTGCCTAGGGGAGACCACACTATAGCCAGAAGCAGGCAGCACCCCCTGAATACCGGACAGACTAAGCTAAATGGGAGAACAATACTACAACCTGTTATGAAGATAGCCCTGGGACCCTCTGCACATCGCAAGCATCATCTCCAGCCTTTCACCATCTCCACCTTCATCCTCCATTTCCCACGACTCCAGAACATAAGACCCCTGCTTCGCCATCGTATGATCACCCGCTATGTGCTGGCAGCCCCAGCCAAACTGGACTTCAACAAACTGTTTTCCCCTCTTGAGGCTCCTGCTTTCGACCGAAGCAAAACTACAACAATCTGGTTCCACTTGTGATGTTGAGCTTGACCCCCTAATAGCTCAACCTTTTTTCTAGCACTTATCCCCATGCTTTCAAAACTTCGCCCCCCTGCAAAGGGGACACCAGTCTCCTAGAAGACGTCCCTGGAGGAGCAAGCAGGATCTTGCCAATGGCCACCATGGAAAAGCTGTCCTGCCCTCGCCAGAGCTGTGCCAAGGGGGCTTCCAGAACACACTAGGTATGAAGGATGCCACTTCGCTCCCCCTTCCCAAACTTCTCCCTCCTCACCTAGGGCCAAGGAGGGATGGGGGAGGGGGGAACCTATGATCTCTCTTTCTGGTCCCACTAGGCACTCTTTATCCCATGCTTCCGTCTCCCCTGGGTTTCCGTCTTGGGGGAGAGCTGGACCTGTGTGCAGTCACAAGGTGGTGCCGAGCTGAGAGAAGAGTTGCAGAAGCTGTGCCCAGTCTTTCTCCTCCCTAACTGCCAGCTGCCTAGGGGAGACCACACTATAGCCAGAAGCAGGCAGCACCCCCTGAAGACCGGACAGACTAAGCTAAATGGGAGAACAATACTACAACCTGTCATGAAGACAGCCCTGGGACCTTCCGTACACCGCAAGCATCATCTCTAGCCCTTCACCATCTGCACCTTCATCCTCCATTTCCCACGACTCCAGAACATAAGACCCCTGCTTCGCCATCGTATGATCACCCGCTATGTGCTGGCAGCCCCAACCAAACTGGACTTCTACAAACTGTTTTCAGCTTTTGAGGCTCCTGCTTTCGACCGAAGCAAAACTATAACAATCTGGTTCCACTTGTGATATTGAGCTTGACCCCCTAATAGCTCAACCTTTCTTCTAGCTCTTATCCCCATGCTTTCAAAACTTCTCCCCCCTGCAAAGAGGACACCAGTCTCCTAGAAGAAGTCCGTGGAGGAGCAAGCAGGATCTAGCCAATGGCTACCATGGAAAAGCTGCCCTGTCCTCGCCAGAGCTGTGCCAAGGGGACTTCCAGAACTCATAAGGTATGAAAGATGCTACTTCTCTCCCCCTTCCCAAACTTCTCCCTCCTCACCTAGGGCCAAGGAGGGATGGGGGAGGGGGGAACGTATAATCTCTCTTTCTGTTCCCACTAGGCACTCTTTATCCCATGCTTCCGTCTCCCCTGGGTTTCCGTCTCGGGGAGTGCTGGACCTGTGTGCAGTCACAAGGTGGTGCCATGCTGAGAGAACTTTGGCAGAAGCTGTGCCCAGTCTTTCTCCTCCCCAACTGCCAGCTGTCTAGGGGAGACCACACTATAGCCAGAAGCAGGCAGCACCCCCTGAAGACCGGACAGACTAAGCTAAATGGGAGAACAATACTACAACCTGTCATGAAGACAGGCCTGGGGCCCTCTGCACACCGCAAGCATCATCTACAGCCCTTCACCATCTCCACCTTCATCCTCCATTTCCCACGACTCCAGAACATAAGACCCCTGCTTCGCCATCGTATGATCACCCGCTATGTGCTGGCAGCCCCAACCAAACTGGACTTCAACAAACTGTTTTCACCTTTTGAGACTCCTGCTTTCGACCGAAGCAAAACTACAACAATCTGGTTCCACTTGTGATATAGAGCTTGACCCCCCTAATAACTCAACCTTTCTTCTAGCTCTTATCCCCATGCTTTCAAAACTTCTCCCCCCTGCAAAGAGGACACCAGTCTCCTAGAAGAAGTCCGTGGAGGAGCAAGCAGGATCTTGCCAATGGCCACCATGGAAAAGCTGCCCTGCCCTCGCCAGAGCTGTGCCAAGGGGAATTCCAGAACTCATAAGGTATGAACGATGCTACTTCTCTCCCCTTCCCAAACTTCTCCCTCCTCACCTAGGGCCAAGGAGGGATGGGGGAGGGGGGAATGTATAATCTCTCTTTCTGGTCCCACTAGGCACTCTTTATCCCATGCTTCCGTCTCCCCTGGGTTTCCGTCTTGGGGAGAGCTGGACCTGTGAGCAGTCGCAAGGTGCTGCCGAGCTGAGAGAAGAGTTGCAGAAGCTGTGCCCAGTCTTTCTCCTCCCCAACTGCCAGCTGCCCAGGGGAGGCCAAACTACCGCCAGAAACAGGCAGCACCCCCAGAAGACCGGACAGACTAAGCTAAATGGGAAAACAATATTACAACCTGTCATGAAGACAGACCTGGGGCCCTCTGCACACCGCAAGCATCATCTCCAGCCCTTCACCATCTCCACCTTCATCCTCCATTTCCCACGACTCCAGAACATAAGACCCTTGCTTCGCCATCGTATGATCACCCGCTATGTGCTGGCAGCCCCAACCAAAATGGACTTCAACAAACTGTTTTCACCTTTTGAGGCTCCTGCTTTCGACCGAAGCAAAACTACAACAATCTGGTTCCACTTGTGATATAGAGCTTGACCCCCTAATAGCCCAACCTTTCCTCTAGCTCTTATCCCCATGCTTTCAAAACTTCTCCCAGCTGCAAGGAGGACACCAGTCTCCTAGAAGACGTCCCTGGAGGAGCAAGCAGGATCTTGCCAATGGCCACCATGGAAAAGCTGTCCTGCCCTCGCCAGAGCTGTGCCAAGGGGGCTTCCAGAACACACTAGGTATGAAGGATGCCACTTCGCTCCCCCTTCCCAAACTTCTCCCTCCTCACCTAGGGCCAAGGAGGGATGAGGAAGGGGGGAACCTATGATCTCTCTTTCTGGTCCCACTAGGCACTCTTTATCCCATGCTTCCGTCTCCCCTGGGTTTCCGTCTTGGGGGAGAGCTGGACCTGTGTGCAGTCACAAGGTGCTGTCGAGCTGAGAGAAGAGTTGCAGAAGCTGTGCCCAGTCTTTCTCCTCCCCAACTGCCAGCTGCCCAGGGGAGGCCAAACTACCGCCGGAAACAGGCATCGCCCCCAGAAGACCGGACAGACTAAGCTAAATGGGAGAATAATACTACAACCTGTCATGAAGACAGCCCTGGGACCCTCTGCACATCGCAAGCATCATCTCCAGCCCTTCACCATCTCCACCTTCATCCTCCATTTCCCACGACTCCAGAACATAAGACCCTTGCTTCGCCATCGTATGATCACCCGCTATGTGCTGGCAGCCCCAACCAAAATGGACTTCAACAAACTGTTTTCACCTTTTGAGGCTCCTGCTTTCGACCGAAGCAAAACTACAACAATCTGGTTCCACTTGTGATATAGAGCTTGACCCCCCCAATAGCTCAACCTTTCTTCTAGCTCTTATCCCCATGCTTTCAAAACTTCTCCCCCCTGCAAAGAGGACACCAGTCTCCTAGAAGAAGTCCGTGGAGGAGCAAGCAGGATCTTGCCAATGGCCACCATGGAAAACCTGCCCTGCCCTCGCCAGAGCTGTGCCAAGGGGACTTCCAGAACTCATAAGGTATGAAAGATGCTACTTCCACTTCCCAAACTTCTCCCTCCTCACCTAGGGCCAAGGAGGGATGGGGGAGGGGGGAACGTATAATCTCTCTTTCTGGTCCCACTAGGCACTCTTTATCCCATGCTTCCGTCTCCCCTGGGTTTCCGTCTCGGGGGAGTGCTGGACCTGTGTGCAGTCACAAGGTGGTGCCGAGCTGAGAGAAGAGTTGCAGAAGCTGTGCCCAGTCTTTCTCCTCCCTAACTGCCAGCTGCCTAGGGGAGACCACACTATAGCCAGAAGCAGGCAGCACCCCCTGAAGACCGGACAGACTAAGCTAAATGGGAGAACAATACTACAACCTGTCATGAAGACAGCCCTGGGACCTTCCGTACACCGCAAGCATCATCTCTAGCCCTTCACCATCTGCACCTTCATCCTCCATTTCCCACGACTCCAGAACATAAGACCCCTGCTTCGCCATCGTATGATCACCCGCTATGTGCTGGCAGCCCCAACCAAACTGGACTTCTACAAACTGTTTTCAGCTTTTGAGGCTCCTGCTTTCGACCGAAGCAAAACTACAACAATCTGGTTCCACTTGTGATATTGAGCTTGACCCCCTAATAGCTCAACCTTTCTTCTAGCTCTTATCCCCATGCTTTCAAAACTTCTCCCCCCTGCAAAGAGGACACCAGTCTCCTAGAAGAAGTCCGTGGAGGAGCAAGCAGGATCTAGCCAATAGCTACCATGGAAAAGCTGCCCTGCCCTCGCCAGAGCTGTGCCAAGGGGACTTCCAGAACTCATAAGGTATGAAAGATGCTACTTCTCTCCCCCTTCCCAAACTTCTCCCTCCTCACCTAGGGCCAAGGAGGGATGGGGGAGGGGGGAACGTATAATCTCTCTTTCTGTTCCCACTAGGCACTCTTTATCCCATGCTTCCGTCTCCCCTGGGTTTCCGTCTCGGGGAGTGCTGGACCTGTGTGCAGTCACAAGGTGGTACTATACAAAGTCCCAGAATACTTGTAGAGTATCTATACACACAAACGAACGATTGTCAAAAAGTTGCTGTATATTTGATTGAAGAAAATAATGATGGAGCACCGCTCTCAAAAAAGTCTTCAAAAGTAAAGTACAAATAAAGTCCCAATTCTCTACAGGGGTCCCGGGTATTTTTGACCCTGTTTCAGGGGAAAACCCCTTCTTCAGGAGTTGTTAAACTCAGCAACAATGAATTTCTATATAGTGCTAAATGCTTTCACTGAGTGACTCTGCTTGTGGTGATTTCAACTGCGAGTCTTTCTCCTCCACAATTGCCAGCTGCCTAGGGGAGACCACACTATAGCCAGAAGCAGGCAGCACCCCCTGAAGACCGGACAGACTAAGCTAAATGGGAGAACAATACTACAACCTGTTATGAAGACAGCCCTGGGACCTTCCGTACACCGCAAGCATCATCTCCAGCCCTTCACCATCTCCACCTTCATCCTCCATTTCCCACGACTCCAGAACATAAGACCCCTGCTTCGCCATCGTATGATCACCCGCTATGTGCTGGCAGGCCCAGCCAAACTGGACTTCAACAAACTGTTTTCACCTCTTGAGGCTCCTGCTTTCAACCGAAGCAAAACTACAGCAAGCTGGTTCCACTTGTGATATTGAGCTTGACCCCCTAATAGCTCAACCTTTTTTCTAGCACTTATCCCCATGCTTTCAAAACTTGGCCCCCCTGCAAAGGGGACCCCAGTCTCCTAGAAGACGCCTCAGGAGGAGCAAGCAGGATTTTGCCAATGGCCACCATGGAAAAGCTGCCCTGCCCTTGCCAGAGCTGTGCCAAGGGGACTTCCAGAACTTATAAGGTATGAAAGATGCCACTTCTCTCCCCTTCCCAAACTTCTCCCTCCTCACCAAGGGCCAAGGAGGAATGAGGGAGGGGGGAACCTATATTCTCTCGTTCTGGTCCTACTAGGCACTCTTTATCCCATGCTTCCGTCTCCCCTGGGTTTCCGTCTTGGGGGAGAGCTGGACCTGTGTGCAGTCACAAGGTGCTGTCGAGCTGAGAGAAGAGTTGCAGAAGCTTGTGCCCAGTCTTTCTCCTCCACAATTGCCAGCTGCCCAGGGGAGGCCAAATACCGCCAGAAACAGGCAGCACCCGAAGAAGACCGGACAGACTAAGCTAAATGGGAGAACAATACTACAACCTGTCATGAAGACAGCCCTGGGGCCCTCTGCACACCGCAAGCATCATCTCCAGCCCTTCACCATCTCCACATTCATCCTCCATTTTCCACGACTCCAGAACATAAGACCCCTGCTTCGCCATCGTATGATCACCCGCTATGTGCTGGCAGCCCGAGCCAAACTGGACTTCAACAAACTGTTTTCACCTCTTGAGGCTCCTGCTTTCAACCGAAGTAAAACTACAGCAATCTGGTTCCACTTGTGATATTGAGCTTGACCCCCTAATAGCTCAACTTTTTTTTCTAGCACTTATCCCCATGCTTTCAAAACTTCGCCCCCCTGCAAAGGGGACCCCAGTCTCCTAGAAGACACCTCAGGAGGAGCAAGCAGGATCTTGCCAATGGCCACCATGGAAAAGCTGCCCTGCCCTCACCAGAGCTGTGCCAAGGGGACTTCCAGAACTTATAAGGTATGAAAGATGCCACTTCTCTCCCCTTCCCAAACTTCTCCCTCCTCACCTAGGGCCAAGGAGGGATGAGGGAGGGGGGAACCTATGATCTCTCTTTCTGGTCCCACTAGGCACTCTTTATCCCATGCTTCCGTCTCCCCTGGGTTTCCGTCTTGGGGGAGAACTGGACCTGTGTGCAGTCACAAGGTGCTGTCGAGCTGAGAGAAGAGTTGCAGAAGCTGTGCCCAGTCTTTCTCCTCCACAATTGCCTAGCTCTTATCCCCATCCTTTCAAAACGTCTCCCCCCTGCAAAGAGGACACCAGTCTCCTAGAAGAAGTCTGTGGAGGAGCAAGCAGGATCTAGCCTGTGGCCACCATGGAAAAGCTGCCCTGCCCTCGCCAGAGCTGTGCCAAGGGGACTTCCAGAACTCATAAGGTATGAAAGATGCTACTTCTCTCCCCCTTCCCAAACTTCTCCCTCCTCACCTAGGGCCAAGGAGGGATGGGGGAGGGGGGAATGTATAATCTCTCTTTCTGGTCCCACTAGGCACTCTTTATCCCATGCTTCCGTCTCCCCTGGGTTTCTGTCTCGGGGAGTGCTGGACCTGTGTGCAGTCACAAGGTGGTGCCATGCTGAGAGAACTTTGGCAGAAGCTGTGCCCAGTCTTTCTCCTCCCCAACTGCCAGCTGCCCAAGGGAGGCCAAACTACCGCCAGAAACAGGCAGCACCCCCAGAAGACCGGACAGACTAAGCTAAATGGGAAAACAATATTACAACCTGTCATGAAGACAGACCTGGGGCCCTCCGCACACCGCAAGCATCATCTCCAGCCCTTCACTATCTCCACCTTCATCCTCCATTTCCCACGACTCCAGAACATAAGACCCCTGCTTCGCCATCGTATGATCACCCGCTATGTGCTGGCAGCCCCAACCAAACTGGACTTCAACAAACTGGGCCAAGGAAGGATGGGGGAGGGGGGAACTCTTTCTTGGTCCCACTAGTCACTCTTTATCCCATGATTCCGTCTCCCCTGGGTTTTCCTCCCGGGCGAGTGCTGAACCTGTGTGCAGTCACAAGGTGGTGCCGTGCTGTGAGAACTTTGCCAGAAGCTGTGCCCAGTCTTTCTCCTCACTAATTGCCAGCTATATGGGAGAACAATACCACTACCTGCCATGAAGCCAGCCCTGGGGCCCTCTGCACACCGCAAGCATCATCTCAAGCCCTTCACCATCTCCACCTTCATCCTCCATTTCCCATGACTCCAGACCATAAGACCCCTCCTTCACCATCATATGATCACTCACCATGTGATGGCAGCCCCAACAAAACTGGACTTCAACAAACTGTTTTCACCTCTTGAGGCTCCTGTCTTCCACCAAAGCAAAACCGGAACACTTTTGTTCCACTTTATGCACTTTGTTGGTCCTTGTTGCTGCAAAATTACATCGTTTAAATTAGGCCCCAAGGACTTAGTATCCGTGTTCTGGGGTTCCACTATTCACGGTTCGGATCTCATTATCCATGGCTGGTTCAATTTGCTCTATTTCACATGTTGATTCACATTTTAACAGAGGCTGATGACAATTATGATGGTGATGGTGGTGATTTGCATATCCATCATAGGCTTGATACCTTATATTTGATATCAGCGTGATATAGGGAAAGAGGTTCTTACTAGAGAAGGTTGAAGGTGAAAAAGACAAAAGAAGATGAAATTAGCCAAGAAGATAGAACTTCCAGAAACAGAAGAAAGTTTTGGATCTGGCCATGATCTGATGCCTTCCACAAAGAATCATCTGAAGATCCAATCCAGCTATTTGTTTATTTTTTAAACTGGGGAGGAGAGAGGACCCAAACTGATGTGGCAGAAATGGGCATCAGGATGTCCTCTCTGAATCTTGAGGGACAAGGGAGGAAGTATAGCCTCCTTAGCAATGATGTATCTGATGTGTGATCTTTGCTGATATGCCCAGGGTAGGACTGACTGCCACTTTTGGGGTCGGGAAGGAATTTTCCTCCAGGGTAGATTGGCCAGAGATCCTGGAGGTTTTTCGCCTTCCTCTGGGCATCCAGCAGGGACCACTAGTTAGGAATTATATTAATCGTATCACTTTTGAAACTTGCCAAGCTGAACTTGGCAAAGAGATAATGCAAGATTAATAAAAGTCACAACCATAGATACTGTTGTTTTTTTGTCTCTTTTTCATTTTTGTGTTTAACAATATCTTTGGTTGTGGAGTGTCAGCCATTGAGAGGGGGCTACATTTACAACAAAAATATTGTTTATCCACAAGCATTAATAATAATAATAATAATAATAATAATAATAATAATAATAATAATACTTTATTTATACCCCGCCACCATCTCCCCAACGGGGACTCGGGCGGCTTACATGGGGCCATGCCCAGAACAATACAATATAAACAGCATATAAAAGAACAACACATCACAACACAGTGAACAATACAATAAATAATAATATCCATTACAATACAAATCAAGGAAACAATGAAAACAAGGGTGGACCACATGAACATTAAGTTAAAACTCGGGGTGAGAAAGACATAAGAATAAAAACCATAGCGAACAGGGTCATAAGGAAGTGGTGTAGTCTAGAGGATAGATATTAGAGGGAGCAACGGAAAAGAAATATAAAAAAGTTACTCTCCAAAGGCACAACGGAAGAGCCATGTTTCAAGTCTTTTTTGAAGGCTACTAATGTGGAGGCTTGCCTAATCTCAATGGGCAGTGAGTTCCACAATCGGGGGGCCACAGCAGAAAAGGCCCTCTCCCTTGTTCACAAAAGGCGAGTCTGGGATATCGGCAGTGGCGACAGGAGAGCTTCCCCTGATGATCGAAGGGATCGGGTAGGCTTATGATAGGAGATACGGTCACAAAGGTAGGTGGGTCCCAAACCGTTTAGGGCTTTATATGTGATGGTATACACCTTGAATTGGGACCGGAAAAGAAATGGCGGCCAGTGGAGCTCCTTAAACAAGGGAGTAGATCTCTCCCTGTAACTCACCCCCGTTATTAATCTGGCAGCCGAACGCTGGACCAATTGTAGTTTCCGGGCCGTCTTCAAGGGAAGCCCCAAGTAGAGCGCATTACAGTAGTCCAGTCTAGAGGTAACTAAGGCATGAACCACCGTGGTCAAGTCAGACTTCACGAGGTATGTTCGCAGTTGGTGCACAAGTTTGAGTTGTGTGAAGGCCCTCCCGGCCACCGCCGACACCTGCGCCTCAAGCATCAACGCTGAGTCCAGGAGGATCCCCAAACTGCGGACCTGTGATTTCAGGGGGAGTGCAACCCTGTCCAGCACAGGTTGCCACCCAATACCCCGATCTGACGAGCGACTGACCAGTAGGGCCTCTGTCTTGTCAAGATTGATCCCCAGCTTGTTCCTCCTCATCCAGTCCGCCACAGCGGCCAGGCACTGGTTCAGCATCCGAGGGGCTTCCTTGGAGTCAGATGGAAACGAGTAGTGGATTTGCGTGTGATCTGCGTAGAGATGGCAACACCCTCCAAAACTCCGGATGACCTCTCCCAGCGGTTTCATGTAGATGTTAAATAGCATGGGGGATAAGACAGACCCCTGCGGGACCCCACAGGTCAATGGCCAGGGGTCCGAGCAGGTATCCCCCAGCTTCACCCTCCAGGAAGGACCGGAGCCACAGCAAAACCGTGCCACCGAGCCCCATCCCGGAGAGCCTCCCCAGAAGGATACCATGGTCGATGGTATCGAAAGCCGCTGAGATGTCCAAGAGAACCAGCAGGGTCACACTCCCCCTGTCCAGCTCCCTACGGAGGTCATCCACCAAGGCGACCAAAGCCGTCTCGGTGCTGTGCCCAGGCCTGAAGCCAGACTACGAACGGTCCAGAAAATCAGTGGCATCGAGGAACTCCTGGAGCTGCGTGGCAACCATCTGTAAAGAACTGTGGCAGGGAGGAGGAATCTTTTTATCCCACCGCTGCCACCAATTGTGAAGAACTGAGGCAGGGAGGAATCTTTTTATCCCACCTTAGATGGTAGTGTTACTTACGTTTAGGATATGAGTGTGACAGAGACTTAGATGGTTTAAAGAACAAAAACAAGTTTATTTCATGTACAAAGCTTAGTGGTTCAATAACTTCTTTGAGGCACTTAAATAACTGTTACAAATAGATGTTGAGGTGTTCTAACTTCCAAATACTTTCTTCTCTCAGAACCAAACTATAAACTGATCTCTTGGATCTCTTGGGATTACTTCCCCTTACTTCACAGCCTCCACAAATAGCCCTAAACAAGTCACCCAACTTGCTTAGTCTGGCTCTACTAGAGGTCTGCTTTCCTGGTTTCCCCCAATCCTGGAACCAGCCCATCTCCTGTGACTAAAAATCACAGACTAAGATTTAAACTTCCCTGATTTCCTTAAACTTGGAACTAGTCTGTCCCCTGTGACTAGAAATCACAGACTACCTAAAATAAGTCACCTTATTTTAGAATTGACTCAAATTCCCTCATTTGAGCCACCCTGATCCTCCACTTGAGAATCAGTCTTCACTGTAATTCCACCATTACAGACTGACCTGTTTTTAAAACATTCCCTCCTTTTTCCTTCAAACGGCGATTGGCTCCGCCCCTGTTGCTATGGTAACCTGCCTCAGAATGCTGAGCTGGTTACCTTCCCCTACATATTATCAACTCTAATACTTACCCATTTTAAACATAGCCAAACCTGACTGTTTAAACAAAATCAAACAAACATGTCATCCATAAATCAAAATAAAACACACACTTCTTTACACTCCCGCTCCAGAACCTTGCCCAAAAATGGGAGGTTGGAAATTGGTCTGTAGTTGTTACATACAGATGGGTCTAACGAGGTCTTTTTTAGTAGCAGTTTTACTACTGCCTGCTTGAAGCAGGATGGAACTGACCCCTGACCCAACGAGGCATTTATTATAGCCACAAACCAATCCAACAACCCATCTTTGGCCAGCTTAACCAGCCAAGAGGGACAAGGATCCAGAGCGCAAGTGGTCACCCTCACAGACCCAAGAATCCCCTCCACGTCATCAGGAAGAACAAGCCAGAAAGAATCCCACAAAATCAGACAGACAGGTACCTCGGTTACCTCCGCTGGAACTACAATTAAGCTGGTGTCCAATTCCCGGCGTATCTGAGCAACTTTGCCTGCAAAATGGTGCGCGAAATCGCTGCACCTACTTGCCAAGTCATCGGGAAGCCCCTGGGTCTCGGGAGGCCGCAGGAGCTCCCCAACAACTCGGAACAACTCCGATGGCCTGTTGGCCGCAGACGCTATGCGGGCAGTCGTGAAAGCTTTCCTGGCTGCTCGCAGAGCCACAGAGTAAGCCTTAATAGCGGCTTTAGCCCGTGCTTGGTCAGACACATTGCGAGATTTCCTCCAGATGCACTCTAGTCCCCTCCTCGTACGCTTCATCACAGCCAGCTCCTCAGTGAACCAAGGAGTCGACATGACTCTACGCAGCGAGAGGGGACGTTCAGGAGCGATCGTGTCAAGTGCCCTTGCCAGCTCACTATTATAGCGATCAGCCAGGACATCGACAGGATCGCCAGTCTCCAGAAAAGGAAGATTAAGAAATAACATATATTAAATACCAACACTTACTCATTACTTTATTTTCAGTACCACCAGATTACGCTACAGCAACGTGTGGCCGGGCACAGCTAGTAGTGTATTAAATTGCTGACTCTTGAATATGATCTTTTGAGAAAATGTGGATATTGAAGCAGCTATTTCCAGGCAAGGAATAGTGGATGAATTGAGTAGACTGACTCCTTCCACTGGCTACTGCTGCCTCTGCTGCTTCCCTTTACAAATCTTCCCTGATGTAGAAAAATGCCTATTTTGTTGGATGGAGTAAGTGAAACTGTAGTTCCTGGTCCCATGGTTTGTACTATATTCTGGTGTTGAGCCAGGCCACAGAGAGGAGCCACGGCATAGAGAAAGACAAGAGACACTGAGGATATTTCATCTTGTTGGGCTTCCTGAGCCATCCATAAGTTGCCATCCAGTTCCTGTGTTACTTCATCTTTTCCCCCTGCGTGGCCTTTGAAAATAGGATCAAGTGATCACGTGGCACATTATCCAGAGCCACATTTTCAAAGGATGAGGCAGGAAAGTTTTTGGGGAGGTTCTTTGTACAGAACTTCAAAAGAAGATGAGGTGTGACCTTAAAGCAGAATCACATGTTGGAATCCACAAATGTAGTTTGCATTACATACTCCCCAAATACCTGCTCTTTTCTAAAGTGATTCTTCCACAGAAAACTAGCCACTGCATTGCGTAGATCCACCATGGCAAACTGGCTGTAAAAAAGTATGTTGCAAAGCTGTTTGCTCAGCAGGAAAAATGAGCAAGCTTTAGCTGTATGGGAAAACAAAACAGTAGGCATCTGAAACAGAGAAGTGTGAAAGCCTGATTCAGCCAAAGAAAAGCACTTTTTGTTTCTGCTGATTTCATTGGACAAAACACCATTGACGTCAGTGATGTTAGTTGGTGCCTGGTTTGTACCATAAGTCAAAATAACTGTTGTGTAATAGTATTCGGGGTAAAAGAAGTAGCTAGATAGCTGTTGTGGAAAGCCAAGGTTTATGCTATATACACCTACATTTTTAAAAGAATGGAGTTACAAGTGACCTCCAACCCTTTTTTGCTGGTCTCAAGTGTGTGTGCCCCCTCATTTTATTCCTTGTTTCAGGTGAAACATTCACAAAAAAGTATCTAACCTATCCTCTTCAACCCTCATTAATTTTAATTCCAGAAACTGGACATAAAGTAGACAAAAAAAAGCCAGGAAATGAAAGTGGATGAGACCTCTGATTATTTCTGTGTCACTCTTTTAGGTTGAAAATACAGTCACATTGCTCACCACAATGGTGGAAGAATGCAAATATCCCTAAGCTAAACAAATATAGTACAGCTATCTATGTTTTAGAGCAGTGTTTCTCAAATTCTGCTCTTCCAGGTGTTTTGGACTTACCGGCTGTTAGGAATTGTGGTAGCTGATGTCCAAAACATCTGGAGGAGCAGAGTTTGAGAAACACTGCTTTAGAGAATGGGCATTTGTATACTTTAATAGTTAAGCATTCCTTAGTTGGAATTCCAAAATCCATAATATTCCAAAATCCAAAACTGGGTGGCTGAGATAGTGACACCTTTGCTTTCTCGTGGTTTAGTACATAAAAGTTATTCACAAAATTATTTAAAATGTGAGGATTTAAAGATAATGTGTATAAGGCGCACATGAAACATAAATTTTTGGAAAATGGAAATCTCCATAACCTTTTGGAGATTTTATGATCTTTGGAAAGGCATGACCTTGTTAAAAGTCATAACCTTTTTGAAAATGATGCCATATCTTTTTGGGGAAATGCCATTCATGCAAGTTACACATAGGTGAATACAAGTATTCCAAAATCTGGGGGAAAATGAAATTCAAAACACTTCTGGCCTCAAGCATTTCAGACAAGGCAGCCTCAACCTGTATTCTGGAAAAAAAGGACTGTGGCTGATAACTCTGCCTTTTCTGCATCTCGGGCTTACATTAATGTCGTTTTCTCTGTTGTGCAATGCACTGTAATATTCCATGCCTTCTAAAGAAACATGGGGCTTCAATGCCATCCAGCAGATGTTCCAAACCTTTTTAAATAGCTTCCAGCTGAGTTAATGTTCTGGGGCCTATTTTTTCAAAGTAACACTTATCAATAAATTATCAACATTCATCCTTGTATTTGGTCTATTTTTGTCACAGCATGGCAGCATAATAAAAAGAGCCTGGCACTGTGGCACTCTGTGTGTCTTCCATTAAGATATAAAGCATTTTCAGGCTGCATAGTTTTCTACTAAAAGTAAAATGTATTTGCAACGCCACTGCCACTTTTCCATCTCCTTAATAAAAACAGTGGGCTTCTTTCCCTCACGAAACCACATCCCCCACCCCCTGAGCGACATTTACTCCTACATTTAGTTATAAAGCTAATCTCAACATTTCCTTCTGAACTTCTCTATCCTTTTGTATGCAATAAAATGGAGGTGAGCATAATGCTAAATATTCTCTAGGGGGAAAAGAGATATTGTTTTATTATCTGGGCAGAGGCCACAAGGCGGCGCTAGAGAGAGAGAGAGAGAGAGGGAGGGAGGATTGTCCATTTTGTGGGGGTGGAGGGTGAGTTGAAGGAGGAAAACCATTTCCCCCTGTTTTCCTGTTATTCCCCCCACCCGTGTCCCTCCTTCATGTTATGGGAAGTGGGGAGGGGGAATAACCAGCAAAAACAGTGGAAATGGTTTCCGTTCTTCAGCTCCCCCCATAAAATGGATTATTCTTCTCTCTCTACTGCCCCCTAGTGGCCTCCGCCCAGATAATGAAACAATACCAAAAAAGATATTTTCCCAATCATTTTGCTGAGGTTAGCCCACAACCCTCTAAGTCAGGGGTCCTCAAATTTTTAAAGCAGAGAGCCGGTCCACAATCCTTCAAACTGTTGAGGGGCCGAATTATCATTTGGAGAGAAAAAAACCGAACAAATTCCTATGCACACTGCACATATCTTATTTGTAGTGCAAAACAGCAATAACAATGAAAAACAATACAATATTTAAAAATGAAAATAATTTTAACCAATATAAACCTATCAGGATTTCAATAGGAAGTGTGGGCCTGCTTCTGGCCAATGAGATAGTCAGGTTAATTAGGGTTGTTGTTGTTGTTGTTGATGTTGTTGTTGTGTGTCTTCAAGTCATTTCAGACTTTGGGCTGTTGTCGACCGCGTTTTAGGGGATCGGGCCCTTAAGAAGAGACCCGACCCGGTCCTGAGGGAACGGACCTTGGCGAAGCCAAAAGGAGAATATAAGCCGCAATACAACCTGGAGCCGAAATGAAGAAGGTCTGCCAAAGATGAAGGAAAATCCGCCAAGGAGTCTTTATTGAGCGATTCAGCCTAAAAGGACACTAGTAGCGATCATTCAATCTACTAGCGTATCATATGTTTCAAATAAAGCCATATTTATACAATGTTTCGGTCTGACAGCCCTTTGAATTTCCCGCCCCGCTCCCCCGCCCATCTGATCGCGGATAGGCTGGGAGGTTGAACGAGGCGGGCTTTCGTTTCCCGCCTTGCTCTGCTGGCCAATGGGGAGCCGCTTTTTGTCCCCACTCGGGCCAATCAGAGAGGAGGAGGCGGGAGCTATTGAAACAATGAAGTGACAGGACAGGAAATATCAGATTAATCCTTGCCCGGCCGATTTCTAAAGGAATTAATGGCACCCATCAAGGATGTCCGGGGTCCTGTCACATTCACAGATTTTAGATATGCCTTGGGGTGTCAGAGGGGAAGTGGTGATGGGTGTTGATGAGCCAAATTTGACAGGCTCCACACGGCGCCCTTCTGAGGTGTCCTGGAATTTCCTGAGATATGACAATGTTTGCCCTGGGGGCTGAATCACCTTTAGGACTATACTCCGAATTTGGTGACTCAAGCCTTATATTGTCCATGCAACCTGAATTAGATTGGGTTAAGCTGTAGCAGATTATCCTTTTGTTTTTGGGAAGGGAGGCCTGGGTCATAGGGGCTAGGGTTCATGTTGGGGTCAAAATATTTCCCATTTGATTTCATGATTTGACAATTATATGAGATAAAAATGAAAAATAAAATAAAGTTGGAGCGTAAACCCAGCTAGGAAAAACACATAATTTCCGGGGATCCCAAAGAGTACAAATACATATAGGCAGATAGACAGATTTCAAGGAAGTAAGGGGGGAATCCATAGAGGGGGGCTACATTGCATAAAGGGGAATCATGGATGATATAAACAATTGAAAACATTTGATAAGAACGAGGTTTACAACATCTGGGGAACCCAATATGGAAAGTCATAGAAGTGGAGTTCTAGCAGCATGATTTCACAATTCATGAAGTTAGCCCAACGATTAGAAATTCATACAACAGTGGGTCATGAGGGTGTCCAGGTACATAGAATATGAAAATTCATGGATACATGAGGAAAAGAGTTCATCTGTGATGGAAGGAAATTCATAGAGATGGCATGGGGAAGGGGCACATGTGGGTTATAGTCTTCGGAAGTATAAGATTTCATAAGTCCAGGGATAGGTCTGGGGAAGAGTGTTCTTCTCCTTCATAAAATTATGAAGGTATGAATGAAACGTGGAGGGCACCCGTCCGGGCACCCCCTGGCAGCTGCAGAGAGGGTGAGGGTACTTGGAGATCTATGTCTCCCCAGCGGGAGAGCGATCCCCCCATCCCCAGTTCACAGAAAGTGGCTAGGGATCTCTTAAAACCATTCCGCGAGTCGCGGGGAGAGGAAAGTCGGGGATAAGGCTGGAGGAGGGCAGCCCGGCTTGAAAAGAGCAGTCGGTCCCGTTTGACAGTCAGCTGTTGAGGTGCCGAAAACTGGACCGATTTCGGTTCCGTTGGTGGTCTTCGAGTCAGGAGCCTTAGAAAGGGTTAGGACTAAAAGAGGAGCGTTCTAGGGGTAATTTTGATAGAGATATGAGCCAATTTATATCGTCCGCCGTATTAATCTATGGCGGAGAAGCCTCCGCCAGGGTTTTTAAAGATCAAGCGGGTTAGTGAGAGAGAGAGAAATTGCATGCAAAGGAAGGAGTCAGAGAATGACACAAAATAACCAGATAGAGAGAGTTACTGTTAAAATAAGTGCTACTTTTATTGGGGGATTTGTTACATAGTTCAGGGAAGGGGAAAGTGAAGAAAGAAAAAAATCTTTTAATAATAGTCTGCTGCGGTCCCGCTCCGTTCCTTTGGTGAGTGATCTGCGGAACTCTCCGCTGCGCTTTTAAATTAATTTAAAAGCCGGGGTTTCGGTTATCAGGGCGAGCCTAAGTCCAAAATTATTTATTTATTCATTTACTACATTTATTTACTACATTTATATCCCTCCCTTCTCACCTCGAAGGGAACTCAGAGCAGCTGTATGTACATACAATATATTATATTATTAGCATAGCACAATATTAGCATTATATATTACTATATTGAACTATACCACTATACTGTAATATTATATGTAATATATAACATATAATTAATATTATTATATGGTATTATTATTAGTATTATATTGTATAACATTATAATATTTTATCAATATTATATGTATATATACAATATATACATATATATACAATATATACAATATATTATATTATTAAAACTGATATAAAAATATTATATTATAAATGAGGGTGGGGGCCAGGTAAATGACCTTGGAGGGCCACATCCGGCCCCCGGGCCTTAGTTTGGGGACCCCTGCTCTAAGTAGTCATAGTTGCCTTGCTTTTTGTTTTTGTCATTATCATCATCATCCATTTTGCATTTCTCTAAGGGTGTATATACACTGAAGTATGAATGCAGTTTGATACTACTTTAACTGCCATGGCTCAATGCTATGGAATCCCAGGAGCTGTAGTTTTCCAAGGTCTTCAGTTTTCTTTGCCTGATAGTGCTGGTGCCTCATCAAGCTACAAATCCTATCATTCTATAGTACTGAGCCATAGCCATTTAAATGGTGCCAAATTGCATTAATTCTACAGTTTAAATACACCCTTAGTTCCAGTTTAGCATTGTTAAAGGATGGAAATGAGTGCTCTTAACAGAAGTAGAACTGAGATGTTTTGATTCACTCAGCTCAAACTGCTTCCTTTTACAATTTAAGGAAGCAAAAAGACAGTTAAGCTCTTTGTCCAGTTTTGTAGCTGAAGGCCATACCATCAGAAGTCATGCTGATTTAAATCCAATGGACAGCAATGGGAAACCATATCCAAGTTCTCCATCCGTAAGAAAACTCTGTGAAATTCATGGGGTTGCCATTAAGCTGACAGGTAATTTGAATGCACAACATGGAAGCAGATAAACTTGAAGAGCCCTGAGGCACAACAAGGAGAGGAGAAATGGAAATGCCTATGCACAGGACATGTAATACTCTGGAGCCCCCAGCGGCGCAGTGGGTTAAACCCTTGTGCCAGCAGAACTGATGAGAACATTCAATATTTTCAGAGATTACTACCAAGTTTATAATTACCTTCTTGTTCTCCCATTTTCAACTATGGTGATAGGAACATGATACCTAAAAGTCTTTCCCCCGATTCTAAACAAGCAATTAGGGAGCCCCGGTGGCACAGTGGGTAAATCCTTATGCCAGCAGGGCTGATGACTTGAAGGTTGGGTGCTGACCTGAAGGTTGCCGGTTCAAATTCAACCTGGGGAGAGCATGGATGAGTTCCCTCTATCAGCTCCAGCTCCATGCGGGGACATGAGAGAATCCTCCCACAAGGATGATAAAAACATCAAAACATTCTGGAGTCCCCTGGGCAACATCCTTGCAGATGGCCAGTTCTCTCACACCAGAAGTGACTTGGTGTTTCAGACACGAAAAAAATACACTGCATCTGAAAGCATTTTCTATTGAAGAAGGTGAGCAAGAAAACAAATTCCCGAGGAAAGAGCTTGTCCTGTCGAAACCTACAATCTCCAAATGGTAGGCTTAAGTCTTGTGCAATTGTATGCTCACATATGCATGTGTATACATTTCTTTCAGGGTATCACAAATCTGCATGAAATGGTAGTCTGTCTCTGTCTGATGGTATAATCAGGCTTGTCAATAATTCCCTAACATCCAGGGTTATACTATTCACACTGTAGTCCAGATGCTATGGCTTGTTTACCATTATCTAATACTTCATTCTGCCAGCTGTCATTTATGAAAGAAGCCACACCTTGTGGATGTTCCAAAAACTTATTCACAGCATTGCTATTTATTTATTTTAAAGGTCAAATGAAAACATCTCTGGCACTTACAAGCTGCTTTTAAGATACAGAGAGGAAATAAATTAGGGAACAGTTGAAAAAAATGTGTTTTTATTTTATATGGGTCAGAAGGACAGCTGTTGCGCAAACTGTGGCTGGGGAGAGTGACCACATCCACTAGATCTTCACCTGGAATATTTTGGACTAGTTCCACTTATGCACACATTTGCATCACGCTAGGGCTTATTAGATAACAAATTAAGGGAAGAAAAACAACTCAGTAAATCAGTTTGAAACACCGATTTGTGAAGTGATGCAATGACATAAAATGACAACAAATAGTTGCTGAAGATGAAATATGCCAGCTGCGATGGTCGTGCAATGTTACATGGAGCTATTGATGTATCTACCCTGTAGAATGAGTGCTGATTGACATCAATTTAAGTAATTGGCTTAATTCTATAGAATGTTAAGATTGGCAAGGCACCAGCACCCTTTGACGGAGAAGGCTAAAGAACTTGTAAAACTACAACACCCATGATTCCATAGCATTGATCACTGAGTGGTTAAAGCGAGATCAAACTGCAGAGGCATTCTATGGCAGCTAAAGTAGTGAAATTATATAGCAGGGATCCTCAAACTTTTTAAGCAGAGGGCCGGTCCACAATCCTTCAGAGTGTTGAGGGGACAAATTGTCATTGGGAAAAAAATATGAATATGCAAAACAACAACAGCAACAACAACAACAACAACAACAACAACGAAATAACAATACAATATTTAAAAATAAAAACAATTTTAACCAACATAAATCTATCAGAATTTCAGTGGGAAGTGTGGGCCTGCTTCTGGCCAACGAGATAGTCAAGTTAGTTAGGATTGTTGTTGTTGTTGTTGTTGTTGTTGTTGTTGTGTGCCTTCAAGTCATTTCAGACTTTGGATGAGCCTAAGTTTAAAACTGAGGGTGCGGGCCAGATAAATGACCTTGGAGGGCCGCATCCAGCCCATGGGCCTTAGTTTGGGGACCCCTGCTATATAGTATGCATACATTAACAAACTGTAGATACGCCCTATAGCAGCGAAAGTGGTAAAACTATATAGTATGCATGCATAAACAAACTAGATGCACACTATGGCAGCTAAAGTGGTAAAATAATAATAATAAATTTTATTTATACCCCGCCACCATCTCCCCAGTGGGGACTCGGGGCGGCTTACATGGGGCCATGCCCAGAACAATACAATATAACAAAATATAATAGAACAACAAATCATAGCACATTAAACAACACAATAAAAGAAAATATACACTACATTAAACAAGATCAAAGAACAATAAAACCAAGGGCGGGCCACATGAACACTAGATTAAAACTCGAGGTGAGAAAGGAAGTAGGAGTAAAAACCACAGAGGACAGGGTCATAAAGTGGCGGTGCGATCTGGAGGACAAATATTGAAGGAGAGCAGCAAAAGGGATGTATGTAGTGATTACTCTCCAAAGGCACAATGGAAGAGCCATGTTTTCAGGTCTTTCTTAAAGGCTGCTAGTGTGGGGGCTTGCCTAATCTCACCGGGCAGTGAGTTCCACAATCGGGGGGCCACAGCAGAGAAGGCTCTCTCCCTTGTTCCCACAAGGCGGGCCTGAGATATTGGCAGTGGTGACAGGAGAGCCTCCCCTGACGATCGAAGGGATCGGGCAGGTTTATGATAGGAGATACGGTCACGAAGGTAGGTGGGTCCCAAACCATTTAGGGCTTTATAAATGATGGTCTGCACCTTGAATTGGGACCGGAAAATAAACGGCAGCCAGTGGAGCTCCTTGAACAAGGGATTGGATCTCTCCCTGTAACTCGCCCCAGTTATTAGTCTGGCCGCCGCTGGACCAGTTGTAATTTCCGGGCCGTCTTCAAGGGAAGCCCCACGTAGAGCGCATTACAGTAGTCCAGTCTAGAGGTAACTAAGGCATGCACCACCGTGGTCAAGTCAGACTTCACGAGGTATGGTCACAGTTGGCGCACAAGTTTGAGTTGTGCAAAGGCCCTCCCGGCCACCGCCGACACCTGCGCCTCAAGCGTCAGCGCTGAATCCAGGAGGACCCCCAAACTGCGGACCTGTGATTTCAGGGGGAGTGCAACCCCGTCCAGCACAGGTTGCCACCCAATACCCCAATCAGACGAGCGACTGACCAGGAGGGCCTCTGTCTTGTCAGGATTGATCCTCAGTTTGTTCCTCCTCATCCAGTCCGCCACAGCGGCCAGGCACTGGTTCAGCATCCGAGGGGCTTCCTTGGAGTTAGATGGAAACGAGTAGTGGATTTGCGTGTCATCTGCGTAGAGATGGCAACGCCCTCCAAAACTCCGGATGACCTCTCCCATCAGTTTCATGTAGATGTTGAACAGCATGGGGGATAGGATAGACCCTTGCGGGACCCCACAGGTCAATGGCCAGGGGTCCGAGCAAGTATCCCCCAGCTTCATCATCTGGGAACGGCCCTCCAGGAAGGACTGGAGCCACAGCAAAACCGTGACACCGAGCCCCATCCCGGAGAGTCTCCCCAGAAGGATACCATGGTCGATGGTATCGAAAGCCGCTGAGATGTCCAAGAGAACCAGCAGGGTCACACTCCCCCTGTCCAGCTCCCTGCGGAGGTCATCCACCAAGGCGACCAAAGCCGTCTCAGTACTGTGCCCAGGCCTGAAGCCAGACTGCGAGCGGTCCAGAAAATCAGTGTCATTGAGGAATTCCTGGAGCTGCGTGGCAACCACCCGCTCCAGAACATTGCCCAGAAACGAGAGGTTGGAGATTGGTCTGTAGTTGTTACATACAGATGGGTCCAGTGAGGTCTTTTTTAATAGCGGTTTTACCACCACCTGCTTAAAGCAGGATGGAACTGTCCCCTGACCCAAGGAGGCATTTATAATAGCCACAAACCAATCCAACAACCCATCTTTGGCCAGCTTAACCAGCCAAGAAGGACAAGGATCCAGAGCGCAAGTGGTCGCCCTCACAGACCCAAGAATCCCCTCCACGTCATCAGGAAGAACAAGCCGGAAAGAATCCCACAAAATCGGACAGACAGGTACCTCGGTTACCTCCGCTGGAACTACAGTTAAGCTGGAGTCCAACTCACAGCGTATCTGAGCAACTTTGCCTGCAAAATGGTGCGCGAAATCGCTGCACCGAGTTGCCAAGTCATCGGGAAGCCCCTGGGTCTCAGGAGGCCGCAGGAGCTCCCCAACAACTCGGAACAACTCAGATGGCCTGTTGGCCGCAGACGCTATGCGGGCAGTCGTGAAAGCTTTCCTGGCTGCTCGCAAAGCCACGGAGTAAGCCTTAATAGCGGCTTTAGCCCATGCTTGGTCAGACACATCCTGAGATTTCCTCCAGATGCACTCTAGTCCCCTCCTTGCACGCTTCATCACGGCCAGCTCCTCAGTGAACCAAGGAGTCGATGTGACTCTACGCAGCGAGAGGGGACGTTCGGGAGCGATCGTGTCAAGTGCCCTTGACAGCTCACTATTGTAGTGATCAGCCAGGACATCGACAGGATCGCCAGTCTCCAGAACAGGAAGATCCCCAAGAGACCTCAGGAGTCCATCCGGATCCATCAGCCTCCTGGGGCGGACCATCTTAGTGGGTCCACCACCACTGCGGAGGTTAGAAGACACGGCGAAACTTAAACAGATCAGATGATGGTCAGACCATGACAATGGAAGAATATTTTGCTCTTCCACTCTGACTGTCCCACCGTCCACAATAAAGACAAGGTCCAGCGTGTGTCCCGCCTGATGTGTGGGCCCAGATATAACTTGAGTCAGCCCCATGGTCGTCATGGTAACCATGAAATCCTGAGCTGCACCTGTCAATGTGGTCTCGGCATGGATGTTAAAGTCTCCCAAAACTATGAGTTGTTGGGAGACCAGGGCCGAATTGGAGACCACTTCTGCTAGCTCAGACAGAGAGACTGCTGGGTCGCGGGGTGGACGGTACACCAGCAGAATCCCCAAGCTGTCTCGCGCTCCCACCTTCAAGGAGACACACTCAAACCTCGAAGATTGCGGAACGGCGCATCTGATCAGGGCGATGGACTGCCGAAAGATCACCGCGACTCCTCCTCCCCGCCCCCCAGCCCTGGCCTGCTGATGCACCCCAAAACCTGGTGGACACAACTGGGTGAGATTCACCCCACCCAGCTCGTCCAACCACGTCTCGGTGATGCATGCCAGATCCGCCCCCTCATCCAGGATCAAATCCTGAATGACAGCTGTCTTACCGTTGATGGATCTGGCGTTCAAAAGCAGAACCTTAAGACCGGGGGGTCTGTCATGGAGACTACCACACCTATTCCTCTCCAGGGTCGCAAGAACTCTGTTGCGCTTCTCCCTGGGCAGCAAGTGACCGATCTTCCTCCTCCCCCACACCACCTCGATGGTGCCCCACCCGTGTGACCCCTCTTTCCCCTGGTGGATTGGCTGATTGAGGTTGCCTTCTGAAGGGGTTAGTCAGCTGTCCAAAGATGGAGAGCCTCCAAATGTACTTGTTTGTCTAGGGAAAGAGCCCATCTCCACTGGTCGGAGAGAAAAGGAGTCATCTGACATGGAGTCATCTGACGTGGAAAGGGGACTGAACAAGGGTAGCGTCTGTGGGCGGGATTGGGAGTTGAAGCAGGCAGGACTCGAAATTGGGGAGGGAGTCTCAAAATGGAACTCTGAGAAGGGGGCCAACACCGGCGAACATTCAACCCCATTGTTGGACATTATTGAGTCTTGTATATCAGATTTCAGCCCGATGACCAAAGGGCGGATCAATGGGTCTATTAATACCCTTCTAAGAGTGATGCCCCACTGTTGTAATTTGGGCCCAAGTGAGAACAATTCCTCCACTAACAATCTGTCTTCCAGTCCAATAAGAAGACACGAGGAGCGGTTCCGGGATTGATAATCTCTATGAAGCCAGTCAATAGTCCTGATCTTCACTTCCGAACAGCTTACAGATAGAATTTGCGATAGAGATATCTGGACCACTCTCTTAGATGTCCATCTGCCTCTGTTCAGTAGTGAGTCTGAAACTTCCACTGCCACATTGTTTGTTCGTAGCAGATGTTGAAAATTGCAGGGAGTGTCCAGAGATTGTCCAAACAATTCAGATGTAAAACTATATAATATGCATACATTAACAAACTAGATGCACTCTATGGCAGCTAAAGTGGTAAAACTATGTTGTATGCATATATTAACTAATTGTAGATGCACCCTATGGTAGCTAAAGTGGTAAAACTACATAGTGTGCATTGCATATATTAAGAAATTTCTTTCCCCCTTCCAAACATAGTCTTGCTGAGACCACAGAGCACGCATTTGGGGAATGTGGTATGTGATACAAGCCATGTAAATTTTTTTGTGGATATAAAGGCACACAGCAATAATAACACAAGAAAACATTAGCCTAGATTGGAGCCTCCGGTGGCCTAGGGGATAAAAGCCTCGTGACTTGAAGGTTGGGTTGCTGACCTGAAAGCTGCCAGGTTTGAATCCCACCCGGGGAGAGCGCGGATGAGCTCCCTCTATCAGCTCCAGCTCCATGCAGGGACATGAGAGAAGCCTCCCACAAGGATGGTAAAACATCAAAACATCCGGGCGTCCCCTGGGCAACGTCCTTGCAGACAGCCAATTCTCTCACTCCAGAAGCAACTCCGGTTGCTCCTGACATGAAAAAAAATTTTTTAGCCTAGATAAGGGGAGGGAGGGGGAGAAAAAGTATAGGAAAGAAATGATGTAGGGATTTTACATACAATGTTGCTTTTATACTTATGCTATATATTTTATATTTGTGTACTTGTATATTGTGTATTGTGGTTCAGATGCGACACCATGGTGCATTTGTGAGCTGCCCCGAGTCCCCCTGGGGAGATGATGATGGTGATTATTATTATTATTATTATTATTATTATTATTATTATTAAGAACGAGAGAGATTAATATAATCAAGAGCTAGGGACAGGGAGAAAGAAGAAGGAAATGCTTAGCAGAGACAATTAGAGGATGAGAAAGGGGGAAGTTGAAATGGAAAGTACTGAGATCAAGAAATAAAAGAAAAATAAATCAAGTTTCTAAACCAGTGGTTCTCAACCTTTTTTTGACCATGGACCACTTTGACCAAGGAATACTTGACCGGGGACCACTTTGACCAGGGGCCACTCTCCAACATTAGTACCAAAAGGGTTACGAATCGTTTTTTGGTCAGCTTTAGATTCAGTTTGGTTATTTGGGGTGCTGATTCCGAAAACTGCATTGGATAGACCACATCAGCTCTAGTTTCTGATACAGAACATATGCCATCCAGTAGTCACCATCTGCTCATCCACAGAAAACCATATTTAATAATGTAGAGCTGATTTTCCATACATGTCTTGTGGACGTTATTTTAAGTCTCGCAGCCCACAGGTTGAGAAGCACTGGTCTAAACAAAGGAGGAGAAAGAGAATTGTGCTACATCTTGCTAGGTGTTTGGCAGTCAATCGGCACCTCATATGCAAGATCACGTCAAGTATTCAGGATATGGCGTGAAAGAAAGTAACAGATCTGAAAACGTTAACAATAACATCGGAAAAGCCACAAAGCAACAGCCTTGTAGTCCTATATTCAGCAATTCCCGAGGCAGCAAATACTGAGGAAGCTCAGTATTTCTCCATGCTGACTGTTCTTTCCTGAAACTACTCCAAAATAGCTTGCAGCAAGAGGAACAGCAGCACAAAATGTTGTGTTGTTTTTTTTAAAAAAAACTTTTGAAAGTAGTGATGCAGATCTGAGATTTTCCCCGGAGACTTAAAAAAAAAAGAGAGAGAGGCCAGGACACTCCTGAGCTCTAGCAACCATAAGTAAGTTGTAGTCAGTGGGGTAGAGAGAATACTGCTGCTGTCTGGTGTGTGGGGAAATGGCAGTGTTAGAAGTTGGTGGACCTCCAGGGAGCAGACCATTCCTAAAATCAAGCAGAGGCACCTTCTGTGGATGAAGCTTTGCTTACCCCAGATGCATCTACCTGACTTTTAGGGATCCTTTGGGGCCACGATCAATTCCAATCAGTAAATTGCCCCATGGCATAACTCCACAGGATGGGAACCTGGCCCTCCAGTGGGAGGAGGTATCCAACTGGGAAAGCATGGGAAGATTTGCTCATGGATTGGACAACGTATCAGTCCTGCATTAGTGACATTGGAGGCTGGGCGTGGACACTGTTGCCTCCTTCAGATATTTTGGCATGAAACAGATCCAAGGATTGTGTCACTCAAGCAATCCCTGAATCAACTATTTAATGGCTAGCTATGCTGCTCAGAAACATTTCCTATTCCTCAGAAAGCTGACAAGAGACAGCGGCTTTCCTCGTGAGGCTAGAAAGAGGACATTAATAATTTCCTAGCAGCAGCAGCAGCAGCAAGTGTGAGTACTGTATAGCATTTGCTTTATAAACTATGGATCCATGCAGGGATTAATAGTGAAGATTTAATGTTCTGCATCAGGCTGCTATCAAGAAGCCAACCTGAGTGTGTTTTCAATTTAATGCTATGCTTCTGATATTATTAGTAGTATTCAATGCATATTTACCTAGAAGTAAACCCAGCTATGTCCATACTCCGTAAAAAAGCTGATTACTCTGGCTACAGACCTGTGGAATGTCAACCAGACCAAGACATTTTGCTGCCTGAATTTAAGGGGAAGGTTGTATTCCTAATGGCACTCCATGCAGTCATGCCAGCCACATGACCTTGGAGGTGTCTACGGACAACGCCGGCTCTTCGGCTTAGAAATGGAGATGAGCACCAACCCCCAGAGTCAGCCATGACTGGACTTAACGTCAGGGGAAACCTTTACCTTTACCTTTGTACTCCTTCTGTATTCCAATCAGAGTAGCTGGCATTTGGGTGTTCCTTCAAAACTGGCACGGAGGGAAGATCTCCGCCACATTGAAAGGGAGCAGGCCAGTTTAGAAGAGTGTGCTGGGTGACTAACTAAGCCTCCTTCTACTCTGTCATATAATCCAGTTTATCAAAGCAGATAATACACATCAACTCCTTTGAACTGGATTATATGACTCTACACTGCAAAGCAGATAAACTGGATTTTATATGACAGTGTAGATGAGGCTTTACTCTATCCTCTTTCCAAGTAAAACAGACAAACAGTTCAGGAATAACAACCTGGAAGCTACTACTGCTCTTCCACCTTCAATACCTACTTGTGCCTGAAATTATCCCCTTACTCATAAATTGACTCTGAGTCTGTGAATACCTTAATCAAGATGTTCAACTCCCAGAAATCCCAACAGTTAGTAAACTGGCTGGGATTGCTGGGAGTTGTAAGCCAAAACACCTGAGGACCCACAGGTTGAGAACCACTGATTTAGATGGTTCTGTGTCTGTCACTGGAACTGGAAAGGCAGCAATATCCCATTCCCACTGCATTCCCCCCCTCTCCATACACTCCCCAAATCTGTTACATGGAGTGGGAAAAGCTTCCAGTAGTTCTTTTCGGTTAGCATAGCTGAAGAGAGGGAAGTAATTTTCTATCATACCAATGGCCAAGCACTTGCACAATGTTGGATGTAGGCCATTGTCAACTCAAAGTCAATTTCATTGACATCAAGAGGGCTTCCTTCCTTCCAGTTAAGTGATAATAAGGCTACACCCTAGGGATGTTACCACATCATCCTTCTTTTCTGACTTCCCTTCCTTGCTAATTATTTTTTCCACTTTCAAAACATTGAATGCTTTCTAGGACATGGCATTTTCCCCATTCTTCGTGTTCTTTTGGAAAATTTTGTGTGCAGTTATGGAATTACCAGAGCGTAGAGATAATGGTACTGTTCCATTATCTAGGCTAGAGAGAAGGATTGTCCAGTTTACAAGAGGTGGGGAGTTGAAGGAGAAAAAACATTTTCCCCATTTTTGCTAGTTATTCCTCCTCCCCATTCCTCATATCATAAATTATGGTTGTTTTCACGACAGGGACATGGGTGGGGGGAATAACAGAAAAACAGAGGGAAATTGATTTATTCCTTCAACCTCCACCCTTCATGAAATGAACTATCATCTCTCTAACGCCAACTTGTGGCCTCTGCCCGGATAATGGAATAGTACAGAGATAATATGTTGAATGTTATTTCATTATTTGTAATACAGTCTTTTTTGCAGTGGGGACTATCCACGTCCTTTCAGATTTTTGTGCAGCAAGAACTGGGGTTGGACACTGTCCTCATTGTAAGGAGTGTCCATTCCTGACTCTGAAACTATTCTCTTTCCACTTTCTGTGTTGACTCTTTCTTAAAATGGGAATCAAAGGCACATAGAAACAAGTGCACCTTCTCTGAGATGTGAAGCTAATGGTACTCTAGAGAGGCTACTGAGATGCTAATAGTGTAATGTCTTCAAGTGAACTTTCTAGAGAACTAGAAATTTGTTGTGAATTTCAGAAGTATAGTTCTAGACTAGTGGTCCTTCAAGTGTTTTGAGGTTCATATTCTACACTATAGAATCGATTTGATACCACTTTAACTGCTACGGCTCAATGCTATTAAATCCTGGAAGCTGTGGTTTTAAAAAATCATGTAGCCTTCTGCGCCAAATAGTACTAGTGACCCACCAAAATATAACTCTCCTGATTTCATAGCATTGAGACATGGAAGTTAAAGTGGTGTGAAACTGCATTGACTCTATTTCATAAGGCCTGTGGTTCAAATCCATACTCTCTGCCTCAGAGGATGGCAATGGCAAGCCTCCTCTGAGTAGATCTTTCTGGGGAAAGGATAAAATAAGGTTGGAGAACACTCAGGATCCATTTACATTGTAGAATACTGCCATGGTTCAGAAATATGGAATCATGGGAGATGTAGTTTGGTGAATCACCAGAACTACAGTAGTCTCTCACTTATCCAACATTTGCTGATCCAACATTCTGGATTATCCAACACAGTTTGCCTCCTGCCCGAATTCACAGTTGTTTCTTAAGGCAGCAAGGATGGAACTTTTTAGGGATTTAATTTCCGAAAACGTTGTTACTGTAAGTTCATTTTATGCAATTCTATCTTTATTTGTAGTCAATTTGTTAGTAGCCGATGTTTTTTTAGTCAATGTTTTTAATACATTGCAATGTTTTGGTGCTAAATTCGTAAATACAGTAATTACTACACAACATTACCCTGTATTGAACGGCTTTTTCTGTCAATTTGTTGTAAAACATAATGTTTTGGTGCTCAATTTGTAAAATCATAATGTAATTTGACATTTAATAGGCTTTTTCTTAATCCCTCCTTATTATCCCACATTTTCGCTTATCCAGCGTTCTGCTGGCCCGTTTATGTTGGATAAGTGAGACTCTACTGTATTTGGCAGAAAAAGCTAAAAACCTTGTGAAACTACAGATCCCATAATTTCATAGATTTGAGCATAGTAGTTAAAGTTGTGTCAATGCCAAGCTGCATTACTTCTACAGTGTAGATTCACCTTTGGTTAAACATAACAAGAAAGGGAAAGCAAACAAAGAACAAGCCAGGGGAATAAAGACAAAGTTCCACCCAGAAGAAAAGTGTTCTTACTATACCTAAAGGGATTGCATAAGGAAGCTGATGAAGAAACACAACCTACAAACTACCTACAGACCCACTAAGAAAATCCAACAGTGTTCAGCAAAGGACAAGGGGGATCCTCTCACCTCTGCAGGAGTCTACCGTATACCATTCAGCTGTGGATAAGTCTACATAGGGACCACCAAACGCAGCATTGCCCAGACACGAATCAAGGAACACGAAAGGCACTGCAGACTGACTCAGCCAGAGAAGTCAGCCATAGCACAGCACCTGGTGAACCAACCTGGACACAGAATATTATTTGAGAACACAGAAATGCTTGACCACTCTCACAACCATCATGTTAGACTACACAGAGAAGCCACTGAAATCCACAAGCATGTGGACAATTTCAGCAGAAAGAAGGAAAACATGAAAATGAACACAATCTGGCTACGAGTATTAAAAAAAACTCTAAAATCAGGACAGTAAATAAAGAGCAACACCCAAAAAGCAGGGAAATTCCAGACAAGAATAATTAGGGCCAGAGCTAACACCTCCCAACAAAGGATTCCCCCAGGCAGCAACCAGCCAGGCATTGAATCTGCAAGGCCATTAAATGCTAATCAAAGTAGTCATTTGCAACATTCACACTTTCCTCAGGCAGACAAGAGTTCTTTCTCCCGCCCTGGACATTCCACAGATACATAAACCCCACTTGCCTAGTTTCCAACAGACCCCTCAGTCTCTGAGGATGCCTGCCATAGATGTGGGTGAAATGTCGGGAGAGAATGCTTCTGGAACATGGCCATACAGCCTGGAGAACTCACAGCAACCCCCCAAAAAAGGCTTGTTTGCAGAGGCGGAAATTTATAGTCCCCTTGCTGTGTTTGGGGAATGGAAATTCTCCAGTATCAGCAATATGTGTTATCAGTGGGTAATGTGATTAGTTTATTTCCAAGCCTAGTAATAGTATTGAATATAAATTAGCAAGTTCTTTCCCCCTCTTTTAAAAATATTTATTAATGAAAAAGATAACAAATACAGTTGTCCACTCTTTGACAGTAAGAATTGTTAAAAGGTTGCCGGGCTGTAATAGATGGTACAAAAATACAAAAATCTATTTATAACAGATGTACAAAGGACAGAACCTACTCAGAACATTTAGCCACATATATCTGGGGAAAGTTGGAGACTTTTACTTTCCGTCTGATTTATGGATGAAATAAAAAGAGACCATGTTCCCTCAAATGTTCCAATGATTTCTTGTTTCCGTAACCATTTTACTCCAAATGTTAACTCTTTTAGAGAAGACCAAATGAGGGTGTCCTTAAAGGCAGTGAATTGTATTTTGTTATTTAATTTATGGTGCATAATGGGGAGGTATTCCTTAATGCTTCGCTATAGGTAGCAGAATTGCTTGGACCAGCCCTGACAATACTGGGAACAAAAAGCAAGTTGTGCTGTGAATTGATAGCTTTAGAAAATCTGGAAGGTGACACTTGGTGAAAAAGTAAGAGAAAAGCATGAGCATTTGATCGGGGGATGACTAAGCAGGATTTATTCTTGGAAACCTGGTTTTCTTTTATTATACACTTTAATACAGAATCCACTGCTTAGTATAGTGTTCAAACCTATTTCTGGAAGGTATAATGGTTAGTAATGAAACATTAAGCATCTGCCCATATGCGACTATGATAAAATTAAAACTTTTATATTGAATATATATACTTAGAGAACTGTTTTCAGCTCTGTACAAAACTGATGAAGAGTTGATATCTTTGTTTTAGTATATTTTCAAATAAAATAGTAGAGCTCACAGACTTCAGATGAAATTGACAACTGGTGCATCTACACTGTTGAATTAATGCAGTTTGACACCAATTTAACTGCCATGGCTCAATGCTATGGAATCATGGGAGTTATAGTTTTGCAAAGTCTTTAGACTTCTCTGCCAAATAGTACTAGTGATTCACCAAACAATAGCACTCAGGATTCTATAGCATTGAGCCATGGCAATTAAAGTGGTGCCAAACCAGATTGATTCTTCAGTGTAGGGTACACCCAAACTTGGATGTTCCAAAAGAGTAGATCAGAACATATTCCAGTCACAGATGAACAGGAAATGGAGCGACAGATCCCCTTTAGCATTAAAACTGATTTCAGGTCAAAAGATGTTGACACAGCTTTTCGGACAAGGTAATTTCTCCACTTGTGTTTTCCTCTTCCTAGTTTACTTCATGGGATAGTATGAATAATAAGGTAAAAACAAATGACTGAAGCAAGTAATAGAGCTGTTGTGTGTTTTCCAGGCTGTATGGCCATGTTCCAGAAGCATTCTCTCCTGATGTTTCGCCCACATCTATGGCAGGCATCCTCAGAGGTTGTGAGGTAATATACTTCACAACCTCTGAGGATGCCTGCCATAGATGTGGGCGAAACATCAGGAGAGAATGCTTCTGGAACATGGCCATACAGCCCGGAAAACACACAACAACCTTGTGATTCCAGCCATGAAAGCCTTCGACAACAAATTGAAGCAAGTAATCTTGCTCTAATCTTGCTGCCTTTTTAGTATACTGTTCAGCCGACTTTCATCCATCATTTATGTGAAATGTCATGCAACTCTTTTATTTCCCTGCATGTTCTGGGCCTGAATCTTGGCTGGCTTACCTTTAAAGACACTAACAGCAAACACAAACACAAGCCTTCAGTGGTTTTTTGTTGATTCACTAAAGCAATTACATTTTGGAACAAAGTCCATCATGATACAATGATCTTCTGTTGTTTTGCACCAAAAGATAACAGATACCATAGCCAAACTCATGGGTCTGCCTGTTTGCATGTCTCTAAGAGATCAAGGAATATTGTCTCTATTGTTTTTTTGCGCTGGGTATGATTTGTTGACCTAACAGCATTCAGATATAGGAATGTGCAGGGTTTCATGCAATACAAAAGCTTTGATTAGAAAATACAGGGTAGGGCATAAAAATCTCCCATATTTCAAGTGGGCACCATGTGGGTAAAGAGGCGGGGTTGGTCTAATTTGGTAGGCTAGGCTCTGCCATTTTCAGTACCCATCATGTGCTGGATTGGTGAACATCGGGGCTTTGTTGTTCAAGCATATTATGAGGACAACCGTTTTGTGATAACAACGCAGAGAGCATTCCGCATGAGATGTTCTGGAAAGTGATGGAGAAATTCTGGGAATGTCTTCAGCAATGTATTGCCACCATTCGTCTGATATGATTTTCAAAACCCAATAAAACGAAACTGGTTTTATGTACTTTTTAGAAATATATACTTTTTTTCTAGATAGCTTCAGTTTTTGGGGTTGGTGCTCATCTCCATTTCTAAGCCAAAAAGCCTGCATTGTCCATAGACACTTCCAAGGTTATGCGGCCGGCATGATTGCACCGAGTGCTGTTACCTTCCCGCCAAAGTGGGACCTATTGATCTACTCACATTTGCATGTTTTGGACTGCTAAGTTGACAGAAGCTGGGGCTAATAGCAAGAGCTCTCCCCATCTCACAGATTCGAACTGTCAACCTTCCAGTCAGCAAGTTCAGCAGCTCAGCGGTTGCATCATCACAGCCCCTAATCTTTGCTTCTGTGCATTTGGGCATTGTTTGTTAACACATTAAGTTTAAAGCATGGACGTTTAGGAGAAATGCAGACAGTCTTTCAGGACCTGCAGGTTTCTTACCCAAAATAATCATGTTATACTTGGTGGAGCAAATGCAAATAAGCAGTGGACAGAGGCATATGCTGGAAGAACAGCTGTGCTACTATAATAATTCTACACCATTTGAAAGAGTCCCTTTGGGGCTATTTTTGCCTATCCATAATTTTTAGTATCCTGAAACACCCACCCAAAGGCCTGCTATGCCAAAGCAGAAAGGGAGAATAAAAAACAAGATTTTTCTTTAGCAAAGACAGATATTGATGCACTTTAAATGTCAGTTCCTCCCCTGTTTAAAGCCTGAAACTTTTGTACTGCCATGACCTCAACGCTCTTTTCAGGTATGTTTGCACTGTCTTTTTCCCTGGCACTGCACATTTTGAGACTGAGTTGTTAATCGCAATTGAGTGTTTGACTGCAGAAATATTTGCCTGTTTGTGTAGCTTGATCTGTTTCCATTAGATAAGGCGAAGGCTTGACGATACAGAATGATTTAAACAATTTTTTTGGAGAAAATTAGCTATCAGAAGTAATAAGGTATTCAGTTCCAAGAGCACTCATGCTCCTTCTATTTCATGGAGGTCCTCTGTGGTTTTGGATAGACACTTGAGGAACATTCCTTCTGTCCTGAGTCACTGAATAAATGGGAGAATTGGTTGTGGAAGATGTTCCTCATTATTTGTTGAAGTGTGGTATCTAGAAAAGACATAAATATTTTGGAGTGTTGGTACTAGGTACTGGTCAAATCATCACTGTGTTGCTTTTTCAATAGACAGCACAGAGGAGAATGTAACGGGAAAGATTACTTTGCATATTTTTTCTAAGCAGTCATTGGATATGATATTGCATTGCAGGCACATAATGTAATGTTCCACACCATCATCTCAAACATGTCATTTTCTTCCCTCTTGTCTAGTAAATTGCAGTGAAAATGGAAGGTTATCCCCATTTCTTGGTCACTGCCCTCCCTCTCCCCTGTCTATTTAATGGTCATAGCAATGGCTTGGCAGCTGCAGATGGAGAGTGGCACAAAGGGTTCAGGGGTAGTCTCTCGCAAACTCTAAAGCAAGACATATATGCATATAACCTTGCTTATGGACCAAGGCTCTATCCTTAGAAGATAATCCTACTCTGTCATGAGTGATCAGCTATAGAGTCTCCAACAATCTTGGAAATGAGGATTCTATAAGTAAGGTAAAGGTTTTCCCCTGACGTTAAGTCCAGCCGTGTCCGACTCTGGGGGTTGGTGCTCATCTCCATTTCTAAGCCGAAGAGCCGGCGTTGTCTGTAGACACCTCCAAGGTCATGTGGCCGGTATGACTGCATGGAGCGCCATTACCTTCCCGCCGGAGCGGTACCTATTGATCATGTTTTTGAACTACTAGGTTGGCAGGAGCTGGGGCTAACAGCGGGTGCTCATTCCGGTCCCTGGATTTGAACCTGGTACCTTTTGGCCCGCAAGTACAGCAGCTCAGCGCTTTAACACACTGTGCCACCAGGGGCCCCCATGAGGATTCTATAGACCACCTCAAATGTGAAGAGAGACACACCATCATCACAATATTCATGTTTGTGTCACTAACAGGATTCCAGGTGGTATGTTTCACTTTTTATTTCCAACTGAAGATAGAGATTAGTCTTGTGTGTCTTCAAGTCATTTCTGATTGATGGCGACCTTAAGGCCATAGGAGAAAACGTCATATAAACCAACAGCCTTATCACATTGACATTGGGATTTGCCACTCATCATGCTGAATTCGTGGGTTCCCAACAGGGGGCATGGAGAACTTGTCACCCCACACCCCGCATTGCCCGACTTACCTGGAAGCTCATCCCATGGGGGGAAACGCCCACCACCCAGCTTTCTCTTATTGCTTCAAAGGCAACACGGGAAGCCTCCCGTGTTGCTGCCGCCACCGCGTACACCGCTTGCTCTTCCTTTTCGCCACAGAGCCCGTCCAGAAGTAGATGTGCATTATGTAATGGACTCCGTGACAAAATGGGAGAACAAGTGGCATACAACGGTCAAATTGCCCCATCTGATGAGGTTACAAGATGGTTGTGCCAGGAGAAGCAATGACCTAGTAGAACAGTGGTTCTTAACCTGAGGTCCCCAGATGTCTTTGGATTTCAACTCCCAGAAATCCTAACAGGTGGTAAATTGGCTCAGATTTCTGGGAGTTTTAGGCCAAAAACCTCTGGGGACCCCAGGTGGAGAACCATAATGAGATGAGGCATGGGTCTCATAAAAGGAAGGTCACGTTACCAGATGTACAATTAGGCAAAGTGAGATAACTACTTTGTGCAGCAGCTTTGAAGTGGCAGGAAATTAGGATTTGTATTTTATGATTATATTTTTACTGCTAGATATGGACAGAAATACTTGTCTTGGGCTAGTCCTGTAAGATGTTCAATATGGGCGATATTCGTTCAGTTTGGAGATGGGAGCTCACATTATGAAATGGTTTCCCAGAGGTGGTTGGTGGCCTTTATTCTTCTTTGGGTTTTAGTCCAAACTTTATTGACAGTAACTGAGGTGCAGATCTCCACCAGCACTGGGTGATATGGAAGTGTGAGTATATGTGTCTTCAATTTGTCTGTCAACTTATGGTGACCCCATGAATTTCATAGGGTTTTCTCGGAGAAAGTAAACTCAGAAGTAGTTTTGCCTCTTCCTTCCTACAGAAATGCCATATCTTTAAGGGAAACCATGTCAATTAACTCTGAGGTAATGAGGTCCTAGTTGTCATTGATTTGGGAAGGAAAGTAATTTAACCTTCATTTAACCTTCTAGACATTTTGGTTTGGCTCCCATATGTTCTTTGAAACATAAAAGCTTCTCAAGCTCCCATATCCGCCTGAGACCCTCACCCGACAGCCCTAATTGTGTAGGGCGGATGCTATAGTAGATAGCAAACTTGCGCTGTTTCCTCTTCGATGCAAACACTGGTGTGGTGATTCATCTGCGTGACAAATATTTTCTTACTCTTCTTGCACTAAAGAAATAAACTTCCCATATTGCCAAGGGAGTATTTCCACCTTCTCTGCTGTTTAAGACAAACACAGCATTATTCCTCTCTTTGGTGTCTTTTAAAAAGACGAAAAAGACAGCAAATCTCACAGCAGAAGGAAAGCCTAATGATGTATTTTTCTCTACATGTGCTTACAGATTTAGGAGAGATCATCAGGCACAAGATACATTTTTTTATTCAGGAAAATTAAACTGGTAAGTGATGTTCTCTCTCTCTCTCTCCTGCCTTCATGTAATTTTTATCGTTTTGGCTTGTCTTAATGCATGCATTCCCGTGTATGTACACTCTCCCTTTCAGCTAATAATAACCTTTACCAAGTGTGGTTTGCTTGTGCGTGCCAGAAAGGAAGGTCGGATTCTGAAGTGGTAGAGTTCGCAATACTGATTCAGGCTTCATATTTTCTGTATACATATTTTAGTGGCGAAGGAGAGCAAGCGAGAATAGTCTCTCTCACACAAATCTTTCTCGGTTGGAAGCCTCTATTGCAGAGCTTTCCAAACTCTGCGTTGAAACACATTAGTGTGTCAGCTGCAGTGTGCAGATGTGTGGTGCGAACGTAATGAGAAATCACTCAGTCTATATGAATTAAGCAATAAATCATTTATTTTTAAAAATATAAATAAAAGTTTTTATGAAAAACGTATTCTTATATATTACTTTATCACAATTAATGTACAGTAGAGTCTTGTTTCTCCAACATAAACGGGCTGGCAGAATGTCAGATAAGCAAAAATGTTGGATAATAAGGAGGGATTAAGGAAAAGCCTATGAAACATTAAATTACGTTATGATTTTACAAATTAAGCACCAAAACATCATGCTTTACAACAAATTGACAGAAAAAGCCGTTCAATACACGGTAATGGTATATAGTAATTACTGTATTTATGAATTTAGCACCAAAACATTGCAATGTATTGAAAATATTGACTACAAAAACATTTGACTACTAAAAGGCAGACTGCATTGGATAATACAGAACGTTGGATAAGCGAAGGTTGGATAAGCGAGACTCTACTATATATGTCTGTATCTCTTGTATGGGGTTGTTTAACCTCCAGTTTGCTAGTAAAAGAAGAAGGCTTTAAAGAAGAAGGTTTTTAAAATCAAGTCTGGGTGCTGTGGTTTTTAGCTTTGAATGTTTTTATGATTTTAACTGAATTTTTAAAATATCATTGGTGGTTAATTCTGTTTTAATGTTTATATATTTGTAGATTTTAAATTGTATTGAAATGCTTTTAATGAATTCTATCCTGAATTTTATTAGGTCCCTTTTATTCTGGTATTTTAACTGATGATGTTATTTTAATATTGCTGCTGCAGTCCCCCCCCACCAATGAAGTCAACTGAATTGTACTTGGTGGTTGATTGATTTACTGCTGTATTAACTCTTGTTTTATTGTTTTACTGTGTTTTACTATTTTTTGTATATTGTTTAATGTTTTTATGCTGTTGTTTTTGTAAATTGTGCTAGTTGGGCCTTGCCCCATGTGAGCCGCCCCGAGTCCCCGTGGGGAGATGGTGGCGGGGTATAAAGTTATTATTATTATTATTATTATTATTATTATTATTATTATTATTATTATGTAAGCTGCTTTGAGTCTCCTTTATGGAGAGAGAAAGCAGAGTATAAATAAACACAATAATAATAACACTATGTAACAAAATTTGAATTAAATTATGTTCCTGGTTTGAAAGTGTAATTTCCTGTTTAATTGTGTGGTACTGCTTACTTTGAAAGTAGTTGTTATACTCCAGAAGCTTCATTTTTGTGGCTGTCACAAACAATGAAAAACTATAGCAAAATGTGCTGCAGGATGTCCCAAAAAAAAACTAATGTTTTTTCAGTTTAATAAACTTTTCCCATGTTTTTATGATAGAACCAATTAGGAAATGACATTTATAACCCAGGAAGAAAAATAATGTTACATAGTGTAATCTATCTATATCTGTCTATACACATAATAAAAGGGAAAATCTGTATGTGCGTATGTGGCGGAGGTGTCTACTTACATAGGCAGTCTCCCACCTCCATAAGCAATTGCAACCCACAGTACTGATGAGCCACTAAAGTACTCCCTCCTAGGACATTGCAGGCTATAGCGAGCGCCATGAACACAAACTTCATGTATTCAGCATACAGGTACATTTCTTATTGGTTGAGAGTTTAAACAGTAAGTTCTCTAAACTTAGTCTCTTCTTTGTTGCATACAGACTAACACTCTTCACTCTAATACATTACTGAACATTGACTCAATACAGACTGACTATACATTGCAGAATACTAATGCTGACTTTACACTAACACTGACAATTGCATACTGTACTGACTGACTTCTAAACTGTACTGCTTCTGATGCAAACTGGCTTCTAAAATGGAGTCTCAGTCTGAATAGTCCCAGATCTGGTCACATGTCTGCAGTCCCTCCCACAATCTCAAACAATATAGATTTAAGGAAAACTGCATACTAAATCCTATACATACAATATTGTAAGCAATCACAATTATATACATAACAAGTAACTAGTACAGAGGCTTGTAGAAGGTTGCTATTTCCAACAGTAAAACCACTGGGTGACCTTGGACAAGTCACACTCTCTCAGGCACAGGAAACTATGACATTGTTGGAAATAGCAACTTTCCAAGCCACTTACTATTTGTTTGTTAATGTGTATATTTGGTAACCTGTATTCTATGTGTATGTTGATTTGCCATTTTAACCCTTTGTGTGGGAGGAGTTATAGACATGTGATTATACTGAGCATGTGCAGACTCAAGACTCCATTTTGTATTCAGTATCTGTTTGGACTTCAATGGAGAAGTATCTGTATGGACTTCAAGTCTTGCATCAGACCTTAGAAGAAGTGAATGCATACAAGTTGCTGTTTGGACTTCATTGGAAAAGTCAGATTAGAGACTTCGATATTTGCTTATGGACTTCAGTGAGTACAGCTGTACTAAATACTGTGGATTATTGATAAAGACTGAAACCCTGTGTTCTCAACACAGAGAGAAGAACTATCCTATCTGTAACTGAACTTTATTAAGAAATATGCCTGTATAGTGAATTAATACAATATATGTTACTTGTTTTTATCTCTGAGTGCGTATTTTAGCTAAGAGGTTTAAAGGGAGTGTATAACTTTTGTGAATCCCGGTGGTGAAGTGTGTTAAAGCACTGAGCTGCTGAAGTTGCAGACTGAAAGGTCCCAGGTTCAAATCCCAGGAGAGGAGTGAGCGCCCGCTGTTAGCTCCAGCTTCTGCCAATTTAGCAGTTCGAAAACATGCCAATGTGGTTCTTCAGTCTAACAACTGAAGTTACCTGGGTGATATTACATGAATGCTTGTGAATATCACTTGTTAAAAGAGTTGACTTCTAACAAGGTCATGCTTTTCTTGATTTTCTTTTGTTTTCCAAAGGTGGTCTCCACGTCGTATTCATGGAGATTCACATTTGCCAAAAGGATATGTGCCCATAGACTGGGTGCAGTGATGTTCCAGTAGCTTATGCAATAAATTATGTTTTGCAATAGGTTATGGAATGTCCAATAGACATAGGTTCATTGTAAGGGTGGCTATAAGTCTGAAATTACATGAAGGCACAATAAGAACGAAACCTGGCTTTAGGCTGTGTTTTGAAGGCTGTATTTCAGAGGAAGTAAACAAAAGACCACCTGTGAGTACTTATTGCTTAAGGAAACCCTATGGAGTTAATGGATTTGCAATAAGTTGATAGGTGATTTGAAGGCATGCACACACAGTCTCTAGTTTTTTACATGTTTACGGTTGTAGAATGGAGGACTTGCTGCTTTCTCCTAGTCCTAATCCAAGAGATCAAACAATACATCGATTTAAAAGGACATTTGCAAAGGCAAAGGGATTGAGGAGGAATAGTAATAGGGCCAACTCAACTATTTGGAATAATGAGGCAGCTACTTCAGTCAACAGATTTTATCTATTGTGAAAAGGCAACCAAGCACTTATTATTTATCTAGTTGTCACTGCATTTTTTACTGCCAGGGAGTGCTGAGAGAAGACTGTGGGATGTTCTGCCTCCTGTGACAGAGCCTTGGCAGACGCTGGGCACTCTTCGCATTGCCTTGTGCTGGGAGATGCCATATGCTGTTCTCCCCAAGACAGCAAAGTGTCCCAGGTCTGCCCTGATAAAATGGAATTTCACAACCTTCACAGCATATCTAGGTCATGCTTGTGGTTAAATAATCAAAGCCCAGAGGGGTGGAAAAAACCAACAAAGGGAATTGGCATTAGCAGTGATAAACTTCAGTTCCCACTCCATCCATCATGCTTGTCCCTGAACTCAGCCTTAGGCCCCCACCCAGGCTCTGGCTGCCAACCAAAGGCTTTCTCCCCAGTGCCTGCCTCTCCCACTTCCAAACATTTTTTTAGCTCCATCATCATCTCTATGGCATAATGTTGGCTTCAGTCTTTCTCCATTCTGTATACTACTTCAACCAAACATCTGAATGACAGATATCTCCACCATTCCTATCTCTTATGCTGTTACACTATGTAACTAGATAGATTACACTATGTAACATTATTTTTGTTCCTGAATTATAAATGTCATTTCTTAATTAGGTCTATCATAAAAACATGGGAAAAGTTTATTGAATTGCAAAACTTTGTTTTTACTGGACATCCTGCAGCACATTCTGCTATAGTTTTTCAATAATATCTGATAGAGTCTCAACCAATTCAACATAGTTTGTGGCAGCCACAAAAATGAAGTTTCCGGAGTAAAACAACTACTTTCAAAGTAAGTCCTACACAATTAAACAGGAAATGACATTTCCAAACCAGGAACAAATGTGTCTTCCATTTTTTTTTATTTCATAGTGTCATCCTAAAGATTCTCGCCTAAGTTTTTATTGGTCTAAATTAACCATTTTTGTGGTCCTTCTTTATTTATGTTGGAATTGTGCCCTTTGGCTAAAATCCGCTTTCCCCACATTCTGCTGTCCACAATGACGAGGCTGCCACTTTATTTTGAGTCATTATAGGAATTCTTTTTTTGGGAATTATGAATCAGCATCTTAAGCACCCTATTGGCCAAGGAAGGTGTATTTGTTGTTTAAAAAAGACAGGGAAGCCTATATACTCAAGGCTATACTCACATTGTATAATTATGAGTTTGATAGTGTTACAGATAATTTTTGGAAAAAAAACTACTTCCAAATATGGGAAATCAAACATAGAATCATAGAGTTGGAAAAGACCACATGGACCATCTAGTCCAACCCCTGCCATGCAGGAAAAGCACAATCAAAGCGCCCCTGACAGATGGCCATCTGGTATATGTTTAAAAGCTTCCAATGAAGGAGCTTCCACCACACAATCAGCCTTTAATTCTTAGCATTCTGCAGAATGAAGCCCTTGAAAAAAGGTCCAAAGTGGCATTTTTTCTAAAGGATGGGGATATTAACAGGAATTTATAACCTTGTTTTGATTTGTCAAGAAATTAACATAAAAGAAGGTATGATTATTTGTATATAATAAAAACTCTTTTTCTTTAGCTGGTTCATACCAGGCAAAAGTCTTTTTTTTTCCAAATTGATATTAGTAAGAAAGGATTAGTGGAAAGCATCGTGTTGGTACTCCATATATATTTTAAATTTAAACAAAACTAAAAAAGTCTTGAAGACAGAACAATGTTTTATGATAGAAGGTTTGGTTGAATATAGTCCAGTTCATCAACTGCACTTGAGTGTATTCCATGAGTCTGTAACGTATCACCACACTCTGTAGTGCAACAGCTTAAAAGGAACTTAATTTTCCGGAAAAGTACCATAATTTTGAGAGGAAACAGGTACCTACTCTTCTGTTTCTCTTCTGAAAAAATATTTGCAGGGGTTCTTTTAGTTTTGTCACAATACTTTGAACAAGGAAAACATTTATATCGAGTGGGGTGGGCATGGCGTGGAAATATACGGTATATACATCAGGAGTTTACTTCTGCACTTCTTTTTTGGGAAAATGACAAATCTTCCACAGACTGTCAGCATAAATCAATATAAGAGGAAATTTGTATATTCGTGCTGTGTGCAGATCTAGCCTATTTTATTTCACATTCTGGGTGGGAGCCTTGTGTTACAAAAGTTTGTTATAAAAAGTATCTTAGGGTGAATTATCAGGGAGGGATTCATGCACGGCTGAATTCCCGCGTTTTGCTTTCGCCGTTTGGGCTTTAAAACATGTTGAATCCCAACCACAAGCCCTTGGGATGTAGAAATAAGACACAGTGTTCGCTGAAACCCAGAAAGCATCTTGATGTTCTTGAATCCTTGCCAACTCTTGGACCTCTTCCAAGTTCTAGAAGTCCTTTCCTTTTGTGATGACCTTTTCCGTCTGGGATTATATGTCAATAGCACCAGGCTTTTATTGAATTTTCTATAACTTAGTTAAAAAACTTTCTGATATCAATAAGACCTTTTAAGCAAATTAGGTTATGAATTTGATTAAAATCCACTGCATGTCACTGATCCCAGTGAGGCTTGCCCCTAAGCAGGCATGCCTAATATCAAAAGCTTACAGTGTTATAGTAACATGGTGTTATAGTGGCTAGAATGAGATCTGCTACCAAAGAAGCTTAGTCTCTGCCATTTGGACAAATTCTTGACTCCAAATATCTCTTCTCTGGGATAATGAAGCTAAGACTAATGACCTCATCAAACGTGTCGCTGAAATCACCACAGATCTTAGCTATTCCAGCAATGCCCATCAGGAGATGTGGGGAACCCATTCCCCCATGCCCCGCATCACCTAACTCACCAGTTTCCCCATCCCATGGAGGGAAGTGTCGGCCGCCTGGCTTCCCCGTGTTGAAGTCAGTGTAACATGGGAGTCCTCTTGTGTTGCCACTGTGGCGGCATGCACCGGTTGAACTTCCCTTTTACAATGGAGCCCCATCTGAAGTTGCAGTGTGTCATGGGATGGGAGCGAGCAGGCTCTGTCGCAAAAGTGAAGGCAAACTGACTCATGCTGCAAAATTCACTCCTATCTGATGAGGTATCTGATAAAGCATCTTCACTGAATATGTTGGCTGTCCTCCTCATTAAAGGGGCAATTGTTGTTGCCTGATTCTGGTTTGGAGGAGGACACATCACTGAAGCTGGACATTAGTGCAGGGATTCAGGCGTTTTTAAGTGGCCCCAAGTGTATAAAATGAGTATAAAAACCAAACATTTACTGAAAACAAATCAACATTTGCAATGTTTGCTAAACAGATTGATTTTCCTTTTTATGAAGTACAGCTGAGACATCTTCTGCAGCATCTACTGTAAACACTATGCACGCTGCAGAAGTAATATCTAAAACAGTGGTTCCCAACCTGTGATCCATGGACCACAAGAACTAAAATATGATCTGTGGACTTACCGTTACTACAACGAGAGTGCCAAGGCTTATTAAATATGGTTTTCTGTGGGCTAGCAGATGGCGACTACTGGATGGCATATGTTCTGTATCAGAAAGTAGAGCTGATGTGGTCTATCCAATGCAGTTTTCTGAATCAAATCTAAAATTGACCAAAAACTGATTCGTAACCTTTTTGGTACTAATGTTGGACAGTGGTCCCTGGTCAAGGTGGTCCCTGGTCTCTGTTCCAAAAAAAGGTTGGGAACCACTGGTCTAAAACATTCACTAGGGACCTTGTCAGACACAGAATCCCTTCCATTTATATACACTTTAATGACTGTTTGCCTGTGGTACTTTGTCTTTAAAATGTATAGAAATTGAAGGATTGTTTATTGGCCTTCTAGATCCTCCAGGATGATTTTATGGTATGCTACCAGCCCAAGTGCAGTCAAAATATAGGGTTCACTATATTATTGACAGTTTCAGGCATCCAGGGGATGTACAACCAGAGAATGTATTGTACATTCAAGCTTTTACTTGTTACATTACCAATGTCAATTGGTTTACAGAAGCAAGACTGAGCTCCTCAATAATAGACAAGTGCATCTCTGGTTAAAACTAACTGAACCCTTTGCCTTCTGCCCACTGAAGACTCTTCCAAATTTGAAATTACTCATAATTGCAGCTGTTTAGGTGATTTCTTCATGTTTATAGTATATTTTAATGACTCATATGGGTGGTAATGTTATTTCTGCAAAGTACACCTCCCCAAGAGAGGGATTACATGCTTAGATCTTGATCATTGAACAAAAATATGTTTTTAATGTTATGTTTGCGTGGATGCACCTACCTACACAATCCAAGTTGAACATAAACTTGTTAACTTAATATTAAAGTCTGACTTTGAAGATTTCATCTCTGAATTGACTAGAAGAAGCATAAGGGCTTGTTCTTGAGTTTTGTTGATGGTTAGGAGAAACCAAGAAAGGAGAAATACATAGCTGGATAAACTTGTTATGGGGTGTTACGGGCACCTCAGTAACCAAGTAGATGTGTTCCTGGCCATTACTTCTTTAACAAAAACTTTGGTGCCAGAGGCAGAAATAAGACAGGAAAAATAAAGAGAGTTTCTACACCACCACAAAAAAAGTTAAATACATTTCTGGAAACAGCCAACTGAAGTGGGCCTTGCATAAATAAACAAAAACATTTTAACTTACTAGAAATGCATCTAGGGACAGTTTTTTTCTTTCACTACCTCCCCCTTTCTTATGATTATTATTTTAATGGCTAAACATATAGAACTATGGTCTCTTTTTCCAATATACTGGGAGAGGAGGAGCTGCTTGGGAAGACTTACTTTCCCCCTTTTGTATTTCATATACGCTGAGCAAGCACTTCATCTCATCAGGAGCATAAAGTGGGGGAACCATCTTCTTATCATAGCGTTTCATGACTTTCTGTTTTTTAGAAAAAATTATTATTCGTTTATCGCCATCACACATTACTGTACTGCCTGTTTCTACAGTAATCCTCCACATTCTGAGCTATGACATGGGCAAGTGTACTCCCTGCTTATACTACTTTATTTTTTTAATCAAGAAAGAAGTAACTTTAGAATTGTGGAAGCCCAAAAACTAGGTCTGAAAAAGGGGGAAAATATAGCTACACCAAATTGGTAATATATCAAAATGCCGCAATTCCTGAAGAATATTATATTTAGAAAATTACTGTAGAAGTTTCATGCAAGAGGATTACTGGTGAGAAAGGGACCACTGAAACATATCCACAGGAATGTCCGTTCTTTAATATCACTACAACTCTCTAATATGGGGGAATCTGACAGTTTCCATCCTACCTTAAAATAAGCACCTTTATCTGTTTTTGAACATATCGGGAGCTCTGAAGATTATTGCTCCCCATCTCCAAAAACATCTATTTCTACACACTTTAAACACACTTTTATGACTGAGTCTCACAGACAACTGGCAGAACTAGTTTTGTGTCATATGATGGCTCCGTGGGATTCCATCTTTAAAATGTTTTAAAAGTGTGTAGAAATGGGGGGGGGGGGGAATCTTGCACCTGACAAGATCCTAAGATATTCTGGAGGAAGCTGCTGCTTACAAAGGAGCCCCCCGTGGCGCAGTGGTTTAGACCACTAAGCTGCTGAACTTGCTGACCGAAAGGTTGATGGTTCGAATCCAGGGAGCAGAGTGAACTCCTACTGTCAGCTCCAGCTTTTGCCAACCTAGCAGTTCGAAAAAATATAAATGTGAGTAGATCAATAGGTATCGCTCTGGTGGGAAGGTAATGGCGCTCCATGCAGTCATGCTGGCCACATGACCATAGAGGTGTCTACAGACAACGGTGGCTCTTTGGCTTAGAAATGGAGTTGAGCACCAACCCCCAGAGTCGGACACAACTAGACTTAACGTCAGGGCAAAGCCTTTACCTTTTTACCTGCTGCTTACTATGCCTATTGCAGGCAGACACACTGTCATGTTTTTCTGGAGTGTTTTCTTTCAGTGATGAGAAAGCAGGCCTACCTTTGGAGTTGAATAATTGAGGTTAGGTCCAGAACAGGAAGGGGAGCTAGAGGTCGATCCCCCCCCCCCCCCAACACACACACACACACACACAGAAAGCTGGAGAATCAGGGGTCTGTCTCAAATAATCTTCTGAAGCCAAGCTATCAAGAGGCACCAAGGAATAAAACTCTTCCTAAATATTGCCTGGGATCAGAGCACTGGCTAAGCATGCTTCCAACATCAGAAGACTGCATTCCCAAGCCACTTTGCTGAATACAACTTCAGCTTCCACTTGGCATGTGCAAGTATGCTTAAAAGTTTCACAACTCTTGAGTTATTTAATGACTCCACTAGCAGGACTCCTTAGAGCCCTATCTCTCTGATTTATGACCTTCTTGACCCTGGACTATTTTGACACTGGATACCTCTTGCTTACGTTACACTTCTCCATTGGGATGGTTGCACAAGACTGCAACAAAAAAAAAAAAAAGGAAGACAGCAACATAAGGGAACATTGGATAGATTGGGAGGAGTCATCCCTTAGCTGTGTGATAAGTCAAACACACATTAATTTATTAGATACAGAAATTAAAGAAGCATATGAGTTGGGGAGAGTAGGTGTCCAGCTCATTTTAAATGATGGGATGCCCATTTTAAAATTAATTTTCTGGTGTGTGTGTCTATAATGCCCAAGGACACATAACTGAGGTATACATGTAATTACCAATGCAAGCTTTGTGCATGACACCTGAACACAGAAATTTGTGTCAGTATAGAGACTAGTGTTAAGTCCTCCCTACGTTCTTCCATCGTGAACAGAATGAAGATGCTAATGTTTCAAGCTGAGTGTTATTATCAAAGTTCCTAAGATTAATTTGCAAAAATTTCCCATCAATTATTCCTTTATGCACAAGTCACTCTTGGCACATGCTGTTCCAAATGCATTTGCATTGCATGTTTTGATTTAGTTAGCAGTGAAGTTAATTAAAACTAATGAGGCTGAGCGGCATGTGGATTTTTTTATTAGTGTATTTCTGAAGTGCTCAAATAAGATGCATGAAATCTCAAAAGCTTCTTTTGGCTTGAAACCTTGCCATGTTATCATACTCTTCTCAAGATGCCACATTTATACTTGAGATACAGCCTTTGCTTTTTATCTAGGACACCTTGTGGACTCTGTCTGGATAATAATATACAGTTTCTGATGACTTCATTGCACCCGTCTTTTCAACTGCTCACTGTTTATGTCACCACAAAGGGATATTATTTTGTCAATAGATATTTAAATTCCAGTTTGTTTCTGCATTGTGTATTTGGTGCAAATTTCTGATATGCTTAGAATGTCTGTTTTATTGTCTAACTTCTATAGTTTAATTGTGAGTGGATATACCATGTGCATGTATTCAAACAAAGAGAGAATTTGCAAAATTTGATACAAAATTTAACTGTCATGACTACCGTCTATGGAATCATGAGATATGTAGTTTAGTAAGGAATTGGAGAAAGACTCTAAGGCAGTGGTTCTCAACCTGGGGTCCCCAGATGTTTTGTCATTCAACTCCCAGAAATCCTAACAGCTGGTAAACTGGCAGGCATTTCTGGAAGGTGAAGGCCAAAAACATTTGGGGAGCCACAGGTTGAGAACCACTGCTTTAAGGACTCCTCCCTCAACTACCAAACTAAGGTTGCCATTGGGTGGGACCATGACTGTTAAATATAATTATAGTGCTATATTTGTGTAGTATGAAGGAGCTCTTGATTTCTGACGCAGTTAGAACCAAAAACCTCTACCAAGTTGTTTCTAGGGAAAGGTGCAGAAAGGTATCTATGTTGCTTTTGCCTATACAGTATCTTTTTTCTCATAGGACAAAGAGGAATTTGAGAAGGCTAATTTTAAGAGAGAGATCGTGTCAGAAGCAAATTGATATAAATACAGTTATAATGTATTTTAAAAACACACAAACAAAGTTTGTCATTATACTACATTTCCTTTGACCAGAAGCTGGCCACTTCGAGTGTCTCTGGTGTCGCTGTAAGAAACTCCTCCATTGTACATGTGGCAGGGCTCAGACTGCATTGTAGTAAGTGGTCTGTGGTTTGGTCTTCTCCTGACTCACATCTTGATTAGCATTTAATGGCCTTGCAGTTTCAAAGCCTGGCTGCTTCCTGCCTTAGGGAATCCTTTGTTGGGAGGAGTTAGCTGGCCCTGATGGTTTCCTTTCTGGAATTCCCAATTTCCCTACTTTCAGGGTGTTGCTCTTTATTTACTGTCCTGATTTTAGAGATTATATTGTTCTGTATTACTATACCACAGTAATTATTATATATTATATTTATAATCTTATATTATCTGCTTAGAACTGGATCCTATGTGGCCCCTTCTACACAGCTGTATAAAATCCAGACTGAACTGGGTTATATGGCAGTGTGGACCCAAGATAATCCAGTTCAAAGCAGATACTGTGGAATACGTGCCTTGGCATTCTGAGTTATATAATTGTGTGGAAGGGCCTTGAGTCTACACTGCCATATAATCCAGTTCAAATCAGATAATCTGTATTTTATAGGCAATGTGGATGAGATCCAAGTCAACTCTGCCTGTGCCTTGGGTGCCACTGTGGCTGAGGAGGTTACTAGGACATGAAGGTGGCAGGGCCTAAAGGCAACAGGGTCTACCTTTCTGACTGGCAGCCAGGGAGAAAATGGCTTTTCCTCTATAATTTGGACTTTTTAAAAGGTTTTTTTTAATTGAAAGACATAGATTGGATGGCTATGTCTTTTGTGGCCAAATTTGGTGTGATTTGGTTCAGTGGTTTTGTTTTTTACTCCATGAGAAAAACGCACATTGCATTTTTATATATATAGATTTGTGCTTTACTACCTCCCAAAATCAACTTTGTTTTTTTCTGTGCAAGTCTACACATTGATCCTTGACTTTGCCTTTGAATTCTGTTTCAGGTATTTGCAGGAAAACTATCTGCCATGACTGCTAGCTCACACTTTTGACCAGTAAAAGAATCTAAGTTTCTAAGTCAACTTTATATGTAAGAAAGTTTGTTATCCTTTAAATTTTTCCATTTGTATTATCTCATTTTCAAATATTTAATTCTCCATTTCCACCTTTTCTAAAAAGGATATGCAGAACAGTATACAAAAACTCATTTGATCAAAATCAGATAATTTAAGGAATCAAAGTATAGTGAGGCTTTGAAATCCACTGGGGTTTGCTCCCAGATTTATTGAGAAATTAAGACCTCCCCCAACAGTGTGAATTATATAAAATATATGAATTGGAATTGGAAAATATAGCCAGCCACACAGTCATTTCTTATTTCCAACCTAGGGAGAGTTCGGATGAGCTCCCTCTATCAGCTCCAACTCCATGCAGGGACATGAGAGAAGCCTCCTGCAAGGATGGTAAAAACTTCAAAACATCTGGGTGTCCCCTGGGCAAAGTCCTTGCAGACAGCCAATTATCTCACACTAAAAGCAACTTGCAGTTTCTCAAGTCGCTCCTGACATGAAAAAAAGGAACCTTCCATTAATTTCATTGGAATGTTGCTTCACCACACCTTGAACTCCAGGGAACAATGCCCCACAACACCATAATTCCCTAACAATTAGTCCACACACCTAACAATGGAGCATACCAGCGGTCACAAAAGATGTCCAATGCCCTCTTTTGTGCTCTTCCTGGGGACTATTCAGGTTGATTAACATCCATTGTTTCACCAGCACAGAGCTTTGTCCTCATCCATACTGGAAAAGCTACCATCATTAGCATCTGTTTCCTCTTATTCTGTCCTCCATACATGCCATGACAGGGAGAATCATCAGCAGCCAGAAAACAGAGAAATGATAATTAATTAAATTTCCCACCTCACCCCTGACTGGCTAAGAGGCAGAGGCAGACTCATGCCTTCTCCAATGAGACTGCAGATCCTAGTCAGTACCCTCCAGGGCCAATGAAAAACCAGTGTTGAAATTTCAGTTGTTCTGTTATTGCTTCTTCTTTCTGTCAAATGTACATGTGTTCACAGTCTGGGTATGTTAGCTCTAGCTCTGTTGGTATCCTTTCTGTCCAAGAAGAATAAAGACCTTTGTTTTGGCTTTCATGCCCATCTCTGTCCTGATTGGACCTTCTGAATGCTTAGGGCGGAATATAAATACTGTAAATAAATAAATAAATAAATTCAAACAAGGAATCATGATAGCATTATGGTTCCACTTTGACTGCCATGGCTGTGTCCAATGAAATCCTCCTGGGACTTGTAGTTTTGTTGGAAGTACCAGAGGAGACTTCTCTGACTGAGAATCCTAAAGGTTCTGCTCTCGATGGCTTATCCCAGGATTCCACAGGATGTTATCATGGCAGTTAACATAGAACCATAGAAATGTAATTTTGCAGTATTGATGGGCCCCAAATTCTTGCTGCAATACTTAGTGCAACTTTTAGGCAAAGCCTTAGATACCATCACCTTAAATGGGGGTCCTGCACAACCCTGTTTATGTAAAATGTGTACATTGGCACCTTTTCATATCATAGCATTCAAAATAGTTTCATCATCATGTATAATTGTTTTTATAGAGACATTGAAGTATGCCTGACTGAACCATTGGCCTGAGAATGAAGGCAGAGAGGTGCCTGCAGGTTGCTATAAAATCGCTTTGCCAAGTATCATTCTATTAGAATTTGTTTTGATGATCTCACTTTTTCCTGTGATTTCCTTCCTATCCCCCTCCAGTTCTGCATTCTCCCAGGATTCAACCAGGAACGTTGGCATCATGTCGCTTGAAGATAACTTCACTGAATACTTTGAGAACTACGACGAAGATGAGGCTCCTGAGTTCTACTTCAGTGGTGCCCAAATTACTTCACTTGTGCTTCACAGTGTGGCTTTCCTTCTTGGAGTTCCTGGCAATGCTCTAGTCATCTGGATCATGGGCTTTAAATGGGACAAGACTGTCACTTCCCTCTGGTTCCTCAACCTGGCTATTGCAGATTTAATCTTTGTCTTATTCCTGCCCCTTTACATTGCATACATGGCCTTGGGCTTCCACTGGCCCTTTGGAAAGTGGCTATGCAAAGCAAACTCCTTCATTGCTCTGTTCAACATGTTTGCCAGCGTCTTCTTTTTGACGGCCATCAGCCTTGACCGGTATATCCACTTGGTCCACCCAGCTTTCTCATATAGGCACCGCACTCTCAAGAACACTCTACTTCTGATTTTTGCTATCTGGATTTTGGCTGCGCTCATTGGCAGCCCAGCACTGTATTTTCGAGACACGCTTTCACTACCCAACAACATCACAATTTGCTACAATAACTTTCACCCAAATGACCTTGATCTCATTGTGCTCCGGCACCATGTTCTGACCTGGATGCGGTTCATCTGTGGCTATCTCTTTCCCCTTTTAACCATGATAATTTGTTACTCTCTTCTGGTCATCCAGGTGAAGAAGAGAGCCGTATTGACTTCCAGTAGGCTCTTCTGGACCATTTTGGTTGTTGTGGTGGTTTTCTTCATTTGCTGGACTCCTTACCATTTGTTTAGCATTCTTGAACTTTCAGCTCATCACAGTGACTACTTCCATGACTTGTTTCGGGATGCCATTCCTCTTTCTGTTGGCTTTGCTTTTATCAATAGCTGCTTGAACCCCATTCTTTATGTCCTGCTCAGCAAAAAGCTCCAGTTCTGTCCCAGTGTCACTTTTTCAGAATTGGTGAAACACACATTATGGGAAGTCAGCCGTTCCTTGACAGTCAGTGAGCAAGCTTGGAACTCCATCAGTCTACAACCGTGTGAAACCCCAGAGGTTGAGGTCTCCCAGAGTGAAGCATGCACTTTGTCTGCAGAAGAAGGCCACACAAATATGAGATGTGTTTGACCTCACTGTTTCCAGTGAGGAAGGAAAATCTGTAACCCTACTAGCAAGATAGCTAAACAGTTACAGTGTATTCTCAGTTAAACCAGCTTCTTATGCATATGTGCTAATAATGAGTGCAGATAAGCACAGTTTTCAGGTTCTGCAGAGTAGTCTTGAGGAGCAAGATATGTGATCTGTGATGTATAAGCTATATGCATGGAAGATACTGGCACTTGAAAAAAGCAGGAGAGGATGGACGGGAATTTCACAGGTAACCCCTAGAGAAAACATGGCTACAGGCAAGCAACCCATTCTTCCTCTGCATGGTCCCTGTGAAATGCACACATATGGGTGACTAGTGGGCTATTAACTTTGATAGGTGGGTGTCATGCCACACAGGAAAACAGCACTACTCTGCCGAAGGCAGCATCCTTTCTGGATAAGACATCCACCTTGTAGTGGATCACGAAGGTGGTTGGTGTGGCCCAAGAAGCTGCATGGCAGATATCCTCCAGGAGTACTCCTTTGAGAAAGGCCTGGGATGTGACCACCGATCTCATTGAGTGGGCTATTAACATGGTAGGAGGATCACGGCCTGACAGATGGTAGGCCAGGTAGATAGTGGCGACGATACAAGATGATAAGCGTTGGAGTGTGAGTCATAGACCCAGAGTGTCCTGGTAATATTTAAAGAAAAGCTGTGATGATTTTCTATGAGGGTGAGTTCTATTGACATAGAAGGCGAGAGCTCATCTAACATCCAGAGTATGCAAGGATTGTTCCAGCAGGGTAGTAGGGTTCTGGAAGAAGGCTGGTAACACAATGCACTGGGACAGATGGAAATGTGAGACAACCTTAGGCAGAAAGGCGACGTCGGTACGGAGGACTGCCTTATCCTTATCCTTATGGAAGCGGAGATTAGGCTCATCCGCCCAGAGTGTGCACATTTCACTGGCTCTCCTTGCTGATGTAATAGCAATTCGGGATGCCATCGTCCATGACAAGTATTGTAGGTTGATCATCGCCAGAGGTTCAAATGGAGGCTTGGATTGTTGAGATAGTACCAGCTCAAGACTCCAAGCCAGGGCTGGTGGGCGTGTCGGAGGGTAGATGTTTCTGTGCCCTTTCAAGAACAGCCAAATTAGTGGGTTGGCAAAACAGGAAGGGTGACCATTCTTTTGTTGGTACCATGATATGGCCACTCGGTAGCACTTTAGGGAGGAGATGGATAGTCCTTTATTGGAAAGTGACATCAGGAAGTCAAGAATCATCGGGGTGGAGGCTGACGAAGGATCAGCACCCGTCTGTTTCACATAGGCAGAGAAGCATTGCCACTTTTAGACATAAGATTTTTGTGTCGAAAGTTTGTGAGTGGCTTGGATGATAGATTTAACAGAGTGAGAGAGGTCTACCTCGCTCGTATTCTCCATGCTGTTAAGTGCACGGAGCAGGCATCTGGGTGCTGGACTTGTCCACCTTGGGTTGTGAGGAAGTCCAGGCTGTAAATGAGGTGGCAAAATTCATTGAATGAGATCTGGAGAAGTGGTTTGAATCATGGTTGGCAAGGCCACCAGGGCGTAAGCAGTATGCCATCTGAGTTGTCTGTGAGTAGTTTTGACAAGACCCATGTTATTAGCGGTATTACTAATAACATTACAATATATTGATACAGTACAATATAGTAATTTATTACCAATATTGTACTATGCTAATATAATATTGTATGTAAATTTAATTTGTAAGCCGCTCTGAGTTCCCTTTGGGGTGAGAAGTGCGGCATATAAATGTAGCAAATAAATAAATAAAATAATATGGGTGGAAACGTGTACATGAGCCCTTGTGTCCACATATAAATAAAAACATCTCCTAAGCAGCCCGAGGTCTGGTTTGGAGGAAGACGTGCCCAGAATTGGTTGCACTGTGCGTTCTGAGCTGTGGCAAAGAGATCCACACGAGGAATGCCCCAAAGATGGAATATCGGTTGCAGAACTTGAGGGTGGACACGCCAATCGTGGCATAAATTGGGGGTCCTGCTTAGGAAGACTGCCAGGGAATTTTCTTTTCCTGGAAGGTGTAGAGCAGGGGTCCCCAAACTAAGGCCCGGGGGCCGGATGCGGCCCTCCGAGGTCATTTACCTGGCCCCCGCCCTCAGTTTTATAATATAATATAACTCTAATAATAATACCATATTATAATAATAATTATATATTCTATATTACATATAATATTACTAATAATATTACAGTATAGTGGTATAGTTCAATATAGTAATATATAATGCTAATATTGTGCTATGCTAATAATATAATATATTGTATGTACATATCATTTGTAAGCCACTCTGAGTCCCCTTTGGGGTGAGAAGGGTGTGATACAAATGTAGTAAATAAATGCAGTAAAAAAATAATAAATAAATTCTAGACTTAGGCTCACCCAAAATCTGAAATGACTTGAAGGCACACAACAACAACAACAACAACCACAACCCTAATTAACTTGACTATCTCATTGGCCAGAAGCAGGACCACACTTCCCATTGAAATCCTGATAAATGTATGTTGGTTAAAATTGTTTTTATTTTTAAATATTGTATTGTTCTTTCATTGTTCTTGTTGTTGTTGTTGTTTTTGCACTACAAATAAGACATATGCAGTGTGTATCGGAATTTGTTTGTATTTTTTTTTTCAAATGATAATCCGGCCCCTCAACAGTCTGAAGGATTGTGGACCGGCCCTCGGCTTAAAAAGTTTGGGGACCCCTGGTGTAGAGGAACAAGGTGGATCCCTTGTATTTGTTAAAATTGTGCCTGAACTTGTTTGTGTTTTATACTGCTGTTACTTGTTTTTATTGTCTTGTTTTATATTTTCTCTTGTTTACATTATGTCTTATGGACTTGGCCCCATGTTAGCCGCCCCGAGTCCTTTTGGGGAGATGGTGGCGGGATACAAAAATAAAGTGTTGTTGTTGTTATCCCCTGAGAGATGCACCAGTCCCAGATTTGTAGAGTCAGTTGGGTCAACCTGCAAGATTGTGTCCCTCCCTGCTTGTTGATGTAAAATTTGCTTGTTGTGTTGTCCGTTAAATGAACTACATGACCTGACAGGGGAGCCAGAAATGACCTGAGTGCGCTCATTATGGCGAGCATCTCCAGGTAGTTGATATGGTGGTGTCTTTCTGTTAGGGACCACATATCCTGGACTGTTAGGGTGTCTAGGTGCGCACTCCAACTCCATAGGGAGGAGTCTGTTGTAAGTGTCTTGGTTGGCTGTCGTCAAAACGGCATTCACCTCTGGACATTGCATCACTGTGTCCACCAGTAGAGTGACTTGTGGATGGTGGTTGATACAGATAGTATGTTTTTGGGCTGTTGAGAAGCATATCAAAGACACTTAAAAACCACATCTGCAGGGGGCGCATTTGCAGCCTGATGAACGGAGTGACTGCTGTAGTGGAGGCCATATGGCCTAGCACAGATTGTATAAGGCTGGCACAAACATGAGGCTATGTTAGAACTTTTTTGATGACAGTTTGCAAAGCTTTGAAGCGGTCCTTTGGAAGGAAGGACTTTTTTTGGATGGAGTTGATGACAGTCCCAATGAAGTGAATGGATTGGGTAGGTTCTAGGTGGGACTTCTCCCAGTTGACAACAAGGCCAAGGTCCTGAAGGAGAGATAAGGTTAGGTCAATGTCAGATAACAGTTGTTGCTTGGAATTGGCTACCAAAAGCCAGTTGTCAATGTACGGGTACACAATGATGTCAACTGAGATCAACTGAGGAGTCACTGAGAGAGACAAGTCCAAATCACAGGGAGAAGAGTAGTCAGAACAGTCCAGAGTCAAGTCCAAAATTTAGAAATTAATCAAATTAGAAATACAAGCTAGTCACAAGCGAAAGAGAAGTACCTAGCTGCTGCGGCAGAAAAAGAGAACTGGAGTGGTAGCCCCTGACTATATATACTATCAAGGAGAGAATGGGCGGGGCTTCCACCAAAATGTATCTTAGAGCTTCTAGAGATAAGCACAGGAGACCCATATGTGTGCATTTCATAGGGACCACACAGAGGAAATACAAAACCTGGGATCAGATCCTTAGATATAGGACCTGTCTGGAAGGGCCCTAAGAGACCAAATTGCTTTACCAATGTAGGTGCATGTAATCTTTGTCAGTTAAACATGTTTATTTTTACAAAAAAGGCAAAATCGTATCACCCAAAGCTTTTAAAGGGCACACATTTCCAAAGCAAGAGCCCATCCCTGTTTTAGCTCCAATCATTTTTTGTGTTTGTTTGAAGCAGACATTTCCTTCCAGTCACTTCTGGTTTTAGCTGGTGGACTCGTCCCCCAGGGCCCAGCGAGATGGAAAATGGCTCTGAGACTGTCTAATATTGCTAACACTTGCTTTAGGGATTTTGTCCCTTGGTCTTTTCGTAAGAATTTCCTTTTCCATTCTTAGCATACACTTCACTACTCTTTATGTGAGAGCTAGGGCAAGCAATTTGTCTAGTTCCAAGCCTCTGGGGGCCACACCAATCCCTTCATGTGAAACTGGAATGGAACAAAAAAAAAAAAGCATCCTGTTTTAGGGGGAAAACACTTCACAATTTTTCCTTCTTGAAAATAGGTGGGAATGGTGCCTTGAATTATATATGGGTGTACACTTTCCTTATTTGCAAAACCTATGGGAGTATGTGGGAAATGTGGGGGGAAGGGTCTTTGGCACTGAGAAAAATGCTTTTTGTGGGCAGCATGCAACTTTCAGGGTTTCAATCCCCGTTGAAAGTCTCATCTCAAAATTCTTTCCCAGAATTTAAACTACAAGTGTTCTGACAGTTGTGCTCCCTGATCATAGGGAATCATAATCTAATCAGTGTTGGAGGCTTTAGCCCAAAATTATAGATTGTGCATTGGATGGAGACAGAAAGTTATAATTTCCCCAAGACTTAATTGCTCAGGTGTCCAGCCTTCCTCTTATCATATTTTTGGAGTAATGTAAAATTATATTTGGATTTCAAGTGTAAAAAATATATTTTATATAAATGTATATGTTCTCATATATTCTATGTACCTATAAAGCACAAGCCAGACATCAAGTAAATAGTAATAAGCATGATGGATGAGCCCAGGATGTTGGGTGTTGTTTTCCTCTGTGTGAGCAAAGGGCAGTGTTTTGTTAATGTGTGAGTATGAAATGGGTTAACAGCTTTCCAATAATAATAATCAATAATTATAACTTTATTTTTATATCCTGCTCCCATCTCCCGAAAAGAATTTGGGCTGGCTTATAGCAGGACCAAGCCCAGAAGCAACAGAGTTTACAACTAAAAACACATTTAAAAACATAACAACATATAACCATATAATTAAACAATTAAAAACAGCAGAGTATAAAAACAATATTAATATGAAACAAAGCAAACATCAATAACCAGAGCCAGGAATAAGGTTGGCAAGGCCAGAAATTAGAAAGCGCTGAGCATGGGTTTGTGCAAAAAGCAGATTATAGGGCCAGGGCTGGAGGTAAAGTGCTGAGTTGCATCTAGCGGTTGGAAATCGTAGTAATAATAATAATAATAATTTATTTGTATTCCGCCCTATCTCCCCAAGGGAATTCAGGGTGGATTCCAGCATGCACAAACACAAAGGCAAACATTCAATGCCTAGAATCAACGAAACACAGATAAAGGTAAAGCCTTCCCCTTCTGGCTCTGAGAGGTGGTGCTCATCTCCATTTCTAAGCCAAAGAGCCTGTATTGTCCATAGACACCTTCTGGTCATGTCCGGCATCACTGCATGGAGTGCCATTTACCTTCTCACCGAGGCAATACCTATTGATCTATTCACATTAGAATGTTTTCGAACTGCTAGGTTGGCAGAAGCTGGGGCAAACAATGGGAGCTCACCCCATCCCGCAGATTTGAACTGCCAACCTTCTGGTCAGCAAGTTCAGCAGCTCAGCGATTTAGCCTGTTGCACCACTGCGGCCCCCTACTGCTCAATTTTTATTGTTCTACTAGCCATACCCGGTCACACATTGCTGTGGTCCAGTCTGGTTAGGTAAAACATCCGGGCGTTCCCTGGGCAACATCCTTGGAGGGAGGGAGGAGGGAGGAAAAGAGGCGGGTACCAGGGTACCTCTGGGCATTAGCAGACTGTTCTCTCTCTTACAGACCTTGTCCAACTTGGGCCCTCCCTCCAGATGTCTTGGACTTCAACTCCCACCATTCCTTACAGCCTCAGGCCTCTTCCTATTCCTTTTCCCTTTCCTTTTCTGCATAAGCGGCTGAAGGCCTTCTCTCTCTGTCGGGAGAGGCCTTCATGAGGGAAAAAGACTCGAGGAATCCATTCCCCTCACGCTGTGCAGCCCTATCCACATCAGTTGCTAAAGGGTGGAGACTGCTTGGCTGTTGCTTGCGCCATTGCTAAGGGGAGGGGCCATCTGTTACGACAGTTGCTAAGGGAGAAGGTGAATGATTGGCTGTTGCTTTGCGGTTTGTTTTTACCTTTCTCTGGTGGGTTAGGTTTGTGAGAGTAGGCTTAAAACACTTGCCAGGTCGAATGCTATGTTGTGTCCAAATTTCATAGCCATTGGTGAAATAATTTGGGAGATATGTTGTCCCTAACGGACAGACATTACATTTTTATTTAGATAGATGTGTCCAATTTTTCATTCACATAATACAAAACAAGTCTGCATGAGCAGGAAAATTTGGACTCAACTCAAATCCACTGCTGACTGTTACACATTTGCCAACTTCTTGTGAGTATTGTGTGTTTTGTTTTTTAGGGTTTTTTTAATGGGTTAATCCAATTTTACCCAGACAAAGTCTACTCTGCAATTTCCAGCAAACTCTGGAGCATTCCACCTCTCCAGATCAATCTTGATGAGCCCAGGGAACAATCATTTGTTCCCTGGGCTCATCAAGAAAAGATTTTATTTATTTCGTGTCAAAAGCATTGCATAATAAATAAGTTTAAAAGTGATAAAATAAAGGAATCACAAACAGCTAAATAGTTTTGGACCAAAAGCGGGCAACAGCAATCGCATTGTCCGTAGTTTTAAACAACTCCTCCTCCGTGCATGAGGCAGGGCGTTGTGGGCAAGCATACATATGAGGAGTTGTTTGTTCAGCTCCACAGTCACACAAGGTGGAAGATTCCTCCAGGTAGTGCCACCTTGCCAGGTTATCTTTTGATCTGCTTCTCAGTCTGTTTAGGGACTTCCAAGTTGCCCATTCTTGGTTTGCCCCTGGAGGCAGTCCCTCATGGGGGGCCATCCAGTTGGGATTTCCTGGTTTAGCTGCCCAGAGGGACACCCTTGCTGTTGCTGGGGGGACATCAAGAGGAGTGGTGGTTCTCATGAAGTCTTTCCTTGATTTGAGTCTGGTGGGAGGAGGGTGATAGTCATGCAGTGGGTGGCTTTCACAATGTTCAACCTTTTTTCTCTCACAGTTAGCAGCAACTTCCCGTCGCACGTCAGGGGGGCAATGCCAGCTAGCTTATAGAGTTTATCAACAGGTGTAGGTTTAAGGCATCCTGTGATTATTCTACATGTTTCGTTCAGTGCTATGTCCACCTGCTTTGCATGGGCAGACTTGTGCCAAACAGGACAGGCATACTCTGCAGCTGAGAAAGACAAGGCCAGGGCTGATGTTCTTACTACTTACTATCAAGAAAAGATTGACTCCCTCCTTCTTGCTGGTTGTGTGGACAACTCTACCAATGTCAAAAAGGACCACTAATGATGGCCAGGAGTTTGCAATGACTTACGTGATTCCCTGGGAGTGGCAGTGGTGACATAGAGGGTGAAATGACAGTTCAATATGATCTCCATCTAGCTCAGTGGTTCTCAACCTGTGGGTCCCCAGGTGTTGTGGCCTACAACTCCCAGAAATCCCAGCCAATTTATCAGTTGAAGGCCAAAACATCTAAGGACCCACAGGTTGAGAGCCACTGGCTAGCTGGACATCAATGTGGCAGTGCAACATATTTGGTTGAATGTGTCTGGCCATTTATGCACTAGACTGGTTCCAGATTTTGAAGTGAGTATAGACTAACCCATACTTACTTAAATAATCTTGTGATCTACTTGATTTTGAGTCCTTTGCCATGGAATCAATTGATTCATAGCATATAGTTTATAGTTAATTCCCTCAAGGGATCTGTTTTGTGTGGGGTTAGGCTTTCTCCATGTTTAGTTCTGTTGCAGCAGTTTGGCTTGCTGTTTAGTTCTCTTCTAATGATTCAATGATTTAACATTTGGCCTAGAAACATATAACCTAAGGCAGGGGTCCCCAAACTTTTTAAACAGGGGGCCAGTTCACGATCCTTCGCATCATTGTGGGGCCGGACTATAGTTGGCCACCGAGCAATAAATAATAATAATAACAACAACAACAACAACAATAAATAAGAGGGTTGGAAGAGACCCTTTGGGCCATTGAGTCCAATCCCCCTTTGCCTTTGGGCACCGAAGCACAAGCAAAGCACCCCTGACAGATGGCCACCCAGAATCAATGATAATAATAATAATAATAATAATAATAATAATAATAATAATAAAGAGGGTTGGAAGAGACCTCTTGGGCCATTGAGTCCAACCCCCTTCTGCCTCTGTGCACCATAAGCACAAGCAAAGCATCCCTGACAGATGGCCACCCAGCCTCAATGTTAATAATAATAATAATAATAATAATAATAAGGGTTGTAAGAGAAAAGAAGAAGAGACCCCTTGGGTCATTTAGCCCAACCCGCATCCGGCCCCCAGGCCTTAGTTTGGGGACCCCTGCCCTAAGGTCTTGCTTTGATCCTGTGACACATTTGAAGTTTCAGGCCCCTTCCACACAGCTGTATAAAATTGAACTGAATTATATGAGTGTGGATTCAAATAACCCAGTTCAAAGCAGATATTGTGGATTATCTGCCTTGATATTCTATGTGGAAAGGCTCTAAGTTATGTCACATTGTCTGAAACTCCACTTCTCACCCAAATCTACTTTCTACTATAAATAAACCCCACATAAGATAGGGTAATTGCTATGTTTTATATTGTATGGTTTTTAGTATCGTCAGTCTCTTTGGGTCTCTTTTTGGAGAGATCAATCAGGATATAAATGAATATAATAGTAATAGTAATAATTAATGGCGCTCCATGCAGTCATGCCGGCCACGTGACCTTGGAGGTGTCTTTGGACCACGTCGGCTCTTCGGCTTAGAAATGGAGATAAGCACCAACCTCCAGAGTAGGTCACGACTGGACTTAACGTCAGGGGAAACCTTTACCTTTATTAATTCCATGTTTAGACACAATTACTGTGGATGTCACATTTAGCTTGGTACTTGGTTTCCCTTCATACCTTTGTTTTTCTTAAGAGAAAAAAATTACATCAGCTCCATTTAGAGCTTAAATTTAAAACCTTGGAAAACACACTCTAGTGCCGTAGTTTGATCCACATTTGTTTTTGCAAGTGTGTGTGGCCTGTGGATGACCATAAAACAGCTGGCTTTAATGCCTGCAAGCACTGTTTTTGCAAAAGCCAAATACACACCAGACTTATTGTTGGGAACTGAGAATACAACGATTACATTATCTCAGGAGCAGGATTAGCTCCCTCACTAAGTAGGGTTCATCTAACTAACTTGTTACAAAATGCACTGTTGGTAATTTGAAATGCATCTTTTTGCCATCTGAATTAATTAAAATGTGTAATAATGGGATACAGTTTATCAAAGACACCCCACCCTCAGTCCAAAATGAACTGAGATCCATAATCTTCCTCATCCCAGGCCCAAGATGTTCCGAAATGACAACTGCCCATATTGGCTTGGACTACTGGGAACTAGGAGCGTTTGGTGGCACAGCAGGTTAAACTGGCTGAGCTGCTGAACTTGCTGAACTTGATCAGCGGTTCGAATCCGGGGAGCGTGGTGAGTTCACACTATTAGTCCCAGCTTCTACCAACCTAGCAGTTCAAAAACATACAAATATGGGTAGATCAATAGGTACTGCTCCAACAGGAAGGTAACAGTGCTCCATGCAGCCATGATGACATGACCTTGGAGGCATCTACGGACACGCCGGCTCTTCGGCTTAGAAATGGAGATGAGCACCAACCCCCAGAGTCAGACATGACTGGACTTAACGTCAGAGGAAAACCTTTACCTTACTGGGAACTGAAATCCAAAACAGCTGAAATACCCAAGGTTGAGAAACACAGTATGTTGATTGTTCTCTAACATATTATTTGGGAACTGGATGAAATTCCTCATGTCCAAGCCCTCTGCCACTTTTCTTAATTAATCACCCTCTTGGGTCAGCTACTATGATTTGGAGATAATACAAGAGGAGTATCTGTTTCCATAATTTATTCCAGATGTGATCAAATTATTCTGGCATTATTATTCTATGGTTTTATGTTTATTTATTTAGGCTCAAAGCTTTTCCTAGTTTGGTTCACAGTTCACCATGTTTCCATGATACATGGCAAGAAATAAGTAAAAAAGCATGGCACAGTTCAGTACAAAACAAAGAAGGCAATTTAAATTTCCCAACAGCATATTACTATTATGTTTTAATAGCAGTTCAAAAACATGCAAATGTGAGTAGATCAATAGGTACTGCTCCGGCGGGAAGGCAACAGCGCTCCATGCAGTCATGCTGGCCACATGACCTTGGAGGTGTTTACAGACAACTCTTCGACTTAGATATGAGTACCAACCCCCAGAGTTGGACACTACTAGACTTCATGTCTGGGGAGAATCTTTACCTTTACTAGTCATGGTTCATAGAAGATCAATAAATAGTTACTAGTCATGGTGGCTATGTAAAACCTGTATCTCTCCATTGATCTCAGCCAACCCAGTCAGTGATGACAGACGATGGGTGTTGAAGTCCCATTTGATTTGAAGCATGTATTCTTGTAAATAGTATTAAACATTCCATGGAATATGGAATTGGGAGTGGTCGGTCCCCTTCGGCCAATCCGGTTTGTTCAGCTTGGCTGGATGGTCATAACGATAAGGGCTCAGCTGTCACGTATTTTTGTCTGTTACAGGACCACGTGAAAGCTGATCACGGCTCCTCCTCCTCCCCTATTCAGCACCACGTTGCGCAGAGAGACTGCCTGATGCCCTCCAGATTTATTCAGCAACCTCAACCTTCCCTAGAACATCTAGAGCAGTGGTTCTCAACCTGTGGGTCCCCAGATGTTTTGGCCTTCAACTCCCAGAAATCCTAACAGCTGGGTAACTGGCTGGGATTTCTGTGAATTGTAGGACAAAACACTTGGGGGTCCACAGGTTGAGGACCACTGATCTAGAGGGCAACAGTTTGAGGAGCTCTATTCAGAGAGGTTTGTTTCCCTCATCCTCCCCTTGTCCTGTTATAATAAGAAAATTTCTGACACTTTTGGCTAGGAGCTGGAAAGTAATTTTTGTCATTTCCACACAGTCACTTGTTTTATGCCTTTCTGCTATACTGATCTCCAAAGTTTATGCAACAGGGCTGTTTAGCAGATGGCTAGAATATTTCCTTTCCATTTTCCCCTAGCCAGTGCTTGAGAAAGTGTTTATTGCTGCCTGAGAAAAAGAAACTGCTGAAGTAGACGTGTCTGCCTTGCACCTGCTCTTCCATTTGTCTCAAGTCAGCACCTTTTCCAAGGAGGATATCCTCATTCCTTCAAATGATTGTCCCCTCCAGAAAGACCCTGAAATGTTTGCAGCAGCTTCAGCCTTGCTGAGAATTATGAATTTCCAATTAAAATTGTTAAAGGACAGAACACAACTTACTGTACTGTTTAAAACTAAAGACTTTAAAGTTCAGCTAATTTCCTAAACAGACATACACTGGGAATTAAATCCTGTTGTTAGTCCAAATTATAGTAAACCCATTAAAAATGCAACGTACATAAATGTAGATTTATTAGATCTCTATGGATTCCATAGGTCTCTAGTTGGGAATAACACTATGTAACAAAATTTGAAGACAATGCTGTTCATGATTAGAAAATATTCTTTTCTGTTTAATTGTGTGGTACTTACTTTGAAAGTAGTTATTATACTCCAGAAACTTGGTTTTTATGGTTGCCACAAACTATGTTGAATTAGTTGAGACTTGATGAGATACTCATTGAAAAACTAGAGCAAAATATGCTGCAGGATGTCCCACAAACACAAAATTTTCACAGTTTAATAATTTTTTTAATGTTTTTTAATGGTAGAACCAATTAGGAAATGATATTTATAACCCAGGAACAAAAATTGTGTTACATAGTGTAATTGGATTTAAGTTACAATTTCGCAGAATTCTTCTATCTAGGCTGAATTTGGAAAAGTTTATTTTTGGGCTGCCATTCCTCCCAAAATACCTTGGCCAGTGTGGCAGGAAAGTGTCTTTCCTTTGTTCTGAACTGGTCAATTGCTATAAAAACAGGTCAGGCAATAATGTTAAGAAAAAACTGGCAACAAGGAAAGTGCCCAAAAGCAGAGGATGAATAGAATTGAAAAGACGATGCATCTGTTTTTTAAATCTAGAGTTCTCAGTGGCAATTCCTTCAAAGGGAGTGTGTTTGATGTGTGAAGAAAGGAAAGATTTTAGGATTTCAATTTGCAAATGATAGGAGGGCATACATTCAGTTCCTTACACTCTCCCCTGCAATCAACATCAAGGAGAGACAGAAGTATTAGCCAACATTATTTATTACTATTTTATTTACTGCACTTACACTTATACCCCGCCCTTCTCACTCCCAAAGGGAGATTCAGAGCAGCTTACAAACTATGGCAATAATTCAAAGCCAGATTCAGATAAGAAAGTTTTTCATGAGATAACTTGTGACCTTATACATTAGGTAAAGGTAGGTAAAGGTTTTCCCCTGACTTAATGTCCAGTCGTGTCCGACTCTGGGGGTTGATGCTCATCTCAATTTCTAAGTCAAAGAGCCGGCATTGTCCGTAGACACTTCCAAGGTCATGTGGCTGGCATGACTGCATGGAGTGCCGTTACCTTCCTGCAGTAGCGGTACCTATTGATCTACTCACTTTTGCATGTTTTCGTACTGCTAGGTTGGCAGAAGCTGGGGCTAATAGTGGGAACTCACCGCGCTCACCGGATTCGAACCGCTGACCTTTTGGTCAGCAAGTTCAGCAGCTCAATGGTTTAACCTGCTGCACCACGGGGGCTTCCTATTATTTAGAAACAAAACAAAAAAATATGAACTCTCCATAGGATATAACTAGTTTTAACCAAGTGCCTTATTATTTTAAAAATATCTGATGGAGGGACATGCAGTAAGTTTACTTATTTGGTACTGAGTTGAACTGACAAGATAATAATGAAGTAGTAGAAATATTACAACTTTTGCAGATTACCCCGTTTTTACCCTTTCAAGCAAAGATATCCCAGATAGCCAGGTGGACATAAGCAGGGACCATGACAACATGAAAGATGGCACGGTTGCAACACTCATCTCTTTCAAATGGAAGGCATTTTCCACACCTCAGAGACAATTGGGTTCAACCTATTGTTACAAGACGGAGAGCTAGAAATTTGGATAAGCAAAAAGGTTGGACTGTAAAGCCTGTGTTCTGACCATATGGAGATGTTTATTATTTACTGCTGATGCTTCATTCTGTTTTCAAAGCAGCTGGGAAGGAGCTCTGTAGACGTATTTACTCAAGAGTTTCTTATAGCCTCATTCAGTTACAGCAATTTAAAAACAAACAGCTTGATGAGCTTGCATTCCTAGTGGGGAAAGCTGTTAGCAACAAATCTTGTTCTCTCTGAAGGGCAAACAGACTTTGGAGTCTTCTTTAACACAGGATGGACACATACTTCTGGACCCAGACAAACATGGTCATGCACTTCCCATCTACCCACACAAATGTTGTTATCGTCCCCAGACACTCATGCAAAGCTTGCATTTAGTCTAGGTATGACCTTGCAAATACTGGTAAGTAAAAGCAATGCTTTTACATAATACTAGGACACTGAGCAGCAGTCATGGGGAGAGGAAATGGCTGTGGACTTTAACATGTAGGAAGATGGCTATGGTTCTTATTCACATCCTTCCTGTCCATTTGCTTTTTGTTTTTAAAAAAGAACTATTATGTCAGAGAAAATGATACATACAATTAGTGTCCATTTGTCCTTTGGCCAAGAACGAAATCTGGTCCGCAGACCTCCTTCCCTTTTATTTCAATTTCTGCTCCTTTCCGCAGAGCTGACCATTGCATTCGATAGGCCACATCCGCTCTATTATTAAACATGGTTTTCTATGGGTGAGCAGATGGCGACTACTGGATGGCATATGTCCTGTATCAAAAACTAGAGCTGATGTGGTCTATCAAATGCAATTTTCTGATTCAGCACCCCAAATAACCAAACTGAATCTAAAGTTGACTATTATCTGTAATCCTTTTGGTACTAAGGTTGAAGAGTGGTTCCTGGTTAAAAAAAAAAAAAAAAAAAAGATTGGGAACCATGGGAAGCCATGTTTTTTTTCAAAAACTAATGATCACAGGGACAGAAAGTGAAGTGAAATCTTCTGAACATGGGCACAGATAGCAAAACAAACACCACAGGGCAGTTACCCCTTCCCTATACTATCCAAAGCTTTTATTATGAGTTCCACTTCAAAAATGTACCTGTTCCAACTTACACAGAAATGCAACTTAAACCTACAGACCTATTTTGTTCATAACTTGTAGGCTACCTGTATATAGTTTTGATATGCAGAATAGGATTCATCATCCAAATGTCACTGTAGGATGAAGTTTGTCCAAACCATGGTGAACCCCTTACCAAAAAAATAAAACAAAAGCTGTAATATCTCAATACCTCTGAGGCATACAGCTTAGTCATAACTGAGACTGAAGTGTTGAATTTCCTCAATTCTAGCATACCTCATCATTCCACTGGTTTTAACTATCACACCAAGGAGAAAGCATTTCAAGCCAGCAACAAGCTGAGCTGCTTCTCATTCGTTCTCATTCATTAGGTAGCCCATAGGCTGTGCAAGGAGGCATCATCTTTCAAAATATATTGTGCGAGTCTAAGACAACAGCAGCAAGCATACTATTAACAGAGCAATCCGAGGTGGAATGGGAAGAGCAAAATTGTGGATCCTTCTGATTTTGAAGCCCCCAGTCTGTTAATCATGAGGATCTATCTCCTCACGTACAAATCCAGTGGGGAAGAAATATCATTCATCAGCTGCAAACCGACATAGATGAGCCCAATTGTCGTTTCACCAGTGCCAGATGTATGTCTGGTTGACTGAAGGATGCTCTTGCTTTGGGACTGCCTATTTTTGCAATGGAAGAGAGCAGGCTCATACTCAGAACTCTGGGAATTCCCTTACTTAGTATCAGATTCTTGGAAAATGAATTGCCTCACCATTAGCACATGAGATGCTGAGTTAAGACTGCATTATTAGCCACTAATGGTGAGTTAGGATAGGCATTGATGAGGCAGTAGTAATAGCGGTTTCTTGTAACAAAATATTATTTTACAACTACAATAAAGTGCTTTCCTATTAACATATGCACCTTAAGGTTGAAAACTAGTTTCAGAGAAGAGAGTATAAGTGCCTTTAAGTCAGTAAGAGTTTTGAAATTGCAATTTGTGGAAAAAGAAAACATTAACATGCTTGACTGTTTCAGCAATTTTATTCTGGATGTGACGACTTAAATTTTGTTGAAAGCAGCTACGTCCATTGATTGTACATAGTCTTCAAAAGCTGTAATCCTCTCTTCCAACATGTCAGTTCCAACTTTATCGTCTTCAACCACACATTGAATTTGAAGCTTCTTGATTCCATAACCAACTGGAACCAGTTTGGCTTGAAAGAAATAGAAAAACGATTAGAAGTGGTGTCCCGCTCTTCCTATATTTTTGTAATATCATGCCCACTATGAGTGGATGAGGGTTCTGCTGCCTGCCACAAGAGTCAGAGGCAGCAGATCTATCCCTGCTTTCATCTCTCTATAGGTGGGACAAGGTGTGCATGTTTTAATTGCCCTCACTGGAACAAAATAAGAGATAATTTAAAGGAAATCATTGGAAAAACATTCATAGCCTTTTTATTACTGTGCAAAGCCCTCCTGCCCCTACCGCCTTCCTGGTATTTGCTGCCTTTTTTCTTTGAAAATGTCTAAGAAGAACCAACACTGGCATTTATAACTTAATGTATTGTTGAAGGCTTTCACGGCTGGAATCACTGGGATGTTGTGGTTTCCAGGCTGTATGGCCGTATTCTGCTAGATTCTGCGATTCATTCCAGTGTCAATAGAACTCTATCAAAACACAACTCTCAGCTAAACTCAGTGCAGATGAATGTAGTGATTTCCTCTATTCACAGGAATGGCTAAAACAAGTTCCACAGTTTTGTGAATTGGAGACAAAGTATCTCCATCACGTTTGTGAGACTTCAACTGAAAAGTAATTTGTGCTCCGTCCCTAAACTACGATACGTCCAGCACCAGTCCAATACTTACAGGATCCCCAAACCAAGCCATCAGCCTGGATGCTTCTGACACACTCTTCCAATTTGGCCATGTCTGTCTCATCATCCCATGGCTTCACATCCAACAAAAGGGATGACTTGGCAATGAGCGCTGGCTCTAGGGAAAAAAAAAAAAAAAACAGCTCACTGAAAACAGGACAGAGTATCCCAATAAAAACTAGGAACACAATGAAAATATATTGCTGAAATTTTCCACGTGGATTCCAAAAAAAGCATCTAAATGCAGGCCATATTTTAGGACATTAGTAGTGCAGCCCACTAGAATTAATGCTTAAGTCTCCTTTAACCACGAACCTGTCTTAAATTTTCTATTTTACTACACCACACGTGTCAAACTCAAGGCCTGCGAGACAAATTTGGCTCACCGTGCCACTGTATATGGCCTGCCAGATGCCGAACTGCAATTCTTGTATTCCTCTGCTCATCATTACACATTATGACTAGAGCTGATGGGAGTTGGAATACTGTAACATCTGGAAGGCTCCTGTTTGCTCTATTTAGTCAGGATAGCAGGGTTTGAATTTAGATATAGGGCTTGCAGATATGTCTGACTTCAAAATATCTTTTAACATTTTCCCAATAATGTCTTGGGACTCAAACTGGATAAAAACTAGAGAAATTACCACCATTTTTTTAAAAAAAGAAAAATTATAGTTGCCCTTTTGTAATCATGGATTCTCCATCAATGGATCCAACAGTCCTTTGAAGGCAACCATAAGGTTGATGTGGCCCTAGATGAAAATGAGTTTGACACCCCTATTCTAGACTATGAAAAGAAAAAAAATGCAAGAGAGGCTCTTGTCCGTTACACGTCAATTATCTCCCCATTTGAAAGGAGAATCATATAGGTGTAACTGCTAATCTCCCACAGCTGGAATACTGCAATTGCTACAATACTGAACAGTTGCAGGCCAGTAGCTGTGGAATCCTGCAAGAATTACAATCAGAAGTTGGTATTTCACCATTAGCAGCAAAACATGAAATTAGTTTCTAAACATTATGTTCTACTACTTTGATATCACTGCCAATAAGTAATACTGGTCAAAACCAGGGCTTTAAACTTCAGATTTATTAAGACTCCAGATGATACTTCTAATATATACTAGCAGCAGTCGTATTATACAGCAGTAATGTGAGCGGCAAATTTGATTCATAATGCAGTAAATAATTACATTTCAAAGTGAGTAAATTTAAAGACCACCAAAGAGCAGATTAACATACTTTTGGATTTCTTTGATTCATACTGAGCAAGTCGCTCCTCTCTTAATCTTTTTGCTTCTTCACTTTCCTGTAGGGTAAGATATAGAATATATTAAAATAATACAAAGCAACAACTTCTGTACAGAGCTTAACCAACTAGATCATTCAGAAAAAAACAAATCATCACAATTTCAGCCGAAAGATGGTGATTTGGTTTTGTTCATCATGTCACCAATGAAGGTTTTGAAGAAAGCGCAGGCTGCTCTTGAAATTTATTACTACAAACCCTGTCTCTCCAAACAATCCCATTTCGAAACACAGTGTGGAGTAGAACATGTTCTACCATACCATTTAATTAAGCTTATGTTGCTATATGCATAATCTCTGCAAGCAAAAGTTAACAGGAAACAGATTTGGGGTACCTCCTCTTCATCAGAACCAAAGAGATCAATGTCATCGTCGTCTTTGTTGTCTCCAGCGGCACCAGTTGTGTCTTCAACATCTGCGGGGCCGTATCTCCCCAAAGGTTTCTTCACTCCAGGAAGGCTAGAGAAAAGACAGTACTTCATTATTTATAGGGCCCTCCTACTAATCACATACACTCCACAGCTAAATTGCAAGAGAGCAATCGCAGTTTTGCCAGTCAATTAACAAGAGATGCCACTTAACTATGCTGACTTTTCAGAGGAAAGTTACCAGATACCAGTTGCGAAGGCACCTGCAGCCCAGCAGGCTCCCTGCTATATGCATAAACACCGGGGACAAGGCATACATTTCAAGTGAAACAGACAGGAAGGAAGGGAGGAGAGTGCACAGCTCCAGACTTCAGCTTGTCTAAAAATGTAACGGCACGCTACAAATGAATAAGTAGTGCATTAGGAGGGAAAGATTCTAGATCAACCTTTGCCTGTTATGCAGCTTTTCCTTTTGGAAGGGAATCATTAGCATCAAGGAACAGATCAATGAGATTAGTTCCTGGTCTAAAGTGCAAAGAGGCTATTCTACCATGTCTATGTATGACATTTAACAGATCAGGCCTACAGCAAAATGTTTAACTATGCAATACCAATTTCTATGCTGACATATATAACAATTATGAATAATAATACCATTACTATCAATTTTTAATAACTGGTCTGTCATAAAACATAAAAGTATGTTCATTTTTTTCATTTGCATCTTGTATTTACTCAAAAGTAGCTCAAAATCATGCCTTCCTGCTTTATTATCAGAAGAGCCTTGTGAGGTAATTGTTGAAGTGGGAATGATTGTATATAGAGTTGTTTAAGTATTTAAGAGTTGTTATAGTGATGCAATGTGAGCTGGAGATTGCATCATGCACTGTCTGCTGTCCACTATGCAGGTGTGTAAAGAGTTAACTGTGTATTGTATCAGACAGCAGAGGTGGTTATAAATAGCTCCTTGTGTTATCGCTCTGCTCTCTGCCCTCTGCTCTCTGCACTTTGTCTGTATATATCGTCTTGAGAGTTAACCGTTTGTTAGTAAATCTTTTGTAGATAGCCAAACAGGCTTCAGCCTCTTTATTGGTGCCAGTGATTCTTCGTTGATCTTCCGCTGCATGTGTGTTTATCCAAACCGCACGCTCTGACAGTAATGTGGGTTGACAGATAGCTTCACATCTGAGTGGGAATTTGAATCTGAAGGTGGATCTGCATTGAAAAAGTAATGCCAATTGACTTCAACTGCCATGGCTCAATGCTATGGAACCCTGGGGGTTTGTAGTTTGGCAAGGCACTAACACAAACAGAAAAAAAGCTAAAAGGAAATGTGGAGTTCTAGCCTTAAATTCTACCCATTGATATACAGGGAAGAGAGGAGGAAAATGAAGAATCTTGTAGCACCTTTAATGCTGACCAGATATATTTTATCATGAGCTTGTCAGTAATAATATCATTGTAATTGATAAGAGTACAACATGCAAGTGTCAGATAGATAAAGAATAAGGTAGCCATGTGATTTGGATTACATTTATTGGTAACATGAAGATATCTCTGACTCTCCAGTGGCCTCAAAATGGTGTACAAGATTCTCACCTTTCCCACTTTCCTCTGAATAACTCTTTGAAGTAGGTCAGTTTGAGAGTGACTGGCCTTCTCTCAACCCGAAAAAAAAAATCACAACTCAAAGAGGACAAGGGTTTGGTTCTCCAAAACCCAGCCCAACCACCATTTGCAAGCAGGGATCCCTTATATCAAAGGTTCTTGGAACGACAGTCATTTGCTTGCTGAGCTCCTTGAGTGGGGTGCAAAATATATTTTTCTTCAATTTCCTTCTTGATAGTTTGAAAACCCAAACATGCATGCATAGACAATTTAAATTAGTTGAAATACATTTTAGAAAAGTTTCAAAATCTTATGCCGAACTAATTGCTCTCCATAAGTTCCCACAACTGAATGTGACTGAATGGCTTAGCACAAGTTTGGGGTTTCATTAGAAACTTCAAAAATGCAATTGTCTAGTGCTAGTAATGAGCTTTTACATTCAAATGATACAAACAAAGGAATAGCTCCACCTGGTGCCTTAAAGCACAAACTAGAATACAACACCAAGTTCATTATAAAGCCATGTAATTATTTTCGAGCATAGTTAACAGTAGCTGAGCAGAGGTGAACACTTAGCCACTGCAGTATTCTGCTTATTGTTTAAGAACATAAAAAAGAACTACCTTTACAATGTTAAATACAGAGAAGAGACACTGTGGCCCCTTCTACCCAGCTGAATAAAATCCCACATTATCTGCTTTGAGCTTGATTATATGGCAATGTGGACTCAGATAACCCAGTTCAAAGCAGATATTGTGGGATTTTCTGCCTTGATGTTCTGGGTTATATGGCTGGGTGGAAGGGTCCTGTATGTGAACTACTTTTCTTTAGAATAACTTCAGTTTCCACAAATAGCCTTCATTTTTAAAAGGAATTTGAAAAAAGAATATAATGGCTGTCACAATCCTCTCTACAGAAAAGCCTGACAGCCACCTTAGTTTTAATTTTTAATATCTATTTATAATAGATGTAGAACATGTTGTGATTGGAACATTGACCAAACCAGCATAATTGGTCCCTTTTGTCCCATACAGAAACAAAAGGGCAAGTCCAGAGAAGGCATAGCACTCACATAAAATAGAGGTCTGCTCTTCCACCAGCTCTCAGTTGGCAAAAACATGATTTTACTTGATAGAACAACAACTTATTATGGTCCATAGACCCATAAGTGAAGAAGCAGTCGTCAAAAATTATCCCATCTCATTGTCCAAAATTAATCTAGTTTCAATCTAGTTAATACCCCTATCCGAGGTTTGCCACTGCGAGGAATTTTGCCACTATGAGGGTCACCCTGTGGATAACTAATGATCCCCTGCATGGGATGGCTGGTCATGCGGGACAAAATTGGATATAAAAGTTGGCTATGTTGCACTGTGTAATAGCGGCAATTTATTAAAATGTGTTCTATAGTTTCTACTTCATTTCCTTCACAGGGGCATAGTCTTGTGGTGTAAGGTGTTCCAGACAATCTGCTTCCTAGCAGCTCTGAGGGAATTATGTTTAATCTCACCTTTGTAAAGAGTCTGTGATATTAAATCTATAAGAATTTTTAGGTATTCACATGTCTTAAATGGCTCTTTGTATGGCAAGCTGAAGACTCTGGGGGCACATGGTGAATTTGAGCAGGCTCTAAGCTTTCCCATGGCAATGTCCCACAACTTTTGCTTCAGGGATTCTCGTGTCATTTTGAATCCCAAATGGAGCAAAAGGGATGCGGACAGTCCAATTGAGGCTGCTTTCCATTCACTCCTCCTCGCCCAAAGGGGTTTGGAGGCTTCATAGGGGAGGTGATGTAGTAAACCCATTTCCAGTTTAAATACCATTGTTTTTACCATAGGTTCATTTTCAGTCCAGACCCTGGTACTCAATGGACATTCACCCGTTTCTAGGAGCAGGACCACATTTGGCACACAAGAATGCACATTTAGAAGATCTCTTAACCGGATAGTATGTTTTGTAGATGTATTTAAAATGTGGTAGTAAATACGAACTACGCCTTTCTATGTCTTCAAATTTATTGGACCCTTATTTAGAATGCCGAAATTGTATGGGATTCTTGTTGTAAAATTTTACACACATGAATACACAGAAATTGTGCATACATGGAAAATATGTATCACATGCTTACATCCACATTTGCAGAGTAGGAAAATTACAAATAAAAGAACCCTCTTTTTACTTAAAATAATACCGTTCTAGAAATCCTTAGGTCATCTAGCATGATTCTGGTCAACATTGACCACACAGTCACATTCTAGAACTTAGAAATTCTTAGAGATTATTTTAATCAAGTCTGGGAATAATCAAATCCACCAAAATCATAAACTCACAAATGTGGAGTGCTGGCTGCATCTCATGAAACATCATAAACTTAACAGTGTTGAAATGTTACTGTTTACTTGGTATTGTATTTATGAGATTGCAAATTGATTTTTTAAAACAATGCCTTTAATTAAATGGGACCCTTTTTTGCTTCACATTATCACCTGTTGTTGATACAGTTGTGTCTTAATTCTATCTAGACAATTATTTAAATTTGGTAAAATCTATGGAGGGTTTTTGTGTGGTCTGGAACATATTAAAAACAGAACAAACATAGAAAACATAGAAATGTAAAGAAAACCAGTCTACCAAATTAGTCCTACCTTCCCTTTTGTTTTTCATACGATTTAATATGATTGTACCACCGGAGGGCATGGAAAAGCTCAGCGGGAGGAGAAACACCAACTGCTTCAAAGACTGCAACATCTGCCTGGGATGGGACATATCTACAAGAGAACAAATGTACTTCAGTATCATTTTTATTTAGCATGACAACTGACCTTATTTGTATACATTAAAACTCATCCCAGCAAATCATTCAATCTTTTATCCAAATAGCAACTACATTTCTTGATGTTTCAAGAGGCACACTAGAGGTATGATACAATGATAGTGTAAATAAGTCTTTGGGCCTTTCTCAAAGAATCTTCTGTATTTCTAAACACCATAAAGCGATTCAAATTAAAAAAAATTAAGCTCTGTAACAAGGCACAATTTTGTTCTGGGTGAGGAAGTGCACACCATGCCTGAAGATTGGTGCCAGCCTGCCTAGAGGTGATATGGAGTACAACACCCCCAGTCCTCCAGACCTAAACCCAAGGTAAAAGCATTATTCCTTCTGAAGTACTTCCAAATTACTGGTCTTCTGTATTTTTCATACATGCTTTAGATCATCTGGTTTGTTTTGTTTTTTGGATTACACTATGTAACATTTTTTTTTAAAAAAATCTTGCTCTTGGTTTAGAAGTGTTACTTCCTGTTTAACTGTGCGGTACTTTGAAAGGAGTTATACTCCAGAAACTTCATTTTTTGGCTGCCACAAACTATACTGAATTGGTTGAGACTCAATGATATATTCATTGAAAAACTACAGCAAAATGTGCTGCAGGATGTCCCCCAAAAAACCCCAACGTTTTTGCAGTTTTATAAACTTTCCCCATGTTTTGATAGAACCAATTAGGAAATAACATTCATAACCTAGGAACAAAAATCATTTTACATAGCGTTTCTGTTTCCAGAATTTCCTAGTCAGGGCATTTGGGGGATCTGGAAGCTACAATCTAAAGTAGCTTTCCCAATTTGTGTTTCAATAGACAGATGGATTTTAATCAGCAATGAAGGTGATAAGGATGTATGTGAAAAAAAAAATTATCCACTGCTTTCTATGGGTGAAACAGACACTACAAACGTGATCATGAACAAATGTTTTAGGCAAACCCAGGAAAGAAAATCTGGGCTACACATATCATGAGTAGTTTAATATGGGTCTCTTAACTGCTGTAAAGGTGACTTTGACATATGGAGACCCTAGTAATGTGGAGTTACGAAGTCACCTTCTCATTAACAGCCCTCTTCAGTTCTTGCAGACTCAAGATTTTCTTGACTGAAGGTAATGTGGCCTTCCTCTATTCCCACTGCCTTCTGAGCCCCTGGTGGTTCAATGGGTTAAACCCTTGTACTGGCAGGACTGCTGACCAAAAGCTTGGAGGTTCAAATCCAGTGATAGCGCAGATGAGCTCCCTCTGTCAGCTCCAGCTCCCCATGTGAGAAGCCTCCCACAGGATGGTTAAACATCAAACATCCGGGCGTCCCCTGGGCAATGCCCTTGCAGACAGCCAATTCTCTGACACTTGCAGTTTCTCAAGTCGCTCCTAACCAAAAACACAAAACAAAAAAACTCACACCTTTTATCTTATTTTTGCAGCCTAAGCAACAGAAGGTACTGGATGTAAATCAGAGGAGGCAATTATTGCATCTTGTGAGATGATTTTTGTTCCTAATTGGCTCTATCATAAAAACATGGAAAAAGATTATTAAACTGCAAAAACTTTGTTTTGGTGGGACATTTGCAGCACATTTCATGATAAAGGTAAAGGTTTCCCCTGATGTTAAGTCCAGTCATGTCTGACTCTGGGGGTTGGTGCTCATCTCCATTTCTAAGCCGAAGAGCTGGCGTTGTCTGTAGACACCTCCAAGGTCATGTGGCCGGCATGACTGCATGGAGTGCCGTTTATTTGGTGATAGTTTTTCAATATCTCATAGTAGAATCTCAACAAATGGAAGGTAGTTTGTGGCAGCCAGAAAAACAAAGTTTCTGAAGTAGAACAACTACTTTCAAAGTAAGGGCTGCACAATTAAACAGAAAATAACACCTTTAAACTAGTTCAAAGCAGAAAATGTGGGATTTTCTGCCTTGATATTCTGGGATATAGGGCTGTGTGGAAGGGCCCACAAATACAAAGCAGATAATGTGTATTATCTACTTTGATAATCTGGTTTATATGGCAATGTAGAAGGAGCCTTACTGTATCCTTAGCCCCTTCCACACATCTGAATAAAATCCCACATTATCTGCTTTAAACCGGACTCAGGGTCCTTCCACACAGCCATATAACCCAGGATATCAAGGCAGGAAATCCCACAATATCTTTGAACTGGGTTATCTGAGTTCCATATATTCCAGTTCAAAGCAGATAATGTGGGATTTCCTGCCTTGGTATTCTGGGTTATATGGCTGCGTAGAAGGGCCCTGTCTTATATCAGTATACACTGCCATATATCCCAGTTCAAAGTAGAAACGGTGGGATTTTATTCAGCTGTGTGGAAGGGGTCTCACACAATCCACTTTAAAACAGATAACCTGGGATCATATCCTGGGCTATAGGGCAGTGTGGAAAGGGCCAAAGATTGGCGGGGCCACCCCAACCTAGATGCCCGGATGTCATAGCCTTGAGCCATGGCGGGTAAAGTGGCGCCATGAGGCCTCGCTCAAAAGGCTCCCTCAAAACGGACGAGAGGCGGAAGGCGGCCTGCTCACCCCTCGATGTAGCTCTTGTCCGCTAAGAAGCTGTTGAGGAGCTGGAGGCCAGCTGGAGATTTCAAGTCCCCGAATCCCATGGCGACAGATAGAGAGAGAGCAAACACGTTGCCGCCGCCGCCCGAAAAGGCCGCGCCTCTTTCCTGCGGCGTTTATATACACACCGAGCGTGACGTATCCTTCCGCGGCGGAGGCAGCGAAAGAGAGCCGAGTTCTGAGACAACCTTCGAGGCCACGCCTCCCTTTGAGGGCACCGAGAGTGTCTCCTTGACATGCCCCCCGGATGTGACGTTGTAGGAGCCGGAGATTGCCGAAGTCGTCGCGGAAATTGCCGAAGCCGCCGCCATATTACCGGAGCGGAGCGGAGACCTTCGTGAGGAGGTTTTGTTTTGGGTCCTTGGGGCCAGTGCGGCCCCCGCCTGAGGAGGAGGTAATGCGAGGGAGAAGGGCTTCCGGGCGGGCTGGGCTCCACAACACTGCTGCCTCTCTCCCCTCTTTATCGAGCAACGCAACGCCCTTGACTGGGGTCGTCCGCCTGTCTCCCTCAAGCGTCGTAGCCATAGTTGGAAAGGACTCCTCCCCCCGCCCTTGTCACAGGTGGTATATCCCACTTAGGCCAAGGGATGCTCAATCCCCCCCCCCCCCCCGCCACCCCTTCAGTGGTTGAGTCCGCCCTCTTGTTGCTGCCTGAATTGAAGGGGCGTAGCAGGTTTCCTGGGGGATCCACGTTTCCTGGGTGCATCAGGAGTGTTACTATCAATAGGAAGAAAGAGTACTAATGCAAGACAATTGTGAATAGGAGGCCAAGACCTGCGAGGTGTAAAAATTGTGCCAATGACTGGGGTACAGTCATTTTAATTTATTTTGTTGGCTGTTTTATCCGGGCTTGGCCCCATGTAAGCCGCCCCGAGTCCCTTCGGGGAGATGGAGGTGGGGTACAAAAATAAAGTACAGTAGAGTCTCACTTATCCAACACTTACTTATCCAACGTTCTGGATTATCCAAGGCATTTTTGTAGTCAATGTTTTCAAAACATCGTGATATTTTGGTGCTAAATTTGTAAATACAGTAATTACTACATAGCATTACTGCATATTGAACTACTTTTTCTGTCAAATTTGTTGTATAACATGATGTTTTGGTGCTTAATTTGTAAAACCATAACCTAATTTGATGTTTAATAGGCTTTTCCTTAATCCCTCCTTATTATCCAACATATTCACTTATCCGAAGTTCTGCCGGCCCGTTTTTGTTGGATAAGTGAGACTCTACTGTATTATTATTATTATTATTATTATTATTACAGTAGCACCACTTAGCCCCCCTCTACACTGTTCTTATATTCCAGGATCTGATCCAAGATTATCTGCGTTGAACTGGATTATATGAGTTTCCACTGCCAGATAATCTGGGATAATTATTTATTTTACTTTATTTATCAAAGATATTTCTAGACTGCCTTTCTCCACAAGAGGGCCCAAGGTGGCTTACAACATATAAACCATACAATACAAATTTAAAATATGATTAACAAAGTTAAAATCTAGATAAAATCGTATCTTCATTATACTCTAGAGTCTCATTTATCCAACATTCTGTCTGCCTCCCACCCGGATCCACAGCTGTTTCTCTAGGCAGCAAGGTGCAGCGGGCCAACAACACAAGTGCAGCTACACTCCCAAACAAGTGGCAGACTTGTTGTAAAACATAATGTTTTGGTGCATAATTTGTAAAATTATAATTTAATTTGACATTTAATCCCTCCTTATTTTTTGTGTGTGTCAGGAGCGACTTGAGAAACTGCAAGTCGCTCCTGGTGTGAGAGAATTGGCCATCTGCAAGGACGTTGCCCAGGGGACGCCCGGGTGTTTTTACCATCCTTGTGGGAAGCTTCTTTCATGTCCCTGCATGGAGCTGGAGCTGATAGAGGGAGCTCATCCGCGCTCTCACCGGGTTAGATTCGAACCTGTCAGCCTTCAGGGTCAGCAATCCAACCTTCAAGTCATAAGGCTTTAACCCACTACGCCACCAGGGGCTCCATCCCTCCTTATGTTGGATCATCTCTCCTTATAATCCAAAATTTTTGCTTATCCAACATGTTCTGCCAGTCCATTTATGTTGAATAAGTGAGACTCTACTGTATGTTGGAAATTACAACCTCCTTCAAGCCTTCTCTAGTAATTTGTTTATTTATAATTCTATTGCTTACTTATTTTATCTATGTTCTGGTTTGCAGCTTTCTTTCCTTGCTCAATGTTTTTTCCTGAGAAGTGGGAGGGGCTGCAGACTACGTGATCTGCTCAGGGACAAGCACAGACTGTCCATTTTTCAAATTTTGTTTCAAATGCAATCCTACATTTTATTTATTACCCATGTCTCCTGATGGCTTGAGGCAGGGTAAAACATAGTCCAAAATGAATTGTCAAAAGCTTTTATGGGAATCACTGGGTTGCTGTGAGTTTTCTGGGCTGTATGGCCATGTTCCGGAAGCATTCTCTCCTGATGTTTCGCTTGCATCTATGGCAGGCATCCTCAGAGGTTATGAGGTATGTTGGAAACTAGGCAAGTGGGGGTTATATATTTGGGGAATGTTCAGAGTTGGAAAAATAACTCCTGTCTGTTGGAGGCAGGTGTGAATGTTCCAATTGGCGATCTTGATTATAAGCATTGAATAGCCTTTTGGCTTCAAGATTTGGCTGTTTACTGCCTGAGGGAATCCTTTGTTGGGAGGTATTAGCTGGCCCTGATTGTTTCTTGTCTGTTTTCAGAGTGTTGCTCTTTATTTACTGCCCTGATTTTAAAGTTTTTTTTTTTAATACTGGTAGCCAGATTTTGTTCATTTTCATGGTTTCCTCCTTTATGTTAAAATTGTCCACATGCTTGTGGATTTCAGTGCCTTCTCTGTTCAGGTGAAATGTCAGGAGAGAATGCTTCTGGAACATGGCCATACAGCCCGGAAAACTCACAGCAACCCAAAGTCTAAAATATATAAACTCAAAGTATATAATAAATTGAGTAGATAAAAACACAAAAATATTTTTAAAACTTGCACCAAACACAGATACAGAATTGGCATATAGTTGCAACAGAGTATAAATGAAAAATAACACTAATTATAACTTAAAAAATGGAAATAAAATTTTGATTACGAAATTGATGATTGGTACAAATCACCAATTTGCAATAAACCGACTTGTGTAATAAAATGTAAAAAGGGATTAATGAAAAGAAAGGAATAAAACCAAATCATCATACACTAGCATTTTGAATAAGAGGTCAATATAAGAATCATTAATATTATGGATGAATATATGTCTCATGGGTGGTGGGTGCATGTGGAGATTACATGTATAAAACATATGATCCATTGTTAAACAGATTTACTGGATGTTTTGTGTTAATGTTAGTTGTGTGTGGTTTTTAAAATTTATAATTTTAAAAACTGGAAAAAACAACTCATGATTGATAGTTGACTGGGTCACTCCCACTGGAAGAGACTGGTCTTCAAATATGTTTTAAATTCTCATTAAACCTCCGTGTTGAAGTCGAAGCCCATGATGTGTATTAAGTGTTGGGTGATAAAAATCTCATTTCTTGATGAGCTCAGTGATTTAAAATGAGAGTCTCTGAAGTCTTTCTCCCTCTTCAGAAAGCAGTACCTCAGATCAGCTGCAGGTTGCCTTGAAAGACTCAGTTTACTGCCCACTAATGAAACACTCAGATGTAAACTCCAGTGAATTCAGTCAGACTTACTTCTAAGAAGTGTGTTTGGGATTGCAGTTTAAACTGTCTTGCAAGTTTTGCCATTTTAATGTCAGGCTCCTTTATTGGCTTGCATAGAGACTAATTTGTTTGTTTTATGTGGCAGAAGACCATTCCATAGCATCATCTGTTATCATAACTGTGCAATATATTTTGCACAGGTTGGGTATCCATTATCTGAAATGTTTGGGAGCAGGAGTGTTCCATATTTTGAATTTTTTTCCAGATTTTAAAATACTTGAATATTCATAATGAGATACCTTGGAGATGAGGTCCAAATCTAAACATAATATTCATTTAGGTTTGATTTGCTCCTTATAGTCATAGCCCGAAGGTAATTTTATGCACCATATTTTAAAATCATTTTGTGCATGGAAATATTCTGGATATGGAATCTACAAAAAAGCAAAGGTATTACTATATCAAATACCAACATACACAATCTTGGAGAATTTTGGAATTCCAGATAAGGGATGCTCAGTTTCTACAACAATTCCTCCACTTCAGTGGGTTTCACACCTGAGGGTTTGATTATTCATGAACTTGTGCTATTCACATGGCAGCCTTATCCCGAGGAGGTGAACAGGAGAGCTGTCCAGAAGACAGGTGTGCTGCATGTTTCTGTTTCACCCAGTAGCCTTTCTTTGGACAAAAAAGACATTCAGAACATGGATGATGAAGGGCCAGCCTTATGCACAACTTCATTCATTGTGTGGATGTGGCTCATCTTCCTTCGCCTACAGGCCATGGAAGTTTCTTTTGCCGTGGCAAGTGGGGACAGGGGACGGGACAAACGGTATATAGGAAAAGGAGGAAGGATGCAATCTGCTAGGTAAGCAACATTTCAGGTGTCAGGAGGCTGGTGCCTACCCCTCTTCCTGTTATTGCATGTTCCTGTTCTCGATATCTCTCTTCCTTTGCCCAGGTTTAAAAAAAGATGCACATGGCATGCAGGAAGAGGAAATGTAACTGGGATCTGCAGGAAAAGTGAAGTAGTATTTGTGGCCAGATCCTCCTCCTCCTCCCCCTCTTCCTCCCCCCCTCCTCCCCTCCCTTCTGGGACCACAGTGGTGGTGTCCCATTTCCCTCTAGAGATATTTGCAGTTTTCCCACTTACACAAGGAAGCTGTGCCTATAAATCCCCACAAAAGTGGATAACGGTATTAGACCAAAAAGTCAAACTCAGCCCCACTTCAGTAATATCTTATGTATTTTGCCCTGGCAAGGAAATCTATCTCTGAGATATTTGCTATTCATCTGGAATATTGGTTTCCTGTGGTAACTCCTAAGGAATATTTCATGCTAAGCAGCACCTTGGGCATGTGCCATTGATATTTTTGCCATTATTTTTGTGAGATGACAAATGTTGCTAAGAATTTTTTCCAACTTTCTGGGACATGCAGATCTTAGCATGTACAACATTCAACGGTGCTTGACTACTGATTGGGATTACTATCTATGTTTTAAGTTATTTTAACTTTTGTAAGATGTGTTATTATACTGTAATTTTATTGTGTTACTGTTTTTATTGATGTAATACTGTTTTGGGCTTGTCCCGGTGTAAGCTGCCCTGAGTCTTTCGGGAGATAGAATGGGGTATAAATAAAGTTTATTATTATTATTATTATTATTGTTGTTGTTGTTATTACTGTATTTTACTTAACATGTTTATACATTACCAACACTTGTTATGACTAAATCATGCTGCATTTTAAAGCTTTTTTTAAAAAACTTTTTGGGACAACAGAAATAATGAAATCTAATTTCATCTGCTTAAATATTCCTGACAGTACTTGTGATTATGTAAAGTTATGGAATATAGCAGAGTGAAAAGTGGTACAGATGATGTTGCAAGCTGCAAATGAAGTAAATTTGTAAATGTTGCAAATTGTAGTCAGTGGCTGGAATCTAGAGAATATAGTACATGAACAATCTGGACTATTATCACTTTCGGTTCCTTTTGGATTCTTAAAATTGTGATTCTTAAAATTGGCCTTCCAGAAAGACTGTATTTTGTTTAGCATCTTGTTTAAATAATGCAGACCCTAAAGTAGTAATAGTGCTTCCTGGAGTCACTGAGCAGTAAATCAATATAAAATGCCATGGTAAACATGTCTTGAAAGGGGTGACAACAGAATTTCTTCTTCAAAAAATAGATAGGATCATTTTATGAAATATTCTGTGAATATGGTGGTACAAAGTGACGGAAAGGTGAAATAATAATGCCAGAGCTAAACATTGCATGTATGACATGAAGGCAAGAAAGCCAATGCACCTAAATAATGATGAGAATGTTTGATGATATCTTCTTCGAGAGCTTCCTGAATCTCATCTTGGAGCTAAATATATACATTTATTTTCAGCATCATGTTACGCCTTCCTGCTGTTCGCAAGGCCTTGGCAGGTGCCACTTACTCTGCTCAGGGATGTGGTGAGTTGACCCTTTTCCTAGAGCTTGTGTGTAATAAACCTCATGCTCCGCTGGTTTTTTAGAAATGTAACTTTCATTACTGTGTTAGTGATTCACCGGTATTGCCTTAACAACCATGAGGCTGATCATGGGAATTATCTGAATAGCTATACATCTTTAATGTTTGAAACAAAATGGAACGGTCAGATCAGGATCCAGGATTCCATTGGTTGGCTATGTTAAAAAAAGTTGGAAATAGTAGGTCTTGTTTGTAACTTGGGGACTACCTATACTATGATAGACTAAATCAGTAGCATGTTGCATTTCAGTTGACTTGTTATGAAGACACTGATAATTGTGAAATGTCTGTATCAAGATGACTGACAACATAAATATAAATGAAGGTGAAGGGTTTTTGGGCAGAGGGGAGCTACAGTATGAGTTTGAACTATTTACCCATTACATTGTTAAAGTGTATTGCTACCTAGTATCAATGAATTAGAAATATTTAATGTAACTTTGAGCAATAAGTAAATTCTGTTTATTTTATTTCCGTTTCCCATAGTGCGCACAACAGCTACTGCAGCCAGCAACCTGATAGAGGTTTTTGTTGATGGACAACCTGTGTTGGTACCACCAGGTACCACAGTACTTCAGGTAGAATGAATTTGAGCACTACAGTCCCTTTCTAGCTCATCCCAGATTTTTGCAGTAGTTCTTTTTGCATCCTTTTAAGCATAGATCACTGTTTCTATCTTAGCAATGACTTGTTTCATTCTAAGCAATTAGTATGACAAAAAGAAGGATTGTATGAAAATAAGCTTATTCGTGTGTATAAGTTTATTCCCCACTTGGATAATTTGTTGAATGAAATTGGGGGCTACGTTGCTGTTGTGTTTCTCAATACCTGTCAAAATTCATGGAGTTATCACCTTTATATTTTGTTCTGGGTCTTTGTTTCCCACTATACACTATTCTGAGATTTTACTGAGATATTTAGAACAGAACTCTTGATGTTTTGTACAGAGAGTGCCTCTACTGTAAACTGTTTGCAACAGCTCATGCCTCTCTTGCTGTATAACTGATGACTCATAATACTGCATTTGCAGTACTTCTGCCACTGTTAGCCTGCAGGGTGGAAAGATTTCACACAGTGGTAGCCAGGCCTTTCAGAGCTGAATATTTCTGGGCTAGTCACTGAACAGGAGATAGAATTGAATTGCTGGAGACAACGGAGACCGCAGGAATGCAGCTTGTAGAGTGGCAGATGAGGCTAACATAAGTTTTTTACTTAGCAAAAACTCATATTTTGCCAAGTCATCATATATATTCATTATGCTAGAGTGAGCCAAAAATTAATGGGATGCCAGCACCTAAGTCTCCTGGTCTACTGCATTGACCCACTTTCTGTTTTGCTGTATTATCTTGCAGTTCTGCTGATACTGGGAAATAGAAATATAATCTGATGTTACAGAAGCACACAGACAGGGAAAATCCAGTACTTCTGTACAAGTTGTTTTCTCTGGGTTAAAATTCCATATAGGACAGGACTCTGAGAAGTCTTTGGTTGGGGAAAATTAATTAGTATATCTTATGCTTTTACTTTCACGTCCTTTCATTGTTTAAACTCTTCAGTGCCAGCTGTAGTATTCTTTAAGAGTATACTGGAGTTTTTTCCTCTCATTTTTTTCAGCAGATTGTATTTTAGTTTTGCAAACTGCACAAACAACATGATCTGAGAAGAACACTACGGATGGCTCTTAAAGTTTTTGAATTGATGACATTTGACTAGAAGGAAACTTCAAAACACATGCTTTATTTAGCACACCCTCATTGTTTTCTTTTTCCTTTAGGCTTGTGAAAAAGTTGGGATGCAGATCCCCCGTTTTTGCTACCATGACCGATTGTCAGTGGCCGGAAACTGCAGAATGTGTCTTGTGGAGATAGAGAAGGCCCCCAAGGTTATTAAATTATAAACTTTTGACAAAATCATTGTTGTCTAGAAGTGTGGAGATCTGTAATTATGTGGCATAACTAATCACAAAATTGTGGACATGTAAATAAGAACATTCATACATTTACTGCTTTGGGAAATTGTTCTAAATATTGGGACTACTTAAATTATAATTATAATCCTTCATTGTGTCTTCTCTTACATGTTCTGTATCCTTTCAAAAACACTGTCAGAAAAGCTAATGTGACCTCAGAGTTGCATTTCTGTGAGAAGTATTAATTCTTTGACTATGCTTGTTTAAAATATGTCAAAGATACGTTGGCTTAATCTCTTCAGTGTTGATCAATTAAGACTTTATTATGGCTGATGTCTTCAGTAGTTAATGATGCAAGGAGGATGTGTTTTCGTGAACATGCATTTTCCTACACAAAACAGGCAATAATAATAATAATAATAATAATTATTATTATTATTATTATTATTATTGTACCCTGCCTCCATCTCCCCGAAGGGACTCAGGATAGCTTACATGGGGCCAAGCCCAGGTAAAAACAACAAACCAAAGTAAAACACATCAAAAGTACAGGCAGAAGCAAGTTGCCTGCAACCACTGGTCCTCACAACTACACAAACACAACAAATATTCTTCGCTTTACTGGAGAATTCACTTAACCATCATGATGCTGACAGACCTAGTTTATTTATTCTTGTTTTGAAGCCTTCTTAGCTAGTAGCCATTGCCATGTTTTCATATTTCTATAACTTCTGTATTGTGTAATGATGTACGTTTCTGAAATATTGAATCCACCTCTTGGTTGACCAACAACTTTAGTCTTAAGGGAATGGGAACAATCTATCCAACCTCTTCCCATATTTTAACTGTTATGTATTTATAAAGTGCATATAATGTGCTAAGCACTGTACAGATATGTCAAGGAAACGATCCTACCCACAGGCCTAATATCAGATAGACATCATGCAAAAAGAGAAAAGAATGTAAATATGAGAGGAGAGCTAATATTGGAACAGCTGCTTTATTACTAAGTAGTAGATGTGGTCCCACTTTGTCCTCTATTTTAAGAGCCATAACTGCTTTTGAGTTGTCATGGTCAAAATACTCCAGCCCGTGATCATTTTTAGCCGTTGCGTTCTGCAACTTTCCCAGCACTTTGTTTTTGCCGTGGCATGCTCAGAAACTTCCAATGTTACACCAGAGTAATTTGTACAAAGGTCCCAATATATTGTCTATGTCGTGTTTATAATACAGGACCATTTAAGTATTAATGCTGTGCCACTGTGATTCATACATCTGCAAACTGGTAATGGCTATCTCTTTCTAATGGTTTTGTAGCCAGTAGCTGCTTGTGCCATGCCAGTGATGAAGGGTTGGAACATTCTGACAAATTCTGAGAAGTCCAGGAAAGCAAGGTAAGCCATATCTGATCATACAGACCTTGCAATAAAGTTATTAGCATATCTACTCAGAAGTGAGTTTGCTATGCCTTTGTTCCATGTCTTCAGCATTAGAATAGTTGGCCAATCAGGTATGTGTTTTCAATTATGAAAGTTCTAATGGAAAGAGAATATAAAATCATTCCTAAAACATGTACTGAAAAAAATGTATTGCTTTCACTGATTATACTAGGCTTATACTGTGTTTCTAGCATGTTAAGTGTCAAATAGCTTGATACTTCCTTTCTTGTTGACTTTTAACAGAGAAGGTGTAATGGAGTTCTTATTGGCAAACCATCCGTTGGATTGCCCCATCTGTGATCAGGGAGGGGAATGTGACCTTCAGGTAGAATATTTATTCTAGTATTTTAATGCCATTTAAAAAGAAACTTTGCTTCTCAGTCAGCCAATTAATGCATTGCTTACTTGTCACTAGGACCAGTCAATGATGTTTGGCAGTGATAGGAGCAGATTCCTGGAAACCAAACGTGCGGTTGAAGACAAGAATCTTGGCCCACTAGTGAAAACGATTATGACCCGGTGTATACAGTGCACCCGGTGCATCAGGTAACTCCTCTTCTATCTCATACACCAGCCACATTGTATTCACTTTTATTGTGTGACTAAGAAAGTTCACCACTCTGCATTAGTAGTATCGTATTTGTATGCAATTTATATCTGAGTATGTGTGCTGCTGACCTGTTGTTATTTCAGACACCTCATAGCATGCAGTGAAAGAACCCTACTCTGAACAGTATAAAATGCTCCTGGTTGTGAACTATGAAAAATTAGATAACAGAAGTATTATTGAATGTCATGGAATCTGTGCAGAGATGGTAAAAGACAGTTGAGAACAATAGTGTCTCATATCATATCCAACGAAGAGTTGCTCACCTCTAAAATCTATGCATTTGTTCCCTTATGCAAATGCAATTCCCTTGATTATGCCTATTTCTGATGGTGTGGACAACTGCAGTGGAGCGCTTTTTACCCGTGTAGTGGTAGGATACACTTTCAGCTGAAAATCAACTTCAAAAGTACCCAGAAGTCTATTTCTGATGTATATTTCCAAACATCTTAGTCAATTTTGTCTACAAAATAAGATATGTTTAAATTTAAATTTTACTACCCCACTCTAGGATGCACTATTTAGTATTTCAAGCAATGTTTTTATCTCAAGATCTTTATAAAAATCTGGGGGGGGGGGTAGGTCTATTGGCTTTAAGGATTTGTAAAGGGGGCTTTAGGGACTACAATTGGACTACAAATGATTAGCAAGAGTGTAAAGTGGGATGCGGCAGGCAGGTAATCTAAAGCAGTGGTTCTCAACCTGTGGGTCCCCAAATGTTTTGGCCTTCAACTCTCAGAAATCCTAACAGCTGGTAAACTGGCTGGAATTTCTTGGAGTTGTAGGCCAAAACACATGGGGACCCACAGGTTGAGAACCACTTATCTAAAGCAAAGAAATGCCTGATAACTAATGGTATCTTCCTTCTGTGGGCAGTGTCTCATACAGGAGGTCTGCCCCCAACTTCTCTATTTGGGCTGTCTGTTTATGAGAACTGCATCCTCCCTCTGCCCCCCTCTCCCCAATCAGTGAGATGTTTTGCCCACTGTATCTCTCTGGTTTTAGATGATATTTCAGCTTTCTATTTCCCAAATGTGGGTATATTTATCCACAAGCTATTATAGTTGTCTTTTACTCAGCAGCTGGATCTGGACAAGTTGGTATCAATACAAGAGGTCTGTGTTACCCATACTACATTTGGGTTTTCTGGTGAAATTCAGAAGTTACTCCTCTTAAAATGCACCAACTTCTAAAAAGTGCTATTTCAGGTATTACCAAAGTTATGTATTATTTTAACAGGTTTGCAAGTGAGATTGCAGGGGTTGATGATCTAGGAACCACAGGCAGAGGAAATGAGATGCAAGTTGGCACTTACATTGAAAAAATGTTCATGTCTGAATTATCAGGAAATATAATTGACATTTGTCCAGTCGGTGCCCTTACCTCCAAGCCGTATGCCTTTACTGCTCGACCTTGGGAGACAAGGCAAGTATCTTCACGTATTGCATTAAATGCAATCTTTTGTATATCATTATTTGCCATATATGAATATTAGTTGAAGTTATTTCTTCCCCCTTGGATCTTGTACAGCATTATATTCTTTTAGCTATCTGGAAGATCGCAAAATCTTATAATGAGCTGATTCATAAGATACCATATGGCTCCATATCTTCGGAGAATATATTCTTGAACTTATTGTGGAAGCAGGAAATAATAGCAAACCCTATTGAAATGAAAAATATCTGCTGGGGTTACTATACTTGTCCTAGGGGGGAGCTGCGCATGCGTCAACGAGAGTAGACGTGCCTAATTGCTCTCCTAACTATAAAGGCAATTAAAGCCTCAAAAAGCCCATAAAGGGTCATAAATCTCTCCTTAACTGGAGTCCGGATCAAAGGAGAAAAGAGAGAAGGCTGGGAGGTCACAATCAAAGGTGACTGAAGCCATAAATCTCAGAATCCAAACAGAAGTTCGGACAACTGTGAGTATGGCGGACAGAAAGGAGAAGGAAGGGGAGGAAGAAAAATTGAACAAAATTATAACTACATTGGAACATCTTAAATTAAACATGGAGATTTTAAGACAGGGAAATGAGCAGACAAGAGAGCAAATCACACAAATTAATAGCAAACTCGGGCTGATAGAGAATAAAGTGGAAGAATGCCAAGAAAAGTTTAAGGAGGCAGCAGCGGAGATCAGAAGACAAAAAGGTGAATTAATCACTCTGAGAGACATTAATAGAAAACTTCTAGATAAAGTTGCTGACCTCGAGGACAGATCCCGAAGAGCCAATCTGCGTTTGAGAGCAGCAGGAGAGAGTCTTCAGATAAAGGAGAATCTGAAGGGAGTTATAGCTGAGTGGCTTGCAACAAATGCTCAGGTCCCATCGCAAGGAATCGAGAGGATACATTGGGCTTTCAGAGGAGGCAGGAAACCCAAGGATATTTTGATACGGTTCACAAGGGAGGCTGAAAGGGACATTGTTTATCGAAAATTGAGGAAAATGAAGAACCTGACCTTGGCTGGCAGTAAAGTATGGCCACTCCTGGATTTATCTTCAGAGACATTGGGAAAGAGAGCAGAAATGAGGGAAATTACAGGAACTTTGGAAAGGAAAGGACAACGTTATACCTGGGCTTTTCCAGCCACCCTAATTGTATATAAAGACAATAAATTATATAAAGCTTCCGACTTGGAAAGTGGGAGGAAAATGCTTAAACAGTTAAAACTGGATACAGACGGAAAAGAAACAGACGGTCTGGAGGAGGAATCAGATAAGACCAAGGACAAGCCGACTGGACAAGAAGCATCGAGGGAGCTGGAGACTGCAGAGAGAGGCGGACCAACAGAGACAGACTTACTTCAGAGTCTATTTGCAATGGGAGATCCAAAGGACAGGGAAGAAAAGAGAACTTTAAGGAATTTGAAGGACCTGGATTTAGAACAAATTAAATCTATAGAAAAACAATTAAGAGATCTTAAAAAACAGAAAATTAGAGAGGAGAATAGAAGAATTGAAACGAGATCTAGTACAGAGACTTAAGAATGAACAGCCTAACATTTGTGGAATAATGAAATTTGGACAAATGGGGTTAAAGGGGTAAAAGATGATGCAGGAGGGGAGAGCAGTGGATGGCAACGCAGTCACCGGTGGGAGGGAGTCTGGGAATGGAAGAGAACAAAGGGAAAACTCTTTCAGGTCTCCCTCTGATGGGAGGAGGGAGAGGTCTGGACTCTGGGGGGCATGGGGGAGGATGGGAAGACAAGCAGACAGGGGAAAGAAACTACAGGAGGGTAAATGCAAATAATACCTGGTTATGGGTGAAGTAGTAATAATGTCTCATAATGTTAATGGTTTATCAACTCCACAAAGAAGGGCAAAAGTTATGAAAATGGTAAAGGATTATAAAGTTGGCATTCTGCTTTTACAAGAATGTCATAAGAGAAAGGACCATACTCCATTATTTAATGATAGGATTTGGGGACAGGTGTATGAATCGAGAGGTTCAAATAGAGCACGGGGTGTGGCAATTTTAATTAAAAATACAATAGACTTCCAAGTGGAAATGGTAAAAAGGGATTCAGATGGGAGATGGGTAATGATTAAAGGGAAAATTGAAAAAATTAGAATCACTTTAGTGTGTATATATGCCCCAAACAAAAATCAAAAAAAGTATTTAAAAAAGCTATTTGGGGAAATTGATAAGTTTGCACAAGGAGAAGTGTATTGTGCAGGAGATTATAACCTGGAATTGGTAACAACAAGGCAAAATAGTAATAGAAAGTTAAATATAAGGGAATACAACATGAATGATTTATTAGAAGGGGAACCAGAGAATAATAGATGGACATATTACTCGGGAAGACATGACACATATAGCAAAATAGATTATATTCTGGGGAAAAATACAAACCAATCAGTGATTCTAGAAGCAAAAACACTTCCAATACATTTATCGGATCATGCACCATTAAGAGTAAAAGTAAAATTAGAAATAGAAAGAAAAGAAAGAACCTGGAGATATAACACAGTTTTAAACAGTAGAGAGGAAGAATATGAAACAATTAGGAAAGAAATAAATAAGTATTTTGAGACCAATGACAATGGACAAGTAACTAAAGATATAATTTGGGATGCAAGTAAGGCAGTGATAAGGGGTCACTGTATAAGTTTAGAGGTAAATCTTAGAAGAAGATGGAGGAATGAACAGGATAAGAGAATAAAAGAAATAGAAACCCTGCAAGACAAACATAAAAGGACTAAGGATAGACAGATTTGGAGAGAGCTAAAGGAGAAAAAAAACCAATTAGAAGCATTTGAGGAAAGGAATATAATAAATAAATATCTATACGTTAAAAGCTATTCCCAAAGTTGGAATATAAAATCAATGAAGAGGATGGCTTACTATTTGAAAAAGAAAAAAGAAAAAACATGGATAAAGAGATTGAAAGACGAAAATGGGAAAGAACAAGAGGAGCAAAGTAAGATTAGGGAGATAATGGCAAAATATTATAAAAATCTATATAAGGAAGAGAGGGTAATGCAAGGGAACTTAAATATCAGAGAAAAAATTGCAGAGGAAGACAGAGAGTTATTAAACCAACCAATAACGCAAGAGGAAACAATAAGGGCAATTAAAGGGTTAAAGGGAGGCAAGTCACCAGGGCCAGATGGATTTCCAGCAGAATATTATAAAGCATTTATGGAAGAGTTGGCACCACACCTAACAGAATTGTTCAATGAAATATACACTAAGCAAAAAGTCCCCCTAACATGGAAAGTATCAGAAATTATAACTATACCCAAAAAGGGGAGAGATTTAACACAACCAGGGTCATACAGACCCATTAGTCTATGCAATCAAGATTATAAAATATTTACAAAAATTTTAGCAAAAAGATTGGAAACAATAATGCCAAAAATAATCAAAGAGGATCAATATGGATTTGTGAAGGGAAGAAAAATTGGGGATCCAATAAAAAATGTAGTAATTGCAATGAATCATGCAAATTCGAATAAGAAAAAAATGGGAATTCTCAAATTGGATGTTTACAAAGCATTTGATAAAGTCAATCACAATTATCTGTTAAGATTATGTCAACAGTTGAATATGGGGGAAAACTTTTGCAAAACGCTGCAACAATTGTACAGCAACTGTAAAGCAAAAATAAGGGTGAATAATGGAAGGACAGGAGAGATACCAATTTTAAATGGTACAAAACAAGGTTGTCCATTATCCCCCACTTTATTTGTAATAGCGATAGAAATGCTAGCTGAAAGTATCAGGAATAGCACCAATTGGACAGGGTACAAAATAGAAAAGGGAGGAGGACAAAAGGAAGAAATAAGGCTTAATTTCTTTGCCGATGATGCAATGATTATTACAAGTCAACCGTTAATTATGGTAAAAGATATTATTAAAAAACTGGAAGAATTTAAAAATATATCAGGACTATTCGTTAATATTAAAAAGTCAGAGATACTATGTCTTAATACCCCACCAAGGGAACAACTGGAGATTAGGAAAATATCAGGGTTAAGATTAGGATTAAAGAAGCTGAAATACTTAGGAGTATGGATATACAGTAGAGTCTCACTTATCCAACACTCGCTTATCCAACGTTCTGGATTATCCAACGCATTTTTGTAATCAATGTTTTCAATACATTGTGATATTTTGGTGCTAAATTCGTAAATACAGTAATTACTACATAGCATTACTGCGTATTGAACTACTTTTTCTGACAATTTTGTTGTATAACATGATGTTTTGGTGCTTAATTTTTAATATCATAACCTAATTTGATGTTTAATAGTCTTTTTCTTAGTTCCTCCTTATTATCCAACATATTCGCTTATCCAACGTTCTGCTGGCCCGTTTACGTTGGATAAGTGAGACTCTACTGTATAAAAACCCAAAGAGTATAGTCAAGGGGAATTATAAACAAAAATGGAAGGTAATAGAGAAACAGTTTAAGAATTGGGAAGGAAAAACATTAACAAGAGTGGACAGAATAAGGGCACTAAAAATGTTTATAATACCAAAATTGACATATTTATTTCAAACATTACCGAACACAGTAGATAGGAAGACACTAAAGACATGGGACAGGAGAATAAGAAAATGGGCAGTCGGAGGAAAAAGGCCCAGAATAAGGGACAAATGGTTAAATGCAAAAGAGGAAGAGGGAGGCTGGGGGATTCCAAGTTTAGAAGTCTATCACGATGCGTTTCAAATCCAAAGATTATTGGAAATACAGTATACTAAAAAAAAATGGGCAAATATGGAGAAGATAATAAATAATACTAAAGAAAAAGAAATAATATTTAGGGAATGGAGTAGGAGAGAAGAAGCAGAATTTAAGGAACCTTTTAAAGGAACAATAAAAGTGTGGAAAAAAAGAAAGAAGAAGCTAAGTCCAGGCAATGAGAATAAGATGGCAACTATATGGCAAATTAATTACAATAACAACGAAATTATAGGCAGAACATTGAGATCAATTGAAAGTAGAGGGAAAAGGTTAGTGGAGGATTTGTACACAATAGATGGAGACCCTGTAGAACAAAAAGAAATTCAGAATTGGATAGGATCAGGGAATTGGATTCAAAGCTGGGCTATAAGACAGGAAATTTTTAGATTGAGAGAAAAAATTAGAGAACAGGACAGTCCATTTGAGAAGGCGATTAGGAAATGTTTGAGAGAGGAAAAGAAGGTGGCAGGAGATCTGTATGAACAAATTATAACGGTAAAAGAAGAAATAGTAGAGGAAATTTTCCAAACATGGAGAATGGACATGGAAATTGAGAGGGAAGATATACAAAGGGAAATAAGTAATATAGCAAAAGAAAAGTACAATGTATTAAGGGAAGCAAGAAGGAAAATGTTACAAAAATGGTACAGAACTCCTGCACAACTTTCACGGTTTTTACCAGGGATGAAAGATAGGTGTTGGCACGGTTGTGAACAAAGAGGGGTGTTCAATCATATGATATGGGAGTGCGATCGGGTGCAAGAATACTGGAGAATGATTGAAGGAGAAATCAATAGAATGCTAAATCTACAAATAGTAATAGTTAATAGAAATGTACTACATGCAAGGATAACAGAAGTGAAGAATATACAAAAAGAAAAAATGATTGACAAATTAATAGCATGTGCACAAATTGTTTTAGTGAGCGGTTGGAAAGATAAAACAAAATGGACTCTGACGAATTGGTATAAGTATATAATTGATATGTTAAATGTAGAAATCACAAATTGCAAATGGAATAATATAGATAAAATTGAAAATATTGCAATAATCAAGGGGATGTGGGAACCAGTTAAGAACTATTTAGAGAATGTACTAAGATGTGGAGTGGAAAAATTAAGATTGAGATTGATATTTCAAATGTAACTTCTGTAGTTTGTTGTATAAAGTGTATGTACAAGGAGGGGAGGGTGGGAGGGTGGGAGTGGGATAAGATGACAAAACAACAATAAAAAAAAATTTAAAAAAAAAAAAAAAAAAACTATACTTGTCCTAGATCTTGGAGTCCTCGTGGACAACAAGTTAAACATGAGCCTACAATGTGATGCGGCAGCTAAAAAAGCCAATGGGATTTTGGCCTGCATCAATAGGGGAATAACGTCTAGATCCAGGGAAGTCGTGCTCCCCCTCTATTCTGCCTTGGTCAGACCACACCTGGAATACTGTGTCCAGTTTTGGGCACCGCAGATGAAGGGAGATGCTGACAAGCTGGAAAGCGTCCAGAGGAGGGCAACTAAAATGATTAAGGGTCTGGAGAACAAGCCCTATGAGGAGAGGCTTAAAGAGCTGGGCATGTTTAGCCTGCAGAAGAGAAGGCTGAGAGGAGACATGATAGCCATGTACAAATATGTGAGGGGAAGTCATAGGGAGGAGGGAGCAAGCTTATTTTCTGCTGCCCTGCAGACTAGGACACGGAACAATGGCTTCAAACTACAGGAAAGGAGATTCCACCTGAACATCAGGAAGAACTTCCTCACTGTGAGGGCTGTTCGGCAGTGGAACTCTCTCCCCCGGAATGTGGTGGAGGCACCTTCTTTGGAAGCTTTTAAGCAGAGGCTGGATGGCCATCTGTCGGGGGTGCTTTGAATGCGATTTCCTGCTTCTTAGCGGGGGGTTGGACTAGATGGCCCTTGAGGTCTCTTCCAACTCTACTATTCTATGATTCTATGATTCTAGAGGATCTAGAAAATTCCTAGAGATATGATCTCTAGAAATTTTCTATGGCCTCTAAGATGACTACTGTAATTTCTAGCAATGACATAATTTTCACCCGGAGAAAATTCTTAGGAGAACATGTGTCATATGAGGGTTGATGAAACCATAGGTGCTGGTAAGGTGGGTACTGGGGGTCATACTGTGTTTTGCAAAAGGTGACAATGTTTGCTACAACAGAGCAAGCAGTATTTGTCAAACATGTAGAATTTGCCAGTTGAAATGTTTATAAAGTTTTCATGTCTTTCAGAACTAAATACATCTTGCTTCATGGCAGATGGCCTCATGACAACCCATTATCTCATATAAGCCTTGTTCCCATTGGCTCCATTTGTTTCTTTCTTTCTTGAAAACATGCCAGGGACTAGCAGCCAGTGGGTCAGGAACTCGCATCAGCTCTGAAAGCAGTGTTCTAGATGAGTTGGACTGTAGCTCCAAGAATTCTGGGAGGTCTTTGAACCAAACTGCTCCAAAGTTGGTATTTAGGAGATCCTTGTGCCAGTGTTAATATCCTTGAAATATGTTTGATCCATGGGGAGAGGTGGGTATTATTATTGAAAGGTGATAATTGGATTCTGCATTTTTTTTTCTTTAGGAAGACTGAATCAATTGATGTTCTTGATGCTGTAGGGAGCAACATTGTGGTGACTACTCGAACTGGAGAAGTGATGAGGATTTTGCCGAGACTGCATGAAGAGATCAATGAAGAATGGATATCTGATAAGACAAGGTAATTGAACTTTTTGCATGCGACTTTGATACTATATTAGTATGCAGTTGTAAAACATTATTTTGTCTTAAAGAGTTGATACATGTTTGAGAAATACTTTCCGTGCATGCTTTTTTGAAGAGATAATGTACTGCTATTTTCTCTCAAAAACACTGACAATGAGCTGTGCATAATGTTCAGTAGCATAAACCGTAAACCTTTTTTCTGCTTGTATAGTGGGATACTGGCTGTATTTGAACAAAGTACTGTAAAGCTCATCTGTCACCATCTATCTTTATACATAATAAAAGAGAAAATGTATGTGTGTATGTGGCACGGGTGTCCGCTCACACAGATAGAGTCCCGCCTCCACAAACAGGCTATAGTTCGCACTATCTGAAAAATGTGCACCACGATAAAGGTTCAAACCATAGAACCCCATTTGTATATTAGAGCATCATATACATAATAATGTTAACAATAATACAAATAATAATACAAATAAGGACATTGCAGGTTTTAGAGAGTGTCATGAACATGTCCAAGAGCCCTGCCAATGTCCTCCATAAACACCAAACTGAAGTGAAGGCTTTCATTCGGGGACATTTTTCTCCTGGATTTTCTGTTTTTCCTTCACCAAAGACACCTCCCAGGGTTCCTTTCTTTTTCCATTGGTGTGGAATTTGCATTACCCCACCCACTGCCTCTCCTTTAACCATTTCCTGTGGTTCACAACAAACGGAACCTACTCCTGATATATAATCCTACAGCTGAAAGAGACCCCTAAGGGCCATCCAGTCCAACCCTCCAAAATGCAGAAAGGCACAGTCAAAGCTCTCCTGATTGACAGCCTCTGTGGAAAAGCTTCCAGAGAAGGAGACTCCACCACACTCCCAGGCAGCCTGTGCCACTCTCCTGGAGAGAGGAGGGCCTGAGAAAAGAATCTAAGGGGCCACATCCGGCCCAAACCTGCTGTAGGGGATTGGGGGACTGACTCCACAGGATGGAAGTTGTAGTGCACCCTGCCTCTGTGATCCCCACTTACAATGGACTGGAACTAAACTTGGCACAAAGAAGCTCCATGAGCATCTGAACATTTTCCGGGGGTTTGTGGGAAGTGACTTTGATTTTGGGAGCTATAGTTCGCCCTAATTCAGAGAGCACTGAACCCCACATCGTTACATATTTTTTAATAGGAGCATTAATAAAAATGAAATCAAAGACTGGCTTTTTTCTAGTAAATATTGTTACTAATTAACTTAAGTGATATTACCTAACACCCAAAACAAACAATCCCTTTTTCAAATAACCCGGGCACTGCTGGGTACCCAAGCTAGTAAATAATAAATATTAGAGGGAGTGGGGGTAAAATTAAAAGTAAATGAAGTAGCCAGTGTTAGATGCATTCATATTTCAGCTGTTATTTATCTCATTAGCTTGGTCTACACACTTTGCACAGATTTGCTTATGATGGCCTGAAACGACAGCGTCTCATTCAGCCAATGATAAAAAATGAAGAAGGACTATTCACTTATTCCTCTTGGGAAGATGCTTTGAGCCGCGTGGCAGGAGTGGTAAGAACACTTGCTTCTAACAACACAGTTACTCAAAGCCAAGTAGTTTAATGGGCTACTTTAACTGTTTCTGAACCCTATAAGAAATAAAAGACATTGGTAGAATAGTTCCCATCTCCTCTGCATCTCCCCTTTCATATGCCCATCTGTTTCAGAGGGTTGGAGTGTTCTGAACTGATGTGGGAGAAGGCTTCAGTAGAAAGAGGAGGAAGAGGATATCCTGTTGTTAGTTTAAACTATGACATCAAATAATCAATAAAATCAGTTACAGCACTTCGTAATGGCTCTTATAATTTTGTGAATTGTTGTTTTCCTGAACCGAATGCTTGTTAAGTCAGTGATTAGCTGCATTGAAGGCTGAATTTTCTCAAATGCACGTCTTGCATTGTGGATTATGAGAATTCCAGTATTCTATTTTACAGTTCCGAAGCAATATTGGTTTACTGTTACAAAATCATTGTTATTACAAAATAGATGTGGTGCTATCTCTCTGTACTGAAACAACCACTTTGGCTTATATTTTGTATTTCTCAGTCCGGTAGAAAATGAGTTGGTTTTATCAGATTATTGCATAGAATGTATTATCACCTCTTGGCATCTTTTCCTTTATTCAAGTTTCAAGGCAGCCAAGGGAATGATATAGCTGCAATTGCAGGAGGCCTGGTGGATGCAGAAGCACTGGTGTCTCTCAAAGACTTGCTGAATAGAGTTAACTCTGATAACTTGTGCACAGAAGAGGTTTTCCCTACTGCTGGAGCTGGGTAAGATAATGCAAACAGCTTTCTAGGAAAGGACAGCAAATATTTCAGACTACCTTCAAGTTGGCTAATGTACTTTGACAGGACTCGGAACTTATGTAGCAGAGGATTTAATGTAGGAACAGATGCATATTCCTGCAGTGCTTTCCAGTTGTGGGTTTCTACACTATTTCATACAAAATATTTTATGCAAAGTGTACTTTGAACACAGTTATGAAAAATATTAATCCAAGGTATAATATCAGAGTTTCAGGCTCATTCAGGAAGAGCCTGAAAACTTGGCTATTCCAGAAGGCCTTCGTTGACTGATCCTTGTGGGATCATGTTATTTACCTATTAAGCAGTAGACCCTCTGGATTGTTTTTAGGATTCATTCAGCACTTTAAGTATTACACCTGCTGTATAATTATCCCTCCCTGATAACTTGATATTGCTTTTCACCTTGGCCTGGATCTTTTGACCCAAATCGGGATTTTAATATTATTGTGTATATTGACTTTTATGACTGTTTTTAATCATGTTGAAGTTTTACTGCTCGGTTTAATGTTTTATCTGATTTGTGCTGTCGTGTCTGGGCATGGCCCCATGTAAGCCGCCCCGAGTCCCTCCGGGGAGATGGGGCGGGATATAAGAATAACATTATTATTATTATTATTATTGTTACAGTGGATAATTGAAAAATTCATATTCAAAAAGATCATATTATCCCTGGGAATAATTGTGGGTCCTGATCCCAAATAGAGTCTCCTTAGCTCTATGTTAGAGTCATGAATTTGACAGCTGTAAACAGTTTCTGAGTGTCACCCATTTACTCAAATCTGTTAGCAACAATGTGCAGTGCTTACAGTGGACTCTGCAGAAGATGCTTCAGCTGTACTTCAGTTAAAAAAAAAAAAGAATCAGTCTGATTAGCAAGTCTTCCAAATGATGATGTTTGATTTTTATACCTATTTTATATACCTACTAGCTGTGCCCGGCCACGCGTTGCTGTGGCAAAGTGGTGGTGGTATTGGTTAAAAATTGTTGTGGAATTTTTATTTGATGTTATTTGTATTTTATAATTAATTTTATTGTAACTTATCTTTTTTATTTATTATATTTTATTATTTTCTTGTATTATTTTTAGTTATTTTCTGTTAGTAAAGTATTTTATTGTATTAGTTTTTTAGTGTTTTTTATTATTTTTAGTGTTTTTAATTTTTTATTGTATCATTTGTATTAATGTTATTTTTTATTCTTTTATTATTATTTGTGTTTTTATTATTTTATTTTATTATTTGTATGTATTATATTTTATTATTAGATTATATTATTTTTATTTATGTTTTTTTATTGTATTATTTTATTTTGTTTTTTTATGTATGTTTTGTATTTATTTTATTATTTTTGTTTCTCTTTGTATTGGGTTGCTCTGAGTTCTGTAATCTGCCTGGTCATGTTCCAAATGTATTCTCTCCTGATGTTTCGCCTGCGTGTATGGCAGGCATCCTCAGAGGTTGTGAAATGTGTTGTAACGAAAGCAAGTGGGGTTTATCTATCTGTGGAATGACCAGGGTGGAAGAAAGAACTGTTGTCTGCTTTAGGCAAGTGTGAATGTTGGAATTGGCACTGAATAGCCTTGTAGCTTCAAAGCCTGGATGGTTCCTGCCTGCCTGGAATGAACAAAATGTGGCTCCCAGTATTAAAAAAAAATCTGTGAAATCAGGACGGGTAACTAAAGAACAGCACTGAGCAATCAGGGAATTCCAGACATGATGTACTGAGGGCCAGCTAACATCTCCCAACAAAGGATTCCTCTCCAAAGCAGGAAGTAGGCAGGCCTTGAAGGTGGAAGGGCATTCTATGGCAATCAAGGTGGCCAAGTGGAACATTCACAGTTGCCTCAGACAGATCAGAGTTGTCCCATCCTGGATATCATTGGTGAGCTAGAAATAAACATCTCACTTGTTTGTTTTCAAACAGATCTCATAATCTCTGAGGATGCCTGTCATAGACATGGATGGCCGTTTGGCAGCAGATAGGGTCCTGAGGGAATGTGATGTTTAATAGGCTTTTCCTGAATCCCTTCTTATTATCCAACATATTCAGTTATCCAATGTTCTGCCGGGGTGTTTATGTTGGATAAGTGAGACTCTACTGTATATTTATAATCTTATATTATCTGCCTAGAATTGGATTATATGAGGCTCCTTATACACAGCTGAATAAAATGCACACTGATGTGGATTATATGGCAGTGTGGACTCAAGATAATCCAGTGCAAAGCAGATAATATCTATATATATAAAAGAGTGATGGCATCACGGCGACCCACAAAACAACAAAAGTACAGGCCCCCCAACCTCGAAATTTGACAACACAACCCATCTCCCATGCCTCAGGGTTGATACAACAAAAAGAAAAGAAAAATAAAGTCCTAATTAGAGGGAGAGCAATAATTGTTTTTATCCAATTGCTGTCAGTTTAGAGGGCTAATCTTTGCCCACTTGGTTGCCTAGCAACCAATTCAGCCAAAGGACAGCCAGGGTTCAGTTAGGGGATAGGCAGATTTAGGCCTCACTTAGGCTTCTTCCACAGATTATCTAATTTGCACTGGATTATATGGCAGTGTAGATTCAAGGCCCTTCTACACAGCTATATAACCCATTTATAATCTTATATTATCTGCTTTGCACTGGATTATCTTGACTCCACACTGCCATATAATCCACTTCAGTGTGCATTTTATACAGCTGTGAAGAAGGGGCCTCATATAATCTAGTTCTAAGCAGATAATTTAAGATTATCAATATACAGTAGACTCTCACTTATCCAACATAAACAGGCCGGCAGGATAAGTGAATATGTTGGATAATAAGAAGGGATTCAGGAAAAGCCGATTAAACATCAAATTAGGTAATCGTTATACAAATTAAACACCAAAACGTCATATTATACAACAAATTTGACAGAAAAGGTAGTTCCATGCGCAGTAATGCTATGTAGTAATTACAGTAGAGTCTCACTTATCCAACACTCGCTTATCCAACGTTCTGGATTATCCAACGCATTTTTGTAGTCAATGTTTTCAATATATTGTGATATTTTGGTGCTAAATTCATAAATACAGTAATGACTACATAGCATTACTGCGTATTGAACTACTTTTTCTGCCAAATTTGTTGTATAACATGATGTTTTGGTGTCTCATTTGTAAAATCATAACCTAATTTGATATTTAATAAGCTTTTCCTTAATCCTTCCTGATTATCCAACATATTCGCTTATCCAACATTCTGCCGGCCTGTTTATGTTGGATAAGTGAGACTCTACTGTACTGTATTTACAAATTTACCACTAAAATATCACAATGAATTTAAAACACTGACTACAAAAACATTGATTATGAAAAGGCAGACTGCGTTGGATAATCCAGAACATTGTATAAGTGAATGTTGGATAAATGAGATTCTACTTTAATATGAAATAATTACTGGGATAGAATAATGCAGAACAATATAATCTCTAAAACCAGGACAGGAAATAAAGAAAGTAAATAAAGCAGGGAAATTGGAAATTCCACAAAGGAAACAATCAGGGCCAGCTAACACCTCCCAAGAAAGGATTCTTCCAGAACGGAAGCAGTGAAGCACTGTGTATTACCAAAGTCATTATTATTATTATTATTATTATTATTATTATTATTATTATTATTATTATTATTATTATTGTGTTGTGGTCAACCGTGAAAATGAATACAATCTGGCTCCAAGTATTCAAAAACACTAAAATCAGAATATATAAAAATTAATGTGGTATAATAAAACAGAACAATACAATCTCTAAAATCAGAACACTAAATAAAGAACAACCCTTTACCCTTTACCTTAACTACCACCAATTCCTCAATATTTTATTTCCCATACCACCATACTTCGCCACAGCAACGCGTGGCCGGGCACAGCTAGTAAGATTATAAATGGGTTATATAGCTGTGTGGAAGGGCCTTGAGTCTACACTACCATATAATCCAGTTCAAATCTGATAATCTGTATTTTATAGGCAGTGTGGAAGAGGCCTAAGTGAAACCTAACTCCGCCTGTCCCCTGGGCTGAGTGGGTTGCTAGGAGACCAAGTGGGCGGAGCTTAGCCTTCTAACTGGTAGCAATTGGCTAAAGACAATTATTCCTCTCCCTCTAATTAGGACTTTATTTTTCTTTTCTTTTTGTTGTCGGAACCTAGGGGCAAGGATGATGGATTGTGCTGCCAAATTTCTAGGTTCTGGGGCTTGTACTTTTGTTGTTTAGTGGGAGGGACGGACACCATTACTCATTTATATATATAGATATACCTAGGTCACGTAAACATTTCTCAGACGGAAAGGAGTCATGAGTAGAAAAAGTTTAAGAAGCCCCAGTTTAATCTATAAAGTGATTCATACTTCCCAAGGCAAAAAATCCTAATTGTTTGTACGATGGGATCTATTCTGACAGTGACTGATTAAAAAAGAGAATTTGGGATTACACATGATAGCTCAATGAAAATGGCAACCTCATGTGAAGGTGTTATGAAAAATGTTGAATTCCATGTTGAAGATCAGAAATAAATTTCTTTTAAAAACCCACCTGATCTATATTATACTTTTAGACAAATCAGTAGTGCACCTTGCATTTTGGAATACTGTGTACATACTTACTTATTCTGGTCACATAGTTTTAATATCATGTTTTATAAGATTGCTTTTATTTTACTTTTTAAATTATTTGTTTAATCCTAAATTTTAAATGGTTTACAGAGCAGAAAAATTACCATTAGAATAAGTGAAGAAAGATTACCTTGTTTGGAGGTCTTTAGCTTTGAAGAAAAACAAATAATGGGGCATACATATAAGAGTAAAAATTACAAATGATGTAGAGATAGCGGATAAGGACGACCATTCTCTTTTTCAAAGTACTTGAAACCTGGGGTCATCCAGTGATGATAAATAGCGGGAGACTGATGATAGGACAGCTACTCTGAGGTTTGCCTTTGCCTTCTTTAAAGCTGAGAGTTGAATCCTGGTCTTCCAAAGTCCAACACTCAAACCATTTTACACCATACTGGCTCTAAACCCAAGACAAGTGCTGATTCTACTATGACCAGATAATAGTTATTAGGTTATAACTGGTAACTGTTCATAATGGACATACAGGTAGTCCCCAAGTTACTAAGAGCATAGGTTCTGGAGGTTTGTTCTTCAGTTGAATTTGTTTATAAGTTAGAACAGGTGCATTTCTTAAGTGTAACTCCAGGTACACACACACACACACACACACACACACACAATCTTTGCATAGCATAGGGATGGGGTAAAATCCCTGTGGCGTTTGTTTCTTTTGCTGTTTGTGCCCTTGTTTAGACAATTTCACTTCACTTTCTGTGCTTGTGGATTTTGAGAAAAAAAATGACTAGTTGTGGAAATGAGGATTGGTGATAAAGCTTCAGCAAGACGCCGTCCCTCCATGATAATAACTTTCTTACAGGAGTGAATTTCCCTTTCGGAAGCATAAGTGAGTACTGCTGTACTCATGTACTTATTTGATTCAGTACTATGTATATTATATTTCCTTTTAGTTTAGTTTTCTGCTAGTGAAAGCAAGAGTTTTAAACTAAATCGATTGAATTTAGAGTCTTAATATGCAGCATTACTTTTATTTTGGTCTTAAGCCATTTGCTCAATCTTAAAATTTCTCGAAAGGGCTGCATTGCAGTGTTCCGTGTTGTAGCACCATGTGACATTGGTTTTTTTTTCTTGCAGAACAGACCTGCGATCTAACTACCTGCTTAATACCAAGATTGCAGGAGTAGAAGAGGCTGATGTCCTACTTCTAGTTGGAACCAATCCACGCTTTGAGGCACCTTTATTCAATGCTAAAATCCGAAAGAGGTTTGTAGTTCCATGATATTAGAGTAGCTTACCTTTACAGATGAGAAACTACACACTGAGAAGCCACAATGGAATAGCACATGTATACATTTACCAATGAGCATATTTATTTAATAAATGCCATTTAATTTCAGCTTTATATAAACAAATAGAAAAATCAATTTGATTCAGGTTTAGGGTTATGATGCCCATGGTCATATCAGTCTCCACATATTTGTCTAGTTCTGTAGGAACATTGAAGGGACTGATATCAAAAGAGAAGGGAATAGTTTTGTAATTCTGCATTTCATAATTTTTGATAAAAGTCAAAGTTGTATCTTAATTTTGATCAGAAAAACAACCTCTTCTGAGTAAAGTGGGAAAAAAGCCTTTTTGAATGCCAGGCAGTGAAAAAGGAGGATCATGTTAAAATCCATGGTTTGGGCCCCCAAAACTACCCTTGACTTACACACAAGTATATATGGCAATCATGTGTACTGGGACTGAATTCTCTCTAAGCCATCTTCTCCAGATTTGATCGGCTTCACAATTATGTTTGTTGCAGCACAAGTAGTTGCTTTATCATAGAATTATAGAATGAAAGAGTTTGAAGAGACCACATGGGCCATCAAGTCCATGCAGGAAAAGCACAAAGTATCCCTGACAGATGGCCATCCAGTATCTGTTCAAAAGTTTCCTGAGTTTTCTTTGAGGGAGAAGGCCAAGCCTTAAATGTGTCTGGATGTCATCCATGTACTTCATGAACCAGGGGCTTCTACCTATATTTATATGTTAAGTTCAGCAGCTTGAGGAGAGCTGTAGTAATGTGTTCTGTCAAACAATAAGACCAGGCACAGATTTGCCTGCACAGTAGAAAACAATGCCTTCTAATAATCTGTCCCTCATTTTCAGCTGGCTGCACAATGAGCTCCAAGTGGCCCTTGTGGGCACTCAGGTTGACCTGACATACACGTACGATCACCTAGGAGACTCCCCACAGATACTCCTGGACATTGCTTCTGGAAAACATCCTTTTAGCAAGGTACCTTAACCAAACTTCGGTGCTTTTAATATTTTCCTAGAACATGGTTTTATCATGTGAAATCCCCTCTTATTCCATCAACCACAGGTTTTGAACCAAGCTAAAAAACCAATGGTAGTGGTTGGCAGTGCAGCACTTCAGCGTAATGATGGTGCTGCTCTTCATGCAGCCATTTCCGCCATTGCCCAAAATGCCAGGACACAAAGTGGAGTTGGCGCTGATTGGAAAGTCATGAACATTCTTCACAGGTATGTCTGAATTTTGATGTTTGCCATCTTTCCTTCCACACAATTGGCATGAAGACCTCTAAAGCAAACATGTTGGCTATAGCCATACAGATCAAGTGTAAAACAAGCTGTTGTTTGAAAAATTATGAAATCGTTATTTTCAAAAATGGTTTCATAGAGCAGTATTGTAGCATATAATATTGGCATCTGGAAGTCGTGTCTGCTTGTATTCTGAGAGAAATATAAAGCTATTTTCAGAACTGATCATGAATACAGTACAGCTCTTTATCCATGGGGAATATGCTTCTGGATTTACCAGTTAGTGAAAGCAATGGATAACAAAAAACCCCATTGAACAAATGGTTTCTGATGAAAGCTTACCGTAGAGTCATGCTGGAAGACATAGGAAATGTATAGAGAGGATACTAATAATACAATATAATAATATTAATTATATATTATATTTTACATGTAATATTACTAATAATATTACAATATATTGATACAGTACAATATAGTAATTTATTACCAGTATTGTACTATGCTAATAATATTATATTGTATGTAAATTTAATTTGTAAGCCGCTCTGAGTCCCCTTCGGGGTGAAAAGGGCAGCATATAAATGTAGCAAATAAATAAATAAATACATGTTGTCAAATATAGGTAAATGAAATCACAGTTACTTGTCCTATGTATATATGGGTCTTAACTGTACGTTAACTCGATTTGTACAGGAAAAGGTAGCACTCCTATTTCTCACAAATGAGGCCTCCCTTACTTCACTTCAAAATGTCAAAAAGAGTGATCCACTGTCTGTTTGTGACTGGCAGATGGCTTCTTGCATCTGCATCTACCAGATACCTGGAAATCTTAGAACTCTTTTTATCCTATTTTATATAGCACCTCAACTCTCTTCAGAGTATTTTTAGGGGTTTGCTGAAGGGAGAGATGAGAATGTGTAAGTCTGAATCTAGCCCAACATGTTTGCATAGGGCAAAGGTTAGAATCATATGAATACCCCCTCCCAATGTAGCTGGACTGCAGTTTCAGTATTCCTCCAATTGATTCTACTTGTGGTACTAACATACAATGTTGTTCTGAAAGTTATTGAGGAAACTATCTCTTTTCAGAGTTGCAAGCCAAGTAGCTGCTCTTGATCTAGGTTACAAACCAGGAGTAGATGCAATCCGGAAGAATCCTCCCAAAGTGCTCTATCTCTTAGGGGCAGATGCAGGTTGTATCACTCGTCAGGACTTACCCAAGAATTGCTTCATCATTTATCAAGGTAAGTAGCATATCAATAATGTAGTGTTAATACTATACATTTGCTTGTGAAGTAAGAAATCGTTAGGATAAACACACTGAACTAGTAAGTGCAAGGACTTTGGATCTGAAGTTCATATTTGATGCAAGTTTTCCTTTATTCCTGTTTGGCTTATCTGTCCCCCTTTCTATTGTCAATTTTTATCATTTCTTTGAAATGTGTCTCTTTGCACTTCAAATAGTTTTATCAAATAATTCAATAAAAAAGCCATTCAACTTGGGCAAATGGAAGAACCTGTTAAAATTGCCTGGGTCAGACATAACTGATGAAAGCATACATTTCATAGCCAAGCATAGTAAGAGTAGCTGAAAATAGTAATGACACAGAGAATAAAGGGTACTTAGCCAGAAAGAAATATAAGAGCATGGGGATGTTTTATAGAAAGGTTATATGTTGTTTTCTTCCGGTCCTTGGAAATAACTGAATACTTCTGAACATGATCTCTGTTTGTATTTCTTTAAAGCAAGATATATGCAGCAGTTTATAGACTTAATGCTACCTGTGACTTGCTGTGAAGTTGCCCATCAATACTGATGCTTCTTCGTAATCATTTATTTTCCAGGGCATCATGGTGACATAGGAGCTCCTATGGCTGATGTTATTCTTCCAGGAGCGGCTTATACAGAGAAAGCAGCAACCTATGTGAACACTGAAGGTAGAGCTCAGCAAACCAGAGTAGCAGTAACAGCTCCTGGGATGGCAAGAGAAGACTGGAGGATTATTAGAGCAATCTCTGAGGTACTGCAAGTATATTAGAAATGGCAATTTCTAATAGCAGTTATTGCATTGATATACTGCTTTCCCCATAGGCATTTAAGCTTGCTCAATCTGTAAAACTAAAGCTTCAAAAAGACAAAAAATAGTTGCTACAAATAGTGATGCCTCTTGTAAGAGCTCATGGCATAAGCTCCCTGGTTCAAGCTTCTCTTTCCCTTTAAATGTAAGATGAAGAGGGGAAGTGGATAACATCTGCTCCCTGACCTGGGCTTTTCTTCTTAAATGTATGGGAGTTAACTGAATGCAGATAAAGACTTCCAATAATATAGACCCATATTTTGGTAGTTATATGTCTTATGAGACTTGAGTGTGGAGTCTGATAAATGCTGCCCAAAAGCAGTGTGTGGGCTATATGATCAAATGCATGTTTGAATTGGGAGTCCCTTGAGAAGGCTGGTAGCAGACTGTGAGCTTTGCTTTCCTGTTGGAATATAATTAGTATATATTGTGTGCTGCTATTACAGCATTTGGAGCTACATATCTTCTCCACAAACATTGTTTGCACAATATAAATATAGCGGATATGCCAAATGTTGCCCTTTTGTATTTGGATTAATCCGATTTTCTCTTTTTCTACATTGTTGTCTTTTGTCACCTTATAACTACTACTTCCATTAAGTGGGTAACACTTTACATGATTGAATTTAATTCTTTAACTATTTTAAAAGGAATATATCTTGATTTCCCCCCCTTCTGTTACCTGTTTCAGCTGGCTGGTATGACTCTTCCTTATGATAACTTGGATGAAATAAGGAACAGATTAGAAGAAGTGTCTCCAAATTTAGTTAGATACGATGATGTGGAGGAAGCTAATTACTTTAACCAAGCAAATGAGCTGTCCAAGGTAAAATGATCTTTAACTATGCATGCATGCATGTATGTGTGTGTAAAAATACATAATCAATGCACTATGTGGCTAATGAAAATAACAAACAACTCCTTCATCCTTTCTTCACCATCAGCTTTATTGTGATTAATACTATTTCTAGTGACATTTTTATATAAAACTTGAGTTACAAAAACATATCATAAATATTCTATGCGGAATATTTCTATGTTAGTTTGATATATAATGTAAATTTAACGAAAACATTGAAATTACATACACAGTTCCTTTGGGAGATAGGCAGTGATTGATATTTGACATTCATTTTTCAACTGCAGGCAGTGAATCAGAAATTGCTTGCTGATCCGCTTGTTCCACCCCAGATCACAGTTAAAGACTTCTATATGACAGGTAATAGTAGTGATTCCTATGTGATGTTAAATAAAACTTACCGTGTATGCTTTCTGTGTAATACTTAAAGGCATATTTATTTCTTCTTAACCTAATGAAGCAGTCCCTTTGTTTCCCTGCTGAATAAAATAACCTTCCCTGCTGATCGACATGCTATTGACTGCATATAATAAATTTCAGGCTGAAAACGCTCAGATTTAACAAATATTTTCTTTTTCCAGATCCTATTAGCAGAGCATCACAAACAATGGCTAAATGTGTGAAAGCTGTCACAGAGGGTGCCAAAGCGATTGAAGAACCCTCCATCTGCTAAAGAATGAAATTCTGCCACCAGAATGTATCGGGCACAGTTATGACTAATTTTGAGAGAGGAAAAGAAGTATTTTTTAGTTTGTTTAGGTTCTTATTTTATGAATGAAAGTGAAAGTTTATTTAAGGCCGCCTGTCAAGTGTGCATTTGGTAATTATGTTCGGCACAATTTATCTTGTTGAAACATGTATACTGATTATGGATAAACATGATGTAAAATTAAAACAGTTTTAATATGCAAGACTTTCTATGCGATGTGATTCAATACATTCAATTCATGAAATTTCCCAGAACTAAGATAGCAGACTTTTAACGTAAGTGAAAACAACTTGTACATGCGAAATTCTATACAATTAAGCCATCGTAATGTCATATTTTCTAATAAAGAAATTCTTGAACAATAAGTGAGATTAATGAGGTTTTTAAAGCAGCTTAAGTATTCCCTTTGAACCAAAATAGTACTTTCTGTCAAATACGAAATTTAGACTTTACAGTTTTAATGGACACACATCAAACTTTGAAATTATGGAAAATTTCTGTTCGTAACCTGAAGTGCTTTTTAAATTAAACATATATATCTTGTATAAAGTGAAGATAAGAGTCTTGAAACTTCAACAATAGCATAATTCTGACCCAATATCCTTAAATGGCTTTATCAATAAGGTACGTATTTTTATTTAATATGATAGACAGAAATTAAGACATGGAACCGTTTTCTCAGAGAAGGGGGTATACTGATTAGGGATTGTAGTACAGCATCTGAAGGGCTAGTTACCCATTTATGTTGCAGGGACTGGAGAAATTGCTTTTGCTAAAACCCAATGTTTTAAGAATTTGATCCATAGAACTAGTGGTAAAACGTAGAGCATCGGACATACAAGTAGTTATTTATTGTTTTCTACAAGGCTGGAATCCAAAGTGTTATGTTTTATGCTTCTACACATTAATGTCACCCTTCCTACAATTGTCCCTTGTGCTACAAATGCTATTTCAGATACTTTTGCAGCAGCAACTTGAAGGATGACAAGAAATGAGCTGATATATCTATAGACAACTTGATATATCTGCTGAGTTAATTTTTAATAGGATGTCCCCATTACTTCAACTATTTTCGAATTTGCAAAAATCTTTGTGATTTGTAAATGTATGCCTTGACATCAAGTTTCCAGTGTCTAGGAGGGGGACAATGGCTGACAATTCCAAACTTTAGCACTGCAATATTACATTTGCATTTTCAAGTGGTAAAGAGAAGGGGCTGGAAATTTAGTATCTGTTACATTGCAAGAAGGGAAGCCAGGCTTCTCAAATCTAATGAGTTATTTTTCTTTTGATACAACTCTTATAAGTCTGTCTAGAGTTAACATTTGATCTTTCATTTGCTTTCTAGAAACACGTTTCCTTAAAGGTAGCCAGTAATGAGAGAACGAGTTGTTTTATGCACAATACATACTGTTCAAAACATACCAAACAGCCGCATCCCCCTCCCAGTTCCGATACTGTCACCCTGTATTTTCCATATCATTGCCTCATGTAATACTGGTTGTTGCTAACTGCAGTTAAGTTGTCTTCAAGCTTCTCAGTGTACGCACATGTCCATTGAACAACCTGTCATCAAGTCTTACTCAGGTCTTCTTGAGTATCCCCTGTAATGCAGTCTCTCTTTTCCTAGTTAATCACATCTTCTCTTAATACCTCAAGAGTATCACAGTTTGATTATCTTGGCTTCAAATGAGAGTTCAGGCTTGATCCAGAACTTTATTCCAACACTATAGTTCAAATGAGGTGATGCTCTTCCTATCATCTTTCTTCACTGTTCAACTTTCATAACCACACAAAGAAATTGGAAATACAATGAGATGTATAATCCTGACTTTGTTTTTAATTATATATCATTACATTTCAGGACCCTGTCTAGTTCCTTCATAGCTGCCCTTCCAAGTACTGTATTAGTCTTTTTCTGATGTCTTGAATGAAGCCCCCGCCCCCCATTTTGATTAATGACTGAACCAAAGCATAGGAAATCTTTCACTTATCACCACATCTTTATTATCTGCTTTAAAGGTGTGTAAATCACATATGGACATTATTTTTGTTTTCTGTATATTCAAATAAACGATTGAACTTTCTTCCTTGATTTTTTTCAGTAGTCATCCCGAGTCTTCTCTAATTTATGCTAGCAGCATGGTGTCATCTGTCTGTGTTAAATTGTTGATGTTACTTCTTTGAATTTTGACACTTCTTTCCCCAGATAGGATTGTAAAATGCAGCCTTGCTTCAACCCCTTGGCAAGTGGAAACTACTCTGTTGTTCCTTCTAATTGTGGTTTCTTATACTGAGTATAGTTAAGGCATTAAGATAATAAAATGTTGTACACTCATTTCTTTAAAACCAAGCCACAGTTTTTCATGATACACACAATCAAAGGCTTTAATATAAAGCATAAAGCACAAGCTGATTTTCTTCTGAAATTCGTTTCTACTCCAGCCAGCATGTTTGCAATATGACCTAGCATGCCTCTCTTCCTTTCCTGAACCCAACCTGGGCATCTGGCATTTTCTCACTTCATACATGATAAACATCTTGGTTGTAAACTATGGAATATTACTTTGCTTGCATGGGAAATTGGTGGGTCCCTAGGAGCCTAGAGTTTCATCTGTCATTTGGGGTGCATCTACACTGGAGAATTAATGCAGTTTGATACTAGCTGAACTGCTGTGGAATCATTGGAGTTGTAGTTTTATAAAGCCTTCCTGACCAAAGAGTTCTGATGACTTACCAAACTACAAATCCCAGGATTCCATAGCATCAATAACATTACGGTAATTCTACAATGTAGATGAATCCATAATGGTTTTTTTCTTTCTTAATATATTAAAGTGGCTCTCTACATGAAAGGAAGTCATAGGGAGGAGGGAGTAAGCTTGTTTTCTGCTGCCCTGCAAACTAGGACGCGGAACAATGGCTTCAAACTACAGGAAAGGAGATTCTACCTGAACATGAGGAAGAACTTCCTGACTGTGAGAGCTGTTCGGCAGTGGAAGTCTCTGCCCTGGACTGTTGTGGAGGCTCCTTTGGAGGCTTTTAAGCAGAGGCTGGATGGCCATCTGGCGGGGGTGCTTTGAATGCTATTTTCTGCTTCTGGGCAGGGGGTTGGACTGGATGGCCCATGAGGTCTCTTCCAACTCTACTATTCTATGATTCTATATTATAATGAAATATTTCCTTTACCTTCTTAATAGCAGAACCATTTAATCTTTTTTCAGTGTAGAAAATGGATGCTTCCCTTCTGTTCACCATTCCCATTATGACAGTTTTGCCGATCTATACTATAATTCTGAACAAAGCCCCCCTTCAGTACAAATTACACATAGAAGTCACATGCATGGGGATTATGATGAATCCCATCTGTAGATCATGTGTGTGTGTATATATATATATATATATATACAGTATATACACACACATACATATATACTGAGAAATAGAAAAAGTTATAAAACAGCACTTCATAACCACTCCTTTATTTAATCATTTTATCTAAATAAAGTATGTAGGTCTAAGAGTAGGGACATTTCTACCAGTCTACAATTTAGACCTACAACATTGGAATGAACATGTTGGCAATAATGTAGCTGTATAACCTAAACTATTAGAATATGTAGTATTGGGAGAACAGAACTCACTAAGCCTAGAACGAATTCCATGCATCAAGTTTAGAAAATGCTTTGGATTCAGTTCACTCTCTGAGATAAGGACTTTTAACAATTCTGCTGAAACTTTATTGGGAAAAACAAACTTCTGTAATTGGGAATTCTGCCATTGAATATTTATAGGAAGATCCCTTAGATGTCTACTCAGAAATAAGTCCCAGTGAGCTCAATGGGAGTTGTTCCCAAGAAAGAACGTACAGAAGATAAAATACCTTTATAGATAAAATCCTTTATTCCTAACCATTTGGTCATGGTAGCCTATTTAAAATATGTTCCCACAGTGGATACCATGTTTCAAAAGGATTAATTTTGTAAATGTATGTCTAGGTATACAGTATGTAAACAAAATCAAGAGCATGACAATCATGCAGGCAATATTCTCCATGTTTTAAAGCACACATGTCAAATACAAGGTCTATGGGCCGAATCCTGCCTGCCATGTCATTTTATGTAGACCGCAAGGCTTTCAACGTCAGGGCGACATAGTTACATTTATAATCTTATAATTATAAATGGCCCTTTGAAGGCAACCATAAGGCTGATGTAGCCCTTGGTGAAAATGAGTTTGACACCCCCGCTCTAAAGCAACCTGTATGATTGCACTCTTATTTTTTATAAGCAAATCCAGTCTTTTCTCCACTTTTGCAGATTTCATTATTTGATTAATATCTCTAGGTCCTTCAGGGCAGTTCCATGGTCAGCTTCTGATTGCATCATTTAAAGCACTGGAAATTTTTCTGGTGGATTTTTTGGTTCTACTTTTCCTGGAAAATTCTCACCACTTGATTGTAAGCAAGTTTATCAACATGAATGAACAAGGTTCTATCTCAGGTAATTATGTACAATCGAAATATCTTACGATCTCATAGCTAAAATGGATGGGCAACTACTGGGTTTCAGACTCAACTCCCACAGTCTCACTCTTGCCTTGGTTTCTCCTTCACTAACCCCAGCACTGTCCACACACAATACGATTTTTTATCATGCTTCCCAAAACTAACTCAAAAGAGCTACAAATCAAAACACATATAGATAAAAACATACATAGTTATTTGAATGCAATTCATCTATAGAATGAAACTATTTAAAGCACATACATTTGCACAGCTACTTTTATATCTGACCATTCAGGAATCAGATTTACTAGTCATCTGCGAGCCATGCTTTGATTGTATTTGGACTATTTCATTACATGCTATGCATACAATAAGTTCTTGCAACAAGCCAGAATTCTAGAAAATGATGGTTTGTGGATCAGCTAATGTTTTGGTACATGCCAGATGATTTCATTAAGGAAGCAAACAGCTAAACCACAGAGGAAAAGTTTGTGGCTTATTTACATGCTTCAGCTATAAGTAGGAGTCATAGAATCATAGAATCATAGAATAGTAGAGTTGGAAGAGACCACATGGGCCATCTAGTCCAACCCCCTGCTAAGAAGCAGGAAATCGCATTCAAAGCACCCCCGACAGATGGCCATCCAGCCTCTGCTTAAAAGCCTCCAAGGAAGGAGCCTCCACCACAGCCCCGGGGAGAGAGTTCCACTGTCGAACAGCTCTCACAGTGAGGAAGTTCTTCCTGATGTTCAGGTGGAATCTCCTTTCCTGTAGTTTGAAGCCATTGTTCCGTGTCCTAGTCTGCAGGGCAGCAGAAAACAAGCTTGCTCCCTCTTCCCTATGACTTCCCTTCACATATTTGTACATGGCTATCATGTCTCCTCTCAGCCTTCTCTTCTGCAGGCTAAACATGCCCAGCTCTTTAAGCCGCTCCTCATAGGGCTTGTTCTTCAGACCCTTAATCATTTTAGTCGCCCTCCTCTGGACGCTTTCCAGCTTGTCAACATCTCCCTTCAACTGTGGTGCCCAAAATTGGACACAGTATTCCAGGTGTGGTCTGACCAAGGCAGAATAGAGGGGGAGCATAACTTCCCTGGATCTAGACGCTATTCCCCTATTGATGCAGGCCAGAATCCCATTGGCTTTTTTAGCAGTCACTCTTTTTTTTTAGAGTGACTCTGTAACATTCACCAAGATGATTTTTTTTTCGTGTCAGGAGCAACCAGAGTTGCTTCTGGAGTGAGAGAATTTGCCGTCTGCAAGGACGTTGCCCAGCGGACGCCCGGATGTTTTGAGGCTTCTCTCATGTCCCCGCATGGAGCTGGAGTTGATAGAAGGAGCTCATCCGCGCTCTCCCCGGGTGGGATTCGAACCTGGCAGCCTTCAGGTCAGCAACCCAACCTTCAAATAACAAGGCTTTTATCCCCTAGGCCAAGATGATGCTTTTGCTGGATAAGCCAGAGTAACTCTATAACACTGGCTTATCATGTGAGGAGCCCCGGTGGTGAAGTGTGGAGCCCTGGTGGCAAAGTGTGTTAAAGCACTGAGCTGCTGAACTTGCAGACCGAAAGGTCGCAGGTTCAAATCCCAGGAGTGGAGTGAGCACCCGCTGTTAGCTCCAGCTTCTGCCAACCTAGCAGTTCGAAAACATGCCAATGTAGATCAATAGGTACTGCTCTGGCTGGAAGGCAACGGCGCTCCATGCACTCATGCCGGCCACATGATCTTGGAGGTGTCTACGGATAACGCCGGCTATTCATCTTAGAAATGGAGATGAGCACCAACCCCCAGAGTCAGACATGACTGGACTTAACGTCAGGGGAAACCTTTACCTTCTCATGATGTGTAAATACAGCAGACATTGAGCTTCAAATAAACAATGCTGCCCAATGTTGTTGTTGTCGTCATTATTTGTACCTGGCCAGGAGCTTAAACAGGAATTTCTTCTAGGAAGAAACAAAGCCATTACATTATAATTGCTTCCAAGTTCCATCTCTGACAGGCGGACCAGAAGGATAACATGGTGATAGTCATCTCACAGTTTACAGTTATTTCTTATCCAAAAAACTAAAATCCCAAATGCTCCAAAATCGTGTACATTGGTGAATGAGATAATGACACCTTTGCTTTCTGATTCATACACAAACTTGAGATAAAACTACCTTCTAGTTATTAATATGTGTGTAAGTTGTATATGAAACATAAATGAATCCCATGTTTAGACTTGGGTCCTATCTGCAAGATACTTCATTATGTATGGGCAAATATTCCGAAATTTGGAAAAAATATACTAAGTATTTCTTGTCTCGAGCATTTTAACCTGTTTTCTACTTTCCAATTTTAGTTGCATCTGGGCTCCTGCATTTGTATAAAAGAAGCATTTAAAAACAAAACCACACTTCATAAAATATTTATATTTTTCTCCTGTCCTTTCTGTATATTATCTCAAATAAAGCAGTAAAGTACAAGATACCCCAGTAATTTTGCTCCAGCACCTCTACTGGTTGCTAATTATTCTCTGCCATTGGTTTTAGCCTTTATACTTTAAATGGTCTTCGGCCTGGTGATCTTAATGCCCACCTCATTTAAAAGGTACCTGACTGGTTGTGATGTTCAACAGGAGAAACCCTCTTGCTGCTGCATCAGTTTTACAGAGGCTGGCCTGCACACTCTAAAATCCCTTTCTGGATTTATGCCTCATACCCACTTTCCTTACAGTAAGGAATGTCAGTCAAGACACATGTTTACATTGTTTTACTAGTTTTAACATCTTTCTTGTGTTTTAACACTGATTTTGCTGTTACTGTTGTTTAGTATCTTGGTGGGATCCAGAAAAGCAGGATATATATATATACAGTAGAGTCTCACTTATCCAAGCCTCGCTTATCCAAGCCTCTGGATAATCCAAGCCATTTTTGTAGTCAATGTTTTCAATGTATCATGATATTTTGGTGCTAAATTCGTAAATACAGTAATTACAACATAACATTACTGCGTATTGAACTACTTTTTCTGTCAAATTCGTTGTATAACATGAAGTTTTGGTGCTTAATTTGTAATATCACAACCTAATTTGATATTTAATAGGCTTTTCCTTAATCCCTCCTTATTATCCAAGTTATTTGCTTATCCAAGCTTCTGCCAGCCCATTTAGCTTGGATAAGTGAGACTCTACTGTATATATATTTTAAATAAGTTTAAAATAAAAGGCGGAAAGATTAAAAAAAAAACCCACGTGGAAAAGGATGAAGGAAAAGAGGCAACATTTCGTAGGAGTGTGTGAATGAGTGAAAGAGGTACAGTGGTATGTTGATGATAATAAGCTATGATCACTATATTACACTTTTCCTAAAAAGAACGTGGGGTGTTTCATAAGTGTGTGGTCCCCAACTGTTCAATATTTCTCAATTCTGTTGTACATCCTAATGATTATCTAAACTCTATGACTGTGAATATGATATTGGAATATGATCCCATAAAGGGATATGCTCTGCTCAGCTAGATCCAGCAAGAACACGTGACTTCATACACACAGAAAACTTTCACTCACTTCTAGGAATGACCGATAGGACTGCAGTTCAGTCTGTTTCCAGTGTCAGTATAACATAAAGCATTCAGTGGCTGGTGGATTGCTCCTACCATCCAAGAATTAATACTCACCAACATTTGATTTTGCAGACCATTTTTTACTTCTCCTGACTGAAAAATGAGAGTGTTTGGATTGCATAAAGCAGCCACAGATTAGTACAAATCGAGTTCTGACTTCTGTTTGGCTCAAGCTAAGAGCCAGAGAAGCTTAGTGGTAAAAACATTTGATTTTGTAAAGGCTCATGTGATACAATTGCCTTTGGCTAATTTCCTGGTTTTTTAAAGAAAAGGGATAAGTTGGAAGATCCAATAAAATGTGAGCTCTCATGAGTTAGAACAAACTTTTTTTTTGCAAGCTTCCGGAAGCTAGTCCTCCCCTAAATGTTTATTGTTTGACCAAATGCTGACTAAGTACTATGAAAAGATAACTAAGATGCCTAGCATGGCCTAAAACTAGGAATTCTGCAGTTCTACTGGGAAGTCATCTACTTCCCCCAGAATACTGAAAATACAGTGCTGCTAGCTATCAAAGAAAGTAACAGTACTGCCAAATGTATAGGACTGAAAGGAAGTCTGTCAATTCCTTTGACAAGTATCCAGCATTCACCAATAATACTGTGCATTTGGGAGGAAAGCCTATAAAGGATTACTAGTTTAGAACCAGATACAACCTGTTATTTTACAGGGTAGTATATTTCTAAGCATATTGACATGCAAAGAATTCTCTGGAAATCAATGAAATTAATTCTTAATAGGTGTACAATACAAGGATATAATTATATATATATCTATATATATAAAAGAGTGATGGCATCAGGGCAGCGGACAAAACAACAAAACTACAGGCCCCCCAACCTCGAAATTTGACAACACAACCCATCATTCACGGCTCTAGGTTGATACAACAACAAAAAAAATAAAAAAATAAAGTCCTAATTACAGGGAGAGGAATAATCGTTTTTATCCAATTGCTGCCAGTTGGAAGGCTAAGCTCCGCCCACTTGGTCTCCTAGCAACCTACTCAGCCCAGGGGACAGGCGGATTTAGGCCTCACTTAGGTCTCTTCCACAGATTATCTAATTTGCACTGGATTATATGGTAGTGTAGACTCAAGGCCCTTCCACATCTATATAACCCATTTAGAATCTTATATTATCTGCTTTGAACCGACTCCACACTGCCATATAATCCACTTCAGTGTGCATACTAAACATAAAGACAGCCATACAACAGACATTCAATACCACCACTACCTCAACAATTTCTCACCAACACCACCACACAACGCCACAGCAACGCGTGGCCGGGCACAGCTAGTCTATATATATAAAGGAGTAATGGTGTCTGTTCCTCCCACTAAACAACAAAAGTACAAGCCCCAGAACCTAGAAATTTGGCAACACAACCCACCATCCTTGCCCCTAGGTTCCGACAACAAAAAGAAAAGAAAAATAAAGTCCTAATTGGAGGGAGAGAAATAATTGTTATTATCTAATTGCTGCCAGTTAGAAGGCTAAGCTCCGCCCACTTGATCTCCTAGCAACCCACTCAGCCCTGTGTTAATAAAAGAATAAAAAATAAAATAAATACAAATAATACAATAAAAATAATAAAAAACACTAAAATAATTAATACAATAAAATATTATAATAACAAAATAACTGAAAATAATACAACAAAATAATAAAATATAATAAATAAAAAAGATAAGTTACAATAAAATTAATTAAAAATACAAATAACATCAAATAAAAATTCCACAATGATTTTTAACCAATACCACCACCACTTTGCCACAGCAACGCGTGGCCGGGCAGAGCTAGTATATATACACACACACACACACACTAATATAAAATATACTGTATAAAGTATACAGTATATATCTCCTACATACGCGCACGCACACACAGAATGAATGCATCACAGTCTGTCATCAATGTTTCTGAAAAGATTTCCTGTCATAAAGTGTCTCAGCTATAAAAATATTAAGACTTGTGACCAGGACACAAATGAACACTGACAAAATTCAAAGATCCAAACACATGTAAAGACATCATCGAATGATAGTTCATCGGCCTCCTGTGTGGCACTGATAAACAAAGCTTGCAGTGCTTCCTGTCCCCAAAAAGTTGTCTGAATGTGACTCTCTTTCCTTCAAATGAAGCCTGTGGGTCAATTTAGGCCTCTTCTACACTGCCATATATAATCTAGATAGTCCAGTACCTGGATTATTTGAGTCTACACTGCCATATAATCCAGTTCACAGCAGATAATCTGGATTTTATATGGCAGTGTCGAAGGGGCCTTACTTACCTTCAGATGGGCCAGAAAGGCCAGCCTTGCCAAGGTGGCCTGATCTATTTCGAGAAATAAGAGCTTACCTTGACATTGTCAGAAGTTCTGAAGTTAAAAAGAACTGGAGGAAGGGAGGCTATATATATATATATATATCCTATCCTATCCAATTTGTTGTCAATCAACTCCTTTGGGCTTCATGCAAATCTACCATTTGCCAAAATATATGATCTTGTGCTTTTCTTTTCCATTTCTGGTCAAATATCTTAACCATTGGTATGTTCCTTTGAGTATGAGGTCTGCCCAAGGGCCGCTTGTGGTCTCTCTTGGTATCCAATTCGTTAGTTGACGTGTCCATCAGTTGTCTTTTGTTCGCGCTATATGCCCTGCCCATCTTTTTGCCTCATAGATTTCATTGACCATGTCAAGTACCCTGGTTCTTTGACACAACTCTTTGTTCCTGACTTTATCTCTTATTGTCACGCTACACACCTTTCTATTGCTCTCTGAGTTACTGCCAATTTTTCCTCCTCGAACTTTGTTATTGTTCATGTTTCAGATGTGTATGACCTTGCTGGTAGGACTGTAGTGTTGAAGATATCCACTTTGATCTTGATTGACATCTTATAATCTGTAACACTGTCCAGTTTCGATTTAAAGCCTTCCAAGCTGCCTTGCATCTTCTTGAATATTTGCCATTTGCCAAATTATTCGACTGTACTTGTCCAAGATATACATATTCAGTCACTTTCTCAATTCCATCTCAGTTTAGAATGATGAGGCCCAGGACACACTGCTCATTTGCCATCCATTTCATTTTTTGAAGTCCATATCCGGTCCGACTGATTTTGAGACTCATGCTAGTTGTTGGAGATCATGTTGTAAGCCTTCCAGATTTTGGGTTGTGATGCTTTTTATGATGCTCGCATTCGCTGGATTCACATCAGCTTTGGGCAGAGCGTTCAGGATAGCACCAAATATCCGTTGTGATGCTTTTGATGATGTTCACATATACTCGATTCACACTGGCTTTGTGCAGAGCATTCAGGATAGCACAGTGTATTTGTCGTGATGCTTTTGATGATGTTCACATACGCTGGATTCAGACCGGATTGGCACAGAGCATTCAGGATAGCATTGAATATTCATCGCAATGCTTTTGATGATGTTCACATACGCTGGATTCAGACCGGCTTGGCGCAGAGCTTTCAGGATAGCACTGAATATTCGTCGCGATGCTTTTGATGCTGTTCACATATGCTGGATTCAGACCGGCTTGGCGCAGAGCGTTCAGGATAGCACTGAATATTTGTCGTGATGCTTTTGATGATGTTCACATACACTGGATTCACACTGGCTTTGTGCAGAGCGTTCAGGATAGCACTGAATATTCGTTGCGATGCTTTTGATGATATTCACATACGGTGGATTCAGACTGGCTTGGCGCAGAGCGTTCAGGATAGCACTGAATATTCGTTGCGATGCTTTTGATGATATTCACATACGGTGGATTCAGACTGGCTTGGCGCAGAGCGTTCAGGATAGCACTGAATATTCGTCGCGATGCTTTTGATGATGTTCACATACGCTGGATTCAGACCGGCTTGGCGCAGAGCGTTCAAGATTGCGCTGAATATTCGTCACGATGCTTTTGATGATGTTCACATACACTGGATTCAGACCGGCTTGGCGCAGAGCGTTCAGGATAGCATTGATCCCAACTGAGTTGAAGGCCTTTGGGTAATCAATGCAAGCAAGACAAACCAGAACTAGATATTCTCTCATATATATATCTCTATATATTCTCTATATATATATCACACACACACACAAAGGAGAACTTCTTCAAGCCCACTGCACCTCAGCTTCAAATGATAGTTTTCTTGAGGGGAATACAAGCACTGACTTCCGCTCCTTCCCTCAGGCACATTTCAATACCAGAAGGCAGCCCTCAGAAGCATCGCCCTGTCCTTTATCTCCCCCCTCTTTCCTTCCTTCCTTCCTTCCTCCTTCTTGTGCCTCAGTGTCCTCTTCCTCCAAGATGGTAGGGAAGTTGTCGTTCCCTCGCCCTCTCTGGCGGGCGCTGCTATGTCCTCTCGGTGCCTGTAGTGGTGCTGTGGGAGGCGGCGGCGGCGGCGGCGGCTCAGCCTCTCTCCTCTCCTTCTCCGCGCGCGGCCCGGCCCCAGCAGCCCTGCCTTCTTGGCTGCAGAATATAGACATTCAGGGATTCCCCTTCATAATCCCCTTTCCCGCCCAGCACTTTGTGGTTCTCCAAGAATAAGGAGCGCGCCTTCTACGAAGCCTCCCAAGCCGGACTCCTTCTCTTCCTCAGAGCCAGCGCTGCAGCGACGCCCGCCGCCTCTTCTCCGCACTGAAGCTCATTCCCGGGGAGGAGGAAGCTCTACTCCGCCAGCCCAGCAGAGGGAAAGGGGGAGAGGAGAGAGACGAGAGTGGGGGAAAAAAAGCAGCCGGAAAGGTAAGCCAGGCCCGGCCTTCATCCCCGGCCTCGCGTAGTGTGGCGGGCGGGGCCTCAGTGGCAGGGCGGGCCGCCTGGCGGGCTACGCAAGGCCGGGGATTCCAAGCGGCGCACTAGGCCTCGAGGGTCTGAGAGCGGGGTTTGGGTCCTGTGGAGAGGGGGGGACTAATTCCTCGTGAAACGGGATAGTGGGGGGAAAGAGTGCCCATGCCGGGCTGCATTCGACGGAACGGGAAGCGGGCCTCGGGCTCAGCGCGGGCCTGGCGCTTCCCGCCCCCCTGGCCTTTTCTCCGGTCTCCGTCCCGCTTTGGGGGTCCGAAGTGAGGCCCTCAGCCGCCCAAGGAAGAGGACAGACGGGGAGAAGAGGCTCCGGGATGGGGCAGCAGGACCTAGGAGGGGAGAGGGAAAACCGAATATATTTATATGTATTTGTCAAAAGAAATGTTTAGTTGTATTGAAAATTGTGAACAGTTTTCGTCCGTATTCGCGGGGAGGGGGGGCACCTCGGATTGGAGAGTGGGCTTTAGCATATATATGTGCATATGCACATGTGTGTGTGTGTATGTATGTATATATAGATATATAGATATAATGCATATAATATATAAAATACACATATTATATAAAAACATTGTATATATATATAATGCACACATATGTGCTTTATATATAATAAATATATGTGTGTATTATATATAACATATATGTGTGTATATATATGGATATATAATATATGTGTGTGTATATATATGGATATATAATATATGTGTAGCCTAAAAGTTTAATTTCTAGGGTAGGGGTCTGTCTCCCCCTCCCCTACTTTTTAATCCTTCCCCTCATCATTCACATTAGTGCTTTGGCATAGGATTTAGCCTAAAAGGAGTTTCCCCCCCAATTGTAAATGGGGAGGGGTGAGATAGGGGCCCCCCTCTGCTTCCTCAGCCTCCTCTCCTTCAGCCCTCTCCTTCCTCAAAAACCACGAAGGGAATTCTGATTTCAACTTCTTACCTTGCAAATTTTCCAAGATGATGTCCTCCCTCTCATTAAAGGGTTAATCTCAGGGTGCCAAGACCTCGCTAGCAATAGTCTTGAGTTGCCTGTTGTTGTTGTTGTTGTTGTTGTTGTTGTTGTTGTTGTTATTACTATTACCATCATTATAACCAAGCCATGGTGGGGCAATGGGTTAAACTTTGTGCTGGCTAGACTTCTGACCTGAAGGTTGGGTTGCTGACCTGAAGGTTGCGAGTTCAAATCTAGCTTGTGGGGACATGAGAGAAGCCTCCCAGGCATCCCCTAGGCAATGTCTCCTTAGATTGCCAATTCTCTCACACCAGAAGTGACTTGTAATATGTTCTCTAATTGCTTCTAACATGATAAAAAATAATTATAACCCAGGATGGTTTTCAGGTTATTTTGGCAGGCGAGGGCTATGGAATTCCAGCCACCTCTCCTTGGACCTTGCATACTTCTGTTTCTCTTTTTGCTTGACTGCTCTGTTTTCCCACGTTCACCTTTCCAGTTGCTGTCACTTGGTGTTCAGTCTGTACTAACATGTGGTGTTTTGGTCATTTGATTTGGTAGATGAAGTATATTGCAAAAGAAAGGATGATTTCATTGGTTATTATAATTATAATATTTATTTATACCCTGCTTTATCTTCCCTGAAGGGGGACTCAAAGCGGCTTAACATAAAAGCATCAACATAACAATTTAAAAATGTACAAATATATGAACATTAAAACAGGATTAAATATAACCAGTTTTTTAAAAATCATCTGTTAAAATTCATTAAAACACATTCAAAGTTAAAAACCACAGCACTCCTTAATTGATCTTAAACACCTCTCATTGAACCTACAAAAAGAAATAATTCTCCCCAGCCTTGATATTCTAAGATTACAGTTGTCAACTCTCAGTATGCACTGGCTCATAAAGAAAGAAAGAATACTAAAAACCATGTATAGTAAACGTTGAGCTGAGCATCCCTTATCCGAAACCCAAAATATCCCAAAATGATTCGCCTGGGTGGCTGAGATACTGACACCTTTTCTTTCTGATGGTTCACTGTACACAAACTTTATTTCATGCACCAGTTTTTTTTCAAAATAATTTTTTTATAATACAAAGTTATTTTTCCATTTAAGTAAAATAAAAAATATGAAGTATGGGACACGGGGATGGGATTGTTGGGGGGAGTGTGTGTGTGGAGGAACAGGTGGAAAGTAAATAAGGAAAAAATAAAGAGGGTGAGAAGGTTGCATACGTTTTTAAAATGTTTATAAAATTAATTTCAGGTTATCTTTGCAAATGAATTTCGTATTTAGAGTTGGGTCCCATCTCCAGGGTATTTTATTATTGGTAGGCAACGATTCCAAAATCCAAAATGGTCCTAAGCATTTCAGATAAGGGATACTAGACTTTCCTGTGTATTGCTGATTATATAATGGAGTTCAAACTGTGTTATATGGCAGTGTGGATCCAGCCTTAGTTTCAACAGCGGACCTGTTATGTCTCCCCGGACAGATCAGTGGTATCATGTGTGTAAATGACTTTCTTATTTAGAGTCAGATCCCACCTCCAAGATATTTCATTATCTATAGGAAAGTATTCCAAAATCGGAAATAGTCCTAAGCATTTCAGATAAAGGATACTTGACTTGTCCTGTGTATTGCTGATTATTTTATTGGACAAGCTCTCAGTATTTGTGCGTATACCCCCAGGAGTAAGTTGTCATAGATTCTGTAAACAAATAAATGAAAAAGATACATTAAGGTAGATTTACGCTGCTGTATAATGTATAATGCTGCTGTATAACTGCATTGAGCTGCATTCTATGGGTCTACATCAGGCATGGGGAAACTTTGGCCCTCCAGGTGTTTTGGACTTCAACTTCCACAGTTTCTAATTGTGGAAGTTGAAGTCCAAAACACCTGGAGGGCTGAAGCTTGCCCATGTCTGTATAATGCAATTCAAACTGCATTATATGGCAGTGTAGATCCAGCCTTAGTTTCAACAGTGAACCTGCTATTTCTCCTTGGACAGATCAGTGGTATTATGTAGATGCAGTGAAGTCCTTGAAACTGAATTGTAGCAACTCATGGACAAGGAAGAGCCAAATCGCCTGGACATTGCTGTGAAAGATTGCATAAGTTCTAGCGGTCAAAATGTATTCATGAACTTCCCCCCTTGAGGTAAACTTTTGGCCAGGGTTGATAGAACAAGGGGGTTAGTTCTGTGAAGCTTTTCAAGCCACATGTCAGACAGTTTCTTAAACAGAAGTTGGGACCTGTTCATAGCAAAAGAAACCGCAAGTCATGGATGTACTCAGAGAAGATCTGTAGAATGTAAGCTCATTTGGAGATGCAGGTCTCAGATGAATAATAATAATAATAATAATAACAACAACAACAACAACAACAACAACAACAACTTTATTTATATACCGCCCTATCTCCCAGAAGGTACTCAGGGCAGTTTACAACAGTAGTACACAGCATCTAATACATAATACACACAATACATAACAATATAAAAAGAGATTATTACACAAAATAAAATGTTACACTAAAAATAGCAATCAATGATAATCACAACAGGTTCCAATCGGGGGCGAGGGTCCATAATCCCATAGGTTAAACATGGTCCATTATCAGGAAAGATAAGACTATGCAGTATATATCGGTGGGCTAGCCAGAATGGATTCATTCAAACACCTGCTGAAACCACCAGGTTTTGAGCTCCTTACGAAAGGAATGCAGAGTAGGGGCCAATCTAATCACCTTAGGGAGGGCATTCCAGAGCCGGGGTGCCACTACTGAGAAGGCCCGCTCCCTCGTCCCCACCAACCTCGCTTGGGACGATGGCGGGAGCGAGAGGAGGGCCTCCCCAGGAGATCTCAAGGACCGCACTGGTTCATGGGGGAGATGCGATCACTGAGATAGGCAGGGCCCGAGCTGTACAGGGCTTTATAGGTCAAAACCTGCACCTTGAATTGGGCTTGGCAAGTTATCGGCAGCCAGTGGAGCTGCTTTAATAGATGTATGAGAGAAACCTTTGTAAGATGGCCAGTGAATTATCTGTATGGTCCAATTCATATGACTATTTTTGTCCTGTCAGAGACTGGAATTCAAGGGTGTTTTCTGCATAGTATTTATACACCTATTCCTTGTGAGGATAATTCAGAGATGTAACTCACACTCATATCCGTTTTTTAATCTATGCATGGTGTTTCATTGAAGCAATGGTGGGGATCATTCTTGCCCAAGAACTCCCAGCATGCCTCAACATTGGCTACACTGGTTAGACCTGCTGGGATTTGTAGTCCAGTAACTCCTGGGGAGCTGCTTTTTCCCCACTTCTGCATTCAAACCATTTTGCCTGTAATAGAGTAAATCGAGGCTAAGGCCTATTCTTAATTTCATAATGTTTTAGATAGGTGTCCTTATGTGGTAAACAAAGAAGTCAACTATTTATGTAGTGCCATTACTTTGAGTGGTACTATTTACCAGAATACTAAAGTAGAGGATTCTTGTTACCAGGAACTTGCCATTTCTGAAATATTTCAGTATTCAGTAGCTTGCTATGTTACAATAATTGAATAAGGCACAGAATTTCCCTGATTGGGAACCTGGTTCTGTTAAATTAAGTGAGCTGTATTTTTAAGTAAGCATATTTGAATAGGATTGCCCCCACCCCCAAATTAATAGTGGAATGTACTGAACAATCTCCAATAAAGATGTAGTTGCTGTTTCTTTCTTAGATGTAAACGCATCCTAGGATTAATTTTACATTTTCTATCAAATATTTTTCCAGTTAGAGAACAGTGAATTTTGAATAAGACTTCAGCTCCAGATTAGGAAATGTTGCAATCAGGCAAGATGTATCAGTAAACTTTTTGTCCAGCAGACCGATCAGCAACTTCAATGGGCTGACATTTTGGTATTTAGGCCAGTCTATAGTTCTATGGTCTTGTTTGCTGGAATGGTGGGAAGGGAATAGGAATGGTGAAAGGGAAGTATTCATAAAATCAGATATAGCCCCTTTTGATTCAAGTGGTGCTGTAAATTGTGGTATTTTCACCAGTACGGAAACATTCAGAATGCTACAGAAACTTGTGAAACTATATTGTGCAATGCTTTGCATTAAAATATAGGAGGAACCGGTCTATAAAGTGGCAGTTCTAAACACAATCTCATTTTTCCAGAATCATCAATTTTGCATGTTTAAGGCTATGACCAGAAATATTACTATCAAAACAGTGATATCTAGGGACACCGCTCTTTATAGAACATTGGGGTGCTGACTAGTGTCCTCAATGGCAGGAGTAGCACTTTGCCGGCCTCCATAGGACTTCTCTGCTAGCTCAACTCATTTCATTAGAATTAACTCTGTTCTGTCACAAATACTATAACACTAGTTTCCTTAATCTGGTATTCTCTAAACACGTTATAGCACAACATCAGTCATTTGAAGCAATTGCTGAGAGTGATGTCACATTTCAATACATGTAGTGCGTACCATACTGGGGAAGGTTGTGGTACACACTAGATGTGCTAGATGTAACAGTTGCCTTTAGTGTTTGTAAACCCAAGTTATTTATTGGGAAGAGGGAAAGATGGCTCTTTAAATATTGTTGTACTGTAGGTCTCAGCAGCCCTATCCTTTATATAGCCAGTGGTAAGGAAACATGGAAATTGAAGTCCAACATCTAAAGGGCTATATATCTCCCAGTCTTGTGTTATATGGTAGAATATTTTCAAGAAAATTCCTGATGTCTAGAGTTCGGCATTTCCACATATAACTACAGAGCCACCTTCCACTAGCAGCTGTCCAAATGGGGAGGAGAAATGTACCAGTGATCTACATCTAATCAAGAATCCAGGGAGTTGGACAACGTTGAAAATCTCACTTCTTGTGCCTGAGTCTGGCGCTCAACTTGATGTCTGCAACTGGGGAAAGTTGTGGCAATAAATGGTAATTATTCTTCCAGATCAAGGAAAACTACAATTTACACATTGTAGGCAATTTAAAGCTGAAGATTTTGTTCTGGAAAGAAGTAAGTAAGCAGAATAATATAAAATAGAGAGTATCATCTCATTTCGGGAAGGGGGAAGCTATCCCAAAATAGGGATATCTTAACAGCTATCCATGAGGTAGCATATGCCTTTTTTTGGTTCTGAATATTTTGGTTCCACCAGCCTACCCTGTCTGCATATTCTAAAACTATATCAGTTATAGAAAGACAGAATGGGGGCAGTTTTGTCACATTTAGCTTCTGTAGAATTTTTTTTAAGTAGCTTGAAGTGTTCAAATATAGAATTACAGATGATAATGAGAAAAATGCTGCTGGGACTAAATTAACATCTTTCTGATATGTGGGAGTTAGTACTGAGAGCAAGATGATATGAGTCACTTTCACTCTGATGTTAAATATATGTGGAAACCTCCTATTAGTTTCAGTGGAAATGACTTTCCTATTGGGGCTGCATTCCTGTGCACACATCTGGGAACAAACCCTAGCAACCACTCAGGGATTAATGTAAGATGCCTGAGGTGAACTGGCATTGGGTTGTGTCATAAATGTACATAAGATCCAGCCGCACTCTGAAGATTGTAGGAGTAACCATGTTCCTAGTTTCCATGCATGGTTGCACTTGGGCTTTGTCCATCTTCATCTTCCTATGTGTTACACTTTGTAAACCAACAAACCAGGAAAAGGTTGTTTACTAGTTCATATAAATTATCTGCTGTTCGACAGTCTGAAATGAAAATAAGTGGAAGAGCAGTGCACTATTTTTGTCTACTTCCATCATATTTCCATAGCACAGGATGGCTTTATGGAAAGAAGAAAGTCTTGAAGGTTCTTCTTGGAATGAGGAGTGCTAGCATTCCTGATGATTTAGAGAGCCTCCATGCACAGGGGAGACTCTTCAAACAATTGTTATCCACTTCTGCAGGAGGATTGAAACAGGAATGGAAGAGACAGGGGTAGTGGACTCCCTATCCTCACATTGTTTGTCCTGTTCAAGTCAAAACACTTTTATAGGGTTAATTGAGTGGGAAGAGTAATGGGTTCAAGCTGCAACTTACAGCAACTAATCATTCTAAAACACAAATGATTAAGATCTGTCAGTGTGATGTGATTTCAACACTAATCTTTAGAATTTGAGGTATAAGAGATTTTCGTCATGGTAACTTAATAATAATAATAATAATAATAATAATAATAATAATAATAATAATAATACTTTATTTGTATTTCGCTCTATCTCCTCAAAGGGACTCAGGGTGGTTTCCAACATAGGTAAAGCATTCAATTACCAACACAGAAACATACATCACAACCATAATAAAACATAAAACATAATTACTATTAAAACAAACATACTCATTTAGAATTAAAAACTAGTTTCAGTACAATTAAAAACTAGTTTCAGTCTAAGCAATTGGTCCCATGAAATGGGATTTGTTGTTGACTAGTTTCAGTACTACTCCATTGGGTCAAAATCAATTGCCAATGGTTAAGATTCCAGGGTGCGCCTAGACAACTATGAGAGGCTGGGCCAGGGCTAGTGCAACAAAGTAACATAGCGGTGGGGGATGGGTAAAGTGCAAACTGATGGCCAGAATAGGGTCTGGGTTACTCGATCTCAAGGCCTGCTGAGAAGCTATAAGAGGGTGAGACTAGTGCAATGAGGTATCGTAGGGCCGGGGAAGTAGTAAAGTGCAGCAGGGTCCTAGCTTGTGGCCAGGGTAGGGTCTGGAGCTAATCATTTTCAAAGGCCTGCTGTAACCACCAGGTTTTCAGGTTCTTGCAGAAGGAGGATAGTGACAGGACTTGCCTTATCTTCTTGGGGAGGGTGTTCCAAAGGTGGAGGGCACCACGAGAAGGCCCTCTCCCTCGTCCCCACCAACCGCGCTTGGGACGGTGGTGGGAGCGAGAGGAGGGCCTCCCTAGAAGATCTAAGAGTCCGTGCTGGTACATAGGTACTTTAGCACCACAAAATGGCTAAGTATATTTTATTTATATCTTGCCTTTCTCGTGAATATACCCCAGGCAGCTCACACACAAATCAAAATAAGGTGCATGGTTGTTGCAGGCAGTGGCATTGCTAGAGCTGTTGCCACTCAAAGTGGCAAATCATAGTGTCGCCTCCATGGACCTTCTCTTTTATCAGATGCTACAGAATCTTTAGTAATGTTTTTGTACAAATATAACTTGTAAATAATAATTCCCGTGCATCACTTCATATAATGACAAAATCAGCAACTTAAAAAACCCAACAATAATGAAAACAGGTCTTATTAGTCTGATATGAGTGATAACTGGTTAAGCAAAGGGAATGAAATTGCACCAAAGGCAGATTGACATGATATCAAAGCTCCAATTGGAGAATGCATCCCTTAGAAGATTCAAAAAGTAAATAGGCATAGAGTTTTAGCCTTGCAGGTATGTTGCTACAGTTCCTGTAAGTTGGACTTATGAAAAAAAGTTGTTATATCTAACTACAAACATTTTTATTAAAAATATTAAATTTATGCTGTAACACTGCTCAGTTCCTTTTCTACAGTCATTTGTCTGTCACTTCCCTCTGAAGCTGTTATTCCATGCAATTTACAGTTCAAACTCTTCACTTCACTGGTTGAGTATTCCCTATCTAAAATATTTGGGGGCATAACTGTTTGGGATTTCAGATTCCCCCCCCCCCCCCAATGTTGATATATTTGAATACATATAATGAGGTATCATGGAGATGGGGCCGAGCCTAAACATAACATTCATGAAATTGTGTTTCATTTGCAACTTATACCTATAGCCTGAAAGTAATTTTATACACAATATTTATAATAGCTTTGTGTATTTTAATAAGGTTTTTGTGCATTGGGGAAACATCCCTTGTTGAGAATTCCAAAATGTGAAATTCCCCGAAATTGTACACGTAAGTGGCTGAGATAGTGACATGTTTCCTTTTTGGTGGTTCAATGTATAAGTCCCTCCGTAGTCACAAATTGAGTATCCACAGATTCAACTGTCATATTGTGATTAAATTAGCCATGATTTCTACCTCAAAGTGGTGTGCTAATATGACTATTGTTACATATCATGTGTCTTGACAAAGCAACTTTGGTGTCTAAGCAATTGGTCCCATGAAATGGGATTTGTTGTTGACTTACAGATCCTAGAACATACAGTGGTGGATCATTGGATAAGACAGCCTGTGAGTAAATGGTAGAGATAGAAAAGGAAAAGGGAGATACATTTTTGGAAATACATTTGGTTACAGGCAAGCAACTTGTCCATCTCCCTTTATTTTGTTTTTCTCTTGTTTGTTAATTTATTCATTTTTTTGTTACTGTGTATTTAGAGGGCAGTTAGAAGCTGAGGAAGAGATAAAGATGGGAAAAGTGGAATAAGCAATAGGGATGGGTCTATATTAAAAGGAACACTACCATTGATTTCATAAGATTGAAAACTATATATTAAGGGCAACAACAACATAAATCTGTCATGGAACTTTGTCCCAAAGGATAGCAAATAGACAAGGAACAAAAGTCTTAAATTAAATGGGGTGGTCCTTCTGGTCTTCATGTGTAAAAAAACTCCCAATAAGTCCCTTATATGACTGAGCAACAGAATCTTGGTAACCTGTGTCAATGCGCGTAGGTGCAGGTTTGATTCTTAATAGGCAGGTTCACCACGGCTAGGATAATAATAATAATAATACTTTATTTTTGTATCTCGCCATCTTCTTCCCTAAGGGACTCGGGGCAGCTAACATGGGGCCAGGCCCAAAAGAGAACAAGGTGTAAACAAGTTAAAATATAAAACAAAACAATAAAATAACAATAACAGTATAACAATCAATAAAACAGATTCAAGCACAATAATACTAATAAAACCATAGAAACAAGATAAGTTATAAAAATAATTTCATAGTAATTTAAATAGGTTAATGTGGTTCCCATTTCAATTATTTTTGCAGGGACATTTCTTTACTTCTTCCATTATGAGAGATGCTGCCATTAATCTCTATAGAAATAAATAAAACATTTCACCCATGAACAAAATAGTAGCAAAAGAGAAATATCCATTACCCTCTGCCACTGCTTGGTTTCATACTCTAAGATGGGTCTGCCTTTCCATTTTGAAGTAAGCTCTAAAGTTTTGAAAGAGGACTAGACTTCACTGCCTGCAAACAAGAATTCTGGATTGGAGTTGTGGAATGCAAGGTGGTTTTTATATATATATATATATATATATATATATATATATATATATAGAAGCTAGATTTAAAAAAAAACCTAAAATTGATTTATCACCTCTTTACTTAAGGACATGTGAAAATACTGTTACCATGCAGCTAACTTCTCTTACAAACTTCTCTATTTCTGTCTTATGGAATGCAAAGTTTGAGAGGGCAGCATATGTTTCTAACAGCACTATATTTGGAGGGAACAAAAAATAGGTTAAGGTTTTAAAAAAACAGGCCAGGTATCTTATCTATTGCTCACCAATAGTAAGAGCTTCCTATCCTTCTTTCCATTTCTTTTCTCTACCCCACATTACAAGTCTTTTACATGATTGCAGTGTTTATTGTTTACATTAAACTAGGGGAAATACTTGTAAATATAAAAAGGTAAAGGTTTCCCCTGACGTTAAGTCCCATCGTGACCGACTCTGGGGGTTGGTGCTCATCTCAATTTCTAAGCCAAAGAGCCAGTGTTGTCCATAGACACCTCCAAGGTCATGTGGCCGGCATGACTGCATGGAGTGCCGTTACCTTCCCGCTGGAGCGATACCTATTTATCTACTCACATTATCATCTTACCTCACAACATATCTTGCTAAACTGTGTATTTTAATAAACTTAGATGTGTTGTTATAAAACAACCCATAAGACAGATAACTACTTGACCACGTTTGTCCGTTTCTTTGGTTGGAAGGTGAGGAGATAAATGATAGATCGGGACAGCTAGACCATACCAGTCTAGAATAAATTTCCCTATGAGGTGGCTGGAGGACTTCTGGAAGCTTTGAAATACACCTGGACTACACTCCCATTCTAGGTCCCTGACTGTCACAGTAGAAAACTACAGCTGTTTCCAGAAAATTGTCTCCTACTTCCCACAAGCAATTCTTCTCACAAAGGCCACATGGCAAGAAGTGTGAGATCCATATATAATTCTTGGACAGAGGGAAGGTAGCAGGAGAAGATGAAGAAGCCACTCTTTGAATATTTTTTCCAGCTCAGCTTTCAGGCTTCTTCTGAGGGCATTCTGGCCAGGTAGACTCTGGTCTTTAATCGCTAACTCCTAGCCAACATTCATCTCAAATTGCCACCTCCTTCTCACCTCCTCTGGCTTCCCAGCAACTGTGGCCAAGGGCTGCATGTGTCCCAGTTGCTTGGAAACACTATAATGGTGTATCCATCACAGATTTAGTTTCAGTTCATGCTTTCACAATCACTTTAGCAGTTTCCAGTTTGTGCCCTGATAACTGTGTTATCTGCTCAGGTGTAGAGATGGCCAGCTTCTTGCCACAATTTTCTAGGCTCTCCTCAAAAGTATCATATTTTGTGGTTAACTATTTTAAACTAATAGGATAGGTTTCCCTACTTTCTCTGAATGTGATATAGTGAAGAAAGGCTCAGGCAGATATGCTCATGAAATAGGACTATATTGTGGGATGTTTCCATTACCTACGATGTTATTTGCAACTTGGTAAACTTTGTTGAAAGTGTGAATGGATCAGGCAGTGGATAGTGAACAGATAAGGAAGAAAATAGTTCAGCAAGCAGGTCTTGGCACGAAAAATGTTTGTGGTGTTCATCAGTTTGTGGCTATATGTTCAAATGTCTTATGAACAATTGATTAGTACATTTTCAAGGAAACTCAATTAACCATGTGTTCTTCTTTATAAATAAGACTGTTTGGACACAAAATATTGGTTTTATTATCCCAGACTATGCAGTTTGGCACCTTAACTACACTGGTGTTCTTTTGTTCAGTTATAATGAAGGACATCTGAGTTTTTTACCAATATGTCAAAAGCTCTCATTGGCAGAATAAAGGCTAAGTATCTCCTCTCATATTTAGTGCCAGTCTGCTCCATATTATTCCTCATGAATAATATTTTCTGAAAGGGAGAGGAATAGAATGTGGTGTGTGTGTGGGACTCAGTTGTGACTTTCCAGTGTTGTGCATGCTTAAGCCCTTAGACTCTTGAGTGGCATTCACAGAGCTTATTGATCAAGCAGTTCTGACACTACTATATGGAATAGAAGACTTGAGTTTGTCCTTTCCTATGGAATTACATAGTGGGATTCACCAAAACATACTGTCATAGAAGGATGCTTAAATCTGTTGAAAATATATTCAGTGTATATTTTTTTAGGCTACCATTCCAGGTAATAATGGATCTGGGATGATCAGATGGGTTGAGCTGATGTCAATAACTGGTGAATTTTTTCCTCACATGGTTTCATTGACAGTTTTTCTTCCTGTCGTATTTTTCTTAGACAATCTGCTTCATCTTGATCCATCATCATTCCAGGATAGTAGTGTCTCTGAGGCTCTCTGATGACTTTGACATGATACAGAAGATTTAAAATTAGGTAATTGGTCCTCTTCATATAGGTTAGAACTACCTACAGTAGAGTCTCACTTATCCAACACTCGCTTATCCAACATTCTGGATTATCCAATGCATTTTTGTAGTCAATGTTTTCAATACATCGTGATATTTTGGTGCTAAATTCGTAAATACAGTAATTACTACATAGCATTACTGCATATTGAACTACTTTTTCTGTCAAATTTGTTATATAACATGATGTTTTGGTGCTTAATTTGTAAAATCATAACCTAATTTGATGTTTATTAGGCTTTTCCTTAATCCCTCCTTATTATCCAACATATTCGCTCATCCAACGTTCTGCCGGCCCATTTACGTTGGATAAGCGAGACTCTACTGTATTTCCTTTTTCTTTGGTTTTGAAACTTATCTTTGATTTTCTTCTGACTTGTATGTGTTCTTCTTTCAGCTGATGTTCACAAGGAAAAGAATCACGTGATGTATGAAGGCAAACACATACACTTTTCTGAGGTTGACAATAAACCGTTGTGCTCGTACAGCCCCAAACTGTGCAAGCAAAGACGACTTAACGGCTACGCCTTCTGTATCAGGCACGTTTTGGAGGACAAGACCGCCCCCTTCAAGCAATGTGAATATGTGGCCAAGTACAATAGCCAACGTTGCACCAACCCCATCCCCAAATCTGAGGACCGTAGGTAAGTCAGGTTGGCACAATAAAGGCTTATCTCTGTGGTGTTCGGTATTAAGTGAAACTATGTCTGGCCAGTTTTTAAAAAAATTCGAGACCATCTAAATTCCCCATGTGTTGTGCTGTGAGCTTCCAGGAGGAAATATATAATATCATTCAAAACATAAAGGAAGAAAGTGAATTGTTAATCACACTGAAATGAAAAGTAGTCCAACATCCATAAGGTCTGACTCTGCTCCTAATCAGGGCCTGGAGATCTTGGCTGTGCTACCGTGTTTCCCTGAAAATAGGACATCCCCTGAAAATAAGACCTATTAGAGGTTTTGGTGAATTGCAAATATAAGACATCCCACAAAAGTAAGACCTAGGAGGAGGGAGCTGCCGCCGAGAAAGGCCACATGTTGCCTTAGAGAAGGGCAATTGCAAATTTCCTCAGAATGAAGTTTGCTAAGCAAATCCTGTGAGAGGGTCACCATAAGCACATAACAACAGCAAGGATTTCTAAAACAACAGCAACTAGATCCTATCTGATTTTGGAAAATAAATAGGGTCAACACTGCTTAGTACTTGGATGGGAGGCTGCCAGCAAATATCGGGTATTGTAGGCTATATTTCAGAGGAAGTGACTGGAAAAAGCTACCTAAGAAAACCCTCTGACATTCGTAGTGTTGCTGTGAGTTATTGGCAACTTGAAGGCACATGTACACACACTCCCTGTACCTATTCTGACATTTTCAGGGTTAGAATTGTTTGCACCAAACTAAAAATATCTTGTCTTATTTGCTGTTTGACTTAGTTATATTGAAAAAGAAAAAACATGTTCGTTCTTTGCTGAACTGGTTTCTATGGCTAGGACTATTGAACAAGATGCGTACCGTAATGTCCATACTTTCACTAATTTACTAGCATAAGATTTGAGTGTTAGAGAAGCAAATTTTCCACAGAAATGTATGCTAAATTTTCATTTAGATAAAATTTCTATTGGGAATTAAATATAATGGCCCCCATGTGTGCCCTTTAAATGCTGCTTGTAATTCTGCAACTTTTCTGATGTATATGTTAAATTAGAACAATCTCATATCTCTGACTGTAATATAACTCATGTAAAATGTTCACCGTGATTCAAATTAGTTTTATTTTGGCAAATTTATAATTGGCCATGAGATGCTTAAAATTCCTTTGTTGAACCTTCTCACAAATACTGTTTTTCTCAGCTGAACCACTGACATAAAGGCTGGCTGGAAAATATAATTTTGCTTGTTTTGCTTTTGAAAGGTACTGCAACAGTCATCTACAAGTTCTTGGCTTTTTACCGAAAAAGGAGAGGAAGAAAAAGAATGATCCAATAGAGGAGGTAAAAGTCCGGCACCAGATGGATTCCATGGCCTTCAGCTTGATGGTCCCTCCACTGGCCTTGAAGATGCCCAATGGCCTGGATGGGATGTCCCTCTCTCCACCAGGAGCACGGCTTCCTCTCCACTACCTGGAAGCAGAATTGGAAGACCCATTTGCTTTCAACGAGGAAGACGACGATCTCAAGAAAGGGACGACAGTGAAGAAAAAGCTGCAGAGTAAATTAGCCCAAAACCGACAGCGCCAGAGAGAAACAGAGATCCTGAAAGTTCGCCAAGAGCACTTTAACCCCCTTCCTGCACCTTTGCAGCAGCAGCAGCCGCCGCCTCAACCGCCGCCGCCGCCTCAGCCACCGCAACAACACTCCCATCTCTCACCTTTACCAACTTCTTTAAAGCCAGCAGGGCTACCGCAGGGCTTAGTCTGCAAGTCACCTCAACCTCAGAACACCAGCCTACCAATGCAGGGAGTGGCGCCCACCACACACACTATAGCACAAGCCAGGCAGTTGTCCAATAAGAGACCTCTGCCTCTCCCACACCCCGCCAAGGCTCCTGCTCCAGACCTGCCCCGGCCTGACAGGATCCTCATGAAAGCCACAGCCTTCTCTCCCCACTCATTGTGTATGAGCCGGCTACAGAGACTGATGAAACTGTGCACTCAGAAACAGCAGCTGGATGCTGATCTGTTTCCACATTTAGGTAAGTGGAGGACTCATGTCTGCTTCATTGGGCTTTCTTCATGGGAAAGAGTTGGGTGGCAGCAAGAACATGTAATTTGTGAGCTTCCCAGAGCATGCTTTTTCTATGGAAGGAGATAGTAGTGCATACTCAGGTATATTCAATATATTATAATCCTTCTAAAATTCTGCTTAGTACTAGTCAAACATTTCATGTTTTGATTACCATTTTTCAAGGGAGGGACTGTTACTTTGCTTTAGTCTTTGTTGTTTGTACAAAGAGCCAGTGTCACATATTTGTTTGAGCATTGGACTACAAGTCTGGAAGCCAGGTTTGAATCCCTGTTCAGCTGTGAACACACTGGGTGACCGTGGGCAGGTCACACACTCTCAGCCCCAGGAAACCCCGCAATGTGGTCACCTAAGGATACCATGTCAGAAGTAATTTAATAACACACAACAACAATTTTTGTAAAGCTTCAAAAGCAGTTTATCTCTTAAGGTTTTCATATATGAGTATGGATATACATGTGATTATATAGTCCAAGGTAACAGAAAATGCAGTAGCAAGTATAGAGAATAGATGTTTCTGTGTTTTTAAAAATTTGAACAGTTTTATTTTATGTGATGTTATATGTTTCTGTTGTGGTTGTTTATAATTTCAGGAACAGGTTAGGCAGGCTTATGTCTTGCCCCTTTTCTCTCTGTTTTGCTCTTCTTGCATGGGCAGGGAGAGATTCTGAGGTAGCTGCTGTTTATCCTGCCTGTTGGAGGAAGGCACATACAGCTACAGAAGGATAAGCTAGAGTAATATTCCATTATTTGTCAGTTCATGCTTTATTGCATTGTACATTGCAGACTTGCTGTCACAACCTAATACTGAAAGTCTCAAGTTTCTCCAGCTAGATAGAAACCAAGGAGGGAAAATGGGGCATTGCATATATAAGAAGCCTGCATCAAAAGGAGCCCCGTCAGAGGCTTTGTTAACTGAAGTATACCTGCATATGAGACAGTTACAGCCCAAGCCTCCATCACCTCACGGTCATATGGCCTGATGGAGACAATTCGAGTTACATTTTTTTGGGGACTTCATGTTACTGTAGGATATATCCTTGCTATATGTTGAATACATTGACTTATAATGGAGTTCTAGTTCATAATGAGGCATTCCTTGTGTTACCTGATAATAGAATCATAGAATCATAGAATCATAGAATAGTAGAGTTGGAAGAGACCTCAAAGGCCATCTAGTCCAACCCCCCGCTAAGAAGCAGGAAATCGCATTCAAAGCACCCCCGACAGATGGCCATCCAGCCTCTGCTTAAAAGCCTCCAAAGAAGGAGCCTCCACCACGGCCCGGGGGAGAGAGTTCCACTGCCGAACAGCCCTCACAGTGAGGAAGTTCTTCCTGATGTTCAGGTGGAATCTCCTTTCCTGTAGTTTGAAGCCATTGTTCCGTGTCCTAGTCTGCAGGGCAGCAGAAAATAAGCTTGCTCCCTCCTCCCTATGACTTCCCCTCACATATTTGTACATGGCTATCATGTCTCCTCTCAGCCTTCTCTTCTGCAGGCTAAACATGCCCAGCTCTTTAAGCCTCTCCTCATAGGGCTTGTTCTCCAGACCCTTAATCATTTTAGTTGCCCTCCTCTGGACGCTTTCCAGCTTGTCAGCATCTCCCTTCATCTGCGGTGCCCAAAACTGGACACAGTATTCCAGGTGTGGTCTGACCAAGGCAGAATAGAGGGGGAGCATGACTTCCCTGGATCTAGACGTTATTCCCCTATTGATGCAGGCCAAAATCCCATTGGCTTTTTTAGCTGCCGCATCACATTGTAGGCTCATGTTTAACTTGTTGTCCACGAGGACTCCAAGATAAACATGAGCCTACAATGTGATGCGGCAGCTAAAAAAGCCAATGGGATTTTGGCCTGCATCAATAGGGGAATAACGTCTAGATCCAGGGAAGTCATGCTCCCCCTCTATTCTGCCTTGGTCAGACCACACCTGGAATACTGTGTCCAGTTTTGGGCACCGCAGATGAAGGGAGATGCTGACAAGCTGGAAAGCGTCCAGAGGAGGGCAACTAAAATGATTAAGGGTCTGGAGAACAAGCCCTATTGTACTACATTGTACTATTGTAATACATTTTGAATAACCATTGATTTCTTATATCAGAAAGAGCAAGTGTGTATGTGTGTTGTTAATTGCCACAAGAAATCCAGGGATATTTGGGGCTGTCCAGGAATGTCAATTTTCTTTTAAATTTTCCAGGGTTGGACTGGTCTGAAGACAGCGGAGAAGAATTTGAAGAACTAGAGCAAAACTCGCCATACCATGTTGCATGGTCTATCCGGGAAGCCCTCAGATATGAAAGGAATGAGTAAGTATATTAATAGAAAGAGAAGAAGTGTGTAAGTAAAAATGGTAAAGAAATAATATGTCAAACTGGTGTTTACATTCTCTTGTCTTTGGGGAAGAACATATTTTTATAGATTCAGAGAACAATGAGGACTATGAAATTCAGTGTAGTCTTGATTATGTAAAGCCAACGTAAAAGACTTTATTTTCACTATTGAATTATGTGCTTTTATTCAGTAAAAGGATACAATTGGACTTAAATATTTTATTGGAACCATAAGGACAATTATTAGAACTGTTTCTTTAATGGAGATTCACATTTATGCAGTTTCTCATTGCTGTTGGGTCTGTTGAACTACATATTCTTTTCAATAAAATATTTTTTCTTTCAATATGACGCTTGCAAAATAAATAACTAATAAAAATAGTTGAATGTAAATAAGTATTTAAACCAAGGATTTTATTGTTAAGAAAAACATGAATGGGTTACTTAGTCAAACAAACTTTTAAATAAGGTATACATAATGCAGAAACTGAATAAAACAGGATTTGTGACCTTCTTAGTTGTCATCTTTCATAGTGGTTCTGGCCTGTTTCTAAACCAAAAGCAGTGTTTTATGGTCCAGTTGTATGTGCATTGTTGTATGGTATTGCAACATATGTTACTTTAGTAAGCCATTACATCACTGTAGTATTTTGCCTTGAAACTCTTCATTTCCAGTAGCCATTAAATGTTGCGTAAAGATAAGAAGATGTAGCAAGAAGGAGATTCTAGACCTGGAGATGACCTTTCAGTTGCATTTAAGACTCGTGGATCAGAAAGACATCTGTATGGATTGATTTGAAATCACATAGAAGGAAGTTGTAATTGAAGGGATCCATGTGGATTTATTAAATTTTTATACTGTATATCCAGTTTGTTCAGGAATTTCCAGGGTGATGATTAATAGTTAAACATTTTAGACTTGTGTCTTAAAATCCTGTGAACACAGAGCTTATTGGATACTTTGGCTGGTGAAAGGCATTTTCTCCAGTTCTACCTGCACCTTTCTGTAATTTCTGGAAATTTGTTAAAAAGGTTTGAAAGACAGGAAGTAGCATTGAAGTCTGTAGGGAGAAGGATCCTATCCTGGGAGAAAGGTGGGGTATAAATTCAATATATAATACCTCTTGATGGGACAGAAACCATTTGTTAGAAAAAGAGCAATTCAAAAAGCAACATAAAAGTTACTACGAGCTCACTAGAATACCTCAAAGAACAATTAAGTGAGCAGAGTAAAAGCAACAGTATAATCAGATAGTGAAAAATCTCTGTGTTATAAAAACGCGGCGTATATGTGGTGAAGTTGGTAGTCAGAGTCTCTACCTGGTTCTGGAGAGACACAGTTGTAGGCATCAGATGATTATCTCTGGAGTACCATTTCATAAATAAAGGCAATCTAAAATAAATGCAGATGTTCCTTCAGCACCCAGGACCCATACTATATAGAAGTGAATTTAATTGTGCTTGTTGTGTGCAGATGAAATTTAAATGCCAACTACCTCATTTTTACCCTCCTTATCTACAGGCCAGATGATGATGATGATGATGATGATGCCAGTGGCAGGAGTTCCCGCATTTCCCAACTTTGCACTTACTTTCAGCAGAAATACAAGCACCTCTGCCGCCTGGAGCGGGCAGAATCTCGTCAAAGGAAATGCCAACATACATTCCGGAAAGCATTGCTGCGGGCAGCCAACAGGGAGCCAGAGTGTGCTGGGCAGCTGATACGGGAACTTCGAAGGGCCTCTTGTAGCCGTACCAGGTGAGGGCCTAGCTGCACGAGTGCAGCAACTCGAGATGGTGACTGAAAGCAACTATACACACACACACACATACATATACATACACACATACATGCATGCATACATACATATACATACAGACAAACATTTAGACATGTGTATACATACAATTTCTGTGTATGTGTATATAATATATGCACATCAGTCAGTCAATCATTTATTAAATTAGACTAGAAGCCATGAAAAATCCTGTAAAACCCTGTAAAAGAATGAATATATATATATATATATATATACACACACACACACACACACACACACACACACACACCCATATTTTTTAAAAATATTTATTTATTTATTGTTCCAGAAGTGAACCAAGGATACAGGTTGTAATGTATTTGAAAACACAAGGTTTTAACAAAATAATGAACATAAAAAATTAATGAAAATGCTATATAGTCTATAACAATATCTTTTGAATAACTAGTATGAATAACTAGTATGAATAGTATTATAGCAGCATTTATATACAACATTTTGTTGAAATGATTAGTATACAGTATATCCATACAGAAACACACACTTAAGAATCATTTCTTTAGAACATTTTATGTGGATTTTATAGGAGTATCCTTGGGAGCAAATACATGAGATCCAGCAGTTCATTTAAAAATATTGTAAATTCTGTGACCATACTATTTAAAATTACTGACAAGTATTCACATTTAGTTGGTATTGCACTTATTCTTGCTCATGTAACAATAAAAAAATCAGAAGTGGTGGTGAATTAGAAGCAACAGCTTTTTGTGGAAATAGAATAAAGTATTTCTATAGCCTCATAATTACAAAAAAATGAAAGTGCTCACCACTTCGGAATTGCAAGGGTAGGAAGTTAATATGAGAATTCAGAGCAATAAATATCCCTATACAGGTAAGTACTCCCTTATTGTGAAATGGCAGTGTGGTGCAAAATTGTGTACGTTTGACTGGGATAGTGACACTTTCTGATGGTTCAGTGTTCACAAATGTTCTTTCATGCACAAAATTATTAAAAATACTATGTATAAAATTATCTTCAGGTTATGCATATAAAGTGTATCTGAAACATGAATGAATTTAATGTTTAGACCTGGTTCCCATATCCTAAGATATTAGGTACAGTAGAGTCTCACTTATCCAACACTCGCTTATCCAACGTTCTGGATTATCCAACGCATTTTTGTAGTCAATGTTTTCAATATATCGTGATATTTTGGTGCTAAATTCATAAATACAGTAATTACTACATAGCATTACTGCGTATTGAACTACCTTTTCTACCAAATTTGTTGTCTAACATGATGTTTTGGTGCTTCATTTGTAAAATCATAACCTAATTTGATATTTAATAGGCTTTTCCTTAATGCCTCCTTATTATCCAACATATTCGCTTATCCAACATTCTGCCGGCCGGTTTATGTTGGATAAGTGAGACTCTACTGTATATGCAAACTTCTGACTGTGCATTCAGAGCTCTATATTGCTAGCTAAAGGAAGATTCCAGGATTAAATTGCAGCTTTTATATTAATTGACTAGCTGTGCCCGGCCACGCGTTGCTGTGGCGAAGCCTGGTGGTCTGGGAAATAAAGTATTGAGGAATTGGTGGTAGTTAAGGTCAAGGGTAAAGGTTTTCCCCAGACATTAAGCCCAGTCGTGTCTGACTCTGGGGGTTGGTGCTCATCTCCATTTCTAAGCCAAAGAGCCGGCGTTGTCCGTAGACTCCTCCAAGGTCATGTGGGATGACTACATGGAGCGGCGTTACCACTCACATTTGCATGTTTTCGAACTTCTGGGTTGGCAGAAGCTGGGGCTAACAGTGGGGGCTCTCTCCGCTCCCCCAATTCAAACCTGCGGCCTTTCAGTCCAGAAGTTCAGCAGCTCAGCGCTTTAACACGCTGCGCCATCAGGGGATATTATTTCCTAAAGGTTGTGAATATACAATATTTCTGATTGGTTTTTTTTGTTTGTTGGAGGCAAGTATGAATGCTGCAATTAGGAAAAATGATTAGGATGTAATGGCCTTGCAGCTTTAAAGCATGGCTGTTTCCTGCCTGAGTGAACTTTTTGTTGGGAGGTGTTAGCTGGCCCTGATTGTTTCCTGTCTGGAATTCCCTTGTTTTCAGAGTGGTGTTGTTTGCGATATTTTATGTGCTTCTACTGTCTGTGGCCCTGAGAAAACAGAGGATTTTCCAGACTTTGATGATGGGAATACTTTGTTGGGAGGTGTTAGCTGGCCCTGATTGTTTCCTGTGTGGAATTCCCCTGTTTATTTACTGTCCTGGTTTTAGAGATTATATTGTTCTGCATTATTCTATCCCAGTAATTATTTCATATTAAAGAAGAATCTCACTTATCCAACATTCGCTTATACAATGTTCTGGATTATCCAACGCAGTCTGCCTTTTCATAATCAATGTTTTTGTAGTCAGTGTTTTAAATTCATTGTGATATTTTAGTGGTAAATTTGTAAATACAGTACAGTAGAGTCTCACTTATCCAACATAAACGGGCCAGCAGAACGTTGGATAAGCGAATATGTTGGATAATGAGGAATTAAGGATAACCCTATTAAACATCAAATTAAGTTATGATTTTACAAATTAAGCACCAAAACATCATGTTAGACAACAAATTTGTCAGAAAAAGTAGTTCAGTACACAGTAATGCTGTATAGTAATTACTGTATTTATGAATTTAGCACCAAAATATCACGATATATTGAAAGCATTGACTACAAAAATGCGTTGGATAATCCAGAACGTTGGATAAGCGAGTGTTGGATAAGTGAGACTCTACTGTAAATACTACATAGCATTACTGCGCATGGAACTACTTTTTCTGTCAAATTTGTTGTATAATATGATGTTTTGGTGCTTAATTTGTATAACGATTACCTAATTTGATGTTTAATTGGCTTTTCCTGAATCCCTTCTTATTATCCAACATATTCACTTATCCTGCCGGCCTGTTTACGTTGGATAAGTGAGACTCTACTGTATATTTCTAATCTTATATTATCTGCTCAGAACTGGATTATATGAGGCCCCTTCTTCACAGCTGTATAAAATGCACACTGAAGTGGATTATATGGTAGTGCGGAGTCAAGATAATCCAGTGCAAAGCAGATAATATAAGATTATAAATGGGTTATATAGCTGTGTTGAAGGGCCTTGAGTCTACACTGCCATATAATCCAGTGCAAATTAGATAATCTGTGGAAGAAGCCTAAGCGAGGCCTAAATCTGCCTGTCCCCTAACTGAAACCTGGCTGTCCCTTGGTTGCTAGGCAACCAAGTGGGCAGAGATTAGCCCTCTAAACTGGCAGCAATTGGATAAAAAAAAATTATTGCTCTCCCTCTAATTAGGACTTTATTTTTCTTTTCTTTTTGTTGTATCAACCTTGAGGCGTGGATGATGGGTTGTGTTGTCAAATTTTGAGGTTGGGGGGCCTGTACTTTTGTTGTTTTGTGAATTGCCGTGATGCCATCACTCTTTTATATATATAGATGTTGATTTTATATGCAATGAAATGAATTGTTGTAATGTATATGTTATGACTGGTAGAATAGCATGATTTGAGCTATCCCATAGAAATTAATCCTGCACACCTACCTATGCCTCATACAGCAAGACCCAGGTACATTTTCATGAAATAGACTTCAAAAATAGACTTGCATGCAGTCCCTTACAGTTGTCTAAGCAGAATGTTTCCATACATTAACATGGAATCATAGCACTATAGTTGTGTAGTGTGAACAGCCCCCTGCTGTTTCAGAGAGAGTTCAACACAGTCCAGAGCAGGTTGAATTCCATTTCCCAGTTAGATTCTGTGAAGAGAGGAAAGGCCCAACATGTCTCAGGAGGCCAGCTAGCCCTGACAACCTCTGCCATCTTTCTGCCCAGGCATTCAAAAAGGCCTTATGTCAATCTACTCTGAGAAGGGAAGGGCTCTTTTTTTAGTACAGTATTAACTCATACATACATACATATATATATATATATATATATATATATATATATATATATATATATATATCATTACCTTCTCTTGGTAGAATGGTGGAGTGTTAAGTCTTCACAGAATGAACCTCAACAACAACAATAACAACTTTATTTTTGTATCCTGCCTCCATCTCCCCGAAGGGACTCGGGGCGGCTCACGTGGGGACAAGCCCACCAACATAAGTTAGAAACACAGATCAATAATTCAAAGCATTGCAACAACACAGAACAATATAAAACACATCAGCAGCAATTTAAAATCTAGGCAATAATAATAACTAAATATTCAGAGGTAAAATTGTGTAAAACTGAATAGGGCTCCTGAGTGGTATAAGGACGATCAGGGATAAGGGCGGAAGAGCAGTCTCAGTAAAACACTGAAAACCTAAGAGGTGAGGGACAGTGGTAAAGTGCAGTAATTGATAATAAATTGTAAACGGGCTGAATATTTGATGGGTCTACTTACTCAAAGGCTTATCCATAGATCCTATTGAAACCCATCATTTTAGCTCCAATACCTGCCCTTTTTAAGGTTGCCTTATAAACAAGCATAGATATGGTATTTTAAATTAGATGTGTTGTTATGGATTGATTATTTTCTTCATGTACAGTAGAGTCTCACTTATCCAAGCCTCGCTTATCCAAGCCTCTGGATAATCCAAGCCATTTTTGTAGTCAATGTTTTCAATATATCGTGATATTTTGGTGCTAAATTCATAAATACAGTTATTACAACATAACATTACTGTGTATTGAACTATTTTTTCTGTCAAATTTGTTGTATAACATGATGTTTTGGTGCTTAATTTGTAATATCATAACCTAATTTGATGTTTAATAGGCTTTTCCTTAATCCGTCCTTATAATCCAAGATATTCGCTTATCCAAGCTTCTGTCGGCCCGTTTAGCTTGGATAAGTGAGACTCTACTGTATTGGTTTTATATGCCCGTGGCACAGTGTGTTAAAGCGCTGAGCTGCTGAACTTATGGACCAAAAGGTCTCAGGTTCAAATCCCGGGAGCGGAATGAGCACTCGCTATTAGCCCAGCTTCTGCCAACCTAGCAGTTCGAAAACATGCAAATGTGAGTAGATCAATAGGTCTACTCTAGCGGGAAGGTAACGGTGCTCCATGCAGTCATGCTGGCCACATGAACTTGGAGGTGTCTATGGACAACACCGGCTCTTTGACTTAGAAATGGAGATGAGCACCAACCCCCAGAGTTGGTCACGACTGGACTTAACGTCAGGGGAAACCTTTACCTTAATTGAGATTATGTGTTTTTAACTGGTATCGTGGGGTTTAAATTGATGCTGTTTCAATCTATAAAGAGAAGTGGTAAGAAACAAATACTGTAATTAACTTAAAATTACAGATATCTGACTATAAGAGGCTTGTTTGCCCATCAGAGGTGGTCCAGGGTGTACATAAGCTTCATAGGTCATCTGGTAATATTGTCCATGGGCTCTGTACTTTGGCTCGCCATGATACTGCTGTTCTACAGGAGCAGTAGCCCAATAGTCAGTTTGGGCAAGGAACTGCTGCATTTGACTGCAGCATTTACTTGGATCCATCATTTCCAGAGCAGAGTTATGTGTGTGAGGAATATAGTCCACAGAGTTCTCCTCTGGTAAATGTTTGGTGTCCAACTTTGGGGCTCTGGGAGTTTCTCCCTGGGAACCACTGTTTAATATCTTCCTTCTTCATCTGAGTAATTGCTTTTGGGTCGAGAGAAGACACTGAAGATTGTTCTTCTTGTGCCCCATGAAGATCCCCTGCATCTTGCTCGGAGGGACAGAAACTTCTCAGGAGGACATCAAGGTCCCAACAGGTGTCATCATACTCTTGCTTGATTTGCTGAACACCATCAGGTTGGGTCACCCCCAAGAACCCCAGAGGTGAAGAGTCTGGAGAATCTTTCGTTTCCCACCACTCTCTGATTTCAGACTGGACTTCTTGGAAGTGGTTAAATCCCGCCAGTATACCAACTGAGGGCATCACAGTTTCCACAAATGCCATGGTCTATAGATACCAAACTCACGTTCACAAGTTTCCTTTTTTGATTCTTGCACTCATTTGCCCAAATTACAGATATCAAGTGCCTGGAGTTTTGTTTATACACCTGGTTATGTACGGACCATTAAAAGTTTTTGCCTATTCCATAGTGGATAAATTGATAGAGGACAGGATTAGGGAGGAAAAGGCACTGGTTCCATGTTCATTGTGCTATACTTCCTTGTATTATATGCTAAGGGGTAATGACTAGACATTGATATCAATGCCATTACATTCTTTGCATGAGAAGGTTCAGCTAGACAAAAACTATTGGCCTTCTGAAATGTCATATCGAAACTTAGTTTCCCGATACTTTTTTGTTTTCAGCACAAGCCAGGTGAAGCAGCGGGATACATCACTGTGTCGTGGAACCACAAAGGGTGAAGCGTGCACCAACAAGGCTCTTCCATTCACAAAACATTGTTTCCAACGTATCCTTTTCACTGCACTCTTCTTCATAATTAGAACTGTTATGGTTGCCTTACTTTTCTTGAAACTATTGCCACAGGATACCTGCTGATTTCTCAAAATCTAGTTTATCTACTACTTTGTCATACTGTGCAGCAATAACTAGAGTTTAGTTGTAAGACTTTCTTGTGACATGGAAATAAAGTCAGAATCTGTTAGTAGGTGTGGTGCATGAACTGGGTATTTAAATCTACTCACAGTCAGGTTTTTAGGGTCTAGTCTGAATTCTGTGATTAAACACTACAACAGTATGGACTGTCTATCTAAGAAACCCACCACAAAGCGATAGAACAAACCTAGTTATACATATTCCGGTATTGATTATATATCAAAGTATTCAGATAACATTTCCTGTGGTGAGGTTGACTGGTTTGATTTTCACAGAAAATCTGAATGGTCTCATCATTTAAATTGCTTTCATGGTTTCAATAGGCTGTGCAGTCACAAAGAATGTAAGGCAGCAAAGTGACTTAAAATGAGTGAAAGATGTCCAATCCTGCAGTATCAGTAGAAGAGGAAGAATGAAAACCTTACATTGGAAACCCTTAGAAAAGAAGAGCCTAAGCATTAGTATATGGAATTGTAACAGCAAAGTAGAGAGAAAAAAGAAAAGATTCCAAAATTCAACAAGTTCGGAATTTTAATGAGTTTCCTTGCATTCCTTCACTGTATAAATTCACTTAAGTCTCTTTCAGGATTTCCCCCCCTCTTCCCCTTCTTAATAATGAATGTTGCCTCAACTTTACAAATACTTCAAGCATTGAAGAAGTTATGAGAATGATGAAAGGAACAATGGAAACAAGGCTGCCTAAGTATAGAAGGGGAATTTGCAGATGAGATGATGAGCAGTTAGTTCAGAAAGTCCCATCATAGTAAGAGTAAAAGTAGCAATGTGAGAGAAACTAAAGATCATCAAGTTTATATGTCTTTTCTAAGCCAAAGAACTTCACATTGAAAATTCAGTTTATTGACTCCCCTGTGCATCTTCTTTCAGGAAGTCAGGGAGAATAGTGCAGTTTTTATGTCTTCCCATATGTGGATGACAGAAATCCTCTTTTTAATATTTTAGTATGGATTATCATTAGTTGAGAAAGCAAACTATTGATTGCATTGCCGCCCAAATGACAATATTGATTAAGAATCTCCAGGAAACAGGCTCATGAACTCATTAGCAAAATAGCTCCTTCCATAAACCCCTCTCAATAAATTATAAAACATTAGCAGTTCTGGTTCATGGAATTTTTTAAAATTTTGTTATTTTACTTAAACTGTTGACTTTGCATCTTCTCAAGCTTGAACCGCTTTAAGCAAATGATTGAAAGCTACAGTAGATTGATTGGTTGAAAACAGCTGAATTGTAGGAAGATAGAAATAAGGATTATATTTTTATTTTCTGAAAACAAAACAGTCTGTTTTCCCCATCCCAAAAAGGCATGTTTTTCTTGACACAGATATAGATATTCTCTTGAACCGGTCACAGCAGCTTTTCTCAAGCTGCACAGCCAAGTTTGCCGATGGACAGCAATGCTCTGTGCCAGTTTTTGACATTACGCATCAGACACCCCTATGTGAAGAACACGCCAAAAAGATGGTATGTTTGTTTATGTGTTGGAATATTTGAATATTGTGTAAAATAACAACAGTATTTCCAGCAAAGAACATGGTAATACTAGAGTGTGGTAGGTTTCTTTTTCATGTCTCCCTTCAGAGCACTGTAATTTGGAGCTTGAGAGCCTCTATGTTATACCTGTCAGTAATAATAGAGTCATAAATCAAAGACTGCTTTTTAAAATGGATTTATTTATTTATATACCATTCCTCTCCCCAGGGGAGAATATAACTATTCACTTATAGGATTTTCAAAACTTCAGAATTCCATCCTAACCTGATTTTGTGCATGCATGCTTGCAATTGAGTCGCACCGCATTTTGTGCTCCCATGAAACTGTTCAGAGTTCAGATTTGTGGGAGAAGTCAACTCTCTTTCCTTATTTTATTACAGCAGACATGATTCTTCATTTTTAAGCAATTCTGCTGGCATGAAATATTAGGTGAAAGCTGAGTGTTTCATTTCATTGTGCAGTTTCATATCTCATTTCCAGAAGTGTCTGTCATTTGTGTTGGTCAGTGCAACACAGCTTCTAACGTTTTCCTCTGTCTCTCCTTTTGTTAAGCACAAGAGCCATGTGTCTCAGTATTCATAATAATGACCAGGGGTTGGATTTGTGTAATTCTGAGACACTATCAGCATTGCCTTTGAGCAGCTTCTTACTTAATAGCTCAAATTTCAATTTATTTATTTATTTTTCTTCTGAATCGGCTTCAAGAAGAGTCCCTTTAAGGGTCCATGTGTGTTATTTTGCACATACATTTGCAGTTCCCATCAGAAGAGTATTGACTTTCATCTGATATTGGAATGTGCTGAGTAGACTTTTTGCAACAGAAAAAAGTAATTTGATCAACCTTGGTGTTGAAAATCATTACTTCTGATTCAATGCCACCTTAAACCAGTGCAACTGAATTTGAAACAGTTTGGCTTGAATGTGCTTTTAAGTCTCTTTATTTCCTAACATTTCTGCAAGAAAGAACACAGGTTATTAAGTTTCAGGGTTGATTCTGGTCATGCATTCTTCCCTGAGGCCCTTTCTACACTGCCAGATAATTCAGGTTATCAAAGTGGAGAATCCATGTTATCTTATTTGAAGTGAATTATCTTAGTCTACACTGCCATATAATCCAGTTCAAAGCAGATTATGTGGATTTTATACTGCTGTGTAGAAGGGGCCCAATTTTCATGTCATATTAACATTTTGGAATGGCATGATAAATGACAAGGACACTGCATAACAAAATTTGAAACATTTTCTGTTCCTGGTTTGAAAATATTATTCCTGTTTAATTGTGTTGTACTTACTTTGAAAGTAGTTATTATATTCTAGAAACTTGGTTTTTGTGGGTGCCACAAACTATGTTGAATTGGTTGAGAAAACTATAGCAAAATGTGCTGCTGGATGTTTCACAAAAACAAAGTTTTTTTAGTTTAATCAACTTTTCCCATGTTTTATGATAAAAACCACTTAGGAAATCAATGACATTTATAGACCCGGAACAAAAATCGTGCAACATACTATTCATGTATTTTTTCATTTTCATTGTGAAAGGATAACTTCTTGCGAGGAGACAGTTCCCGTAAAGTTCAGCACCAGCAGCAGAGGAAACCCAGGAAAAAAACAAAGCCACCTGCGCTTACCAAAAAACACAAAAAGAAGAGAAGGCGAGGACCACGGCGTCCCCAAAAGCCTATTCCTCCTGCTGTGCCCCAAGGAAACCTCAGTATGCCCACCAGCGTCTCACTGCCAATGGAGATATCCCATATACGGTCAGTGTTTAGCAGTAATTAATGTTTGCCTTGACCAATTAGCATTGGGAAAGATGGGTTGTGTGGAAGAACACATTCTCTGGAGCCTACATGAGAAGTGGGTTAAACCATTTCAGCATTTGCAGGTTCTTCATAGTACATCTGGTCGAACACAATGGGATTTACTTCTGAACAAAGACTGGAGTAAGCTGCATATTTACATCCACACAATGATGGGCTAAAAAAAAACCCCAGAGAGCTGAATGGTTGCAGGTAGTCTTCCCATCCTTTTGCAGAGAGAGAGGGTTTCCTTTAATCTTAGCATCATACTGGTAATTGTTGCTGGGTAGGACCCCAAGGGGATTTTGCACTAACACAGATTTGGCCAGACTTGAGGACCTCAAATATATCTTTTTGCCGTTGTCATATTGCTCTTTTCCATACACTACAGCACTTTTCTGACTTAACAAGTTGATCTACCGAGTAGGAAGACATTGCTTTGGCACATAGAATGTTCTGGACATTCCGGGGCATTAGAAAAACAAATTTGCGTTTGTATGGTTCACAGTTTCTTAAACTATGGGTCAGGACACCAGATGGGCCCACCATAACTGTATGTTGGGGTCACCCTTCTTTCTGTCCTGCACATTCCTCTCTCTGCTTTCCCTTCTCTTGTGATTGTACTTGTCTCTTTCTGCTTTGTTTTCTCTTTCTCATTGCTTCTCTCTCAGCTTTCCCTTCCTGTGCATCTCCCTCTGCTTTCCCTTCTCTCCTTCATGCATGTCTCTCTGCCTGCCTGCCTGCCTTCCCCTTTCTCTCTTTCTCTAGCTCTCTCTCTCTTTGTCTGTCTCTCTGTCTCTCTTTGTCTCTATCTTTGTCTGTCTCTCCTCTCTCTCCCTCTCTTTTGTCTCTCTCCCTCCCCTCCCTTCCTGCCAATGAATAACAGAACCCACAAACACCTAATTCCCAAGATATCTTTGTAACGTTTTAGTATTTTCAACTCACGGATTGTTGACTCTGTGGATATGAAGGGATGAAACGCTAGATCAGCTTCTAGATCCCTGGATTGGCATCTAGAGGAGAGGGCAATTAATGGGATTTTGCCCCCATCCCTTCTAGTGTCAAGCTATGCTTGTAGGATTACCCTGTGCCTTCCAGCCCAACTGCCAGCTGAGTCAAGGAATATGAATTCCTCATGGTATCATTTACTGTACTTGGCTGTATTAGTTCTGTCCTTACCGGAGTGAAGGATGCATTCACTGTGGCTTAATTTAAAGGCATGCTTAATTTCCATTTGCACCACATTACTGCTATGAGTTGCACATGCCTAGGAACTGCTGAAGGATTGGGATGGTTTGGTTCAGTGGTATGACTCTGTGAGAGAGCAGCTCTTGCATTGGTTTCTGTCTACCAGTGAAAGAAAGTGGCTAGTCTCACATACATGGATCTGCAGACAGAGAGTACATGGGACTGCATGGCAGAATTGAATCATGTTATAAGAGAGTGTCAGAGAGTGAGTGCATGTGCATATTGGTGTGCATGTGTATCCATCCCACAGTAGATCAGTGCCGAGTAAGTAGGCATGATATCAAAGAGAAGGAGGTGACTGGCTTCCCTGTGTTCTTAGGAGCCCTTCCACACCAGAGCTGAGTACAGATGAACTGCCCGATGACATCGCCAATGAAATCACAGACATTCCACATGACCTCGAACTGAATCAAGAGGATTTCTCGGATGTCCTGCCACGGCTGCCTGATGACTTGCAAGACTTTGACTTCTTTGAAGGTGCCTTTTCTTTCTTGTCTTACATGAAAAGGTGTTCTTACAGCAAAAAGATGAATAACAGTTCAAAGTCAATCGTAAGACAATATAGTGAGCAGAGAGGATATAACTTTGTATTATATAAATTTTAATTTTAATTATTTATTTAAAAATATTCAATGTGAGAATGAAAAAATTGTGACTTGGAAACCAGTGCCAAATGTTACTAATCAGGCAGTGATGGGCTAGTTTGTTTTCAGAGAAGCTATGCCAGTCACTTGCAATATAAAAAGAAGGTAGAGAAGAAGGAAAAAATGGGAGTAGAATAGGATGTAGTAGGATCCAGAATCCTATTCCTTATTATTTCTGGTTACATCCTTACCTCCTCCTACAGCTGTATAAATGTGATTTCTACCTGCATATCATTTGGCACTGCATCCAAAGAAATGGGTTTATGCCGCAAAAGCTCCTGCTGTAATGAAAACCCATTAATAATAAAAAAGTTGAATGTTGGGAATATAAAAAGGTTTGCAAAATGATGTTAAAAGGTGTTTGTAACCATAATTAATTGTACATTGACAATTATTAGAAGTTTGTTATTAGGGAAGACAAGGCCGTGTTTCCTGTTGTATGACTAAAAGATCCAGGAATATATCTTGAAGTTATTTTGTGACCTCAAAAAGTCACTTCTTGTGATATTAACTTGGTATTTGAATGACCAGCTTTTGGTAATGGGGATTTCCATCCCAGTTATTCTCTGCTTCCCACCCCACCTTTTGCAGTGAGGGGATTGGCATCTGGCAATGGGGTCTTTTCAACTATGGCCCCAAGGGAAAACATCATTGGAATTCTCTCCTCAGGGAGACACTCCTATTCTTCACTGTCTTGCTAGTTTAGTGCCAAGTGAAGACTTTTTCCATTTTTTCTAGGTCTCTTAATTTAATGTAACTTTATCTAGTTATCTAGTTATTTTGATGTGTTTGATTAAAATAATGCTTATAGAGTATTATTGAAGAATGTGACAGAGCCATATTAAATGAATACCTAAAATTCAGTGAGAGAAAAAAAAATGGAGGTCATGCAAGATGCTGGATGGAGTAGAAAATCAATGTTAGGGTTTTTAAAAACTTTTTATACCTGCTCCATTATACTATGCAACACATTTTTTGTTCCTGGGTTATAAATGTAATATACTAATTGGTTCCATCATAAAACATGGAAAAAGTTTATTAAACTGAAAAAAAATTATTTTTGTGGGACATGCTGTGGCACATTTTGCTATAGTTTTTCAGTGAATATCTCGAGTCTCAACCAATTCAGCATAGTTTGTGGCAACCACAAAAATGAAGTTTCTGGTGTATAACAACTACTTTCAAAGTACGTACCACACAATTAAACAGGAATAACACCTTCAAACCAGGAACAAATTTTTGTTTCCAAATATTGTTGTATAGTGTTATTAAATGCATGTAGGTCCTTGGTGTTAAATGTATATATGAACTATGCTAATCAATTCCCTTTACATATATTTCCATATGTAAATTCAATACAGGTAAAAACGGAGACCTCCTTCCCACTACCGAAGAAGCAGAGGAGCTGGAGCGAGCTCTGCAGGCTGTAACTTCTCTCGAGTGCCTGAGTACCATGGGGGTGCTCACGCAGACAGATGGCGTCCCAGTCCCCGAGCTCTCAGAGCGAGGGATAGGGGTATTTTCCACAGGTGCTGAAACTTCAGGAATTCCATCCTTGAGCCGGGAAGTCAATGCAGACCTAGGCGAGTTGCTGAATGGGCGTATCGTACACGATGACAATTTCTCCAGCCTGGACCTGGATGAGAGCTTGCTTCGTTCTGCTACCTTATCCAACCCCCCCACGCCCCTGGCAGGGCAAATTCAGGGGCAGTTCTCTGCCCCCGCCAACGTTGGCCTTACTTCTGCCACTCTGATAAGCCAGAGTGGGCTCGGGGAGAGAGCCTTCCCAGGACAATTCCCAGGACTTCACGATGGCAGCCATGCCTCTCAGAGGCCACTCCCTGCCCAGCTGCTAAGCAAGGCAGACGACCTAATCACCTCACAACAGCAATACAGCAGTGACCATTCACACTCCTCACCCCACGGAAGCCATTACGACAGCGAGCACGTCCCGTCACCCTACAGCGACCACATAACATCCCCCCATGCCTCCTATTCTGGTGATAACCTGGCAGCTACGTTTTCCACAGAGATGCCCATCATAGCACAACATTTGCTCCCATCACAACTGGAGGTGCCACTGGGTGGGGTGGTGAACCCCAGAACTCACTGGGGGAGCCTCCCAGTCAGCCTAGGCGACCCTTCTCCGTTCAACAACCTGCTTGGTGCAGATGGACACCTCCTCTCTACTTCCCTCTCCACGCCGCCTACCACTTCGCACTCAGAGACCACACAGCCTGCCTTCGCCACTGTGACCCCCAACAGCTCCAGCGTGCTTCCGGGGTTACCACAGACCAGTTTCAGCGGCATGGGTACGGCATCGTCTGAACTCATGGCCTCCACATCCCCCAAGCAACAGCTCCCACAGTTCAGTGCTGCCTTTGGCCATCAGCTGAGCTCCCACAGTGGCATTCCCAAGGACTTGCAGCCCAGCCACAGTTCCATAGCTCCTCCGACGGGCTTCACAGTAACCGGTGCCACAGCTACCAGTACCAATAATGCATCTACTCCCTTCACCACCTCCAGTTGAGCTTGTCTGTTGCTCTGTATTTCAGACGGTTGTGTTCCCTTCTGCCCCACCACACCCTACCCATCATCTTCTCTTCCTGGTTTTTGTCACCAACTTTTAAAAAGACAGTTGGTTTTTTTATTTCAAACAACAAGAGTGAGCAAGAAGTCCCAATTTAGGACTGACAAGGCTTTTCTTGTCGCTAAGCTCTGCTCTGATGATCTTATGTGCTGTTTATGTAATGGTGCTCATTTTCTCCTGGCAGGTTTGCTGTATATTCCCAGTTAATACTCCAGTTAGGAAACACAGCACAGATACTGGATGTCATTGATCTTAGGCCAAGAAATGAGAAGATGGATGTAGTTGACCTTAGAACCAGAAATGAGAAGATACCTCAAATAAAACTAATGCAAGTTCCTAACGTTCTGTTCAAGCTTTCAGTTCCATTGGTATCTGAGAAGGAAGTGGAGAGCTGTTATAGTTTTAACGGTGCAAATAGGGTGAAAGGTAAATCAACTCTTCTTTTGTTTGATAATTTGGTAATTGGGCAACATAGAATTAAGCCAATACTATGGTTCTCTTGTTAACTCTTGACCTTCTCTTTAAGTGTAGGGGTGTGTGTGATTGCGTGTGTGTATATTTGATGGGTAAATGACAGTTCTTTTCTTTCCTGAATTGAAGAAGTTCTTTCTCAAAACTAGTGACTCTTTCTCCTGAAAGCTAATTTGTTTTCTGAAATTGGGCTTATTAAATAAAAGGAAGCTTAAATCAACAGAAAATGCCAAATTGTGCTTGTTGGTCCAGAGTAACCCAGGTGGCTACTGGAAAGCTTTGAAATAAACTATAATGATATAGTTGTTCAGATAAAGTATAGATATTACCTGCAGCTGATCAATTGTTGGTAAGTTGGCTTTTTCCGATAAAGTACTATGTGGATTTCTCCCATGGAAATAAATTCTTAAATGAAACTGGTAGACATATTATGAACCCCCTTTTTGATCCAAATCAGTTTAGACAAGAATTACTGAGTGTTTTTTATCAAGTTGTTGCTTTATGCTTCTGAAGATCCCTATAGGAGGGAGAAACTTTGTGGTGTTCCATAATATTTTTAAAATATTAAATATTTTTTAAAACCACATAAGCTGCTGAAAGGTTTTTATTCTTCTATGTCTTATTGTTCAAGAATTTTTTAAAACTCAGTTTCTGTTTTTGTCACTTCATGAAAAGCTGCAACAATCAAATTTTAAGGGTGGGTATTACGAGGGCTACTTCCTTTGAGAAATGTTCTCAAACAATCTTCAGTTTTCTCCTCCTCCTCTCTGTCTCTGAAAGTGGCCTTGTGCTTGTGGTGACTTTAATTCTCCCAAAAATATTTTGTAGCTTATGAAGTTTGTTTTCTCATGAAATCAAGTTCAACATGGTGGAAATAATCTTTGCTATTTGGATTTTATTTCACTTGTTTTCCCTCTCATAGGCAAGGAAAGAATTGTCATCTACTCATAAGAAGAGGTGTCATTATGTCTCATAGCAACAGGTCGAACTGTACATGACTTCCTATAAATTTCCAATATGTTAAAAAGATATGAAGAGAAGACACACTCTAGCAAACTATTTTAAATGGTTTGAGATTGGGAACAAGAGAAAGCTCTGATTTTTCTTTGTGACTGAAGCTGTTATTTTCTACTGTAGCTTTTGTATTCCATTTATAATGGTGCTTATATGAAAAAATGTAACAGAAGCCCCTCTGATTTTTAAACTTTGAGAGCAGATATTCCAGGTATTTCCCATTGATATCTCACTGATTAGAGGTATTGCCTTCTTTAAGAAAGCTTTGCTGCTTATTCTTTTTGAAAGGATCAGGGACTGAGAGCTAGCTCTTGCAAAACGTATGTAGCTAGAAACATTATGTGCTTTGCACTTTGTGACATCTTACCCCAGCTGAAACTGAACTGTATAATAAACGTGTAAGTGTGGGGAAAAAATCATATTTGGAATGTAGACCCGTTTAAGCCACAGGAAAAAATGAGGTGAAACTCCTTACATCTTTCCTATCTGTTTAAGTGCACAGTGTTTTGTGAAAGTGGGTTCCATTCAGCAGGGTGCAGTCTCCCTGCTGAACTCACATCAACAAATATGATTTTTGTGTTAAAAATCCTTTTGGTTTTGCTTTGGTCCTGTCTATTTCTTCATTCCATAAATTTTGAATGGATAACAATGATAGGTTCTCAGGAGATAGTGATTTGGTTTAGCAAATTGCAAGCTCAGTTTTGGTAATTTATTGTTATTGTCATTTGCCCTGACTTGATCCTGGTACCTAAAAATGCAACAGAATGACTGGGACCCTTTAGACACTACTGTGTCCTGTGCACACAGAAGGGATGCCCAGTCGCCTCCTTGGTGCTGCACCCTCTTCCAAACACCTGAAAACCTCCACAGATAACTATGGCACCCTCCAAGTTGGTGTGTCCAGAGGGAAGTCGGCAGAGAATGAAAACTCACCAGTTGTAATTTTGCCACTGACAACCCTTCTGCTGTTTCTCAGTTTTATTCACAGCCTAGCTTTAAAAACCAAACAAGCATAGCCCTGTTGACATTCAGTCCAAAGTCTTGCCAATCTAGCATGACAGTGGCTCTATTTGATTGTGATGCTAAGCTGTGGTTAGCATAACGGGAGTGGACCTTGCCTTTTTTCTCCTTGCCTGGAGTATGTGTCACGTTGCTGCTCACATCGCAGCTTCAAGGAGAAGTTTGTTTTGATTAATCACAGTTCTTTGTCACTCAAATTGAAGGAAACTGGTTAATCTTAACTCTGGTTTGTTTCATAGAACTCAACTTTGGTTTTAGGAAGCAAACAACTCTCAACAAAGCATAGATTAACCAAAGGTTTGATGATCTACAAGTTGTAGTTAATCAAAAATTGGCTGGAGATGAATAGAACTGTACAGACCTGTGGCAATAACGCATGGTTTCAGCAGTGGGAAAGTATGAGCATTTTTTATATATTCAGGCAGGAGAAAGACTATTTTAGACTGCATGCAAGCCAGAAGACTGTGAGCTAATTTGAAGAGAAGGAACAAAATCTATTTTAATCTCAGTTTCTCTATAGAAATGTCAATATTTTATTAAAATCTATCATGCAGCAGACCCCCTTTCTCTATTGCATTCAGCTTGCTTTGGCTGCTCCTGTAGATATTCCTCCTTTTCCAAAATATTCACAGATCAACAGGAGTTCTAAGGCTGCAAATTTTCATTAACCAGTATTTTGGTCCTTAACATCACAATATAGACTGGGGATTTCGAAGGCACCCTGCAAATTTTGATTCACAGTTTTAATTTGTTTTTACTTGTTCTTGTGAGTTTTATTAAGGAATTGATGATGACATTTAGCTGTACAGAATGAGTTACAGTAATGTAGAACCTCATGTTTTCCTATGTGGTTAAGGTGATGTGTGAGAGGGTAGTCTCCCCTAAAAGACATCTCCCTGGGTCAGTGAGGGCAAACATTGTATTATTTCAATATGTTTAATAAAATAGCTTGAACATAATGTCTCCTTTAAAGTATGATGCTCATGTGAGATTGCCAAGATTTATTCCAGGATATTTAACTCTTGGTTCACAGTAAACATCCTGTCTCAGAAGCAAATGCAAAAAGCAAAGTTTAAAGACACATAACTGGTTGTGTAAAACTTTATGTTTAAACAACCCCTATAATATGGTATCCACAAAAGAGTGGCATCTTTATTGACTAGCCAAAATGCAAAAGACACATCATGCAATTTATTGAAGCTTCACGGGGTTTCTTCATCAGGTGAAGATGTTCAAATTAATCAGGAGAAAAACAGCAAGTGTGTTTCGAGTTACAGGCCTACCTTCTGTCTCAGGTGTGTCTCTGTTTTCAATTAAGATGGTTTGAAGGATATCATTGCAGGCCCAAGTTATTTCCCTTCTTGATCTTGAAGACAAAGACCAATAAGAGGCAGCTGATAAAATTTGAGCTCCACTAGCAACAGAAAAGATTCAGCCATCCCTGTCCTATGCAAAGTCAACTGCTCTGGGAGTGGTCCCTATCTGCATTGAAATATTCAATATTTCCATTCAGTACCATCTTAATTGACCACAGAATAACGCCTGAGAAGGTAGGCCCGTTATTCAGACATCTTCACCTTTTTTTCTTTCTATACGCTTTTTAGTATCTTTGCCTGTTAGAGAAGCCAGTGAAGCATTGAAAACTTACATGAGGCATTTTACGCATTTTAATTGGTTAATAAACGTATTACTCTTGGATTTGTTGTATTTGGCCAATGGCTCCTCCTGAATATGTTTTCTGGATTTGGAAATATTTAAATATGGTAGAAACAGTGGTTCTTACCATTTATGTCCAACTTTAGGAGTGAAAAATGAATACCTTGTTGTTGTGACTTATTCCCCTTGCAAATGTATGTCCTCTATGAATCCTGGCTGTCATTGTTGCCACTGCTGTTGTTTTGGTTGGAAACATCTTAGCTTTTTGTTTGATTCCAAATTAATAGTGTGTAAAAGATGTGGGTATGCACATAAACACAGTTCATTGCCACTGGAGGGCAGCATTTGGAAAGGTTTTCCCTATCTCTTCCTCACTGTAGAGTCAGAGGATGAATAAAAAAGCATTTTGTTTTTTTCTGGAATTTCAGAATGCTAGAAAAACTAAGGGTGAGGGAAAAAGAGGTGAGAAGATAATTTAGTATAACTCATCTCCATAGCATAACAACACAATTCCATTGTAGACTCATAACCACACAATAATACATGAGCTGAATGAGTACATTAAATTGGTTTGTTGTTCCTCCTTCTCTTGCACCCCAAGACATAAAGCACCTAAATCTGTGTTGTCTGAAATGTAGTGATGGCTATGACTGGCTGAGCCTGAGATTATTGAAATAGCCTGCCGATTAAGTGGACCGAGTCTAAAGAGAAGTGCAGTTGGCTTACGCTGTATGTGGAGTGATTATTTCCGTTGAGGGAATGGGGCTGATTCTACCGTTTTTCTCCAAATGGTGATAGTGATCACTGTCCAGTTTGGGGCACATCTCAGGGATTCCTTATTGAAATAAGAGCCGTTAAAGTAGTTTTAAAGAAGTCATTTTACAAAATGTGAGCGCTGGAAAGAGCGTGCTTTGCTTGGTTTTTGCCTCCTCTATAGGAGCGAGAGTGTCGGCCTCTGTACGCATGTATTTCTCTTTCGGAAACTGCTCAAGCGCAACATATAGAGTCTTTTTCCTCCCATCATGTTTAGCTTTAAGCTTTTATTTAACAACGCCTTTCCCGTTTCTGCCCTGCCTACAACCCTAGGGTTCGGAATACTTATTGTAGATTTTTAAGAGAAAATGTATATTAATTTATACTATTAACTTCACCTCATAAATTATGTTTTATACTAAAAAAAACTATTGAGTGTAATGAATTATGTTGCATATGTGTTTTAACAGCTATGAAATTATACACATTTTTAAAAAGTCATCTCCCCACCCTATGTAGCACCTTTTTACACTGGATTTTTGCCGTGTCAAGGGGTACAGTTATGCTTTGCTACCTTGCAGATATAAATATATAAATAAAAAAATATAAAACAGATAAGTTGAAAATGGTATCTTGTACTGACAAAACATAATGTTGTTTGACCCACATGTTCCTCCTCCGAGGACTGTTGTTTTTCTGCAATAATTTAATCTGTGCTTTGTAGTTACGATGGTTAGATGTTTTTAGTTACAGGGTAAATAGATCATATTTGAAGTCCAAATGCGACGGCTGGAAATGGGTAACCAAGGTCATAAGACTTCTCCCCACAGTGAATATGTACGTTTCCAGTTTGCTATACAGGTTGGATATTCATATGACAAAATGCTGAATCTAGGGATCCACAGTGTCTTAATTGGGAATTTTCTCCCCTCCTGTCCTCACAAAGGAACTTTCCCACTGTGACTTAAGAATAGAACTTAGGAAACTTGTGTGCATGTATGTATAAGATATATGCACACAAACAAACACACTCACAAAAATATGCATTGAGGGAAAACTGTATGTGTGATATATGAATGTGTATATCGTATGTAGGTTATTGGGGGGGTTGTAAAGAGAAAAGTAGCCGAGGGGTGATAGGATGTATTGTGGAAATGTGGTCACTTAGTTGGGACTCATTTTGTGCTCACTGTTGTACAAATAATCAAACTACATATAGTTTTCTACTACAAAGTTAACACACTGATACTATGTTTGCTTGATTGGTTTTTTTAATTTCTTGATTGCACTGATCCCTCTTAAAATAACAGAAAATTCCATGTATTTCAGACAACATTAAAATAAATAGAATAATGGGGTCTTGCCTAAAGAGGATTTAAAGTGGGATACTTAAATTTGATGAGAGTTGCAGCCATGCAACTCCGCTATACAAATTTAGGGTACTAGAGTTTTCTGCTTCCAGTTTTGAAATCTTGCTACTAGGCTATGAACCTTTGTGCTTAGTGACTTTCTGTCCATGCAATTGATGTTTCATTTCAAAGTTTTACACCAGGAATTGTTTGGCTATCCAGAAAACATACACTGCAAGTCCTGTCAGCCATAACCAGTGATGAGGAATACATATTTGCTGTCAGTAAAGGCTTGTTCAGGTTTCTCTTCTGCATGAAAAGCTGATACCTTATAAAACCTAACTGTCATACCATGATTTAAAGGATATTCCTGATAGTTAACCATAGTTAATGACCAGGTTAGCATATAATGTAAAACCATTATTTAGCATTGTGTGGGCAAGCCAATTTTCCTCCTGTATACTCCCAGTGAAGCACACCTTTTCAGACTGAATTCACTGAGCGTGTCACTGATCGAGTTTGAAGCCAACATATGATTGATTGGAATAAGCTAGGACCATGAACACTAACTACCATTTGGCTGACATTGGACATAATGACAAACTGCAGTTAGTTAAAAATGTGACTAAATTTGTTTTGGTTTCCTCTGTGGCGGTGCCTTAGGCTTGGGCATGAAACAGTAAATGATGGTTTGCTCTATGTATGAGGACTGCTGTTGCCCTATGTGACAAATTGCTTTACTGCAGTAAAAAGGAAAAAATGAGAATTTTGCTACAAGCAGTGATCAGGTTGCAGGGAAGGAATATTGGCTTGCTCCCAGTTTTGCTAATTTCAGTTGGCAGAAAGATAATAGTATGTATGTTCTAGCAAATAAGTGTACGGGAAGGCCCTGAACATCCTTCCTTGTTTCTTTTCCCAACTGGATAAAGGAGACTGCAGTATCCAAACTGGAAACATCTATGCCTTGAATGCAGCATCTGCTTCTGCTGTGGAAATCATTCATTTAAATTAAAACATCTCCATTCATCCAAATTAATTATTGTTGCACACATGTACATCATAGGGCTTTTTATGACAGCTTTCATTGCAAAGCAGACTGTATTTTTTCTTAGAGCTGATTTCCCCTAATTCCTGTTTTTATTTCAGTTATTTTATGAAAATCGTACTCCTTGTACATATGCATGTAGCGAGAAGGGGGGTTGTGGGTTGTTTATGGTCTTTGCTTCCTATTAGTTGACAAACAGGGGAAGTACCAGAGCGAATTTATTTATGGGAAAGGGTAGATTCCTTTTGTGTATACTTGTACAGAGAGATGTATATCAGGTGTGGCAGCACTTCGCTGAATGTGGAATTGCCCTTCCCATGTACAAAAGAATATGAACGTGCGACTTCTAATTCTGTAGATGTGTGCATATTTGTGTCCATATGCCAAGTATACATGTGGCACATACAGACAAAATATATGTTGCAATGAGTGTGTGTGTGTGTCGGATGAAGATCTATGTATAAGAAGCTGAAATTGTAGTTCCATTTGAGAGTCTTGGATAACTTAAAATGTTTTGATTGCCACTACTTTTGTTAGCATGGAATTCTCTTAATGTGTTTGCTTTGTTGCTAATATAAAAGCCCTATGAGATCTCTTCAACATCTCTTCAGTAAAGCTCCCTTACATAATTTCAATCCCTCTGTTTGTCTAGCAGAATGCATCCCTCTCAGCACTTCATCTTCTACCTGCATCTCTCCTAGTCCTTAGCAAGAAAGGAGTTCTCATTCAGTACAGTTAGAATTGAGCTAGGATTTACTGCTCATGTGCTGCTTATTTTGATTCCACCAAGCAGTCTTTCTTCTTCTTATGCCAAAGCTTAATCTGAAATAATTGTTGTCTCTTTACTTCCCGTATGATGATGCAAACATGTTGAGAATCTCCTTGGTTTCCTCAAGATATGTGTGGAGCTTTTTTGTATTGTCCTACATTTTCAATTCTTTGCTAAAAATATTGTTTGGGGTTAAACATTGCAGAAAGAACATTTTGAATAGAGGCTCTATGAAATCTTACGATTGATATTTAACATGGCTCAATTAATATTATGAAATAACTGTGCCCATGTCATTTTTTAAAGTAACCTAGTCACTTAAAAATAGTATTTACATTCTACTTCAGTTGAAGGCCCCTTTCCATGACACATAGTTGATTTCGGAATGGTTGACCACAAAACAAAGTTATCACTGTTGTCCTGCTGTTTGGCTCTATTCTTTTGCTATGTATGACAAGGGATGTGAGGAAAGAGCATATTGTCTTTCAGTGCTTTGCTGTGCTGATATTTATCATTTTGCATTGAGTTTTCGGTCTTTTTTTTATTTATATTTTTTTGGTCATTCGATTCACCCCAACATTGGATTTAGAGAACTGCTAGTAGAAGATCTCATCTGTCGACTTAGTATACACATCCCACTGAAATTTGCAACCAGTTCACATTTTATTTAGTCTTTGTCCCATCTGTTAATAATATAACCCCTCTAAAACAACCCTGAGATTAGTTTAGCTCGCAACAGGAATTATAATACCCTTAATGTCCATGCACAACCCAAGAGGTGATATTGTAGGACAAAATGTTTCTGTATATGTATGTGTATATACATGACACACTATTTCAGGGCATAAATATATATTTATACGTGTATGCAATATATCCCCCCGCCCCTCATCCCACTCTGCATTCCTGAATATATGAGAGAGAATATATCCTTTATGTAAATTTTGGTTGACTTTTGGCATTTTAGCAAAACGCTGTCCCTTCTGGAGTACTTAAGCTGCGTTTTGCAGTTCTGTGTCATAAATGAAAGAAAGAAAAAATATTTATAATTCTCAAAAGCCATTTGAAATAGTCTTTTAACAAGATAGGAGGTTAGTTTATTATATGCTACCCTGTGTCAATAGGGAAGGTGCCTGTTTCTTAAATGTGGATCTTGTTGATTGTAATGATTGCCTTTTCTTTTTAATCCTGTTTTTAAAAATAGTAACTATTTGCATTCTGCTGTAAAAAAAAAATCAGTTTTCCTCTAAATTTCTCTAGAATCAGCATGCTTCCATCACTGTTTACTTGCGCTTTCAAGAGCATTGGGGGCTTAACAATATATTTCTGTGGGGGAAAACAGTGTTTCCTCATTGTCCTGCCACAAATAACAAGGGTTCGAAGATGTTTTAGGATTTTTTTTTAAAATGCCTGGAAATAAGTATTTACTCAGGAAGTTCTTCACTGGGAACTACTGTATTCGAAAGAATTTGTTGGTCTGTCTTCTACATCACATTATCCTGTAGATCTGTAAATCTTTTTTTCCAGGTCTGAGCATAAAGTGGAGGGGCATATTTAAGAACATGTTTAAAGCATTGGTGGTTTGAGCAGGTTTTTCTTAAATAGTTTTCATTCAAATAAAGCTAGAAAGGAGGAAATCTGCAAATGGTTAAACATTGGCCAGAAAGTATAGAAAACTAGGTTCTCCATCTTTCCTCTCCCCCCCACCCCCCACCCCCCTTTTCCGTCTCTCTCTCTCTCTCTCTCTCTCTTGCAAGATATCAATCTTTCTCAGGGCTATCCAAGAGAAAAAGTTGGTCTGTGTCATTTTAAAACTAGCTTCATTACAGTTTTATGTAACATAGAGATTCATGGCCACTGTTTTTTGAAATAGGGAGAATGTCCAGTGGGAAAACCATGGTGAGGTAGCGGTGCATTGCGGGAAATACAGCTTGCTAATGGTAGCACATGTCCTTTAAGGTAACAGCACGATAGTAAGGATTATCAGTCTACATTCATGTGTTGTTCCCATTCGAGCACACTGGTGTCTCTGTTTGTTGTGTTCTTTGCATATGTTGAATTAAAAGCTAAGAAAATGGTAACAGTTTTCAGCATAAGTAAAAGCCTAAAGGGAATATGCAAACAATGCTAGCATGCATAAATATCCAAGAGCAAATGTAATTCTTATCTCAAGACTAGTGTGGTTAGGGACAATCAAGAGCAACTATCCCTGAGAATGCTAGCATGAATAAAATCCATATTTCAACACATTTCCTGCTGGGAAGTTTCAAAGCGGCATTCCAGAGTGTAAGTCACGAGGCTGGCGTTTGTACTCTCTCTTTGAATTGGAAGACTCACAGTTTCCTCATACTTCTCAATGAATGTACTGTACTACCATTTTAAAAACAAACAAAACTATAAACTTGGTCTCCTTTGGTTATCTGGTCCTTGTTTAATTGATTTAAGGGTTTTTTGTATACAGAAGTTTACATTTTTATGTATATTATTGTGTAAAAACGGATGTAATATGTGTATAAAACACTTTATGTATTATCTGTATATAGTGTGAGAAAATGATTTTTTCCTTTCTTTTGGATGTATTAATAAATCTTGCTGTGAAGTAATCTCGGTTTAATTTATTAAAGTGACATTTTTATCTGATGGTCTTATTTGCTGCAGCATTGAGGACCAGTTGTACTGCTTTGTATCGCAGGTGTGCAAAGGACACACATCGGAAAATAATAAGTCACACATGAATTGTGCTTGTGTAGTCTCTGACTTGGAATCCTGTACAAATTTTAAATTGGTTGAAGATAATTCAGATCTGGAATTTTAACTTACACCCACTTCCAAAAAAATGATTTCCTTAGAGATGTATGCATCAATCTACACCCATGTTTAACCTGCTAGTGCCCAAAGCACACACAACTGAAGATAAGCAGTTGAGGACAATCCTACACAATGGAAAACATGTCTTCCACAACTTTAGGGAGCACCTTTGCCCAAAATATGTCAACTAGCAAGAGGACAACTCAGTTTTAGCATTTTGGGACTTACTTCCATTTCTAAGATAATGTATAGTTTCAGTAGCCTTTTCTACCACAAATGTTAGGGTCCATCAATAAATATCAAGACATAAGATAAACTTTTCCAGGACAACTAAAACTTTATCAGAAGTCAAATTTGTTAATTTTCTGGCCTTCCTTAGTAGCAACATTGCTTTGGAAAAGGAGCTGCTACTTCCTATATGTTCTACTAAATGTTTTTCCCAAATATTCACTCAGATAGTTATGCAAGACAAGTCCATTTAAATTGGAATCATGAGGTGCAGCATAATAAGAGAAACACCATGGATGTGAAGGCTCAGGAAGGCATCACTGGAATATTGGGATCTTCTAGTCTCCCAACAAAAACAGTGGCATACCATCCAAGGAGAAGCAGCAATCAGGAGACTTGTACCTTTCGTGGGTAGTCGGCCTCTCCCCTCGACATTTGTCGGGGGTGCTTTGAATGCAATTTCTTCCTTCTTGGCAGGGGGTTGGACTGGATGGCCCATGAGGTGTCTCCAAATTCTATGATTCCATGATCCCCGTTGCCTCGACACTATAAAAAGGGCTTGCCAGATCAGTTGCTCTTGTTGCAACGGTGTAGTAACGGTGAGGCCGTGGACCATATTTTAGTTCTTGGGGACCACTGATGGTCCATGGGCCACAAGTTGGGAACCACAGTTCTAGCGTGTCAGTTCATTCTAACCTTTGCCATTTTGACATTGATTTTACTTGACCTCGTGTGTCTTTATTTTCATTCGTGAAATATTGGAGAGTATGCAATGAACCATCAAGGACATTGAAGACATAAGAGCGTGATATGTATTATACTGGATCAGGCTAAAAGCCAATCTAGGCCATTCTGCTCACACAGTAGCCAACAGGACATGAATACTCATTACATATTTATTTAACGTTTGCCTCACCTTTTTCTGATTCAGGGACTCAAGGCGACTAACAATAGATATAAAACAATACTCTTTAAACCAATGTAAACACATTGAAATACAAAAATTAAAACCATTTATGCCATGTATATCATTAAAACCATTAAACAGTAATGGACTTCATCCCACAGGATAAGTTGGAATTGTTTTTCCCTTAAGTTTAGCAATGGCCCGTTTTGAAATTAAATTGATGATTTTTCTACCCCCATCACATGATTCCCCTCTTTCTGCTTTCTTTTCTAATTATCCATTTCCTTTCCCATCACACGGGAGACATATTCCTCCTTCCACTGTCTCCTCCCCCATTTTCTTTGGATACTACAATTTCTCTTTATAAGTACAGCTAGCTCTCAATTCAAAAGGTAAGTCTATTTATTTTATTTAAAAAGAGATATAAATTACCGTTCCTTCCTCCTCAGTCCTCAAACAGTAATGGTGGAAGAGAGGAATCAATACTTCCCATCTTGGCTCCTCCCTCCATGATGACAACATAATGTTTCAAGCAGGCAATGGGGAAATCCCATTACAAGTTAAATTGGGCATTTTTACACATCTCTAAATGGAGAATTGAAAAAGAAGTCAATTGCCAATCGACTTAGGAAGCATAGAAAAAACACACTTTAGAAGCAGTGAAATACCTAGAACCCATAGTTGAAGCTTGCGTCATGCGATGCATAAGAAATACTGATTTTATTGCATGTGATGGAGCCCCCAGATGGCGTAGTGGACTAAATGACTTGAAGGTTGGGTTGCTGACCTGAAAGCTGCCAGGTTCGAATCCCACCTGAGGAGAGTGTGGATGAGCTCCCTCTATCAGCTCCAGCTCCATGCGGGGACATGACAGAAGCCTCCCACAAAGATGGTAAAAACATCAAAAAAAAATCTGGGCGTCCCCTGGGCAACGTTCTTGCAGACGGCCAATTCTCTCACTCCAGAAGCAACTCCGGTTGCTCCTGACATGAAAAAAAAATTGCATGTGATGAAATCCAAAATATTAAAGTGCATTAAAACTCCATACCCACCTCAAGCAAAGTACAAGATGCATATTGCCTCTGATACAAAAAGTGATCTATTGACTAGTAGCCATCAATGGCTTCATTATTTATGTATGTATCTAATCATTTATTGGGGCTCCTGGTGGCATAGTGTGTTAAAGTGCTGAGCTGCTGAACTTGCGGACCAAAAGGTCCCAGGTTCAAATCCCAGGAGTGGAATGAGCGCCCGCTGTTAGTCCCAGCTCCTGCCAACCTAGCAGTTTGAAAACATGCAAATGTGAGTAGATCAATAGGTACCGCTCCGGCGGGAAGGTAAGGGCGCTCCATGCAGTCATGCCGGCCACATGACCTTGGAGGTGTCTACGGACAACGTCGGCTCTTTGGCTTAGAAATGGGGATGAGCACCAACCCCCAGAGTCGGTCACGACTGGACTTAACATCAGGGGAAAGCCTTTACCTTTAATCATTTATTTCATCTGGTGGCAATGAGTTTCACATTTAACTGCTGCATGTGAAGTACTTTTATCTGTGTTAACTGCTAGGCTTGGGCTCAAATCAGTTCAAACGAAAGTGATTTGTAGTTTTTGGTGGACTGTTTTATATAATATCCAAAAACAGAACGGGAAGGAGGGAGACAAAAAGCCCGCCAAAATGGATTCAGGGAGCCAGATTTTATCGGTTCTGTAGAGGAAGGAGTTAAGTCTGCAATATACCCGAGGCAGGGATCTGCTGCATCCCCCAACAGAAGTAGCATACGCCATTTTTTCTAAGAAAGTTCTCTACTCGTCCAGAGAGGGCCCTGGGAACTCATTTATTAGATACTAGCTTTGCCCGGCCACGCATTGCTGTGGCTTATGGGAATCCGTTGTTGGCCAGGTGAAATAGCAGTGAATAGCCTTGCAGTCTCAAAGCCTGGCTGTTTTCTGGAGGAGCTGGAGCTTTTTGTTGTATGAACGTAGAGGCATAGATGAGGGGTTGTGCTGCCAAGTTTAGTGTTTCTGGGATGTGTGGTTTTGTTGTTTTGTCCTAGGCCGAAATTCCATTACCCTTATATATATATAGATTGGACATGCTTATTCCTGGAAATTAAGACATTGCATGTAGCAGATGGAAAAAATACGAAAGACTGGAGTTTAGAGCAGAGATAAAAACAAGCATCCAGCCTCCCTTTCCCTTTTAAAGAGTCATGCGCATAAAATAAACATCAGAGACACCAAAATCAAAATCGTAAAAGTCTACTCACAAAGCTTGCACGAGGTAGTTTTCATACAGGTAAATCATCTTAGTTTCAAATATAGTTCAGGATATAGCAAGGCAATGTTAAGTCCGAAATCATGCAGGCCTATCTTCATCAAGAACTACATCTCTCTCCAAACAGCATGGTGGAAGATTGTGTAAAAAAAACTGTGTGCTTCTAGAGAGAGAACAAAGAAATTCCCCCTTTATATACCCAAATTCTAGATGCCTACGTGACTCGAGGTATGTCCCCAAAGATGCCCCCCTTAGCCCACATGCAAAACCCAGATAGGTGCCATAAACTTTGGAATGCAGCCTTTGGGCTCAAGTTACTATAAACAGACAAGCTAACTACACAAACCATCCCACTTTAAATGTATGCATGATTGCTAGAAATCCCAACATCGTTTTCCCAGCAGCATTTGCATAGGACAGGCATTGAAAAGTTTCTCTTGAAGCATGATGGGAGTTAAAGTTTCTCTCTCTGTTTCTCAGCCAGTAAAAATTATTTATTTATTTACAGTATTTATATTCCGCCCTTCTCACCCCGAAGGGGACTCAAGGTGAATCCCAATGTACACATACATGGCAAACATTCAATGGCATTAGACATACAGACAGAGAGAGACGAAAGCACAGAGGCTATTTAACTTTCTCCAGCTTCCAGGCTTCTTGAGGGTATGCTCGATTCCGGCCACAGGGGGAGCTGTTGCTTCATCATCCACTGTGACACCGAGTCCTTTGATGGATTGCTTCCTCATTCCTTTCTGCATGCTGCTGGACAATTTTTACGCTGTTGTAAATTAGTTACATTAGCCTCCCTGCATAAGCGATACCTAAATTTTCCTACTTGATAGATGCAACTATCTTTCGGGTTGCTTAGATCAACAACGAGCTGGGCTATGTTTTTTTTTAATGGTTGGGTACTCACTCTGACACGGACTGCATTCGAACTCATG